>NC_051065.1:19234500-20434500 GCF_004664715.2 Peromyscus leucopus | reverse complement strand
AAATATACATATAGCATTTTCTAACAATATCAATTTCAAATTTGTATACAATATAAAACAATCCAATCTAATGTAAAGTATTTATAACTAGTAATTTTCTTTTCCTTTTCTTTCTTTTTTTAAACAAGAACCTTAAATCTAATCTCCTTTGCTTAGCCTTTTTCCTAACCCTTGACAACAACTTGTAACCGAGCCCCCTAAACAATGAAAATTATCCCAGACCCAAAACCCATTAAAAAGACCAAAAAAAACCACACGACCCACACCACCTCTTTGGGAATGTGGGCGTCGTATTCTTAAAATTGCTTTCTGCTGGGTATGGGCGAAGTTATCTTTATTCTGAAAGAAAAATTTTAGGTTAATTGTCAAATTCTAGGAAAGGTAACTATATCCTTCATTATTATCCAGTCTGTGTATAATGCCAAAGTTCAGGGTTTATCTGAAATCCTTATTCAAGTAGTCTTTGAGACTGGATCATCTCAGCTAGTCATCTCAAAATTGCTCTCAGCACCTTGTAGTTCAAAGCTGATCTGTAGATGATGTTTGTCAGCTTAGTGATATTATTATTGTCCACGTGGAATTGTTGTTGTTGTGGGGCCCCATCTTCTTCCTGGAGACTTCAGTTGATGTTAGGCCTGGACATGATTTCCTGCGGAAAACTGATAAGAGACTCTAACACAAAGACATATATATGCAGCTAATTGAAGCCTTTTTTCTAGAATTAGTTAGTACTCTATATGACCATTCATATCTTAACAAAGTTTAAAATGTGTGTGTATATATATATATATATATATATATATATATATCTTGTTAATTTTGATATAAAATTTATACTTTAAGAAAAGTTTAAAGAATCAAAATAGAATCAGGGAGTTGAGATTAGTAATAGAATAGTCCCTTAATTAATTTGGCTTTTGTCCTGTCCCATAGCAGAAGATGGCTCTTTTATTCTGGCATGATACAGGGAATTTGCATTTTCCTTTTAACAACATGCTTGAGTTTAAAGATGGAGAGAGCCATTCTCCAACTCCAAAGTCAGCTTTAAATTTTAATTGAACTGGGACTATTAGAAGACCAATAGTGTTAAATCTTTAGAGAAATGCTGAAACAAACATTTAGGAAGACATAAAATTTTTTAGATAATATATACCCATACGCCGTTTCACTCTGTTTCCTGGGATATATGACTTGTCCCTTTTCTTAGGTTGTCTCATTTGTCTTTTGTTCTTCAGATTCCTTAACCTTCATTCTCCTAAAAGACATAAACAAAAACCTTTCCCCAAGACTAATTTTGGGGGATGTTCCTTTTTGGCAAGTTATTATCTGATTAAATGAAAAAGCATGTGTTACTGGTACAAGTTAGTTTAAATTGGATGTTCATGCTGGTTGATGAACTATCACCTCCTCTAATTAAGAGGTTTCTCTTGTTCAAATCGAGCGTTTATCAATTTTGATGGTACCCACAGCTTATCTTCTCCTGTAGAAACAAAAGCAAAACCTCGTCCCCAACGTATTACATACCCTGGTTTCCATTCTGAGGTCAGCACATCCTTAAAGCATATAGGCTGATTTAATTCTGTAGTTTTTTCTTTTTCTTTTTTTTTCTTTTTTTTTTTCTTTTTTTTTTCGAGACAGGGTTTCTCCTGTGTGGCTTTACACCTTTCCTGGAACTCACTTGGTAGCTCAGGCTGGCCTCGAACTCACAGAGATCCACCTGCCTCTGCCTCCCGAGTGCTAGGATTAAAGGTGTGCGCCACCACCGCCCGGCCTGTAGTTTTTTTCTATTATCCAATGTCTCTCTGCAGCTGTTGTTCCTTTCTCATTGGCACTGAGAAAATTCAAAGTTAATAGAGCATTATGCAGTCTATTTCTGGGGGGTTTTGTTACCCCTTTCTGTTTATTTAGCATATCCTTTAGAGTTCTGCTTGATCTTTCTATAACTGCTTAACCTGTAGGATTATGTGGTATACCTGTAATATGCTTTATCTTGTAATAAGCAAAAAACTGTTTCATTTTAACAGAGACATATGATGGAGCATTGTCAGTTTTGATTTGTGCAGGTATACCCATGATGGTCTTAACTTCTAGCAAATGAGTGATTACAGAATCAGCTTTGTCAGAACTCAAAGCAGTTGCCCATTGAAATTCTGAATAAGTATCGATGGTGTGGTGTACATATTTCAATTTTCCGAATTCTGCAAAGTGAAACATGTCCCTCTGCCAGATTTTATTCCTCTGAGTACCCTTTGGGTTACATCCTGCTGGTATTGGTGTTTGATTGTAGAAGGAACAAGTAGGACATTTCTTTACTATTTCTTTGGCTTGTTGCCAGGTTATGGAAAAATCCTTTTTTAAACCTTTACTATTGACATGATTTTTTTTTGAAATTGTGAGGCCTCCAGCACATTTCCTAACAATAATTTATCAATTTCATCATTGGCTTGTGCTAGAGGTCCTGGCAGACCAGTATGGGATCGGATGTGAGTTATATATAAAGGATGACTCCTTTTCCTGATTGTATCTTGTAATTGAATAAATAGTGAAGTTAATTCTGAAGAATCAGGGATAAATTCTGCAGTCTCAATATGTAATACTACTCTTTCAGCATACTGAGAGTCAGTTACTATGTTGAGAGGTTCTGAAAAATCCATTAATACCAGCAGAATAGCATACAATTCTGATTTTCAAACTGAATTATAAGGACTTTGAACCACTTTACTTAAAATTTCTGATTTGTAACCTGCCTTTCCTTGTTTTTTGGCATCTGTATAAAATGTATGAACTCCAGATATGGGTTTTTCCCGTACAATTTGAGGCAAGATCCAATCAGCTGTGCTGTGGGACAGTCTATATGTCAAATTGCTCTGATTGGTCAATAAATAAAACACTGGTTGGCCAGTGGCCAGGCAGGAAGTAGGTGGGACAAGGAGAGAGGAGAATTCTGGGAAGCAGAAGGCTGAGGCGGAGAGACACTGCAGCTGCCGCCATGACCAGCAGCATGTGAAGATGCCGGTAAGCTACCAGCCACGTGGCAAGGTATAGATTTATGGAAATGGATTAATTTAAGCTATAAGAACAGTTAGCAAGAAGCCTGCCACGGCCATACAGTTTGTATGCAATATAAGTCTCTGTGTTTACTTGGTTGGGTCTGAGTGGCTGTGGGACTGGCAGGTGACAGAGATTTGTCCTGACTGTGGGCAAGGCAGAAAAACTCGAGCTACACAGCTGTCTTCATAAGATCAATTCTATCGCTTTTTAGATATTTGCTGTTCATTTCTCCAAAAAAAAAAAAAAAATTACTGCAAGCTCTTTTCCAAGGTTCACTTTCTGTCCATAATCTTTCAATGTCCTCCTTAGTTAAAGGTACAACAATTTCTGTTGGGTCTATTCCTGCTAATTGACGAAGTCTCAGTTTTCCTTTCCAAATCAAGTCAGAGATTTTTTCCCCATAAGTTTTTAATTTTTTACTTGTTTTATTTGGGAAAAATATCCATTCCAATATAATATCTTCCCTCTGCATTAATATTCCAGTAGGAGAATGCCTAGAAGGTAAAATAACCAAAATGCAATCCAGCTTTGGATCAATACGATCCACGTGCCCTTCATGTACTTTCTTTTCTACCAAGGCCAATTCTTTCTCAGCTTCAGGTGATAATTCTCTTGGACTATTTAAGTCCTTGTCACCTTCTAAGGTTTTGAACAAATTAGTCAGTTCATCATTTTTTACTCCAATAATAGTTCGTAGATGAGAAATATCTCCAAATAATCTTTGAAAGTCATTAAGAGTCTGTAGTCTATCTCTCCTAATTTGCACCTTTTGGGGTCTAATTTTTTGTAGCTCTATTTTATATCCTAAATAATTAATAGAATCTCCTCTTTGTATCTTTTCAATTTGTAATCCCCAGCAAGGCAAAATTTTCTTTACTTCTTCAAACATTCTTTCTAAAGTAACTTCATTTGAGTCAGCTAGTAATATATCATCCATATAATGATAAATTATAGACTTAGGAAATTTTTTACCTATCACTTCCAATGGCTGTTGTACAAAATATTGGCACAGGGTTGAGCTATTCAACATTCCCTGTGGGAGGACCCTCCATTGAAATCTTTTAACTGGTTGAGAATTGTTATAAGTAGGCACTGTGAAGGCAAATCTTTCTCTGTCTTTTTCTTGTATTAAAAAGAAACAGATTTTAAATCAATAACTATGAGAGGCCATCCTTTTGATAACAGAGTAGGCAAAAGAATCCCAGACTGTAGAGAGCCCATTGGCTGAATTACTTTGTTAATTGCTCTAAATTCTGTTACCATTCTCCATTTACCAGATTTCTTTTTAATAATAAATACAGAATTCCAAGGGCTGGTTGATTCTTCAATATGCTGAGCATTTAACTGTTCTTCTACCAGCTCTTCTAAATCCTGGAGTTTCTCTGTTGTTAAAGGCCATTGCTGGACCCATACAAGCTTGTCTGTTAACCATTTTAAAGGTAGAGCTGTTGGTGTCTTTGGAAGATCATCAGTTATTGTGCCCTGTTCTTCTATAATATGGATGGCTGGTGACCACTCATTAGAACAATATCTTCTAATATTTCTCTCAGTAACATGTGCTAGTTTATGATTTGTTTCCGAGATTGGAGGGATGTTAATCTGAGTATTCCATTGTTGCAACAAGTCTCGACCCCACAGGTTCATAGTTATGTTAGCCACATATGGTTTTAATTTTCCTCTCTGTCCTTCTGGACCTATACATTCGAGCCATCTTGCACTCTGTTTCACCTGAGATAATGTCCCAATTCCTAACAGTTGAACGTTTACCTCCTGAAGAGGCCAAGTTGGATGCCAAAATTCTGGTGCAATTATGGTAACGTCCGCACCTGTGTCTACCAGACCAGACAACAAAACACCATTTATTTTTATCGTTAATTTTGGTCTTTGTTCATTAATAGAAGTTTGCCAAAAAATTTTCTTTATGTTTTCTCCTGAATTTTCTATTCTCTCTGTTTCATCATCCTGACCAGCATGATTTATTCCAATAGGCATTTGGTTATTTAATCGCTCTCCAGAGCAGGCATTTCCTCTATGGCTGCAGGAAAGGTTTGAACTGGATTTGCACTGGGGGCCTGCGCGAGGCCCCTCTGGAAGTTTCCCGAAGACTGAGGCAAAGGATTACCCTGTCTGTCCTTTGTTGATCTACATTCGTTGGTCCAGTGTTTTCCCTTACCACACCTTCTGCATACTCCAGAAGGAAGGGGCATTCTGTTGCCATTGTTCCTTGAAGAAACATTGTTTCTGGGAATGACCTGTCTACAGTCCCTTTTCAAATGTCCTTGCTTTCCACATCCAAAACATCTAACACTCCTCAAACCTTTTGAATTTACTTCTCCTACCCATGTATCATCATGCTCATCAGCTTCAACATTAATTGTTTCTCTAATCCAATCTTCCATAGGTGCAGATCTTGCCCTTAATGGCCTGATTATTCTTTTGCATGCTACATTCGCATTCTCAAAGGCCAAAGATTCAATTATTGCCTTACCAGCTTCTGAATCCAAGACCATTCTCTTTACTGCTGAAGCCAGTCCTTGTAAAAAATCTGCAAAAGTCTCTTTTGGGCCTTGCATCACCTTTGTAAATGACTCAGATTTTTTTCCTGGTTCCTCAACTCTGTCCCATGCATTCAAGGCTGCCGTTCAACATAAAATTAGGGTTTGGACAACATATAAACATTGTGTTTGTGCTGAAGCATATTGGCCTTCGCCAATAAGCTGATCCTGGCAAACTTGTATTCCTTTATCCCTCCATTGTTTTTCTATGTTTTTAGCCTCCTCCTTAAACCAAGTCAAAAATTGAAGTCTCTGGCTGGGTTCCAGAACACCTTGTGCAAGGTCCCGCCAGTCCTGTGGTACTATCCTATTATATGTTGACCAAGAGTTTAACATTTGCCTTACATATGGGGAATGCATGCCATAAGTTACTATTGCCTCCTTAAACCTTTTTAAATCCAACATTTCAATTGGAGCCCAAATATTTTGTGTAGCCATTTGATCAGGCATCTGCTGTACGGTTACAGGATAAATTAAGGGTGACTGTGTGAAAACAGGCTTTCTTTCTGCAACCTTATGATCCTGACTTGAAACAACTTCACTGTTAATTTCTTCTGTCTGAATTTTTACAGGTTTAACAAGTTCTTCTAAAGCTGTTATCCTGGCACTTAAATTGACTATCTTTTTAAATATTAAAATGTGGATTAGCATAGTGATAACGTGCATAATTCCACCAATACTAATATTATATAGTTGTTCCATTATCAGACTGCCTAAAATTTCAAACAAAAACCAATTTTCTTCCAATGTACACATAAAACCCATTTGTTTTTTAATGTGGAAAAAATTCTCTTTTAGATAGTTTCCTTTAAAATATCTGATATGTTATGACTTACCAAATCTGCGTAGAACAGTAGAAATCCGAGGGGATTTTCAAAGCAGCCACCTAGTGTCCCAGGTGTAAATCCAGAGAGAGAGAGAGAGAGAGAGAGAGAGAGAGAGAGAGAGAGAGAGAGAGGAAAGAGAGAACGCACAAGAAAGCGTAGCCGGCTAAAGCTTAAATCCAGCCACGTGTTCCCTCTTGAGCCCAGTCAATGCTTGAGGCTGGCTTCCTTAAGCTCTGGCCATGTGCGTTGGCTTTACAGGCATGGGCCCTTTTCGGCAGTGCAGGACTGAGTTGTTTGTAGCACCGGCTTTAAGCAAGCAGCTCACGTTTAGTCTGCCCTGAGGCCAAGCAGACTTGGGCCGGGGCTAGGGAGTCGACTGATCAGAGTAGGGAGCTGGCCCCAAGCGGTTTTTAATGGATTCTTGTCACGTTGGGCACCAGGTGTAGATGTAACCAACTGTCTTATTAAAATAAGAAACACAGAACAAATGTAAAAGAGAAAGCCAAGAGGTCAGAGCTAAAATCTTACCTCCTGAAGTGCTCCTACCTCCCCAAAAGAGGGCTACTTCCTGTGTGTCTGTCTTTTCTGTTCTGCCTTCTCATTGGTTGTAAACCCAAACACATGACTGCCTCATCACTGCCTGTAAGTACAACCCTCCAGGTCTTAAAGGTGCAAGTCTCCAATGCTGGCTGTATCCCTAAACACACAGAGATCTACCTAGCTCTTCTACCAAGTGCTGGGATTAAAGGCGTGTGCCACCACCACCACCACCACCACCACCACCACCACCACCACCACACTCTTGCTATGGCTCTAATAGCTCTGACCCCCGGGCAACTTATTTATTAACATACCATGAAAATTACATTTCACTACAAATAAAATACCACCATAATAAATAGAGAGGTATAGATAGATAATAGATAGATAGATAGATAGATAGATAGATAGATAGATAGATAGATATAGAAGAGAGATAGACATATGGATAAAAGAGAAGAGAAAGAAAATGAGGTACTGGAGTAGCTTTTCTCAGGATCCTGAAATCTGCAGATGGAGTAGTGCTGATATGTTGGGGTTTAGCTGAAGTTATAGACTCTGAGTTCACTGTCCAATGTTGGACAGAACCGTCTTCACCTTGGTAAATGTCCCCTTTTGCTTAGTGTAGGCTTGTGCTGGCCATGCTTAATTAGTTTGTGATCTGAACTAGTTCTCTTACCCATCAGAGAGGTCCCTTGTTGTACCCTCTGGGAAACTGATGTTTGTGTCTGTGGAGGTATCTTCTAAGATCACTAGAAGTGTAGAAAGCCAACAGCACTGTGATTGTCACAGACAGATGATCAGGCTTTCAGCTTCAAGAGCTCCTGAGTACTAACCATTCTGCTGGAGGGATGTTGCTTTGGGTATCCAGTACACACTGGCACTTCACAGTTCTCAGGCTCCACAGTTGTGAATGACAGATGGGTGACACCATTGGCCTGAGGCTCAGAGCATCAAACTCCAAGGTTATCTTGTTGATGAGAACGGCTGCCAGCCACTGAGGGTGGGACTAGCCTCCTAACCTAGGCCAAGTATCCTACAGCCTGCACCCTTTGGCTTGTCAGGGTATCTTGCTCATCTCTACTGCCCTTCTGAATCTCTCTTCTCATTTAGGTCAGAAGAGGCATTAGATCCCCTGGATACTGAGGTTACAAGAAGTCATGAATCACCATGTGGGTGCTGGAAATCAAACCTGGGTCTTCTGCAAGAGTAGTCAGTGCCCCTAACCACTGAACTATTTCTCCATTCAGGATAAAATTAGGATAATTTTATCAATTTTTTGAATACCATTTTAGAAAACTGAAGAATTTTATCATTTCTTCTATTCATGTAGTGACTTACACTGGCTGATACTTAAATGGTTTAATATTATATAATTTAAAATAAAACATCCTTAAAATTCACTCTAATGAGTTACAACAAGGGTATAGATGTTGTAATCAAGAATGTGAACACACCATGGACAGAATTACCATCTTAATTTGTCCAAAGTTAATTTCTAGTTGTTTGGTCCTCCTAGCTCAGAGAAAAACACTATTTTGACTTAAATAAACTTTTATATTGATAGAAATAAATCAAACAGGGTTTCTTTTCTGTGTGATTTATTTTCTACAACATAATACTTCAAACTTATCTAATCTATATTGCTGCATGAGTCAGTATTTACTTCCTTAATTGGTGATTGGCATTTTATTGTATGAATAAACCATAATTTGTTTATCCATTCTCCTGATTGGCATTTGTGTTCTCTCCAATCTTTTGCTACTATATGCAAAGCTGGCATAAGAAAATTTTTTCTTTCTTTCTTTCTTTCTTTCTTTCTTTCTTTCTTTCTTTCTTTCTTTCTTTCTCTTTCTTTCTTTCTTTCTTTCTTTCTTTCTTTCTTTTTTATAATTTTTCCTGTAAATGCATGTTTTCATGTGGGAGATGAAATGTCTAGTGGCATTAGAAAAATATTTAATAGGATTGTGATGGCTATTCTAGGTTGTCAGCTTGACTACATCTAGAATTAACTAAAAACCCAGGTGGCTGGGTATACCTGTGAAGGACTTTTCTTAATTAAATCATTTGAGATGGAAAGATGCACCTTTAATCCAGATTTTTTTGAGGTAGGAAGATCCATCTTAAATCTGGGCCACACTTTCTGGACATGGAAGAAGGAAGCTTTTGCTCTCTGCTTGCTTACACTTGATCTTTCTGTCAAGTTCATTCCTTCACTGGCATTAGAGCCTACTTTGGGATTCCAGTGTATACTGAAGACCAGCTGAGACATCCACCCTCATGGACCCAACAACTGTTAGATTCTTGGTGTTAGATTCTTGGACTTTTGTTGGTAGACAGGTATTGTTGAACTAGCTGGACCACACATAGACTATAAGCCAATCTAATAAATCATATATATATATATATATATATATATATATATATATATATATATACATAGTCAGTTCTGTTCCTCTAGAGAACTCTTACTAATACAAGGGATATGGTTAATTATATGAGAAACAGGCTTACCAGAGTTTCATATAGTTATACCATTACACAAAGTGAGAAAGTCAGCTCTACATCATCTTTGTCAAAAGGGAGCACTGCTAGTCAGTGATTATAGTCGCTCTTTGGGATATGGAGCATCCCATTATGGTCTCAGTTTTCTTTTCCCACTAATCAAGAATATTATGCATCTTTTCATGTGTTTATCAATATTCACATTTCCATGTTGTAAAATGAAAATATGGAAAAGATATTGTCTATTTTTACTGTGTTGTTTGAATTGCCATTGTTTATATAGAGAAATTATATATTTCACTTGAATTCAGGACCTATGATACATGAAGTGCAAATGATTTCTCTCAATCTATGACTTGATTTGACTTTTTAATACTAAATGATGATTTATGATGATATTTTGAATTTTGCCAAAGTCCAGTATAGAAAGATTTTCATTTATTACTTGTTTATTTTATTCTTACTTATTTTTTAATTTAATTAAAAATTCTTCTCTCATCTTGATCACAGTTTCCCCTTGTTCCACTCCTCCCAGCTTCCCTCAACCTCTCCTTGCCCCCTGATCCACTCCCCCTCCGTTTCTTCCTTAGAAAAGAGCAGGCCTCTAAGAGATGACAGCCAAACAGGACAAAACAAAATATAATAAGACAAAAATACTCATATGAAAGCTGAACAAGGCAACCTGATAGGAAGAAAAGAGCTCCAATAGCAGGCAAAAGAATTGGAGACATATCTGATCCCACTATTAGGAGTCCCACAAAAATATCAAGCTAACAGCCATAATACATATGCAGAGGACCTGGTGCAGCCCTGTGCTTGTCGCTTCAGTCTCTGTGAGCCCATATGAGCCCTGCTTAGTTGATTCAGTGGCCCATGTTCTCCTGGATTCCTCCATTCCCTCTGACTCCTACAGTCTTTCCTCCCCCTCTTCTGAGGGGTTCCTGGATCTCTAAGGACTGGTGGAGAGCTCCAATTTAGACTCTCTGTATAACGCATGGCTGTGGTTCTTGTGCCCACTGCCATCTGCTGCCAAAGGAAGCCTCTCTGGTGACAACTGAACAAGGCACCAACCTATAAATATAACAGACTATCATTGGGAATCATTTCATTTTTCTTTTTGACCAGTTGTGTTTGGTTCTACTCTAGGCCTCTGGGCTCTCCAGTCTCTAGTTCCTGGCCATCCAGGCACTGTAGGGCATTGGCTCCCTTTCATGACATGAGCCTCAAGTTAAATGAAACATTAATTGGACCACCCCAAAAGTCCTGCACCACCATTGCCCCAGCATTTTGCAGGCAGGATGAATTGTAGGTGGAGGGTTTTGTGACTGGGTTGGTGTCCAGATTTCTCTTCTTAGAGCCTGAATAGCGCTTTACTGTGCCAAACAGACTAGAACATTGGAGACCATGCAGACCTACTGGACCTCTCTATAGTCAATGAGCTGTATGGATTTTGTCCTCAGCAATGGGGCATGCTGTCAGTTTTCAGACAGCAAACTTCTGCCCTAGCACCAGACTGAGTTGTTTAGAGATTTCCATGGGACCCCCTCTTGTAACCCAGACTCCCCACTAGAAGCCTTGCCTGGCTACAAAAGATGGCCAGTTCAGACTCTGTGTCCTCCATGTGATGGCTATTCTTGGCTGTCAACTTGGCTGTATCTGGAATAACTATAATCCATAAATAGAGGCCACACTTGTGATCCAGATCTTGAGGCAAGAAGACAACATGCCTTTAATCCCGATCTTGAGGAGGGAAGACATACACCTTTAATCCAGACCTTGAGGCTGGAAGGCACACCTTTAATCTGGGTCACAACTTCTGCTGGAAGCCTATGTAAGGACAATGGAAGAAGGAAGGGATTTTTCTTCACCTGCTTGCCCTCATCTCGTCAGCACATCCATTCCTTGTGTGGGATCCCAGCAGACCAGCTGAGACATCCAACCTCATGGGACTGAGCAGCTACAAGATTCTTGGACATTCCATTCATAACTAGCCTTTGTTAGACTGCAGCCTGTAAGTCATTCCAAGAAATTCCCTTATATAGAGAGATATTCATTCCATAAGTTCTGTAACTCTAGAGAACTCTGACTAATACACTCCTTTACTTGGAGTCCTCACTAGGGTCACCCTCATATATTTCAGGATGTTTCTCCTGTACTAGGTTTTCACACTACCCCCAAAGTTCCCCAATTCTGCTGTCTCTCCTCATACTTTCTCCCTCCATCTGATCCTTCTTGTTTTCTTCCCTATCTACCCTCAGTTCACCCTCAAAATTTATTCTATTTCCCTTTCCAGGGAGGCCCATACAACACACCCCCTGAACCCCCCTCTTTACCTAACCTCTCAGGGACTGTGGATTGTCGTTTGATTATCATTTACTTAGCAGCTAATATCTACTTATAAGTGAGTACAATTCATATTTGTCTTTCTGAGTCTGGGTTATATCACTCATGATGATTTTTTTCTAGTTCCATCCATTTGCCTGAAAATTTTTATGATGTCATTTTTTTAAACAGCTGAGTAATACTCCATTGTGTAAATGTACCACATTTTCTTTATCCATTCTTCAGTTGAGGTCATCTAGGTTCCAGGTTCTGGATATTATGACAAAAGCTGCAATGAACATAGTTTAGCAAGTGTCCTTATGGTATGATTGAGCATCCTTTGGGTATATGCCCAGGAGTGGTATAGCTGGGTCTTGAGGTAGATAGATTCCCAATTTTCTGAGAAACTGCCATATTGATTTTCATAGTGGCTGCCCAAGTTTGCATTCCCACCAGCAATGGAGGAGTGTTCCCCTACATCCTCACCACCATGAGCTGTCACTTGTGTTAAGATCTTAGCCATTCTGACAGTGTGAGACAGAATCTCAAAGTAGTTTGATTTGCATTTCCCTGATGGTTAAGGAGGTGGAACATTTCTTTTTAAGTTTTTCTTGGCCATTTGAGATTCCCTTGTTGAGAATTCTATGTTTAGATCTGTACCTCACCTTTAAATTGGATTATTAGATTTTGATATCTAACTTCTTGAGTTCTTTATATATTTTGAATATTAGACCTCTATTGGGTCTGAATTTGGTGAAAAAAAATTATCCCATTCTGTATGCTGCCTCTTTGTTTGATTAGTGGTGTCCTTTGCCATGCAGAAGCCTTTCAGTTTTGTGAGGTCCCATGTATTAACTGTTGATCCTAGTGCCTGTGCTATAGGTGTTCAGGAAGTTGTCTCCTGTGCCAATGTGTTCAAGGCTATTCCTCACTTTCTCTTCTATCAGGTTCAGGGTATCTGGTTTTATGTTGAGGTCTTTGATTCACCTGGACTTGAGTTTTGCCCAAGGTGATAAATATGGATCTATTTGCTTTCTTCTACATGCAGCCATCTAATCTGACCAGCACCAGTTGGTGAACATTCTTTCTTTTTTTCCTGTGTGTATTCCTGGCATTTTATCAAAAAAATCAGGTATGCATAGGTGTGCCAATTTATGTCTGGATCTTCAGTTCAATTCCATTGATCAACATTTCTGCTTTTATGTCATCAGAATGTAGATTTTATTATTGTAGCTCTGAGGTACAATTTGAAATCAAATACGGCAATACCTCCAGCAGTCCTTTTATTGTTCAGGATTGTTTTAGCTATTCTGAGTTCTTTGTTTTTCTATATGAAGTTGAGAATTATCCTTTCAGTGTCTGTAAATAATTGTGTTGGAATTTTTGATAGAGATTGTGTTGAATCTGTAGATTGCTTTTGGTAGGATGACCATTTTTACTTGGTAAATTCTACGGATCCACAGGGGTAGGAGTTCTTTCCATCTCCTGGTATCTTTTTCAAAGACTTAAAGTTGTTTTTTTGTTTTTTGTTTTTTGTTTTTTTCAAGACAGTGTTTTATTGTGCAGCCCTGGCTATCCTGGAACTCACTCTATAGACCAGGCTGGCCTGGAACTCATAGAGATCCACCTGCCTCTGCCTCCCAAGTGCTCGGATTAAAGGCATGCACCACCACTGCCCGGCAACTTTTTCCTTTCTAATTTGTGTCCCCTGATCTCTCTCAGTTGTCTTAGTGCTCTAGCTAAAACTTCATGTATGCTATTGAATGGATACGGCGAGAGTGGGCAACCGTGTCTTATTCCTGATTTTAGTGGAATTGCTTTGACTTTCTCTCCATTTAATTTGATATTGGCTATAAGCTTGATGTAAGTGCCTTTATTATGTTTAGGTATGTCCCTTATATCCCTAATCTCTCCAGGAATTTTATCATGAAAGGGTATTTGATTTTGTCAAAGACTTTTTCTGCACCTAATAAGATGATCATGTGGTTTTGTCCTTTCTGTTTATATAAGTTGTGGATTACATTGACTGATTTTCCTATGTTGCAACATCCCTGTGTCTCTGCGATGAAGCCTACTTGATCATGGTGGATGATCTTTTCGATGTGTTTTTGGATTCAGTTTGCAAGCAGTCTTTGAGTATTTTTGCACTTATGTTCATAAGGGAAATTGATCTGTAATTCTCTTTCTTTATGTTACTTGGGTGTCAGGGTAAATGTGGCCACATAAACTGAATTACTTGGGCAATGTTCCTTTTTTTCTATTTTGTGGAATAATTTGAGGAGTATTGGTGTTAACTCTTCTATGGAAGTCTGGTAGAATTCTGTGCTAAAACCATCTGCTCTGGGCTTTGTTTAGTTGGGAAACTTTTAATGACTGCTTCTATTTCACTAGGGGCTATGGGTCTATTTAAATTGTTTGTGTGATCTTGATATAACTTCGGTAAGTGGTGCCTATAAAAAAATTCCATTTATTTTAGGTTTTCCAATTTGTTGAGTACACATTTTTAAAGTATGTCTTTATGATTCTCTAGGTTTCCTCAGTGTCTGTTGTTCTGTCCCCTTTTTATTTCTGATTTTGTTAATTTGGATACTCTCTCTCTGCCTTTTAGTAAGTTTGGGTAAGGGTTTGTCTGTCTTGTTGACTTTCTCAAAGAACCAGTTCTTGGTTCCATTGATTTTTTGTATTGTTCTCTTTGTCTCTATTTTACTGATTTAGCCCTCATTGTGATAATTTCTTGTCATCAACTCCTCTTGGGTATGCTTACTTCTTTTTGTGCTAGAACTTTCAGGTGTGCTGTTCCATTGCTAGTGTAAGATATCTTCCATTTTTTGTTTGTTTTGTAATTTTGAAATAAGTTTTCTCTCTGTATCTCTGGCTGTCCTGGAATTCACTCTGTAGATGAGGGTGGCCCTCAAACTGACTACCTTGCTGTGGAGGAGGTGGGAATGGTGAGTGGGTTGGGGAGGAAGGCTGGGGGGCAGGAGGAGGGAGGACAGGGGAATCTGTGGTTGGTATGTAAAATGAATAGAAAAATCTCTTAATAATAATAATAATAATAATAATAATAATAATAATATAATAAAAGAAAAATGAAACTGTCTGCTCCTTGACTCAAGGACAGGATAGATAATGGTTGACTACCCGTGCTATGCATTGTTCTACCTCTGTCCTTCAAGACTGTATATAAACTGGCTGTGAAATAAACTTGGACACTCTTCAGCATTGACTGGCAGTCCTCTTGACTCCTTTCTGTCTTCTTCACTGTCTCTACAATCCACACGCCTCCACCCAGCTACCCAGTTGACTGATCGGCAGGCTCTAGCATATTACCTCATGATAAAGGGTTGAAAAAAGATATTATAAGCAAATGGATCTAAGAAGCAAGCCAGTGTCACCATTTGAATATCTAACAAAATAGACTTCAAACCGAAATTAATCAAAAGGGATAGAGAAGGACACTGTATATTAATCAAAGAAGTGGTCTCCTATACCAATGCATTCAAGACTACTTCCTACTTTCTTCTATCAAGATCACTGTAACTGGATTTATGTTGAGGTTTTTGATCCACTTGGACTTGAGTTTTGTGCATGGCGACAGATAGGCATCTATTTGTAATCTTCTACATGTTGACATCCTGTTATACCAGCATCATTTGTTGAAGATGCTTTCTTTTTTCCATTGTACAGTTTTGGCTTCTTTGTCAAAAATCAGGTGTTCATAGGTATGTGGATTAATGTCAGGGTCTTCAATTCGATTCCATTGGTCCACATGTCAGTTTTTATGCCAGTACCAAGCCTTTTTTTTGCTTTTTTAATTTTTCTTCTCTCTCTCTCTCTCTCTCTCTCTCTCTCTCTCTCTCTCTCTCTCTCTCTCTCTCTCCCTCTCTCTCTCTCTCTCTTTCTCACTGCTATAGCTCTATAGTATATCTTGGAGCCAGGGATTGTGATTCCTCCATTGTACAGGATTCTTGCAGCTAGCCTAGGTTGTTTTTCCACATGAAGTTGAGTATTGTTCTTTCCAAGTCTGTGAAGAATTGTGTTGAGATTTTGATGGGGATTGCATTGAATCTGTAGATTGTTCTTGGTAAGGTTGTCATTTTTATTGTGTTAATTCTACCTATCCATGAGCATGGGAGATCTTTCACCATCTTCTGATATCTTCTTCAATTTCTTTCTTCAAAGACTTAAAGTTCTTATCATACAGGTCTTTCACTTGCTTAGTTAGAGTTACCCCAATGTGTTTTATATTATTTGTGGCTATTGTAAAGGGAGATGTTTCTCTGATTTCTTTCTCAGCCCCTATTTCATTTGTGTATAGGAGGTCTACTGATTTTTTTTAGTTAATCTTGTATCCTGCCACCTTACTGAAGGAGTTTATCAGCTGTAGGAGTTCCCTGGTAGAATTTTTGGTGTCACTTATGTATACTATCATATCGTCTGCAAATAGTGAAAGTTTGACTTTTCCTTTCCAATTTCTATCCCTTTGATCTCCTTTTGTTGTCTTATTGCTCTAGCTAGAACTTCAAGTATTGAGTATTGTTCTTTCCAAGATATTATTCTTATCCAAATTGAATAAATAAGGGGAGAGTGGACAGCCTTGTCTTGTTCCTGATTTTAGTGGAATAACTTTGAGTTTCTCTCCATTTAATTTGATGTTGGCTGTCGGTTTGCTGTAAATTGCTTTTATTATGTTTAGGTATGTTCCTTGTATTCCTGATCTCTCTAGAACCTTTATCATCAAAGGGTGTTGGATTTTGACAAAGGCTTTTTTAGCATCTAATGAGATGATTATGTTTTTTTTTCTTTCAGTTTGTTTATATGGTGTATTACATTGACAGATTTTCATATGTTGAACCATCCTTGCATCCCTGGGATGAAGCCTACCTGGACATGGTGGATAATTTTTTTGATGTGTTCTTGGATTTGGTTTGCCAATATTTTATTGAGTATTTTTGCACCATTGTTCATGAGGGAGATTGGTCTGTAATTCTCTCTCTTTGTTGCATCTTTGTGTGGTTTGGGTATCAGAGTAATTGTAGCCTCATAAAAAGAGTTTGGTAACATTGCTTCTGTTTCTATTGTGTGGAACAATTTGAAGAGTATTGGAATTATCTCTTCATTGAAAATCTGGTAGAATTCTGCACTGAAACCATCTGATCTTGGGCTTTTTTGTTTAAGATATTTTTAATAACTGTTTCTATTTACTTAGGGGTTATTGGTCTATTTAAATAATTTATCTGGTCTTAGTTTAACTTTGGTATGGGGTACCTATCCAGAAAATTGTCTATTTCTTTCAAATTTTCCAATTTTATGGAGTACAGGTTTTTGAAGTATGACTTGATGATTCTCTGGATTTCCTCATTGTCGGTTGTTATGTCTCCCTTTTCATTTCTGATTTTGCTAATTTGGATGTTCTCTCTCTTTGCCTTTTGGTTAATTTGGAAAAGGGCTTGTCTATCTTGTTAATTTTTTTTCACAGAACCAACTCTTTGTTTCTTTGATTCTTTGTATTTTCTCTTGGTTTCTATTTCATTGATTTCAGCCCTGAATTTGATTATTTCCTGGCATCTATTCCTCCTGGGTGAGTTTTCTTCTTTTTGTTCTCGAGCTTTCAGGTGTGTTAAGTCATTGGTATGAGATTTCTCCATCATCTTTATGTGTGCATTTAGTGCTATTAATTTTCCTCTTAGTACTACTTTCATAGTGTCTATGAAGTTTGGGTATGTTGTACTTTCATTTTCATTGAATTCTAGGAAATCTTTAATTTCTTTCTTTCTTTCTTTCTTTCTTTCTTTCTTTCTTTCTTTCTTTCTTTCTTTCTTTCTTTCTTTCTTTCTTCCTTAACACATTGGTGATTCATTTGGGCATTATTCAATTTCCATGAGATTGCAGGTTTCTTTAATTTTTGTTGTTGTTGAAATCTACCTTTAAGCCATGGTGGTCTGATAAAATACAGGTTATGGTGATCAGAGCTAAGAGCAAGCCATTAAGCACAAGTCGGGTAGTGGTAGCACACACCCTTAATGTGATCACATGGCAGGCAAAATCTCTGTGTGTTCATAGACACACATAGCCAGCTTGGTGACACATGCCTTTAATCCCAGTACCAATAATAGAGACCTGGAGGTCTTTATAGACAGGCAGTGATGAAGAAGTCATGTAGTGAGTTTAGAACCAATGAGAAGGAATAATAGAAAGGCCATAAAAAGACAGGACACAGTAAGAAGGTCTCTCTCTCAGGGGAAGGACAACAGTGGTAAGATAAGGTGATCTCAGCTCTTCGCTACTGCTCGATCTCTGGGCTTTTAACTGCATTTGGCTCTCTGTTTCTTATTTAATAAGACCGTTTAGAATAACATCAACATTTGGCACCTATATGGCAAGAATTCATTAAAAACCATTGGTGGTTATAGGCTTAGCCTGGCCTGGCTCAGCCAGAGTTAACAGGGCCTAAACCTGGCTGGAGCTACTGGTCTGGCTAAACGTGGTCACATGTGCACTCGACTGTAGTTGCAGCTGAAGCTGCTCGTGGCCAAATCACCAACTCATGTGGTAAGAGCTTCAGGAAGCCACAGCCCAGGCTTGAATTGGCTCAAGTGGGAGCATGTGGCTAGATTTCAGCTTTTAGACAGAATGCATGTCTATTCTCTCTCTCTCTCTCTCTCTCTCTCTCTCTCTCTCTCTCTCTCTCTCTCTCTCTCTCTCTCTGGATTCCTATCTCAGACACTAGGTAGCTGTTTTGAAATTCCCTCGGATTTCTACTGTTCTACACAGATTTGGTAAGTCAATTAAGATATCAAATATTTTAAAAGGAAAAACTACTTAAAAGAGAATTTTTTTCCACATTAAAAAAATAGGTATTATTGGTACATTAGTAGGAAATTGGTCTTTGTTTGATAAAACTTTAGGCAGTCTAAAAAGGAACAATTATATGAGAACATTAATGATGATGAGATGTACATTTACACCAATTATGCATATTATTACTTTCTTTAACCTTATTTTACAATTAAAAAAGATAATCAACTTAAGTGCCAGGATAAAAAGCTTTAGAAAAACCTGTTAAAATGAATTATGGAGAAATTCAGACTCAGACAGAAGATTTTAAGGGTGAAATTACTTAAGGATTGGATTAAAAGGTTACAGAAAGAAAGTCTGTTTTCAAATAATCAAACTTAATTTATCCAGTAACCATACAGCAGCTACCCAGTCAAGTGAATATACAAAATAATCGGACTCCAATTGAAATGTTAGATTTAAGAAGGTTTAAGGAGGCAATAGAATCTTATGGCATACATTCCCCATTGTAAAGCAAATGTTAAACTCCTGGCCAAACTGTAATAAGATTATTCCACAGGACTGGAGAGAGCTGGTAACTGCTGTCCTGGAACCCAGGGCAGAGTTGCAGTGGTACATGTGGTTCAGAGATGAGGCTAAAACCATAGAAAGTCAGTGGAGGGCTAGAGATGTGGAAATCTCCCAGGATCAGCTTCTTGGAGAAGGCCAATATGCTGAAATACAAACACAATGTTTATATGATAATCAAACCCCAATTCTATGTCGAATGGCAGCCATGAATGCACGGGATAGAACTGAGGAAGCAGGAAAGAAAACTGAGTCATTCAAAAAAGTTATATAGAGCCCAAAAGAATCTTTCACAGATTTCTTTTATATATAAATTATATATAGATAAATTATATAATTTATCTATTCTTATCTTATGTACATTGGTATTTTGCCTGGATGTACATCAGATCTTGGAGTTACAGACAGTCGTTAGCTGCCACATGGGTGCTGGGAATGGAACCTGGGTCATCTGGAAGAGCATTCAGTGCTCTTAACCACTGAGCCATCTCTCTAGCCCTTTTTTAAAAAAATATTTTTTTTGTTGTTTTTTGTTTTTAAGATTTATTATGTATGCAGCATTCTGCCTGCAGGTGTCCCTGCAGCCCAGAAGAGAGCCCCAGATCTCATTACAGGTGCTTGTGAGCCACCATGTGGTTGCTGAGAGCTGAACTCATGACCTTTAGAAGAGCAGTCAGTGCTCTTAACCACTGAGCCATCTCTCCAGCCCCTCACAAACTTCTTACAATGACTGACTTCAGCAGGAAATAGAATGGTCCCAAATTCAGAAGCTAGCCAGATAATAATAGAATCTTTGGCTTATGAGAACATGAATGCTGCATGCAAGAGAATAATCAGGCCATTAAAGGCAAGATCTGCCTGGATCTGGATTAGAGACAGGTTTAATGTTGAGTCTCATGGCCATGATGATATGTGGATAGGAGAAGCAATTTCAAGAGGTTTGAGGAATATCAGACGTGTTGGATATGTAAAGCAAGGTCATTGGAAAAGGGACTGTAAACAGGACATTTCTAGAAACAATATTTCTTAAAGGAACAATGGCAACAGAATGCCACTTCCTTCTGGAGTATACAAAAGGTGTGGTAAGGGTAAACATTGAACCAATGAATGTAGATCAACAAGGGACAAACAAGGTAATCTTTGCCTCAGTAGGGAAACTACCAGAGGGGCCTCAGGTAGGCTGCCACAGGAAATCCAGTTCAGACCTTTCCTGCAGTTAGAAGAAACGCCTACTCAAAGCAATTAAATAACCAAATGCCTAGTGGAATAAACCAGGCTGCTCAGGGTGATAGAACAGCTGAGGCAGAGAGAATAGGAAATTCAGAGGAAACCATAAAGCAAATTTTGGCAAACTTCTATAAATGAACAAAGACCAAAATTAACAATAAGAATAAATTATGTTTTGTTGTCTGGTCTAGTAGACACAGGTGCTGATATGACCACAATTACACTAAAATTCTGGCATCCAACTGGGCCTCTTCAGGAGGTGAATGTTCATCTGTTAGGGATCAGAACATTATCTCAAGTGAAACAGAGTGCCAGATGGCTCGAACGTATAGGTTCAGAAGGACAGAGAAGAAAATTAAAGTCATATGTGGCTAACATAGCTAAGTACTTATGGGGACATGATCTATTACAACAATGGGACACTCAGATTAACATCCCTCCAACCTCTGAAACAAATCATAAACTAGCACATGTTCCTGAGAAAAATATTAGAAGATATTATTCTAATGAGTGGTCACCAGCCATCCATATTATACAAGAACAGAGCACAACTGATGATCTCCCAAAGACACCAACAGCTCTACCTTTAAAATGGTTGATGGACAAGATTGTATTGGTTCAGCAATGGTCCTTAACAACAGAGAAACTCCGTGCTTTAGAAGAGCTGGTAGAAGAACAGTTAAATGTTCAGCATATTGAAGAATCAACCAGCCCTTGGAATTCTCCTGTATTTGTTATTAAAAAGAAATCTGGTAAATGGAGAATGGTAACAGACCTTAGAAGAATTAAAGAAATAATTCAGCCAATGGACTCTCTATAGTCTGGGATTCATTTTTTTTTTTAAAGCTTTTAATTTTTTTATTTTTTTTTCTGGTTTTTGTTGTTGCTGTTTGTTTTTTAAATCTTTTTTTCCTTTTATTTTATTTTATAATACCATTCAGTTCTACATAACAGCCACAGATTCCCTTGTTCTCCCCCTTCTTGCCCCCCTCCCCTTCCCCCCAGCCCATCTCCATTCCCACCTACTCCAGGGCAAAGCCTCCCTTGAGGACTGAGATTGACCTGGTAGACTCAGTCCAGGCAGGTCCAGTCCCCTCCTCCCAGATTGAGCCAAGCGTCCCTGCATAACTCCCAGGTTTCAAACAGCTAACTCATGCAATGAGCCCAGGACCTGGTACCACTGCCTAGATGCCTCCCAAACAGATCAAGCCAATCAACTGTCTTACCTATTCAGAGGGCCTGATCCAGCTGGGGGCCCCTCAGCCTTTGGTTTATAGTTCATGTGTTTCCATTCGTTTGGCTATTTGTCCCTGTGCTTTATCCAACCTTGGCTTCAACAATTCTCGATCATATAAACCCTCCTCTTTCTCGCTAATTAGACTCCCGGAGCTCCACCCGGGACCTAGCCATGGATGTGTGCACCCAGATTCCTCAGACCTTGTATGGGGTTCCTGGCACAAAAACCATTATTGGCCATCCCATCACCAGAGTAGGTCAGTCCCCGCTGTCTCTTGACCAGTGCCAGCAGTCTTTTGTGGGGGTATCTTTGTGGATCTCCGCTGGCCTCCCTACCTCTCTGCTTCCTCCCCTTCTCATGTAGTCTTCATTTACCATGGTCTCCTATTCCTTGTTCTCCCTCTCTTTTCTTGATCCAGCTAGAATCTCCCACTCTCTTTCCCTTGACCGTCGCCCTTCATTGCTCCCACTCATGACCAGGCTGTTCATGTAGATCTCATCCATTTCTCCGTGTCTTTTTTGGGGTCCCATTTTCCAGGTAGCCTCACTGGTGATGTGAGTAGCAGTCTAGTCATCCTTGTTCCACATCTAGCATCTTCCTATGAGTGAGTACATACCATATTTGTCTTTCTGAGTCTGGGTTACCTCACTCAGGATGATTTTTTCTAGATCCATCCATTTGCCTGCAAACCGCATGATGTCATTGTTTTTCTCTGCTGAGTAGTATTCCATTGTGTATATGTGCCACAATTTATTTATCCATTCTTCAGTTGAAGGGCATCTAGGTTGTTTCCAGGTTTTGGCTATTACAAACAATGCTGATATGAACATAGCTGAGCAAGTGCTCTTGTGGTATGACTGAGCATTTTTTGGGTATATGCCCAAGAGTGGTATAGCTGGATCTTGGGGGAGATTGATTCCCAATTTTCTAAGAAGGCACCATATTGATTTCCAAAGTGGTTGTACAAGCTTGGATTCCCACCAGCAGTGGAGGAGAGTTCCCCTAGTTCCACATTCTCTCCAGCATAAGGTGTCTTCAGTGTCTTTGATCTTAGCCATTCTGACAGGTGTAAGGTGGTATCTCAGAGTCATTTTGATTTGCATTTCCCTGATGATTAGGGATGTTGAGCAATTCCTTAAATGTCTTTCAGCCATTTGAGTTTCCTCTGTTGAGAATTCTCTGTTTAGTTCTATAGCCCATTTCTTAATTGGACTGTTGGTTGTTTTTATGTCTATTTCTTGAGTTCCTTATATATTCTGGATATCAGTCCTCTGTCACATGTGGGGTTGGTGAAGATCTTTTCCCATTCTGTAGGATGTCGCTTTGCCTTGTTGACCATATCTTTTGCTCTACAAAAGCTTCTCAGTTTCAAGAGGTCCCATTGATTGATTGTTTGTCTCAGTGTCTGAGCTACTGATGTTATATTTAGGAAGTGATCTCCTATGCCAATGCGTTCAAGACTCCTTCCTACTTTCTCTTCTAGCAGGTTCAGAGTAGGTTGATTTATGTTGAGGTCCTTGATCCACTTGGACTTAAGTTCTGTGCACGGTGACAGATATGGATCTATTTGCAGCCTTCTACACGTTGATATCCAGTTATGCCAGCACCATTTGTTGAAGATGCTTTCTTTTTTCCTTTGTACACTTTTGGCTTCTTTGTCAAAAATTATATGTCCATAGGTGTGTGGGTTAATGTCAGGGTCTTCAATCCGATTCCATTGGTCCACATGTCGGTTTTTATGCCAATACTGCTGTTTTTATTACTGTAGCTCTATAGTAGAGCTTGAAGTCAGGGATTGTGATGCCTCCAGAAGTTGTTTTATTGTACAGGTTTCTTTTAGCTATCCTGGGTTTTTTGTTTTTCCATATGAAGTTGAGTATTATTCTTTCCAGGTCTGTGAAGAATTGTGTTGGTATTTTGATGGGGATTGCATTGAATCTGAAGATTGCTTTTGGTAAGATTGCCATTTTTTACTAAGTTAATCCTGCCTATCCATGAGCATGGGAGATCTTTCCATTTTCTGACATCTTCTTCAATTTCTTTTTTCAGGGACTTAAAGTTCTTGTCATATAGGTCCTTCACTTGCTTGGTTAGTGTTACCCCAAGGTATTTTTTGTCATTTGTGGCTATTATAAATGGTGATGTATCTCTGATTTCCTTATTAGCTTCTTTGTCCATTGTATATAGTAGGGCTACTGATTTTTTTGAGTTGATCTTGTATCCTGCTATGTTGCTGAAGGTGTTTATAAGCTTTATCAGTTCCTGGGTGGAATCTTTGGAGTCACTCAAGTATACTGTCATGTCATCTGCAAATAGGGAAAGCTTGACTTCTTCCTTTCCAATTTGTATCCCCTTAATCTCCTTATGTTGTCTTATTGCTCTGGCTAGAACTTCAAGTACTATATTGAGTAAGTATGGGGAGAGTGGACAGCCTTGCCTCATTCCTGATTCTAGTGGAATTGCTTTGAGTTTCTCTCCATTTAATTTGATGTTGGCTGTTGGCTTGCTATATATTGCCTTTATTATGTTTAGGTATGTTCCCTGTATTCCTGATCGCTCCATGACTTTTATCATGAAGGGGTGTTGGATTTTGTCAAATGCCTTTTCTGCATCTAGTGAGATGATCATGTGGTTTTTTTCTTTGAGTTTGTTTATATGGTGTATTACATTGATGGACTTTCATATGTTGAACCACCCTTGCATCCCTGGGATGAAGGCTACTTGATCATGGTGGATAATTGTTCTGATGTGTTCTTGGAGTCTGTTTGCCAGTATTTTATTGAGTATTTTTGCATCAATGTTCATGAGGAAGAACTGTCTGTAGTTCTTTTTCTTTGTTGCATCCTTGTTTGGTTTAGGAATCAGGGTAATTGTAGCCTCATTGAAGGTGTTTGGTAATGTTCCTTCTGTTTCTATTATGTGGAACAATTTAGAGAGTATTGGTATTAACTCTTCTTTGAAGATCTGGTAGAATTCTGCACTGAAACCATCTGGTCCTGGGCTTTTTTTGGTTGGGAGACTTTTAATGACTGTTTCTATTTCCTTAGGGGTTATTGGACTATTTAAATACTTTATCTGGTCTTGATTTAACTTAGGTATGTGGTACCTATCCAGAAAAATGTCTATTTCTTTTAGGTTTTCCAGTTTTGTGGAGTAGAGGTTTTTGAAATATGACCTTATAATTCTATGGATTTCCTCAATGTCTGTTGTTATGTCCCCCTTTTCATTTCTGATTTTGTTGATTTGGATTCTCTCTCTCTGTCTTTTGGTTAGTTTGGATAAAGGCTTGTCTATCTTGTTGATTTTCTCAAAGAACCAACTCTTTGTTTCATTAATTTTTTTGTATTGTTCTCTTAGTTTCTAATTTATTAATTTCACCTCTCACTTTGATAATTTCCTGGCATCTATTCTTCCTGGGAGACTTTGCTTCTTCTTGTTCTAGAGCTTTCAGGTGTGCTGTTAAGTCACTAGTGTGGGATTTCTCCAACTTCTTTATGTGGGCATTTAGTGCTATGAATTTCCCTCTTAACACTGCTTTCATAGTGTCCCATAAGTTTGGGTATGTGGTGTCTTCACTTTCATTGATCTCTAGGAAGTCTTTAATTTCTTTCTTTATTTCTTCCTTAACCCATTGGTGATTCAGTTGAGCATTATTCAGTTTCCATGAGATTGTAGGTTTTCTGTAGTTTTTGTTGTTGTTGAAATATAACTTTAAACAATGGTGGTCTGATAGAACACAGGAGGTTATTCTAATTGTTTTGTATCTGTTGAGATTTGCTTTGTGGCCAAGTATGTGGTCAATTTTATAGAAAGTTCCAAGAGGTGCTGAGAAGAAGGTATATTCTTTCTTGTTAGGATGGAATGTTCTGTAGATATCTATTAGGTCCAATTGGGTCATGACATCAGTTAAGTCCTTTATTTCTCTGTTAAGTTTCGATTTGAGAGATCTGTCCAGTGGTAAAAGTGGGGTGTTGAGATCTCCCACTATTAATGTGTGGGGTTTTATATGTGGTTTAAGCTTTAGTAATGTTTCTTTTACATATGTGAGTGTTTGGTGCATAAATGTTCAGAATTGAAACTTCATCTTGGTGGATCTTTCCTGTGATGAGTATGTAATGTCCTTCTTGATCTCTTTTGATTGATTTTAGTTTGAAGTCTATTTTATTGGATATCAGGATGGCTACACCTGCTTGTTTCTTAAGACCATTTGATTGGAAAGTCTTTTCCCAGCCTTTTATTCTTAGGTAGTGTCTGTCTTTGAATGTGAGATGTGTTTCTTGTATGTAGCAGAAAGATGGGTCCTGCTTTTGTATCCATTCTGTAAGTCTATGTCTTTTTATAGGTGAATTAAGTCCGTTGATATTAAGGGATATTAATGACCAGTGATTCCTCATCCCTGTTATTTTTGGTGGTAGTGTGTGTGTACTTCTCTTCTTTGGGGTTTACTGTTATGGCTTTATCTATTGCCTGTGTTTTCGAGTGTGTATCTGACTTCCCTCGGTTGGAATTTTCCTTCTAGTGCTTTCTGTAGGGCTGGGTTTGTGGATAGGTATTGTTTAAATCTGGCTTTATCTTTGAATGTCTTGTTCCTTCCGTCTATGATGATTGAAAGTTTTGCTGGGTATATTAGTCTGGGCTGACATCCATGGTCTCTTAGTGTCTGCATTACATCTGTCCAGGTCCTTCTGGCTTTCAAAGTCTCCATTGTGAAATCGGGTGTTATTCTGATGGGTTTACCTTTATAGGTCACTTGGCCTTTTTCCTTGGCTGCTCTTAATATTCTTTCTTTATTCTGTACATTTAGTTGTTTAATTATTATGTGGCTAGGGGACTTTTTGGGGGGGTCTAGTCTGTTTGGTGTTATAGGCTTCTTGTATTTTCATAGGCATTTCCTTCTTTAAATTAGGAAAGTTTTCTTCTATGATTTTGTTGAATATATTTTCTGTGCCTTTGAGTTGGTATTCTTCACCTTCTTCTATCCCTATAATTCGTAGGTTTGGTCTTTTCATGGTGTCCCAAATTTCTTGGACATTTTGGTTCATGACTTTGTTGGCTTTATTGTTTTCTTTGACTGATGAAACTATATCTTCTACTGTATCTTCAATTCCAGAGATCCTCTCTTCCATCTCTTGCATTCTGTTGGTTATACTTGCATCTGAAGTTCCCAATCTTTTACTCAAATTTTCTATTTCCAGCATTCCCTCTGTTTGTGTCTTCTTCATTTTTTCTATTTCCCCTTTCAGGTCTTGGACTGTTTCCTTTATTTGTTTCATTGCTTTTTCATGGTTTTCTTTCGGTACTTTATTGTTTTCTTCCAGTACTTTATTGTTTTCTTCTAATTTGTTTGCCCTTTCCTCTAGTTGTTTATAGTGTTCTTCCCATTTTTTGTCTTTTCCTCTACACAAGCCTCTACCTTCTTCATGATGTTATTCATAAGGGTGTTTTCTTCTGCTTCTTCCAATGTTTGATGTTCAGGTCTAGATGTTGGAGGCAGGCTAGCTTCTGGTGATGCTGTATTGCTCTTCATTTTGTTGTATGTACTTCTGCCTTGATGTCTGCCCATCTCCTTGTGGTTTGTTCTTGGTCTTATCAGTGTACTTGGTTCAGACAGAGCTGCCAGATTCGGGAAGTCTCTCTCTCTTGTCCAGATGGGACCTCTCTTGTCCAAATGGGAACTCTGGGGCAGGATGGAAGCTCTTATCTGGACGGGAAGCCTGGGGCAGGATGGGAGCTTTTGTTCAGACAGGAAGTCCGGGGCAGGATGGGAGCTCTTGTCCAGAAGGGAAGTCCAGGGCAGGATGGGAGCCCTCTCTGGTCCAGAAGGGCAGTCTGGGGCAGGATGGGAGCTGGGGGCCGGTCTCTAAGTCTGAGGTAGTGGCTGGGGTCTCGGGCGGATGGCCGTGGGGGCAGGGTGTGGAGATTGCAGGGGCTGCCAGGGGTCTTGGAGAAGGGGATCCTTCCCGATGGAGCTAGAAGGGGACCTGTCCAGTGGCCAGAACCTGGGGCCAAGTCTTCCCCGGAGTGGCTGGTGCTCAGGGATGGGGTCCGGGCTGGGCCCGGATACTTACCTCTGGTCCAGAAGGGAAGTTGGGGGCAGGATGGGAGCTGGGGGCCAGTCTCTAAGTCTCAGGAAGTGGCTTGGGTCTCTGGCAGATGGGCATGGGGGCAGGGTGTGGAGGTTGCAGGGGCTGCCGGGGGGCTTGGAGAAGGTGATCCTTCCTGGTGGGGCTAGAAGGGGACCTGCCCGGCGGCCAGAACCTGGGGCCAAGTTGGGCAGGTCTTCCTCGGAGTGGCTGGTGCCTAGGGATGGGGTCCGGACTGGGCCCGGATACTCACCTCTGGTCCAGAAGGGAAGTCGGGACTTAAAGTCTTTTTTATGGTAGATATCTTCTGTTTCTTCTGTGTTGGTATGTTCAGGTCTTTCTGATGTAGGTTCTGATGGAGCCATGTTGGTTTTTATGTTGTTGACTGTATTTTTGCACTGGTGCCTACCCATCTCTTTCTTTACTTGGTGCAAGTGGTGTCTGTGTATGAGGGAGCCTCTCTTGGTCCGAATGATATTCTTGATCCAGTGGGAGCTCCTGGTCTAGTTGATGCTGATGGACTTTTTGCCTTAGGGAGCAGCTTTTAGTCCAACTGGCATGAGTGGACTCAGTCTCAGGGAGTAGCTGCCGTCTTACCATGTGGTAGATGGTGGTAGTCTGTTCTGTCTGCAGGATGTCTGCCTGTCAACTGGCTTCTTAGTCAAGTTGCATGCTGGCAGGCTCTGTCTCAAGGAACAGTTGCAGTCTCGGAGGGTGGGTGGGATTTGGGGGAGGTGGGGCTTGGGTTACAGGGTCTCATGGGGGGATGGTGGTGATCTGTCCTGTGTGCAGGAGATCTGCCTGCCAACTGGCCTGACACTGGAACTGCAATGGGTGGGGGTGTAGGGGCACATGGTTGTACCCCTGGACCCAAAGCCTAGGGGCTGGGGTGTTTGGGTGTGAGGATGAAGACTCACCTCTTAGTGCAGTCGGGGGCTGGCATGCTCTGTCTCAGGGAACAGTTGCAGTCTCCTTGTATGCTTCTTGTACCTCTATAGGCATCTCAGTTTTTAGGTTAGTAAAATTTTTTTCTATGATCTTGTTGAAAATATATTCTGGTCCTTTGAGCTGGTATTCTTCTCCTTCTTGTATTCCTGTTATTCATAGCTTTGGTCTTTTCATAGTGTCCTAGATTTCCTGGATGTTTTATGTTGGGAATTTTGTAGATTTAACATTTTCTTTGAATGATGTTTCTATTTATTCTATGGTTTCTCCAATGCCTGAAATTCTTTCTATCATCTCTTGTGTTCTGTTGGTGAAGCTTGCCTGTGTAGTGCCTGTTTGTATTCATTATTCTTTCATTTCCAGAATTGTGTTTCCTTTATTAGCTTCTATTTCTGTTATTTGTTTGTCTTTTATTGTTCTTTATTCTCTTGGCTTTCTTTAAGGATTTTATTTATTTCATCGTTAAGAACCTCTAACATCTTCATATAGTTTGTTTTGAGGTCTTTGTCTTCTGCTCCAGGTATGTTGGAATATTCAGGGCTTGATGTGGTAGGATATCTGTGCTCTAGTGGAGACATATTGTCCTGTCTGTTATTGGTTGTTCTTACACTGGTATCTGGGAATTTGGGTTTGGGATGATTATAGGTCTAGATGATGATTTCTTGGTTTGTCTTTGCTGGGTAAGTTTTTTGTTCCTTGGTTTCTCTTTCCTCTCTAGATTTTCAGAAAGTGTATTGGCTGTGTATTTCCTGTTTTACTGGTCTGCTTGGCTGGTGTGTTCATTGGGAATGCTTTCTAGTGTTGGATGCTGGGGGTAGGGAAGGCCAGAGAAAGATGGTCTGTTGCAGTGATAGGGGTGACCCTGAGAATTGGATGTGGCGCAGCAGAGAGAGTGAAAAAGGTCTGAGGGCAGTCTACCTAATTTTCTGCTTGTTAATTTTATTGAATCAAGATTAATTTTTATTTATACATATATCTTGTTCATACAACACAATTTATGGGAAAGAACATGTTTTGCTGCATTCATTGGCACATTTTATATCAATTTTATATCAAATGCTGAATTTTTTCTTTCTTTTTTTTTTGAGTCAGGGTTTCTCTGTGTACCTCTGCCTGTCCTGGAACTAGTTCTGTAGATCAGGCTGGCCCCAAACTCATAGAGATCCCTGCCTCTGACTCCTGGGTGCTAGGACTGGGACTAAAGGTGTGCACCACCACCACCACGTACTAAATTCTGAATTTCTTATTCTCCTCTTTTGGCTGTCTTCACAATAACACCTCTTTGAATCAATGACTTTCTACTGAGTGTGAGAAGCAGTTCTAAGGACATTCCTTGTCCTTTTTCAGTGTTGTTTTGTCTACTCCAAATTTTCCACATTTTCACATACATTATTATCAGCTTGTCAATTTATATATTACATATTGCAAGGGTTTTTATTGGTGTTGAAATAAATAAAACACTGAAAATGAAAAAAAGTCAATTTTGAAAAAAAAAATGATATCTTTCAAATTAGATTTCCATCCTGTGAACATGAGCTATTTCTCCACACAATACATGTTCTTTAGAACTGTCATCAAGGTTTCAATATCTTATATACAGAGGTATATTCTAATGTCCTTATTATCAGTATTCTTGGCACTTCACATTTTCAACACTACTACTATAAATAGTAAGATTTATACTTCCTTTTCCAATATATCGTAATACAATATATTTTCAGTTTTTTATTATCTTGATTTCACTTATTCAATGTTGTAACATAGATTCATTCGAATTTTCTTAACTGAGGGACTTAGAATATTTTAGGTCTTTAATGTCTCCTTATCTTTTACTATTTCATTGCTGGATTGCCTGGGAAAGTCTTGGACATTGGAGGTATGTAAAGCAAATGTCTCAAACTTAAGAGACACCATTCAGTGCTTACCATGAAGTACTATGTTAGTGATGGGTCTTGTGAATGACCTTACTTGGGTTGATTTGGTGTTAATATCTTCCAGTTGTATGGAGTCCATTTCTTGTCTAGTATTCTGCTTACCTAAAATCATGAAAAGATGGTGGTCCTCATCATTTGCATCTATTGCAGTGACCTCATAGTTTCTTTCCTTTACCATGGTCATGAGTTGCTTTGCTTGGTTTCCCAAAGAATAATAAATGCTGTGTTCCTAAGGTAAAGAGTAGTTAATCGTGGTCTATTGCCTTTTTTTGCCCCTGAGCTGAGGACCAAACCCAGGGCCTTGCCCGTGCTAGGTAAGTGCTTTAATGCTGAGCCAAATTTACAACTTTAAGTGTTACCATTTAATACATTTCAGGGCTCTTTTTGCCAAATTAAAAAATACATTTAAAATTAATTAATTCTGTGTGTGTGTGTGTGATCTTGCATGTTTGTGCGTTGGTGCATGCCATGGAGCATATGTAGATGTTGGAAAACAACTTGCTGGAGTTTGTCTCTTTTTCAACTGTGTGGGATCTGAAGAGATATCTCAGACCTTCATGTTTGATAGCATGTTCCTTTACCCACTAGGCCCTCTTTCCAGACACTAAATTTTTATTAAGCTTCATTTGTCTTTATTTATGAGAGCTGTCGGATTGTATATTTGGTCAAAGATACTTGGAAATAGAATCAGTCTTCTTCAATTTCTTGAAAGTTATTGTTTATATTTGACTACTTCCTTGATTGTTCAATCGAATCCATAACTTAAACCAGCAGAGCCAAACATTTTCCTTCTTAGAAGATTTCAGATTTATTTTATTTAGGATGTGTATTAATCACATCACCCTGTTGTTTCTATTATATTTTATTTTAAGTCTATGATTAATGTCCTATTAACTATCCTACAGTGTGTGATAAATATTGGGTTAATTGCTGTTCTTCATTAGGTTTTCCAATGGGTCAGCACAATTTGCTGGGAAGGTTTTTCTACATGAAGAATACCCAGTAGTTGCCAAAATGAAATGGCCACACACTTGAGGCTATATGTCTTGTTTCCAGTCTGTTCCTTTGATCTAAGTTACTCGTACACCAACAGTATATTTTCTTGGTTATTGTAACTTGATTGTATGCTGTGAACTCAAACAGAATAAGTCTACCAAAACTATCCTCTGTCAAAATGGTTTTGGTTTTTTAATATTCTTTCAATTTTTTTTTTCCGAGACAGGGTTTCTCTGTGTAGCTTTGTGCCTTTCCTGGAACTCACTGGGTTGTCCAGGCTGGCCTTGAACTCACAGAGATCTGCCTGGCTCTGCCTCCCGAGTGCTGGGATTAAAGGCGTGCGCCACCACTGCCCGGCTTATTCTTTCAATTTTTATAAAATATTTATTTAGACTAACAACACCTAATTTCTCTTAGCAGAGCTTTGTAGCTTTCTATATATAACTTTTTAAAATAGGCTTTGCTAAATGAATCTTTGAACATTTGAGGTTCATTGATACTTTATATGTGGTACCATGTTTATTTTTATTTCTAGTTGTCCTTGTTATTGTTAGAAATACAATCAACTTTTAAAATTAGGTATGTGGACCTTGTTAGTGTGAACTACTAAACCCAATTGCTGTAGTAACTTCAGGTAGAATGACCAGGTGGTGACTGACTGACAATCTCGTTTCAGCAAATAAAGAAATTTTCTTCTTCAATATCTTTGTCACTTACTTGATTATTATATATTGAACTGTCTAGGAACTTCAGTACAGAATTGGGTTGGAGTGGTTATCTTGACATCACAGCAGGACATTCACTCTTTCAGTAGTCAATATATTAACCACAGGTATTTCATAGATGGATTTTTTCAGAATAAAGAATTTTTATGTTCCCATTTAATTAGTTATTTTATGAATGAGTGCTATGGTGGTTTGAATGAAATGAGAATGGGCCCCATAGGTTCATGTTTAAATGCTTGCTCCCCACTTAATGGAATTGTTTGAGAAGAATTTGGAGGTATGGGCTTGCTGAAGTAAATATGGCCTTGATGGAGGAGGTGTGTCACTGAGGGTTGACCTTGAAGTATCAAAAGCTCATCCAGGCCCAGTCTCTCTCTCCCCCTTCCCCTCCCCCTCTCTGTCTCTCTTCTTTTCTTCTGTCTCCTTCTTTCTTCTTGATGCCTGTGGATCAGGCACTATTCCAGTACCATGCCTGTCTGCTTCCTGCCATGATGATCATTGACCAACCCTCTAAAACTGTAAGTAAGCCCCCAATTAAATGCTTAATTTTAGACTATTTATGGTGTCTCTTCACAGCAATAGGATAGTAACTAAGAGAAATACTTAATTTTTTAATTTTATTTGTTTATTTTATAATTTAATTTAATTTTACGTATCAGCCATAGATTCCCTTGTTCTCCCCCTCCCGCTCCCCTTTCCTTCCCCCCAGACCACCCTCCATTCCCATCTCCTCCAGGGCAAAGACTCCCCTGAGGATTGAGTTCAACCTGGTAGACTCAGTCCAGGCAGGTCCAGTCCCCTTCTCCCAGGCTGAGCTAAGTATCCCTGTATAAGCCCCAGGTCTCAAACAGCCAGCTCATGCACTGAGCACAGGACCCGGTCCCACTGCCTGGATGCCTCCCAAACATATCAAGCCAATCAACTGTCTCACTTATCCAGAGGGCCTGATCCAGTTGGGGGTTCCTCAGCTATTGGTTCACAGTTCATGTGTTTCCATTTGTTTGCTGTTTGTCCCTGTGCTTTATCCAACCTCAGTCTCAACAATTCTCGCTCATATAAACCGTCCTCTTTCTCGCTAATTGGACTCCCGGAGCTCCACCCAGGGCCTAGCCGTGGATCTCTGCATCCGGTTCCCTCAGTCATTGGATGGGGTTTCCAGCACAAAAATTAGGGTGTTTGGCCATCCCATCACCAGAGTAGGTCAGTTCAGGCTGTCTCTCGACCATTGCCGTAGTCTATTGTGGGGGTATCTGTGGATTTCTGTGGGCCTCTCTAGCACTACACAAGACCACTTGCTCAGCTATGTTCACACCAGCATTGTTTGTAATAGCCAGAACCTGGAAACAACCTAGATGCCCTTCACCTAAAGAATGGGTAAATAAAATGTGGTACATATACACAATGGAGTACTGCTCAGTAGAGAAAAACAATGACATCATGAGGTTTGCAGGCAAATGGATGGATCTAGAAAAAATCACCCTGAGTGAGGAAACCCAGACTCAGGAAGACAAACATGGTATGTACTCACTCATAGGAGCATACTAGAAGTAAAACAAAGATGACTAGACTGCTATTCACAATTCCAGGGAGGCTACCTAGAAAACAGGACCCTAAGAAAGACACGGGGATCGCCCAAGGACAGAGAAGTGGATGAGATCTACATGAACAACCTGGAGGTGAGTGGGGGTAATGAAGGGCAAGGGTCGAGGGAAAGACAGCTTAGGGGAGCGGGAGATCCCAGCTAGATCAAGAACAGAGAGGGAAATCAAGGAATAAAAGACCATGATAAATGAAGACCACATGAGAATAGGAAGAAGTGAAATGCTTAATTTTTGTGAAGTATTTTTCTAAACCTATTATAAAGATCACTTGGCATTTCCTTTATATATATATTATATAATATTATGAATTATATCGTTTGGTATAAAATGGTGAATGAATCTATTTTGTGTGACTCTGTGTATGTATGTGTGCACTGTTTATTTTGTCTGCACATACATGTGTAGGTGCATGCATGCATATGTGTGCATGTGTGTTGGGAAGTCCGGGGACAACCACAGTTGCTACTCCTCAGGCATCTTTCATCTTTGTCTCGGCACTTTCCCAAGTCGGCTAGACTGGCCCGGTCATCAAGATCCAGGTGTGCCTCTCCTCCTGCCTTGGCCATCTGTGGGATGATGAGCAGACACCACTACACTTGATTTTTTTTTTACATGGGTTTTGGAAATCAAACCCAGACTCCCATGGATCAATTGAGATCCTAGTACCTAATTTATCTATCATCCTTTGTATATATGATAGGTTTAATTTACTAATATTTTAAGGAATTTTCTTTCTCTGTTTATATGGTATATTAAAATGTAAATTTTCCTACAGAATCTCACTTTAATACCTGAATTTTTAAGACTAAAAGTTCAAGAATAATACTCTTGCAAACTCTAATCAAAAGTAGCTAATGTAGTATATTAATAGCAGATAAATAATTCCTTAGAACACTGAATATTGTCATAGATAAAAATGGACATTCCAATTCATTAAAAAATCATTGTCTTAGTAAGGGTTACTATTGCTGTGAGGAGACACCATGACCAAAAACAACTTGGGGGAGGAAAGGGTTTATTTCATTCACAGTTCCATGTAACATTTCATTATCAAAAGCAGTGAGGACAGGAACTCAAACAGGGCAGGAACCTGGAGGCAGGGACTGATGCAGAGGCCATCGAGGGCCACTGCTTACTGGTTTGCTTCCACCCATGGCTTGCTCATCCCATTTTCTTATAGAATCCAGGACCACCAACCCAGGTATAAGCCCACCCACAATGAGCTAGACCCTCCCACATAAATCACTAATTAAGAAAATGCTCTATAGGCCTGCCTGCAGCCCAATCTTATGGAGGCATTTTCTCAATTGGCATTCCTTCCTCTCAAATGATTCTAGCCTGCATCAAGTTGATGTAAAATTAGCAAGCACAGTCATACAAATAAATAACAAAGGAACTGAATGGAAAAATAGACACATCCAAAATTATAGTTGGAAATTATAGTATTTCTCTCTTGATAATTAATTCAACAATTATTTAGAAAATGAGTAAAAAACTAGGAGGTTTGAACAACATTAGCTTCCAACTTTACCAATTGACATTTATTTTCATCTAAATATAAAAACAGATATTATTTTGAGTACAGGTAGAATTATCAAAAATAAGCTTTATACTGGACCACAAAACCAATTTTCCTACATTTAAGAGAATTCAAATATTTCAGAGCATCCTTTAATTTATGGATTATCAAAAAATTTAGACCTAGATATAACAATCTAACATGAACCTCAATATCCTATCTTTCTGTTAGGGGTATGAACAAACACAAGCTTGAATTTGCTAGCCCATGAGAATCAACCAGGAGCTATTCTTCTAGTATTATGTTCACTTTCTTACAATTCTGTCAACTTTCCATCAAGTCCTGCTTATGTCAGCAAAGAACATGGTAACAATTTCATTCCCAAACTTCTATATTGAAAAGAAAATTCAAGGCATGGTGCCACACACCATTAAACTCAGAACTCAGGGGGCAGTGGCTGGCAGATCTTTATGAGTCCTAGGCTCTCTTGGTCTACTAGGGAGTTCCAGACCAGTTAGGGCTACATAGAAAGAGTTGTCTCAAAAAAATTTAAGTGACTTGAAGTTTGCCTGTTGCTTTAAGATCATACAACACTATAAATTGAACACTAATCACCTAAAACCAGTACATATTCTGCTGCATGTAAACTACCTAGATGTTACCAATTCATGGTTTACCAGATACTTAGGTGGCATCCATGCCCTGGCTGTTGTGAATAATGCAGCAACCCACATGATAATGCAGTCATGTCTTCAACATACTGATTTAATTTCTTTTGTATATGTACCTGGTGATGTATTTTAACCCTTTACTCATTTTTAATTGATTTTTTTTGTATGTGGTGTGAATAGAATCTAATTTCATTTGAACATACTCAGTGGGATAGAGGTTAAGCTTTACAGCTTCATTTCTGGCATTCAGGGCTTTGTAGTTGCATTATTTGGTCTTCAGTAGGCTTGGCTAGTGACTCCTCCTGCCCCATGCTACCATGTGCATGATATTTAAGGCACACATGGACTTTTCCTTAAGCTAATTCCAGTCAGTGCCTACAGCTTTGTTCATCAGGTGTCCCATGTGAGTGACAGCATCCTTAAATAATAATCCTTGCAACATCAGCTTCCCTTACTCAGCTTCCGGTATTGGCTCTTTAGGACCTCCATGCACAACTTCCCCTCTGTTTCTTATGGCCTGGCCTGGTCAGCTTTTGACTGGAGTTGTGGCACAAGCTTAGGTCACCCAATCACTCTTGTATTCTCCATGATAAAAGAACTATCCCCTTATAGAGGACACCATGTTGTGCTAACAGCTCAATGTCTATCTGAACCCCCTCCCCTCAGATCATAGCTCCAACAGCCTCTGGATATATACACAATTGAACATAGGAGAACATTTCCTTAGATGACTGTGTTTGAACAGGGTGACCCTTCAGTAGCACCAGGAACTTTCTTTTTTGGTGAATTTGCATTTTTATGCCTTACAGTCACTCAAGGCATATTTCCTATTGTTCCACAACAGACTACAGTGTGTGGAATTTCTCTTCAATAGTGCTATTTTTCTTACCAGTTACAACCTCTTTGTCTACAACTTTATATTTGTTTGTGCATCTTTTCTCACTAAATTGTACATTTTTACATATTTTGGCTCCATTTATTGCTCTCTATAAATGTAGCTAAAAGTGGTAAGCATAACCATCTCACATCTCAAATGCTAGATTGTCTTTTAACTACCTCCACCAAATAAGTTAGCCTACTCAGATTTTCAGGATACAGGCAAAATATAGACACAATTTTTACCAGAATGTACCATGGAAGCTCTCTAGTCTATCTCCCAGTAGAGGCCTTGTTCCCCTGTGAAACTCCATGAATACAGTCTCTACTACCTAGTGCTATCAGCATTCTGGTCTTAGAACTCCTTGCAGAATGGTCCATTTATCTCAGCTTGCAGTATTCTAGGACTTCTCTAGTCTACACCTCTAAACTCTTCCACATTCTTTCCACAAAGCAATCCCAAAGGCCAAGGAACTATATGATCAGGTTCACTATAGCAGGGACTTCAATTTTAGGTATTGGTTTTCTGTGTTGGTTATTTTTCCATCACTGTGAGGAAATACCTAATAAAAAAAAGTAAGGTATATTTTGAATCACAGTTTCATAGTAAGAAATCATAAAAGCTGCAGATGCTTGGCCTGTGGCAATAGGAACATGGTGTGTCCCCAAGCTGTCCACTTCTAGCTATGCCACATGCTCAAAGACCCCACAACCCTTAAAGAACAGCACCACCACCTGCAGATGAAGTATCTAAACATGTGAGGCTGTGATGAATATTTCACATTCAAACTGTAGCAGACTCTATTTCCTTCCACGGTCTGTGAACCTGTTTTTACATCAGTACCACGAGGTTTGGCTAACATAGCTTTGTAATAGACCCTTTACAAGTCCCCTTTTTTAAGTGGGCCAGTGAGACAAATGTAGATGTAACCGTCTTATTAAATAAGAAACACAGAGCCAATGTAAGGATGAAAGCCCAAGAGCTCAGAGCGATAGCTAAGAGCTAAAAACCTTCACTGCCGCTGCTATATTCCTCAGCAAGAGAACTACTTCCTATCTGTTTGTCGTTTTTATAGACTTTCTATTCTGCCTTCTCATTGGTTGTAAACCCAACCACATGACCTCCTCATCACTGCCTGTCTGTACAGACCTCCAGGTCTTCTATGGTTGGTATTGAGATTAAAGGCATGTGTCTCCATGCTGTCTGTATCCTTGAACACACAGAGATCCGCCTAGCTCTGCCTCCCAAGAGCTGGGATTAAAGGCATGCACCACCACTGCCCAGTTTCTGCTATGGCCTGCTATTAGCTCTGACACCCAGGCAACTTTATTTATTAACATACAAATAAAATCACATTTCAGTACAATTAAAATATCACCATATTTCCCCTTTTATATTTTAGTAAAAAGAAAAAAGGAAAAAGGTTATAACTAACATAAGAAAAACTATATACAAAAGTAAAATAACTATATACAATATATATAAGTAATAAATACCTAAACAATGTCTAGTCCATTTGTATTTGACAAATTCACAGAAAATAATTCCATTATCTATCCTATTTTGGTAAGTCCAAAATGTATCTAATTCACTTTCTATCCTAACTAATTTTCAACTATAACTAACTAATCTTCAACTCCTTCAGAGACCCAAGAAGGAAATAATCTTACCTAATAAAAAATAAAAACAGGAAGTGCATGCAAGCAACTTCCAAAAAAATGTGAGTTGACAGAAACAGCCAGCTACCTGGACAGTCACCTGAGGTTTCTCCACAGTGTTGGAGTATCATCTTCAGCTTATAGGCTTAGCGTATCTGACAGACTCATTTGTGAAGTAGGATGTACACAAGGTCAACAGTTCAACCTCACATTGGGTGAGAGCAGTCCATGTACCAGAAACACCTGAATTCCACTAGTGTCCTGTCATAATTCAGGATTTTAAATTCTGGAAATTGTTGATGTTTTTTGAATTCAGCTGTCCATTCTTCTTGGCTATGTGTGTGTGTGGCTTCATCTCAGCATCCCGTTCTTCTCCATATCCTTCTGTTAAATGCCAGTCTACTATCGAGAGGCATGAGCTTAGTTCCTCTTCAAGAATAACTGTTTCAGCTACTGTTCCACTGCACATCAGAAGCCATCTGCCCACTGCCTATTCAGCTGCCTTCGAAGAAAAGGGCACTGTACCTTTTTCGGATTGCAAAGGCCACTTCAGGGATGGTGCCATATTGTCCTGGCCTCAGAAGATGCCTTTTGATAAAGCCATAACCACACTTGTTTTGGCAAGAATCAGTAGTCCTTTGTTTCATGTCCTGTCTGTCCATTTTGTCCTGTTGTCAGTAGTTGAATCGAGGATACTTTGCTGTCCAGTGGCTAACTTTTGCCACAATGAAAGTTGACTCCATATGCAGTTTCTTCAATGCCCATATTCTCTCTGAAGTCGATTGCTATTGCCAGGAGCCGACATGTCTCATAGCCATAACAAAAAGAAAAATTTTCTAAGTTATTAAAACATTTTAAATGCCATATTCTGTAGATCTCTGAAGGGTTTGAAGATGACCTGTCTATCTAAAATATATCTGCTCAATCTTGAAAACATTCCTAATATGACTACAAGTTCTATGGTAATGTCTAACTACTAACTTTCATTTCTTTACATCCTAATAGTTGGTAATAATAACATTCAAGGATCAGAAAATAGCATTACATTGTTAAATGAACAGTATAACTACAATTAGAAATATACATATAGCATTTTCTAACAATATCAATTTTAGTATATATAATATATATAATATAAAACAATCCAGTCCAATGTAAAATATTTAAAACTAATAATTGTCTTTTTCTTTTCTTTTTTTAAAAAAAAACAAGAACCTTAAATCTAATCTCCTTTGCTTAGCCCTTTTCCTAACCCTTGACAACAACTTGTAACCAACCCCTTTAAACAATGAAAATTATCCCAGACCCAAAGCCTATTAAAAGACCAAAAACCACCTGCCCCACAGACAGATATCCAGTGACTGGTCCTGTTTAACTCCTATTGTGCTAATGGTCAATGGAACTAAAAAGAAAGCCCAGAATCACTGCCTCAAAGAAATAACACATGGATTCTTTTGGAATGCCCGTATACTTATGGCTACTTTAGGATCCAGCAAGTTGAATTCACATATCTAGAACAAAAGTGATAACATTGTAGCAGAGTTGAAACTAGAAAAAAAAGTTAGCTGTTTATCATCCTTCATGACTTTTTGCCTGTCTTCCATCTGTCCTCATCACCTAATATTTCCCTCTCTTGACCTCCGAAAGTCTCTGTTGAATTACAGCCCTGCCTGTTTTTCCTCCTGGTACTTCTGGGTTGTAATTCCAGAAGGCTGCTCACTCACTGTTCCTCAGACAGGCATGCATTTTTAGGCCTTCCTGCTGTAATTAGCACACAAACTAGACAAGAGGAATCCCCCAAGCAACAGTTGCTTTTCTAAAAATAACAAATAAAAGTTCATGAATTTTTATTGGTGACTACTAGAGTAATACAATTTCCTAAATAATACATTTTCAATTACTTTTTACAAGAATTAATAACACACTTTCTATGTCAACCTATATCAGTCTTTCTTTTTTGTTTTCTTGCTTCCTTTCTTGACTCAATTTTTGTTACTTTAAAAAGTTGACAACATCATACTTGTATACAATGCACTGTGATTATATTCACTTCATAATACTGCCTCTCACCTCCCCATCCCACCAGTCCTCTTCTGCTCTGGTCCTTCTATCTACTTCCACACCCCTCTCCATTTCTTCACACCCCTCCCGCCATCTCCCTCCTTCATTATCTTTTTCCTTTTTATTTCTGGTCCCATGCAGCTTGTCACAGCTGCTGTGTGCTGGTGATTACAATATCCATGCCAAATACAGAAGACAACTCCCCACCACACTCCTCCCATCCTTCTGTTCTCACAATCCCTCCCTCATCTTCTGTGACATTTTCTAGGCCTCATGGATGTCCCGCTTGAGGTCATACTCTCGGCAGTCACTTAATGTTCAGCACTTCACCTACTACGGGTTCCTAGTCCAACAGCTGCACACTGCTGACCAAGACTGAGTGCTGGACCAATTTATTAGTAGACACATAACATTTAGAATAAATCATGTTTTTAGTTAGTTTATAAGGTAATAGAGTTTTATGGCTTTTAAAAAAAATTATATGTAGTTTTAGTTGATCCTCTCCCTGCAAACCATACTTTCCCCACATCCTTCTACCCTGGTCCTTTAAACCTTTTCTTCTCTGATTCTCTTTTCCTCCACTTTCACATTCCACTTAAGTTATGATCCACTCCCCTTCAGACTTTTCTTCCCTGATTCTCTTTTCCTCCACTTTCACATTCCATTTGTTATGATCCACTCCCGTTCAGACTCCTCCCATGGTTACACTTCTCAAGGCTTCTTTCTTGCTACATGGCACTCCAACTTAAACATGGATTTCTAAAAAATTTGAGTCTGAGATTGGCATATCTGAGAGAACATACAGTGTTGGCCTTCTGGGCCTGGATTATCTCACTCAGTACATTTACCCATTTATCTGAGATTCATAATTTCATTTTTTATTTAAAGCTGAATAGAATTCCACTGTGTAGGTGTCCCACTCATTCATTAGTGTTAACCATTTAGGCTGACTCTATTTCCTAGCTATTGTGAATAGGGACACAATGAACATAGATATGCAGGGATCTCTAATGTGGAGAATAGAGGCTTTTGAGTATATGCCTAAGCATGGTATAACTGGTGTAATCGTATGGCAGATCTATTTTTAGCTTTTTGATAATCCCTCACCCTGGTTTCCATAGTGACAGTATAAATTTACACTCTCACCAAATGTTTGTAAGGGTCCTCTTTCCCCACATTATTCCCAGCATCTGTTGTCATCAATTTTCTTGATAAAGGCCCTTCTTACTGGGGTGAGATGGAATCTTCAAGTAGTTTCAACTTGCATTTCCCCGATAGATAAGGACGTTGAACATTTTTATAACATTGATTGTATTTTGAGGATTCTCTGTCCAATGCCATAACCCATTTTTTAAATTGAGGCGTCTGTTTTCTTGATGGTTAGGTGTTTTGACTTGTTTGTGTAGTCTATATATACAAATCTCCTGTCTGACTTATTGCTGCCAAATGTCTCCTATTATGCTGCAGGCTGCCCCTTCACTCATTTGACCGTTTTCTTTCTTGTACAAAATCGTTTTCATTTTATAAGGCCCGATTGTCTGTAGTTAGCCTTGTTTCTTGAGCAACTAGAGTCCTATTAGAAAGTCTTTACCTAGGCTTTATCTTATAGCATGCTCCTTACTTTTTCTTCTAGCAATTTAAGAGTCTCAGTTCTTATGTGGAGATGCTTGATACATCTGGAATTGACTTTTGTGCAGAGAGATATGGATACAATTTCATTCCTCTGCATTGGATAGTCATTTTCTTAGTACCATTTGTTGAAGATGCTTTTGCCAGTGTGTGTATTTTGGCATGTCTGTCACAAATCAGGTGGCAGTAGTTCCGTAGACTTACAGCTGAGTTTTCTATTCTATTCTTTTGACCCACATGGCTGGTTTTGTAAGAGTCCCATTCTGTTTTCATTACTAAAACTCTGTAGTAAAATTTGAAATCAGGTATAGTTAAGCCCCAGAATTGTTCTTTGTGTTCAAGATTGTTTTGGCTGTCTGGGACATTTTGGGATTCCCAAAGAATTTCAACATTTTTTTCTTATTTCTTTGAAGATATGATATGTGGATTGGATTGAAATATATTGAGTCTCTGGATTGTGTTTGGTAAAATGGACATTTTCATGATACTAATTCTTCTAATACATGAGCATGAAGATTTTTCCATTTTCCAATATCTTTTTTAATTTCTTTCTTCAGATTTTTAAAGTTTTTGCTGTGGAAGTCTGTAAATGTAACCAACCATCTTATTAAATAAGAAACTCAGAACGAATATAAAAGAGAAAGCTAAGAGGTCAGAGCTCAGAGCTAAAATCTCACCCTTCCTCCTGCGGTGGTCCTAGCTTCCCGAAAGAGAGCTATTTCCCTGTGTGTAAGTCATTTCATAGTCATCCTACCTTCTCATTGGCTGTGAACCCAAACACGTGACGGCCTCGTCACTGTCTGTATGTACAGCCCCCCAGGTCTTAAAGGCATATGTCTCCAATGCTGGCTGTATCCCTGAACACATAGAGATCTATGGGGTTAAAGGCGTGCACCGCTGCCGCCACCGCCGCCGCTGCCACCACCACCACACTCTTGCTATGGCTCTAATAGCTCTGACCCCTGGGCAACTTTATTTATTAACATACAATCAAAATCACATTTCAGTACAATTAGAATACCACCACATTTCCCCTTTTCTATTTTAATAAAAAGAAAAAAAGCAAAAGTTTATAACTAACAAAAGAAAAACTATATACAAAAGTACAATAACTATATACAATATATACAAGTAATAAATACCTAAACAGGTATTTGACAAATCAGAGAAAATAATTCCATTATCTATCCTATTTTGGTAAATCCAAGATATATCTAATGCACTTTCTATCCTAATTAATTTTCAACTATAACTAACTAATTTTTAACCATAACTAACTAATCTTCAACTCCCTCAGAGACCCAAGAAGGAAATAATATTAGCTAACAAAAATAAAAACAGGTAGTGCATGAAAGCAACTTCCAAAAAATTTGTGAGTTGACAGAAACAGCCAGCTGCCTGGACAGCCACCTGAGGTGTCTCTGCAGTGTTGGGGCATCATCTTCAGCCTACAGGCTTAGCATACCTGACAGACTCATTTGTGAAGTAGGATGTAGATAAGGTCAACAGTTCAACCTCACATTGGGTGAGAGCAGTCCATGTACCAGAAACACCTGAATTCCACTAGTGTCATGTCATAATTCAGGATTTTAAATTCTGGAAATTGTTGACAGTTTTTGAATTCAGCTGTCAATTCTTCTTGTCTGTGTATATATGGCTTCATCTAAGCATCCCCTTCTTCTCCACATCCCTCTATTAAATGCCAGTCTACTATTGAGAGGTGTGAGCTTTCAGCTGCTGTTCCATTGCACAACAGAAGCCATCGGCCCTCTGCCTGTTAAGCTGCCTTTGAAGTAAAGGGCACTGTACCTTTTGCGGATTTCGAAGGCCACTTCAGGGATGGTACCATATTGTCCTGGCCTCAGAAGATGCCTTTTGATAAAGCCATAACCACACTTGTTTTGGCAAGAATCAGTAGTCCTTTGTTTCGTGTCCTGTCTGTCCATTTTGACCTGTTGATTCGAGGATACTTTGCTGTCCAGTGGCTAACTTTTGCCACAATGAAAGTTGACTCCATATGCAGTTTCTTCAATGCCCATATTTTCTCTGAAGTAGATTCGTACTGCAAGGAGCCGACATGTCTCAAAAAAGAAAAAATTTTCTAAGTTATTAAAACCTTTTAAATGCCATATTCTGTAGATCTCTGAAGGGTTTGAAGATGATCTGTCTAAAACATCTCTGCTCAATTTTTAAAACATATCTAATATGACTACAAGTTCTATTGTAATGTCTAACCACTAACTTTCATTTCTTTATATCCTAATAGTTGGTAATAATAACATTCAAGGATCAGAAAATTGCATTACATTGTTAAACGAATGGTATGAATACAATTAGAAATATACATATAGCATTTTCTAACAATATCAGTTTCAAATTTGTATACAATATAAAACAATCCAATCCAAAGTAAAGTATTTAAAACTAGTAATTGTTTTTTTCTTTTCTTTCTTTCTTCCTTTCTTTTTTTAAAATAAGAACCTTAAATCTAATTTCCTTTGCTTAGCCTTTTTCCTAACCCTTGACAACAACTTGTAACCAACCCCCCTAAACATTGAAAATTATCCCAGACCTAAAACCCATTAAAAAGACCAAAAACCCACGCACCCCACACAACCTCTTTGGGAATGTGGGCGTTGTATTCTTGAAATTGCTTCCTGCTGGGTATGGGTGAAGTTTTCTTTATCCTGAAAGAAGAACTTTAGGTTAATTGTCAAATTCTAGGAAAGGTAACTATATCCTTCATTATCCAGTCTGTGTATAATGCCAAAGTTCAGGGTTTATGTCAAGTCCTTATTCAAGTAGTCTTTCAGACTGGATCATCTCAGCTAGTCATCTCAAAATTGCTCTGAGCACCTTGTAGTTCAAAGCTGATCTGTAGATGATGTTTGTCAGCTTAGTGATATTATTATTGTCCATGTGGAATTGTTGTTGTTGTGGGGCCCCATCTTCTTTCTGGACACTTCAGTTGATGTTAGTCCTGGCCGTGATTTCCTGCAGAAAACTGATAAGACACTCGAACATAAAGACATATATATGCAGCTAATTGAAGCCTTTTTTCTAGAATTAGTTAGTACTCTATATGACCATTCATATCTTAACAAAATTTAAAATGTATATATATCTATATATGTTAATCTTGTAAATTTTGATATAAAATTCATACTTTAAGAAAAGTTTAAAGAATCAGAATAGAATCAAAGAGTTGAGATTAGTAATAGAATTAATTAATTAATTAATTTGGCTTTTGTCCTGTCCCATAGCAGAAGATGGCTCTTTTATTCTGGCATGACACAGGGAGTTTGCATTTTCCTTTTAACAACATGCTTGAGTTTAAAGAAGGAGAGAGCCATTCTCCAACTCCAAAGTCAGCTTTAAATTTTAATTGAACTGGGACTATTAGAAGACCAATAGTGTTAAATCTTTAGAGAAAAGCAGAAACAAACATTTAGGAAGACATAAAATTTTTTAGATAATATATACCCATACACCGTTTCACTCTGTTTCTTGGGATAGATGATTTGTCCCTTTTCTTCAGTTGTCTCATTTGTCTTGTGTTCTTCAGATTCCTTAACCTTCATTCTCCTAAAAGACAAAAACAAAAACCTTTCCCCAAGACTAATTTTGGGGATGTTCCTTTTTGGCAAGTTATTATCTGATTAAATGAAAAGGCACGTGTTACTGGTACAAGTTAGTTTAAATTGGATGTTCATGCTGGTTGATGAACTATCACCTCCTCTAATTAAGAGGTCTCTCTTGTTCAAATGGAACCTTTATCAATTTTGATGGTACCCACAGCTTATCTTCTCCTGTAGAAACAAAAGCAAAACCTCGTCCCCAATGTAATACATACCCTGGTTTCCATTGTGAGGTCAGCACATCCTTGAAATATATAGGCTGATATAATTCTGTAGTTTTTTCTATTATCCAATGTCTCTCTGCAGCTGTTGTTCCTTTCTCATTGGCATTGAGAAAATTCAAAGTGCTAGAGGGCCTGGCAGACCAGTATGGGATCGAATGTGAGTTATATATAAAGGATGATTCCTTTTCCTGATTGTATCTTGTAATTGGATAAATAGTGAAGTTAATTCTGAAGCATCAGGGAAATTCTGCAGTCTCAATATGTAACACCACTCTTTCAGCATACTGAGAGTCAGTTACTATGTTGAGAGGTTCTGAAAAATCCATTAATACCAACAGAATAGCATACAATTCTGATTTTTGAACTGAATTATAAGGACTTTGAACCACTTTACTTAAATTTTCTGATTTTTAACCTGCCTTTTCTTGTTTGTTGGCATCTGTATAAAATGTACAAACTCCAGATATGGGTTTTTGCCATAAAATTCGAGGCAAGATCCAATCAGCTCTCTTTATAAGATCAATTCTATCACTTTTGGGATATTTGCTGTTAATTTCTCCCAAAAAATTACTGCAAGCTCTTTGCCAAGGTTCACTTTCTGTCCATAATTTTTCAATGTCCTCCTTAGTTAATGGTACGACAATTTCTGCTGGGTCTATGCCTGCTAATTGACGAAGTCTCAATTCAGAGATTTTTTTCCACATAAGTTTTTAATTTTTTATTTGGTTTATTTGGGAAAAATATCCATTCCAATATAATATCTTCCCTCTGCATTAATATTCCAGTAGGAGAATGCCTAGAAGGTAAAATAACCAAAATGCAATCCAGCTTTGGATCAATACGATCCACATGCCCTTCATGCACTTTCTTTTCTACCAAGGCAAATTCTTTCTCAGCTTCAGATGATAATTCTCTTGGACTATTTAAGTCCTTTTCACCTTCTAAGGTTTTGAACAAATTAGTCAGTTCATCATTTTTTACCCCAATAATAGTTCGTAGATGAGAAATATCTCCAAATAATCTTTGAAAGTATTTAAGAGTCTGTAGTCTATCTCTCCTAATTTGCACCTTTTGGGGTCTAATTTTTTGTAGCTCTATTTTATATCCTAAATAATTAATAGAATCTCCTCTTTGCATCTTTTCAGGAGCAATTTGTAATCCCCAGCAAGGCAAAATTTTCTTTACTTCTTCAAACATTCTTACTAAAGTATCTGCATTTGAGTCAGTTAGTAAAATACCATCCATATAATGATAAATTATAGATTTAGGAAATTTTTTACGTATCACTTCCAATGGCTGTTGTACAAAATATTGGCACAGAGTTGGGCTATTCAACATTCCCTGTGGGAGGACCCTCCATTGAAATCTTTTAACCGGTTGAGAATTATTATAAGTAGGCACTGTAAAAGCAAATCTTTCTCTATCTTTTTCTTGTAAGGGTATTGAAAAGATACAGTCTTTTAAATCAATAACTATGAGAGGCCATCCTTTTGGTAACAGAGTAGGCAAAGGCATCCCAGATTATAGAGAGCCCATTGGCTGAATTACTTTGTTAATTGCTCTAAGGTCTGTTACCATTCTCCATTTACCAGATTTCTTTTTGATAACAAATACAGGAGAATTCCAAGGGCTGGTTGATTCTTCAATATGCTGAGCATTTAACTGTTCTTCTACCAGCTCTTCTAAAGCTTGGAGTTTCTCTGTTGTTAAAGGCCATTGCTGGACCCATACAGGCTTGTCTGTTAACCCTTTTAAAGGTAGAGCTGTTGGTGTCTTTGGAAGATCATCAGTTGATGTGCCCTGTTCTTGTATAATATGGATGGCTGGTGACCACTCATTAGAACAATATCTTCTAATATTTCTCTCAGTAACATGTGCTAGTTTATGATTTGTTTCTGAGATTGGAGGGATGTTAATCTGAGTATTCCATTGTTGCAACAAGTCTTGACCCCACAGGTTCATAGTTATGTTAGCCACATATGGTTTTAATTTTCCTCTCTGTCCTTCTGGACCTATACATTCGAGCCATCTTGCATTATGTTTCACCTGAGATAATGTCCCAATTCCTAACAGTTGAACGTTTACCTCCTGAAGAGGCCAAGTTGGATGCCAAAATTCTGGTGCAATTATGGTAACGTCTGCACCTGTGTCTACCAGACCAGACAACAAAACACCATTTATTTTTATCGTTAATTTTGGTCTTTGTTCATTAATAGATGTTTGCCAAAACATTTTCTTTATGTTTTCTCCTGAATTTTCTATTCTCTGTTTCATCATCCTGACCTACATGATTTATTCCAATAGGCATTTGGTTTTTTAATCGCTCTCCAGAGCAGGGATTCCTCTATGGCTGCAGGAAAGGTTTGAACTTGATTTGCTATGGGGGCCTGCATGAGGCCCTTCTGGTAGTTTCCCGAAGACTGAGGCAAAGGATTACCCTGTCTGTCCTTTGTTGATCTACATTGGTTGGTCCAGTGTTTTCCCTTACCACACCTTCTGCATACTCCAGAAGGAAGGGGCATTCTGTTGTCATTGTTCCTTGAAGAAACATTGTTTCTAGGAATGACCTGTTTACAGTCCCTTTTCAAATGTCCTTGCTTTCCACATCCAAAACATCTAACAAGCCTCAAAACCTTTGAAATTGCTTCTCCTACCCACATATCATCATGCTCATCAGCCTCAACATTAAACGTGTCTCTAATCCAATCTTCCATATATGCAGATCTTGCCCTTAATGGCCTGATTATTCTTTTGCATGCTGCATTTGCATTGTCAAAGGCCAATGATTCAATTATTGCCTTACTAGCTTCTGAATCCGAGACTATTCTCTTTACTGCCAAAGCCAGTCTTTGTAAAAAATCTGTAAAAGATTCTTTTGGGCCTTACATAACCTTTGTAAATGACTCAGATTTTTTTTCCTGGTTCCTCAACTCTGTCCCATGCATTCAAGGCTGCCGTTCGACATAAAATTAGGGTTTGGACATCATATAAACATTGTGTTTGTACTGAAGCATATTGGCCTTCTCCAATAAGCTGATCCTGGCAAACTTGTATTCCTTTATCCCTCCATTGTTTTTCTATGTTTTTAGCCTCATCCTTAAACCACGTTACTAATTGAAGTCTCTGGCTGGGTTCCAGAACAGCTTGTGCCAGCTCCTGCCAGTCCTGTGGTACAATCCTATTATATGTTGACCAAGAGTTTAACATTTGCTTTACATATGGGGAATGCATGCCATAAGATACTATTGCCTCCTTAAACCTTTTTAAATCCAACATTTCAATTGGAGCCCAAATATTTTGTGTAGCCATTTGATCAGGCATCTGCTGTACGGTTACATGTTAAATTATGGGTGATTGTGTGAAAACAGGCTTTCTTTCTGTAACCTTATGATCCAAATTTGAAACAACTTCACTGTTAATTTCTTCTGTCTGGACTTTTGCAGGTTTAACAAGTTTTTCTAAAGCTGTTATCCTGGCACTTAAATTGACTATGTTTTTAAATTGTAAAATGAGGATAAGCATAGTGATAAACTGCATAATTCCAACAATACTAATCTTCTCATATAGTTGTTCCATTGTCAGACTGCCTAAAATTTCAAACAAAACCCAATTTTCTTCCTATGTACACATAAAACCAATTTTTTAAATGAAAAAAAAATCTCTTTTAAATAGTTTCCTTTAAAATATCTGATATGTTATGACTTACCAAATCTGCGTAGAACAGTAGAAAGCCGAGGGGATTTTCAAGACAGCCACCTAGTTTCCGAGGTGTAAATCCAGAGAGAGAGAGAGAGAGAGAGAGAGAGAGAGAGAGAGAGAGAGAAGGCACAAGAAAGTGTAGCCAGCTAAAGCTTAAATCCAGCCACGTGTTCCCTCTTGAGCTGAGTCAAGGCTTGGCTCTGGCTTCCTTAAGCTCCGACCACGTGTATTGGCTTTACAGGCAGGGCCCTGTTCGGCAGGGCAGGCCTGAGTTGTTTCTAGCACCGGCTTTAAGCAAGCAGGCTTTAAGCAACAGCTCACAGTTAGTCCAGCCTGAGGTCAAGCAGACCTAGGCCTGGGCTAGGAAGCCAACCACCCGGCCTGCCGCCCTTGCGGGAAAGCAGACCTGCCGCCAAACCAAGCGGTTTTTAATGGATTCTTGTCACGTTGGGCACTAGATGTAGATGTAACCAACCGTCTTATTAAATAAGAAACACAGAACCAATATAAAAGAGAAAGCTAAGAGGTCAGAGCTCAGAGCTAAAATCTCACCCTTCCTCCTGCGGTGGTCCTAGCTTCCCGAAAGAAAGCTATTTCCCTGTGTGTAAGTGGTTTCATAGTCATCCTGCCTTCTCATTGGTTGTGAACCCAAACACGTGACTGCCTCGTCACTGTCTGTATGTACAGCCCCCCAGGTCTTAAAGGCATATGTCTCCAATGCTGGCTGTATTCCTGAACACACAGAGATCTATGGGGTTAAAGGCATGCGCCACCACCACCACACTCTGTCTATGGCTCTAATAGCTCTAACCCCCGGGCAACTTTATTTATTAACATACAATCAAAATCACATTTCAGTACAATTAGAATACCACCACAGAAGTCTTTTGCAGCCTCGGTTATGTTATTCTGAGGTATCTTAAAGGTATTTTGAGTGGGATTCCCCCTTCCTGACTTTTCTCTTAGTGTGTTTTTCCTTGATATGTAGAAATGGCATTGATTTTTTTGTATGTTAATTTTGTACTCTGGAACATGGCTGAAAATGTTTACCAACTCTCGTAATTTTCTTGTGGGGCCTTTGGATCTCTCCTGTAAAACAAGAATAATTTGACTTCTTTTCCTGTTTGTATCTCTTTATGTCCTTCTTCTTTACTCTAGCTAATACTTCAAGCATTCTATTGAATAGTAGTGGAGAAGTGGATAGCTTTGCCCTATTTCTGATTTCATAAGAATGCTTGAGAGTTTCCTCCATCTAGTATGATGTTGACAAGAGCTATATATGGACTTTATTATGCTGAGATAGTTTCCCTCCATCCCTATTCTTTCCTGGGCTTTTATCATTAAGGGATGTCAGATCTTGAAGGGTTTTTTTCTGCGTCTATTGAGATGATCATATGATTTCTGTGTTTGGGGGCATTTATTCGATGTATTACATCTATTGATTTGTGTATATTGAATCATTCCTGCAGCTATAGAATAGATTATAATGGTGAGTGATCATATTGACGTATTTTATAGTATGTTAGCAAGTATTTTGTTGGGATTTTTGTTACCATTTTCATCAGGGACATTTGTTTGTATTTTAATTTTATGTTTTATCTCCATTTTTGTATTGGAGTAATACTGTGTAATAGGCTTTCTCTTGGGCCACCAACCAGCTCCTAAATCATGACACAGACACTTATTTAGTTTTGAATGCTTGGCCTTAGCTTAGCTCTTATTTTAATTTGTTTCTCTTTATCTATGTTTTGCCTCAGGGCTTTATACCTTTCTTTCTTTTCCTATATTTACTTTCCTGCTGTCTCTGTGTCTGGTTGGCAGCTGCCTGGCTTCTGGCCTTAGGCATGTCCCTCTCTTTCTCCCTCATTCTCACCTCCTTCTTATCTTCAGCCTAGATTTCTCCTCCTACTTACTCTCTCTTCCCACCAGCCTAGCCTGTTCCTCTTCTGCCCAACTGCTGGCCATTCAGCTTTTTATTAGACCAATCGGGGGCCTCAGGCAGGCAGGGTGAAACAAATGTAACACATCTTTACATAATTAAACAAATGCAGCATAAAAAATGTGACACATCTTTACACAAACATTTCACAACAATTTCAGCTTTGTAAAGCGAGCTGAGATGTGTTCCTCCTTTTTCTATTTCATGGGATAATTGGAGAAATCTTAGTTTTCTTTAAATATCTGGGGAAAGAATTCTGCTGTGAATTCATTTTGTAGTTGTTCTTTTGTTAGGAGATTTTTTTCTTTTTTATTTAAGTTTTTTTTATTCATTTTACATACCAACCACAGATCCCCCTCTCATCTCTCCTCCTGCTCCCCCAGCCTTCCTCCTCCCTGTGGCCCACCCCTCATCCCCTGTTCAGAGATACTTAAGCACTGCTTCAATGATGATGCTTTTTCTAGCTCTGTTTACATTATTGAAGGTTTAGGTCAGATACATTCAGAAATTCATTCACTTCTTTTCGATTTTCCAACTAAGTAAGATATAGGTTTGAATTGTTTATTATTTTTTAAATTTCATTGCTATATTTTATTATCTCATTGGTATCTGTTTTATAATTTTATCATTTTCTAAATTTCATGGCTATCTGCTATAATACCTAAATTTTTATCTCTAATTTTAATAACTTGGTTAATTGTGTAAGGATTTAACAATCATGTTTCTCTTTTCAGTGCATCAAGAAGAAATAAAGAAGGAGGAAGACAAGACAGGAGGAAAGGTCACATGGAGGAAACACAGATCCTAGTCTTCTGCTGACAGAAGGGTGTAGAGGCTTCCCATCCACTGTGCAGTTTCTCTGCCAACCACACACCTCACTGTTTGGTCCCTAGAGGAAGCTGCTGTCTCACAGGAGACAGTAGAGCCTGATGCTGAAATATCCAGGGGAGCAGAACATCTCAAAAAGGCCATGACAATGCAACGAGAAAATCACCCAAATGGAGACTATGGAAAAGGGGCAGCAAACTCAGAGTCTAACCAATGTCCATTACCTCTCCAAGGTGAGCGAGAGGCATTGGAGGCAATTGAAAGAGTAAGAGGTGGATATTTTAGCAGAACTAAATGAAAACAAACAACAACAACAATAAAACCTTACCCATCATGCTTCTGCCTTCAAATGTCTACTGAGCCCAACTTTGTGAAATCTGTGAAGTCAGAATTTGAATTACTGTCATATAAACACAAAAACTAAAAATGCCCTGAAACTGTTCTATCAAAAGTCAAAAATTATGGCTACAAACTTCCTCCACAATGTTCTGGTTAAACTGAATTATCAGGTTACTTTAAGTGATACAATTCTAGATTCAGTCCATTGTAAACTTATTGTCTCAGAAGACAAAAATGTGGTACAATGTGGAAATTTGCAAAAATTTACTCATACCTCAAGGAGACTTTTTTGTTTCAACCCTGTTGTTCTGGATTCTAAGGGCTATAGTTCTTGCAGATAGTCTAGGAGGCAGGAGTGAAAGCCAATCCTGAATGGATCCTGTTGGTCAATAGAGACTCTTCCCAAAGGAAAACAAGAGTCAGAATGGCTTAGTGCAGCATGATGTATACTGAGTTGGATGACAAAGTCAGTCTGGTTATACAACACGGGGGGCCTCAATTCCCTTCTCCGAAAATAACATTTAGCAGGTGTGGCAGTTTTTAGACTCTGAAATGATTGAGGTTGCCTTTGACCACCTGAAGAAAAAGTCTCTTTTCTACATTTTAATGGTTGTTTTACAGGATCATTTTGTTTTATTTCTATACTGGAAGTAACTCAAAGCCCCCAAACCGACACCATAATGGATTCTAAAAGATGACTTTGTGGGACATTTTCTCTTGTTTACCTTTTAGTTAGTGGACATACCAGCCAATAAATGTGAACACACACATACACAAAAAAAAGGAAAGAAAGAAATCTATCCAACAATAGTTATGTTTGCCTCAGTTTTCATCATAAGCAACCAGAATATTTGTTATCTGTCTCAAAAAGTTCTACAAATATAGCTCTAGTCTATAACCCTATAAATTTTTATAGCTGGCCATAGTGGTAACCTTAACACTTGGGAGGCAGAAGCAAGAGGGTTACCATACCTTGGAGGTTGACCTGCCCTATGAAGACAGTTGCAAGCCACCTTGGTCTACAGAGTAAGGTCTAGTCCCTGATAAAGAGCAAGCTTGGTCTCCAAGTAGAGGGCATATCTCTCTGTCTTGTATGCACCAGTTCCCAGAATTGGAGCTCAGTCCCTAGTACCTCAGGGCCTACATGGTGCTGCTCTAGATCAAAGGCCAAGGCCACACCTTTGTTCTACTCTCTAATCTCTAGGGTCTCAGGACCCCTCTTGGAACTCATTTGTAATGTCTCAGGAGTAGTGTGGTGTATCCTCCCCAGTGCCTCAAGATCAAAGCCCATCTTGTTTCTCAGGACCTCAGGACCCACCTCCTTACCTGCAGCACCATAACCCCTAAGGACCTCAGGACTCACATGGAGCTTGCTCCCCAGATGACAGGAAGCATCTTTCTCACACCACCTTCCAAATACACACTATTTCAGGACCTACGTGGAGTTTGTTCCTCACAGTAGAAGCTACATCTCCCTCCTTCTGGGACCCAACTCCAGGTGTTTCGGGACCCAAATGATACTAATTCATCAAGGTCTCGGGATCCTAGCAGAACTTGCTCCCCAGGTTAGGAGGCCCACATCCCTCTGCCCTAACATCTAGCATATCAGAGCCCTATAGATTTCCCTCCTAGGTCAGAGACTACGTCTTCCTCCCTTTACTACTATAAGCCCTAGTATCCTAGGACCCACATGGAGCTTGCTTGTAAGTGCCTTGGGACTTACTACTCAGGTTAGACACTTTCCTAGATTGGGTTATTACAACTGTGATGAAATACCACGACCAAAAACAAGTTTGGAGGAAAGGGTTTATTTGGCTTACACTTCCACATTATAGTTCATCACTGAAGGAAGTCAGGGCAGGAACTCAAACAGGGCAGGAATTAGAGGCAGGAGTTGATGCAGAGGACATGCTGCTTACTGACTTGCTCATCATGGCTTGCTCAGCCTGCTTTCTTATAGAACCCAGGACCAACAGCCCAGGGATGGCACCACACATAATGAGTTGGATCCTCTCCTATGAATCACTAATTAAGAAAATGCTCCGAACAGGACTGTGGGCCCAAACAGCTTGACCACACAGCTGCCATGGCAGGCTTAGAAGCCCAGACACAGCTTCTGGCAGGCAACACCGGGACCCAGGAAAAGCCATAAGCTGACCCCACCCAGGGAGGTCTGCATCTAAGGGGAAATACCTGACATTCCAAACATTCCCTATCACCCTAGACAAAAGTCAGCCAGTCAGGGTCCTGAACCCTGGAAATCCCCTCACCCCAACCTCTGCTATGATAAAAACCCCACCCTGCCTGGGCTCCAGGCTCTCTGCTCTTACCACTGTGTCAGACAGAGTTCAAACTCCAAGCTTGAAAATGAAGGCTCTTTACTTTTACATATGGGATTCTGTCTCTACGGTCTTTTGGGGGTCCCCACAATTTGGGCATAACAGGATGTTATAGAGGCATTTCTCAATTGAGATTCCATCCTTTCAGTCAGCTCCAGCTTGTGTCAAGTTGACATAAAGCTAGCCAGCACAGAGACTCTACCTCTGGCCTTTCAGCATCTAAGCTGATCATTTCAGGATCGTAGGGGAGGTTGCTGCTCCACATGCTGAAGTAGATGGCTGGCTCTGCAGCTCAGAGTTAAGAGTACCTACCTGCCTTCTTTTTTCACTATATTCCAGTTTCTGAATCTGTGGTCTCAATTGTCTGTCACATCTTCCAGTTTGTCTGTGGCTCTTCTTAGTAGTGCCCTGCTTTTACACTGGGCCAGCTCCAGGAGTCCCGCTCAAGAAAGAGAGGAGGGATTGTAGGAGCCAGGGGTTCAAGGTCATGACCTGGGAACCCATAGAGTCAGCTGAGCTGAGCTCATGGTGTGAGACCAAAATGAGCCATCTTAGAAATAAGACCAAAATGCTTTCACCCTAAAATTAAGGCCTAGATTTCTCCTTTTGGGAATAGGCCTTTAGTTACTGAAACCAGTCAGTTCAGATTGCAGAAACCAGGAAGTGTAAAAGTACAGAGTCACAAGATAGTCACGAGGTAATGCCTGCCAGACTATGGAATGTCCTCTCCTTGGTTTCCAGGGTAACTGACCACAGAAATGCCCCCACCTGAGGGCAGCCAATGAGAAATGGTGGCGGGCAACCACTCCCTTAGAAGTAATTTCTAGAAGTCCCTAGAAGGGAGCCAATCAGAATTGTACCCGTACTAGCACCCCTAAATGATGTAACCTTGTGACTTTTCCCTTTAAAAACTGAGCTTGCAGACAGGTGGGCGCTTCCTCCAGCCTCCACTGCGTTGGATGTATTGGACAAAGTCCCTGCCTAGGCTTGTATTGCTTTTGGATATCCAGAATTAAACCTTGCTTTTGCATTCCGGCATGCTCGTCTTTGGTGGTCTCTCTGGGGGTCACGATCTGGGCACAACATTGGAAGCACATGGACTCTGGGCCAACTATTAGGGAGCCTGCATGGAACTGACCAAAGTCCTCTGCATGTGCGTGACAGTTGTGTAGCTTGGTCTATTTGTAAGGCTCCTAGCAGTGAGATAGGTGCTTAGGTGCTTAGCTGGCTTTTGGAAACCTGTTCCCCAAGCTGAATTACCTCACTCAGCCTTTATGCAGGGGGAGGAGCTTGGTCCTACCTCAACTTGATGTGCCATGCTTTGTTCAAGCCCATGGGAGGTCTGTCCCTTTCTGAATGGACACAGAGGAGGAATGGATGGGGAGGGGGTAGATGCGAGTAGGGTGAGGGAATGAAAAGAGGGGAGAGAGAGGAAACTGTGGTCAATATGTAAAATAAATTAAAAAAATGTTAATTAAATAAAAAAAGAGTGCCCTGCTTTTGAAGGCCCGTCCTTCTTGAGAACAGTTTCTACTCAGACAGAAAATATCACCTCCTATAATATCAGTGATGACAAACTGGTATTAGAATACATTTAAGAGTGTTTAAAGCCCACCCGCATGCCTCCAATCACCATAGCACAGAAAATGGCCGAAATTATGTGGATTATGTTTAATTAAATTTAGTAATTAAATTAAATTATGTTTAATTAAAGAATGATTTAGGGCAAAAGTAGAAATAGTAAGTGAATAGTATAAAGGATGGAGTCACAGAAAGGGGAAACGAAAGGGGAACCGAGAAGCAGAGTGAAGCTGGAGACTTGTTTTTCCTACCATTTAGGCTGAACTCTAGTATGAGATGGCTGCCTTTCCTTTAGGTCCTTCTGTATACTGGGGGCTCTGCTGACCACATTTAACTTTGCAGTCTGTGAGCTGAAAAAGCTCTGCTATGGTTTTGAGACTTGTAAGTTTGTATACCCTAGGGTAGTTAATGTGCTAGCTGGGGTATGTCAGCCAGAGGCAGGGGGGTAGCAAACAGATCAGTGGGATCTATACAGGAGGACCTGTACCTGTCTATGCTTCCAAAACCAACTCTTCATTGAACATCCCGCTGGAGGGATGAAGCAGGGGGACTCAAGTGCTAGCTGGGGCTTCAGAGTTCTCCTTGCAGGAAGTGGTGGACCTAATGGAAGATAGGTACTTCCAGAAGTTAGGCTACCTATAGATCTCAGACTTTGCACTATCAGACTACCAGTTATCCCCAGATGAAGGGGCCAGCTTCTAGCTTCATAGCTATCCCACTAAACACTGTCTACTGAGAGTTTCCTGATGCATGGGCATTTCAGCATGTATGCGTCTAGCCCTCACCCTCTTCCCTACAGCCTCTCAGAGCTGTCTGTCCCTGGGGCTGTGGCAGCTAAACCCATCTGCTTGATTTGTGATTATTCCTTATTATCAGGCCCTCGGGTTCCCTTCTCAAGACAGCACAGGAAAGTGTTAAAACAGAATTACTTCCAGTTCTTGAGGCAGTGTGCATGAGGCATCAGCATCGCTCCAAAGCCTCCATCCAGATTCAAGGCTCAGACGGACTTCAGGCTTGTCCTGTGTGCCACCTGCCAGCCTCTTTACCCTAGACAGGTCTGCTGTGTCTTTGGGGTATAGCTTCTAATTCCCTCCCCTAGTAGGGGGCCTTCACTTGAAGCCAGCTGTTGCTTGCTCCTTTTAACTGTCTCTCTTCCCTTTCCTCACACTATACAGCTTTCCCATCACCCAGTACATAATCTCCAACACATCTCCGATCTTCCTTTATCTTCAACACAGTGTCTATTCTTTCTTGTCCTGACTCTCTTCCCTCACTGTGCCACATGGCTGCAGCTTCCAATCTGCCATCTTATCTCCCAAAGCCCAAATGTATCTTGAAAGTACAGACACAGATCCATGTACATTCAAAGCAGTGCTTGATAAGCAGGAACTTAGTACTGCCATCTGTGTATTGCTGTGTGGGTGGTCCTCTCACTGTCTTCCTTTATGAATAAATTATTTTTACAATGATACGTCTTGATTCCTTCTTTTTATCTTTTGTGCAAGTTTTTGTATTGTCATTTTCATGATACCTACATAAAATGTGTGATAGCCATGATGATCCCAGACTACCTTAATCTCATAACAATATAACTCTCAGTAAGCAAACATTTCTCTCTAGTCTACCTAATCCCTAATACCCAGCAGTCACTTTCCAAATAATTGACTCGGAGGCCTAATATTACTTATAAATCCTTAACCGGTAGGGCAGACTTATTACTAACTAGATCTTACACTTAAATTAACCCATAATTATTATTATTATTATTATTATTTTGGGTTTTTTTTGAGACAGGGTTTCTCTGTGAAGTGCCTGTCCTGGATCTCACTCTGTAGGCCAGGCTGGCCTCAAACTTTCTAAGATCCACCTGTCTCTGCCTCATGAGTGCTGGGATTAAAGGCATGTGCCACTACCGCCTGGCCCCCATAATTCTTACCTATGTTTAGCCACATGGCTTGATACCTTTCTCAGTACAGCATTCTCATCTTGCTTCCTCTGCATCTGGCTGGAGACTCCTGACTCTGCCCTTCTTCCCAGTATTCTCAGTTTGGCTTTCCCATCTAACTTCCTGCCCAACTATTAGCCAATCAGCATTTTATTAAACCAATTTGAATGACAAATCTTTACAGTGTACAAGAGGATTATTCCACAGCAACTCTGTTTGCATATTCCCTACACTTTCATTCTTCCTTCTCAAGTATGGTGTTTTTGATCTCATGGTTTACTTCTTCTAATGTTCTGTATCTCTAAAATAATAGATTGCTATTATGAAATTATTAAATAATTATTTTTAACAGTTTTTAACATTTCCCCTTCATAGAGAAGATGGAAGCGATTCACGCAGCATCATCACAAGAGTTTTAAGTTGACTGTGCACTTACTGTTACCAGTGACTCTTGTGCTTTTGTTTACATGTTATTAATTAGTATCCCTTCTCTTTCAGTTTGAAGAATCCCTTTGGTATTTATGGTAAGGCAGGTCTAGTGAATATAAACCTGCCAGATGTTTTGTTTTTGAGATTTTTTTTTTTTTTTGCTTTATGTGTACGGGTGTTTTGCCTGCATGTCTGTCTGCCTGTGCACTGCGTGTGTGCAGTACCCAGGGAGAGTAAAAGAGCATTAGGATCCCTGAGAACTGGAGTTACAGTCAGTTGTTAGCCACTGTGTGGGTGCTGAGAATGGAACCTGAGTCCTCTGCAAAAGCGTCAATGCTCATAACCACTGAGCCTCTCCAGCCTCAAGCCAGTCAGCCGTAGTTTGATGAAGAAAGTCTTTGTCTGTGATATCTACTCTTCTCAATACATGGAACTGTTAAATTTGTAGACTTGCAACTTAGTGGCAGGTGAAATATAATGTGCCCAAGAAGGAGATAATCTTGTCATGATCTGAAAAAACATCTCAAAAATTAGTGTAGAAGTTTATTGCGTTACTACCATCCCTGTCAAAGGCACTTATGTGGTACACACTCTCACACACATGAAAGTCCCCCTGCTTATGATTACTAAAGGAAAAAGCTCAGTTTCTTCTACCATGAACTTATCACACCAATGAACAGAATACAAACTGACGAAAGAAGCATAGAGTGAAGTCAGGAAAATCCTGGCATGTGGCCACTTCTCTGTGTTTTCCAAGACCATGGATGCAGGTGATTCCTTTCCTAGGTTTTGATACTGGTTACTCACGTCCCCTCTTGCAGCTAACTGTTAAGTTTATAGGTTCCTCTCCTCAGCACTCACTACCATAAAACAGCCTACAAAATTGTTTGTGAGGCTGACTACGCTTAGGATTAAGGGGCACTGGTGTATTTTGAACCCCACTATTGGTAGGAATGGAAAGGTGTGGTATTGGTGCCTAACTGACTTCTTTACAAGGTTAGCTTGTATCAGAGGCTGGCGGCGGCGAAGGACAGTGACGAGGGGTGAGCCTGAGAGGGAGAGCAGTTATGAAAGGCTTGTAAGAAGCCAGAGAGCCTGCCTGAGCACGGCCACTTAAGATGGCACAGAAGATGTCTGGGAAAGCTGAAGACATGGCTGCTTATTTTTCCCTGACACCTGTACTTGTGCCTTGATTGACTGTGCGAGTCTTACCATCCGCTCTCCAGGTTTTGATTCATGCATGTGTAGTGATAACAATGAGTGTTTTCTAACCTAGTGGTCACAGCCTATGCCCCAAGCCATGTTCAGCCACTCATTCACCATAAACAATTACAAATGGTCAGGTTTAACAGTGGAGAGCAGAAAGAAGAGAGTTACTCAATATGGCCACTCCGGGAAGAGGAAGACTCATCAACTCCCCAAGCCTGTCTTTGAGAGATCAGAAGTGAGATGAAAGCTTAAACAAAGCAGTGAGGATTTGCACATCTCAGCAATCCTGGCCAAGGTGTGGTCCTGCCCAGCCTGCCCATCATTGTCTGGGCTTCAGTAGCATCCTATCAGGTGGTCTGGCGAGGGGTCTTTCCTTTTCACACATGACTTCTGTGGAAATTCCCATTTCTTTGATGTTCATTGTTCAACTGTCTGACAGTCAGAATGAAAGACGAGTGTCTCAGAGCATCTTCATTTTTGTCAGCCATGCCATCTATAATCCAACGTGTGTGTGTGTGTGTGTGTGTGTGTGTGTGTGTGTGTGTGTGTGTGAGAGAGAGAGAGAGAGAGAGAGAGAGAGAGAGAGAGAGAGAGCATCTCTGTGTGTTACTCTACAGTAGCTTTTTTTACAGCTCCCGTTCTGACAGGTTATTGTGTGTTCTTTCTGTTCTCTGTCTCGATGTCTCTTGGCGAGCTCTTGTTATCCACCCCCTTCTCACACAGCTTCCTTCTGTTACCACTAACAGTGGAACAGCTGCTACTATTTAGTCTTACCCACCATTCTCCAAAAAAAAAAAGAAAGAAAGAAAGAAAGAAAGAAAAGGAAAGGAAAGGAAAGGAAAGGAAAGAGACAAACCACCTTGGAGATCTGCTAAGACATAATTCTCAATAATAAATAGCCCCAGGATTTAATAACAGTGATCACTCTGTGTGTGGCATTTTCTAAGTGCTTTTGCTGTGCTAACATTTCATTCTCAGGATGGCCCAGTGGAGTAGGTGACCTTCATCTTTCCATTTCACAAATGAAGAATCCAAAAGACAGCAAAGTAAACTATGTGAGCTGAGGTCAGGTTAACGTCTGTCTGGCTCAAATGAAAATCCTGGAAGTCTTTGTATGAAATCTGGCTCTCTGCTTCCTGGCTATTGCAGACCTTATACAATCTCAAGGTCAGTTGTGTAATGGCTGTACAGCTGGACACGGACCGGGTTCTGGCTTCCTACAGCACGAACTGGGGTCTCCCCTTCACAACCAGTGAGCTCTTCAGCAAGTTACTCACCACGGTGCTTAATCTTCATTGTCAGCTGGACCAGATTTGGTATTTTCCAGGCAACAACCTCTAAATATACATGTGAGGACTTCCAGAGAGTTCTAACTGGAGTGGAAAGACCCAACCTGAATGCAGCAGCACCATCCCATGGACTGCGGTCCTAGACTGAATGAAAGGGGGAAAGAGAAGAAAGCGAGCTAACTGCCAGCATTCCTTTCCCTCTGCTTCTGGACTGCAGATGGATGCGACCAGCCACTTCACTCTCCTGCTGCCACACCAGAGCTACCCTCCCTCTCAGTCCTTCCCCCCTGCGATGAGTCCTCAAGCTGTAAACAAATGAGCCCTTCCAAGTTGAGCCTGCTTTTGCTGGGCATTCACTCTGTCACAGCGAAGAGTAACTACCGAAATTACCCACTGTGAGCTTCAGCTTTTCAAGGGTCCAAACCAAGAGGTAAGGAGAATGTCCTCTATACACCAAGAAGAGCCTAACCCAGAGGGGAACTGCATCTTTGACTCTCTGTGCATAGTAGGAGTTTGCAAGCATTTGTTGAATGGCAGCTGTCAGAACAGAAGAATACACATGGGGAGTAAAATTGTCATTTATGAAAATCAAGTCCCGTGGCCTTTGTATTCTTTCAAAACCCCCTCATTTCTCTGTCATTTGAGAAAACTTGAAAAATATTTAAGTGTTAACATAGGATTGTTTTAAGACAAGCAATATGAACTAGTAATTTGACACATCAGTCATTTACTTCAAAAAACAAAAATGATGGTTAAAGCCAAATTTCTCTCATCCCACGAAGTTTATGCTCATTCTTGGGTGTAGCTGTGGCTGAAGCATATCTGTGATGCTTAACATGTCTCACGTATCCCTTTGATGGTGAAACTTTTAATAAAAAAAAATGTTTCTCTTGGATGTGCAGGTGAGGCTCAGTGGTAGAGCACATGCTTAACATGTGTGAGCTTGCCTTTTGATCCTCATTCCAAAGCGAGGGAAAAAAAATACAGAAAGGCCCTCACTGTCTTTTCCTGGTACCCTGGCATGCTCAATTATGGGACTTTTGTACCATATCTTAAAGAATTATTGATAACTTGTGAATGGTGATTAAAGAGTAAATTTTCCACAACTTTTTCTGCCTTAAATAATGTTCTTCCATATATATTTTGCCTGTAGAAAAAAAATACATTTGATTGGAAGAAAAGAATTCAAAAAGTAGAATCTGTGTCTAATTCCACATTAGACACTGGAATGAGGCAGCTTGATATTTTTATAGGGAAAAATACAGTCTAATGAGGTAAGTATTCAATGATCCATTTGGTAAACATGGACACGATACCATCAGGAATTGAGCACAAACATCAGCCCTAGTACAAATTCATGCCTAGGTAAAATTCCTGGACTTGTGCTGGAAAAAAAAAAAAGCCTCGATTCTAATTATAAATCTTGATGCTTAAAAATAGCGAGCCATATGTTTCCAACAGAGAGAGGATATTTAAAAGACTGTTAGTAAGACAGTTGCATCCATCCAAGGCTAAAATGACTAGAACAATAGGACCAAGAACTTCATCCTGTGTTGAGACTAAACTCGGAGTTGACTGAGGCCTTCCCTGCATTTGTTTGTATTTTTTCTGTTTCTTTGAAACTTCTTGCCAGGATCCAACAATTTAACTGTCATTCCTAGTCTACCCCCACATCCATCTGCTCCTCCCTCCTCCCGCCTCCCCTCCTCCCCACTTCCCTCCTCCCCCTACTGCACTGTGACACAGAAATGAAACATGAAATACACCCTTGTTATCTTGACTGAACAGAACTTGGAATTCTATTACCTTGTTGACTTACAGTGTTTCTAACTGCTTTTTCTCAAAACACAAATTTTTATTTGCAAATCTTTTAGCATAAAGAAAAAAATAGCTTTCAGACTCTTAATGCTAACCACCCCATAAACACAACCTTGTCATATGACTTTGGTAGGATTTGACAAGTGAGAATGTTAAACCCTTGGAACAGTTCAGCAATTTATCTCCATAAGCATGAGTGCTCAGTGAGGAGGGAAAGTGTGATTTGAAAATGAGGAAGTAGTATTAAAAACTCAAAAGTAAAAGACATAATTGTATTAAACAGCTTATAATAGCTAATCTTTTACTTTCAGTCCATATGATGAGGAAATTTTAATAAGAAAAAGCCTTTTAGAAAAAGTTATACATGGATCCACTGACAAAAGATCTAAATAAATAAGTTTGAATTTTTAAAACACTCTGAGGATATTTTTCTTTTCTTTTTTTCTTTTTGGTTTTTCGAGACAGGGTTTCTCTGTGTAGCTTTGAGCCTTTCCCGGAACTCACTCTGTAGCCCAGGCTGGCCTCAACTCACAGAAATTTGCCTGCCTCTGCCTCCCAAGTGCTGGGATTAAAGGCATGTGCCACCACCACCCGGCCTTTTACTACTTTTCTTTAGGTGTGCATTTCTGGGAATCAAAACTGGGCCATGATACATGTGGTGTGAGCATTCTACCAATACTTACATCCTGTAATCATTATCATACAAGCTGAGAAAAGAAAGGCAAAAAACAAATACACAGCTAACATCGCTTCAATGTTGATGAATCATCCTGTATGTGAGGGGGTGCAGTGAAGAAACTGCCTACCTGACCACTCCATTATTAAGAGAGAGAAAATATCCAGAGGCATCTGGTAGAGTCCAGAGCAGAGAGAAAAGAAAGCAGACTGGACTGGACATGGCCAGGGTTAGGGAATCAGAGAGTGGGAGGGAATAGTAGAAATAATAGATAGAGAATAAAGCATAGGTAAGAAAGCAAGGGGGATTTTGTGTGTTTGTGTGTGTGTGTGTGTGTGGAGAGGGTAACAAGAGATAGAGATTGATTATAAGGAAGATGAGTAGCTGGGGAGAGGGAAAGGCCAGGAGCTGGTGTAGATTTTGAAATCTTTAACAGTGCTTGTGTGATACTGAGGGAGCCTGGAGTTCAGCATGGTCTTTGATATGCTGATAGGTACCATAAGTAGCCATATGTTCCTTCTGCCATGTAAGAAAAATGACTCCTTTTGGCAGATGGATAATGGTTTTACAAGTTCTAGAGGAATGCTGTCTTTTATCTAACCACCAGAAATCTTTCTCCAGTTCAGTGTGAGCTCATTTCTAAATATATAGACTAGCTGAGACCTAACAAACTCCATACCAGTATTCAACATTGGAGTACATACATGTACACAAACATTTACACACATACACATTCTACAATGAAGGGTGCACTCTAACATATCAGTTTGAGCTGGGTATGATATTTCACATAAAATTAGCGTAGAGGACAGGGCACAATGGCACACACCTTTAATCTCTGTGAGGATTTCTGTGAGTTTGCAGTCAACCTAGTCTATAGAGAGAGTGCCAGAACAGCCAGGACTACATAGAGAAACCCTGTCTCAAAAACAAACAAACAAACAAACAAACAAAAACAATAATAGGATTAGAATCAAGAGGCAGGGTCAGAAGCCTGGGCTACAGTCTAAGAACCTTTCTGTAGACAAACAAATAAATACAACTTAAAAATCTTCCACGGTTTACCATGGTTTTACCACAGACTGTAGTATATCACCATAGGACCCTGAGAAGACTCTCTTCTTATAGCTCAATGCAACCAGAGTAGCGCAATAATCACCTAAGTAGTCTGTGCCTGGGAGAGCGCACAGAAAGATGTCGTGATATATGATGTTTACACAGGCAGTGACAGGACATGAACACCCCCTCCACCCCAGCTCCACCCACATCCTGACTCCCTGTAGCAAGGGGTGCTGTGCTAATGCTAAAGTCTTGTATGTGTACCACAATCACTGGTAGCCGATAAGATTTGGTGTATGTTCAGGATGTTTAAAAAGAAAGATGCTTACTGTACAAATATTGATTTATGTCCATACCTAACACTGCTACTAAAATAATCTGGCTCTGATAGACTTTCTGAGAAGTGCAATGCACATTTACACAGAAAATAAGGCAAACTCACAAGGAAAAAAACTCTGATTTAATGACCTGGAATTGCCACCATAATACTGTCTATGTGTTACCTATAAATAAATACAGATGACTTAAAACATGTTCAAAGAGCTGTAACATACAGGTGTCTCAGTCCTCTATTATAATCAGTCTTTCTGAGGAGTGATTACAAAAACTACAAAATATGTTTCTAGGGAATCATCTAGAAAAGCACCGTGCCCAAAAGTGACTTATTAATTATTTGATGAAACAGGTTTCTTTGATGTCTAGTAATAGAAACTTGAAATAAGTAATTAAATAATAAGTTAAAACACAAGAAATACTCACACGTGGTTCTACAGTTGGAATAAATAAAGGTTTACATTTAGGTAATGATAGAAAATGAGTTTGAAACAAGCAAAATACATTGTTTTGTAATCATTGCCCATAAGTTTAAATGATTCAAATGATTTTTCTCAGATGTAGAGTTCTTCACTGTTGCTGTATAGGTTATTTCCATGGTTGAACTGCATATGAATTATTAAAACCATGCATTTTGGCTTTGCATCATCCTTGGAAGAGAAGCAGATCAAGAAACATAAGTAGGAGGGTGATGGAGGCGGTGCAGAAACACATGGATGCAGAAGTGAAGGGGGTGGGAAGATGGGTGGTTATAATACAACTATATTACAAATATAGGTAATTACCGTATAATTAGAGTTGCTTTTGGAAGTTATCCAAAGAGTACTTAGTAAAACCTCTAGTCACACAGCAGACATCTCAACCCATTCTTCCAAAACCAAGAACAATTACTTGGGGCATGCTCTTGCAGGTGTTTATTTATTGATTACAGAGCCTTCTGCATACCACTTAAAAGCATAGATGCTGTCTCTTCATAAAAAATGTTCAAGCAGTAAAAATTGAGAATTGCATTAAATGTTGGAATCATGAATTTCTCCATAAGTCACTCTTGTGTTTTAAATAAATTTTCAAACACAAAACACACACTTCTTCCTGGACATCAAGTGTTGTTTTGAATCTGAACAAACAAACCAGCTTCTGTTTGATAACAGAAGCAGCACAAACACATGCATGGTATGGGAAGTGGTGTAAATTAGTTTCTTCACAGGTGTTTATTCTTAGCATAAATTACACACCATCTGAGCTATAAATAAATGTTTTCAAGTGTGTTTCCCTTAGTATGTCTTTTATATTTTATGGTAATTAATTAATCTATCTATTTATTTGGGGGCAGGTTCTCATGTAGCATACATAGACTGACCTCTAACTTTATAGTTGAGCATAAAGTTCAATGGAACTTCAGATCCTCCCAAATGCTAGGTTTACAGAAATGTGCTACCACACACAGTGTTGGGGGCTGGAATCTAGGGCTTTGTGTCTGTTGGACAAGCACTCTACTAACTGGGCTACACTCCCACCTCAGAGTCCTCAGCCTAGAGTCTAGGTATTACAAGTGCTGTTAGAGCATGTGTACAATGGAGTTCTATAGGAAGAGTGAGCAGGGGCAATGCCTCACCTGTGTTTAGCACTTATGAAAGACGGATGTTCTGACATAGAAGACTCTGTCTTGAAGTCTAGTAGTGGATCAAGGTCTGAGTGGTCCCACAAATGTGGTAATATCTCAGTTTTAACACTGAATCAAGAGGATACAAAGGTCTACTGTCCATGTAGTCTGGTTAAAAGACCCTATTGGGAACTGTAACAAGTGTCATTAAAGATTAATATCACAGGGGACAAGCATTATTCAGAGTCCTAGGAGATTTGAGTATCATAGGAGTCTAGTAACTTGCACAAATACTAGTTATGAAACCAGCAAGGTGGAGGGCCTTAAGCATGCACCCAGAGTCTAATTCCAAAAGTGAACTTAGCCATACTGTTGTTTCCTTGGAGGAGTCTAAAGTGCCTCTTCGTGGCCAGTGAATGGGAATTTTCCAGCCTATTCTAATTAGCTCTTTAGCCCCATCTTTGAGAACTTATTTCTGACTTGGAAGTGAGGGGTTGATGTAGGATTTGAGAATGTCATCTGCTGGAAGAATTTCTTTCCTTCTCATTCTGATGTCTCTTTGAATTGCATGGAAGTACCCATTATTACTTGAAATGACTCTGTTTTAAAACCTATCATACAAACTTGCAGGTAATCACTCACAAAACACAATAATTCATCACAGAGCAATAGATTGTCAGCTTGCACAGAGTATTGTTGGAGAGTTTGAATGAGAAATGTCCCCCATAGGCTCATGTATTTGAATACTTGTTCCCAGTTGGTGGCGCTGTTTATGGAGGTTATGGAACTTTTAGGTCACAGAGGCTTGTTGGAGGAAGTATGTTACTAGGGGTAGGCTTTGAGAGTTTATACCCTTCCCCTACTTCGGATTTGTGAGCTTGACTTCCGGTGTGACAAAATGGGATCAGCCAGCTTCCTGCTCTAGCTGCCTGCTGCCATGCTTTCCTTCCATGCTAGACTCAATCTGGAACTGTAAGCCAAGTTAAACTCTCCCTTCTACAAGTTGCTTTTGGTCATGGTAATTTATCATAGCCACAGAGAAGTAACTAGTACACCTGTACAATAAAACTATAACTAATTTAACTTTTTCTGTTGTTGAGTAAAACAAGATCCAATATCTTTAACCTGCTGTCTCTTAATTCAGAACAAAGGCTACTCTCTGATACTGGATTAGATGAGTGTGCTTGTATGGATCTAATTTGGGTTGGGAAGTACTGTATGATGAGGCTTTTAAGATCTTTTTACTTCAAGAAAAGTAATAGTATGTACTTTAAACAGTCTTTTTCTAGATCTGGCACTAAAACAGGTGAAAACCCACATGTAAATAAATCAAACATAGACAGTACACTTTTCATATAAACTACCTCAAACTTAACAGCAGATGTCAATGTAAAATGATACACTAGTAAACTTTAAAAGAAAACAGACAATCTATGTACCCTTGGGTCTGGTGATAATGTTTTAGATAGAAAAAGAAAAACATAACCCATGAAAGAAAAAAATTACTATTCTTCATCACTGAAATTTAAAACTGCTGCTCTGTGAAATGTAGTATTTTAAAACAGAAGGAAAAGGCAAATATCAGAATGAAGAAAATATTTCCCAGAGCATGTATAAGATTATAAATACATATACTAAGAACATTTTAAATCCACAAGATCTAAATTCATAAAATAAACAGACATCTCACCAATGAACCAATGCAAGTAAACAAAAAATAGTGTACATTGCATTTTGTGAAGCAATCACAAGTTAAAATCACACTGAGATGTGAACACACACTTATCAGAATGGCTCAAATCCAAAACACAGCACTCATGGCTCGTGGGTATCTAAGGCCACAGGAACTGTAACATATTACTGGTGGAAAGCAACCACTTTGAAAAAATGCTTAGCAGTTTACTAGGAAGCTCAACATTAGGTTTATCAAAGGATCCAGGAATAATACTCTTCAATAGTTAGCAAAATGAATCCCAAAACATAAACACACATAAATCTCTGCTTATGAAAGCATGTAGGAATTGTATTCATAATTCCAAAAGCTAGAAGCAACTAAAACATCTTTCAGTAGGTGAGTGGGTAAAGTGGTATATTAAAATTAGTACATTATTAGATAATAAAGAGAAATGAACTACTGAGACATAAGAAGTTGCAAAAGAAGCTTTGTTAAGTAAAAGAATATATGCACTGTGCAAGACCAACTGTATGCCATTCTGGAAAAGGCAAACCTGGATGTTAACTAGGTTGATCATGGCCAGAGGCTGGAGGAAGGGAGTTAAAGGATAGCAGACAGGTGGACTATAGGGATTCCTGTGCAATAAAACTGTTAAGTAATGTTATAATGCTGGATACATAACATTATGCATTTGTCCTTCAGAATTGTACAATGCAGGGTGTGAACCCTTATGTAAACTTTGAACCTCAGACCTGTGTCAATACCAGCTCACAACAAAAAGAAATGTATTACATTATTGTAAAATGTTAGCAAGGGGAGAAACTGAGGAGAGCTGGATGATCAGGTAGTCTCTGGGAGTATGAGAAGGAAGTCACTGTATCTTGTTTTAATTTCTCTGTGAACCTGCAACTAGACTTGCTAAAAGTAATGACCTATCAATTAAAAAAAAAAAAACAACTCTCTCTCGACTGTGACAGCATACATAAGGCCTGCACAAGCTCAAGCTTAATTAAATGCCAGTACAGAGGAGGGGAAGCAGGCACAAATCTCAGCCCTTGCCAAGGAACTATTCTCAGTAGGTGAAGGATAGGTTAGCTCCCTTCAGCAGAGTGACACTGGGTGTATCAAGCACTCTAGGGCAGGCTTCCTGCTCAGGAGTAGTTGGCCTCCACAAATCAGCCTCTATGCATCTTTGTGTTGTGCTTGTTTCATTTTGTTTTTAAGAGAAATGAATTTTAAAAGAATATGAATTTGGGTGGTCAGTGAGGTAGGGGAAGATCTGCAAAATAATTGGGAGAAATAAAAGAACAAGGCCAAAATAATTTGTATGAAATTCTCAAAGAATACATAAAATCATAACTCCTCCCCTACACAATTTCTCTAACCCATGATTAAAAAGCATTACCTGTAGATGTAACCAACCATCTTATTAAATAAGAAACACAGAACCAATGTAAAAGAGAAAGCCGAGAGGTCAGAGCTCAGAGCTAAAATCTTACCCTTCCTCCTGCGAGCTCCTAGCTTCCCGAAAAAGAGCTATTTCCTGTGTGTAAGTCATTTCATAGTCTTTTGTTCTGCCTTCTCATTGGTTGTAAACCCAAACACATGACTGCCTCGTCACTGTCTGTATGTACAGCCCCCCAGGTCTTAAAGGCATATGTCTCCAATGCTGGCTGTATCCCTGAACACACAGAGATCTACCTAGCTCTTCTACCAAGTGTTGGGATTAAAGGCGTGTGTCACCACCGCCACACTCTTGCTATGGCTCTAATAGCTCTGACCCCTGGGCAACTTTATTTATTAACATACAATCAAAGTCACATTTCAGTACAATTAGAATACCACCACAATCACCACCGTCTGTTGAAATTTCTGTTTACTCACATTTCTACACCCAGGGACTCTTCAAGGAGTCCTTCTCAACTGCAATTCCCAGTTGGAGTTTATTTTCCTTTTCTCATTATTTCATGGGAAATGTCTTTGGTTAAAAAAAAATGTACTTTCCCTACTTGGTTTGATATTAGAGTCGGTCCTATCTTATCATTATATTTTCAGTCTCTGAAAATAGGGGTCATTTCACATCCATTTCCAGTCTCACAATGTCTGTTCCACACCTGGGTCGTGGATAATGAAAATTATTTGTAACTGTGTTTTTACTGTAAAAACAATTAAACTAAGTATAGTATTTCAACCATTTTAATGGTATACTTCACTAGTGTTAAGTATATTCTCATTGTTAAAAGCTAATCAGGAGAGGTTTTCATCTTGCTAAAACAAAAAACAAACAAAAACTTTCCCTAATCATTCCTGTAAGTTTTCCCCTTGGAAAATAACTGTATATTTCATTCTACAATTTTGATTCTTTTACATACTTGGGAATCACACAATATTTTTCCTTCTAAGACTGGCTTATTTCACTTAACATAATATGCTCTACATTTATTTATCTTAAAGCATTCAACAGGTTTCCTGTCTATTATTGAAGCTGCATAATAATCATATATATATATATATATATATATGAAGTCACTGTATCTTGTGTTAATTTCCACCATATATATATAAAACTTTTCTTTATCTTTCCATCTATGGGTGGACATATTTGGAGTGCTACTACCTTTTGACTATTATACAGAATGCTTCAACAAACATGAATGTTCAAATACCTATTCAAGACCCTACTTTGAATTCTTTTTGAGGAAATAAAATGAAGTAACTGATATATCTAATTTTTAAATTGATGGTTTAATGTTTGATTAGCATATTTTACAGGATATTTGTAATGCTAAAACTCTACAAATCCTGGAATCCTATATAGAACTCTGACAGGTCTCTTCAGCCTTTACTTGTAAATCTCTACCATGTGGATACCTCCAGGTAATTGTATGTGTTTTTTGTTTGTTTTGTTTTTCTGCTCAAATGCTTTTAGTGCCTCTCCAGGACACATTTACAGCCTCTGTTATGGGTCCAGTCATACTCTTCATGAATCTGTGACTCAAAAACACTGGCCTACTTACTGTTTGCTGTGTCCAGAGGTTTTCTTCCTCTGGAATTTTATGTCTAGAAATGTGTCCCCTTCTTCCTGTCTACTGTTAGAAACAATGGCTATCCATTCAAACATTATTCACACTCACAGTTGTTTTTAATTATGCATCCTTTGTTCTACCATCATACCTTTATGAATAAAAACTGTATTCCTCTAAGTTTTGAATCACGTGACATACCTAACACAATGCTTTGAAGGTAGTGGACACTGGGCAATTTTGTGCTGTAAAGACAAAAAGGGCTACCAGGAAAGGTGAATGCTGAAGTACAGGGAATTCAAATCTCAGGGTGGTTGCTAGGGAGCTGTGGCACTTTGTAACTTCTCAGAAGCTCAAATTCTTTTTGCAAGGTTATACTGCTCAGGGCTCTGTGGAGGGACAGAACTGAGAGAATGGATACATATTAAAAGAGGATTTATTAAATTGGCCTACGGGATACAGTGTAGGTGGTTGAACAATGGCTATCATCGTATAAGAGCGATCACGAACCCAGTAGCTGCTCAGTTAAGAGGCTGGATGTTCCTGCAGCTCCAGTCTGGTGCAGAGGCCTGAGAAATTCCTGCAGAACCACTCGTCTTTGTCTCACTCTGGAAGACTGGAAAAGCTGGCTCTGATGTCGTCTAAGAACAGCATGTGGCAGCAATAGCAACAGAGTAGATGAACTGGACAAGTTGTGAACAAGACAGAGGAACCTGCCAGCACCATGGGAAGGGAATGGGAAAGAATCCCCAGGAAAATGTTTCCCACATAACCTGGTCAAGAAAACACCTAACAGGTGTGCCCAGGAGCATGTCTTCTAGTTGATTTCAGATCCAGTCAGGTTAATTAGGCATCACACAGGTTGCATAGCATTTTGTCTGCTATATTGGGTTATGGAAATTTTAAAAGAAAATGCATGTAGAGTAGACCAGCATTGAGTGTCTCCAGTACATGGTGATGGTATATATTGTATAACATTGTCTTTCTTGGGATATCTTCCATCTCTACAACCTAAAAGTATTTACTCCCCCCCCCACTCCCACACTTGAGCTCTTTCTATGATCAAAAACGACCAGCCAGGAAGTCAAAGTTGAAGCAATGATAGATAAGACATTGTACTCATTGGATCTTATTTTGAAATTGCCGTTGCACTTGCCAATTGATAAAATTCTAAATATTTGAGTATCTATGAGACACCAGACACTGAATGTAGAGACCAACAGAACAATTAGAGAACCGTAGCTGCTTTCCACATATTTACACTCTCATCTGCACAGATAGCCAGGATGTTAAAGCAAGATGATGAAAAGCCTATCTACAAAATGATGCCAGTCTCATACTTCCTTATCCTAAAGTCCATTCCTCAGCTTTTTAATGGTTAATATTCCTGTATGCATACATGTACGTATGTGTCTATACATGTATGTATTATTTACACGTATGCATATATTAATAAATTCACACAGGCATAATGTATATGTTTGTGTGTGTGTGTGTGTGTGTGTGTGTGTGTGTGTGTGCCTATGTGTGTTTGTGTATCTCTGGGAAAATCTAGGTCCAGACCCACCTGTATAGCACGGATAGATCTAAACTTGTCTCTTTCTGTTTATAAGACTTAAAGTTTCTCTGTCTGGGAATGAAAGTTGCCCACAGAGGAAATCATCGGGAGCTTGGCACACTCCTCGGCTCTCCTTTGCAGTAACTTAGGTGTGCGCCGCCCGCGGCGGAGGACTGACTGTCCCCGGGTTCCCTCCACGCGGCAGGGCTGGCCGAGGCGGTGCTGCGCTGTGCGGAGGCCCTCCCGCGGGAGGCGCGGGCGTGGAGGGTGTGGGCCGTGGGCGGGGCGAGCCCCGCAGCCCGGGTGCTGGGAGCTGTCAGTGTCAGGCTCAGGAGAGAGGAAGTGATCGCTCCGGGAGGAGCGCGAGCCTAACCGCGCAGCGTGAGACAGCACATCCTGCCGGCGCGGGCCCGCCGCTCTCCGTCCTCCCGTGCCTCCTCCACCGCCCCGGTGAGCCTCCGCGGACAGCGTCCAGGTAAGCGGTGGGTGGGAGGTCGCGTCTCGGCGCAGCCCCTCGGTAGCCCTCCGTGGCCCTCCGCCCTGGTGGCATCCGCGGGACACCGGAGCAGCACGGGTGCGGTGACCGCTGCAGCCACCACTGGCCCCTTCCCCAGGCTCTTGCGTACTCTGGTGCCCCAGGCTGGAGCCCTCCAGCGGCAGCCCTGGCTGCAGCTCCCCAGGAGTGGAGAGGTGCAGGCAGAGAAGGAAGGGTCAAGGGTGTCCTCACCTTGTGGCCCACCTTGTACGCTGGGAGAGGCAAGCCAAGGTGCTCCGCCTTGGTCTTCTCTGGGGGGAGCAAAAGCCCTGCAGCTGTGCTGTCCGCACCTCTGTGGGCTACCACCAGCTAAAGGCCCCTGGGAAGAGAGGGCTGCAGAGTGAGGGAAAGGATGCTGTTTGATTACATTTCCGAGCTGTCTGCACAGCTCTTGGATGCTGTTGCTACCCGCCAAGTCGGAGGGGGCGAATGCACTTCCAACCGAGCTTTAATTAAACACTCATGCAAGATGCCAGTTTCTCTCTCTGCTGGATTAAAAAAAAAAAGTGTGGCTGGGTTGTGTTTTGGTAAACACCTTCGCGGCTGCCTGGCTTTCCTTCCCCCACTCCCACCCGGAATTGCTCTGGCCATATAAAGCTGTAAGTCGTCATCAGAGCAGGGATCCTGGCAGCCCTGGTAGGGAACTGAGTGTACCGGAGTCTCATGACATCTACCTCGGCTAAGGTTAATGGGAGGCTGAGGACGAGGAAAGGAAATCACTTAGGAAACCGGAGGATCTAGGAAAGGCAGAAAATGGACTAAACATACTGGCAGTCCTGGACTCCACCACACCTAAGGCAGGAACAAGTAGCCAGCCATTTTCTTGCTGGAGTTGTCTTTGGAATGAGCATTACAGACTTGCTTGATGCAGTTCAGAGTTGTGGAAGAATTGCTTCCAGACATTACAGACTAGCAGGAAGCTTAGCTAACAGCGAAGCATGACAGTAACTGCGTAAGATAGCCTTGGCTAATAGCATGGCGATGAGGAACTGTCCCCAGAATAATTTTATGCAACTGTGGAAGTTATTGGGGGAAATGTGTTGATCAGTGTTAGAGTACTGGTAACTTTGATATGGGAACATCCAGTGCAAATTGTATCCTTGGGATCTCTTGAGAACTTGAGTAATACTTTCTCCGATTTTTTTTTTTACAATGCCAAGCTCGTTCCTGAAGGTTAGCTATAGGGAAATGGAATTAACTATCTTGTTCTGACCATGATTCTTAGTGGAACAAAATCCAGCAGTTCTAGCACTAAGGCACAATGTTCTCTTCACTAGAACCAGCTCTTCAAGATGTGAGATCTGAGGATCCAGTGATTATGAGATAGTCCTTTAAAATCACCCAGCACAGTACAGGAGTAGCAGCCAGTGTACCTTTCCAACTGCCCAGCCTCTGGCACTATTGCTGGCCGAGAACATTTGTGCATCTCTGTCTGGTGTCAGGGTTCTGGCATCTCTGTACCTGCATGGATCTCTGGAATGCTGTAGCCTTTTGTGCACTGTCCTCCTGAGGCAGGCAAGGCTGGTTTGTGCCTTCTGCCCACTGCCTGCTCTGACCCCTCTGCTGTTGAATATATGCCATGGTTTGGTTCTCCGTTAAAAGCTTACTTGTATCTTTATGGAGAGTTGTGGGTGGGGTTATGGGCAGAGAAGAAACTCAAGGCACAGGTTGAAAAGGGCAGAGTCAGTAAACTCCTGGTCTGCTGGGCTTCGTTTCTGACGAGCTGCTGAGACGGTGGAAGGGCCTTTCTGCTATCATACTTTCTGTTTAAGAGGAGGCACTGGAAAATTTCCTCTAGCATTTGTCTTTCCTAAAAATATGAACCCCCCCAGTCTGCATCTGCTGAACTTTGAGTCCAGTGTTGATCAAAAGGTTCGCAGGAAATCCACACACTCTGTGTGTTCAGACAGCTATGTAGGCCAATAGTGTAAAATGAACATCAAGATTTAATCCCAGGCTGGTCTCAGGGCAGGGCTTTAGCCTTCATTCTTAGGGACATCCCCTTCCTCCCTGTTTCTTTTTATCACTTAAAGAAGCACCAAATGAAGGGATCATAGACATCCATGGAAACTAAGTATCATTTCTTTCTGCTTTATTCGCCTCACACTGTGTTCACTAAACACGCCAAGGCTGATAAGAACGGCGACTAAGATGTACTGAGTACTTTTTCAGGGATTCCATTTTAATATTTCCTCACTTGTATTTTTAAAATAACCTCACAGGAAAACTTAATGACACAGGCATAGCTTATAATCCCATTTTAAAGATTAAGAATTATGTCATGCAGATATCAAGTAAATTCCCAAAGGTTAATCAAGTTAAACGGCCTAGGGTTTTGCTCTAGAAGCCCAGACCTCCACCTGTAGCCAACTTCCAGACTATGAAGCGATGCTGATTGCTTTAATTTCAGATACTGGGTAGTAGGCTTTTTTCTTGTTACTTCTTTTTTGTCCCTTGTAGATGTAACAGTCTTATTAAAATAGAAACACAGAGCCAAATGCAGAGTTAAAAGCCCAAGAGGTCAGAGCAGTAGCTAAGAGCTGATACTAAAACCCCTTTCTTACCCTTCCCAGCCACTGCTGTCCTTCTCCTCAGAAAAAGACCTATTTCCTGTGTATCTGTCCTTTTATTGAATTTCTGTTCTGCCTTCTCATTGGTTGTAAACCCAACCACATGACCTCCTCGTCACTGCCTGTCTATACAGACCTCCAGGTCTTCTATGGTTGGTATTGAGATTAAAGACATGTGTCTCCATGCTGGCTGTATCCTTGAACACACAGAAATCGGTCTGTCATGTGATTGGAATTAAAGGTGTGGGTGACCACCACCTGGCTCTTGCTATAGCTTGCTATTAGCTCTGACCCCCAGGCAACTTTATTTATTAACATACAAATAAAATCACATTTCAGTACAGGTAAAATATCACCATATTTCCCCTTTTCTATTTTAATAAAAAGAAAAAAGGAAAAAAGTTATAACTAATATAAGAAAAACTATATACAATAAGTACAATAACCATATATACAAACAATAAATACCTAAACAATGTCTAGTCCATTTGCATTTGACAAATTCAGAGAAAATAATTCCATTATCTATCCTATTTTGGTAAGTCCAAAATGTACCTGATTCACTTTCTATCCTAATTTATATTACTAACAGAACTATCTTATAATGTCTCTCAAATTTATACAGTCCCTCAGTTGGATCCATGAGGTAGAGACCACTTAAACATGCAACTAAGTGATATAGAGGTCATGGTTACTAATTGGTGGAAGTCTGATTCAAACCAGGTCTAGCAGCTCTACTCCGGAATTCATCCATCTTGGTTATTACCCTATGATAACGATAGCAACAATAATAGAAAGTAGAATATAACTGTCCTGGCAGACGACATCTTTCTTTCTTTTTTTCTTTCTTTCTTTCTTTTATTTTGCTTCGAGACAGAGTTTCTCTGTGCAGTTTTGGTGCCTGTTCTGGATCTCAGTTTGTAGACCAGACTGGCCTTGAACTCACAGAGAACTCACAGAGCCACCTGGCTCTGCCTCCTGAGTGCTGGGATTAAAGGTGTGTACCACCATCGCCCAGCAGAAGACATCTTTTAAGAAGAGACACTTGTGTTATCACACTAATGCACACCAACTATTTACAAGTTCTCAGAAAACCTTATGTAGGGAAGGGAAGGGCTGAAGTCCTGGAGTCAATCAGAGGAGGAACTTGCCTCCTAGGAAGTGATTTCACACACTTTTGACATTTGGCAAATCATCTTATAGCCTGGACTACAGCCTAGTGAGGGGCAGTAGGACGGCTGTTCAGTTATTCATACCTCTTGCCTCTATTTAAACCAAAACTTCATAGCAGTACCTCAAAGACAAACTTGGGGGTCACCAGACCCCTTTATTTGTTCCTTTCCGCAAGGTGGCCATGATGAGCAAATCTCCTTTCTGTACTTTTCACTGTTACTTATCTCTTCAACCAGTGTGTCAGGAATAAGTGGTCTAGCCAAGCTTGTTGGGGCTGCCAAGGTCTACTTTTACCCTAAAAACTCCACCGACAAATGTTTCCTCTTAGGTTATCCTTGATGCCACAAGTGTAGCCATATTTTTTGTCACTCGATTGGTAACTGAGGATGATATCATAAACTCAAGCTCCATTTATTGACCCTTTAGAATAAAACATTGAATCCCCCCCCCCCCGCTTTAATAAAGGATTTCAAAGTTACACAAATTTCTGCTCCCTTGAACATAGATTCTTTGTATTAAAAATGTGTGACTTTTATATCGCCTAGAAAATGTGAGATCATGTATTTGTTTGGGTACTTTGCTGGAACAATAAATAGATGGATGTTTTAAGTATACCTCAGGTCCCCCCACCCATGCACATCCTGGGCTTGTGTTCTTTGCTTTACTTTGTAGGAAGGCTGGCACAAAAATGATAGAGTGAATCTTGCCTTAATGTAAACTCTCCTGCCTATGTGCTAGTCTGGAAGAGATCCTGGGTGGGTGCACAGTCTCCCTGATTCTATTATTATTTTTATTATTATTATTATTATTATTATTATTATTATTCACACTGGAAAGAATGCACATGAAGTTTCGGGGTAGGCACTGAATCTTGTTGACATAATATTTTATGTCTATCTGCATAAATATTTTAAGGGAAATTAACATATTTTCAAATAAAATGAGGCTAAGAACCACTGGTTTTAAAGAAGGGGGACAAAAGTCACTGCTGAAATGTATCATGGCAAAAGCGCTGTGCCAGGGCTAGCCAAGAAAAAACAATGTTCTTATGTGTCATCTTGCTGGCATTTCGCCTAGAGCCCAGGTGTCAGAAACAGCTACATGAGCTCAGTCTGCAGCCAGGTGAAGCCTCCTGCAGTGGCCGTGGCTAGAGCAGTGGTCCATTCTTCTGAGTTACCTGGAGCAACAGTTAGAGCTTTATTACTGACACAGTAGTTCATCAAATCACTCCAATATCCCGGAAGGTAGATGCTCGTATCTTCTTACACAAACAAGGAGATGCTGGGAAAATCCGGCCACTAGTCCCAGGCCACATGAGGCCAGCTAAGGAAGTGCTAGATTTCAAATACAGATTAGCCTAACTCCAAAGTCCTTTCATTCTCTTCCTATCGCATCTATTTGTTTTGCTATCCATGTGGGTTGCCAAAAGTATTATTCAATGTAACTTTTTATTCTGTCAGTACTCGGGCGTCCTTCAAGAACATGCTCACATGCTGAACATCTTATCAGAAAGAGTACAAAATGTATACATTTCTCAGTGTGGCCTGTTCTCACTGATTGAAGATGAGGCCTCACCCATGTGCCTCTCATGTGCCTCCAAGTCTCTTGTAGAAAAGCAAATGCACAATGCTCTCACCTAACCGGGCTCAAAGACAATCTGCCCAGGCTAGGAGCAGCTCAAGACTCTTTGTTGTAAATATACATTTCCTTCCAGGTTTCCCATCTTCTGGGGCTTCCCTGCTACAGGGATAGTGCTGAGACCTGGAACACTGGCTCTGTACCAAGTCCTCGGAGGCCTTGAACTCACCACACATCCTTAGTGCTCTGTCTGCAGCACACATCAACCCTGAAGTGATTTTAGAGACATGGAGACATGGAGGGCAATAACCTCTTGCCTTCACGATTCTGCTTAAGGCTTACCCTTCACACTGCGCTGTTTTCTTGTCCTCTTACAACACACCCCATTGTTTTATTTTGTGGTATAGGATAGCTAGTGCTAACAGTATGGCACATGGATAAAGCATGACTGTTGTGGTTAAGGACATTCTTTGCACTGAAAGAGGCAGATCTGGGATACTTTAGTGTGGGACTATGTCCTTAGCCAACAGACCAGCATGGCCACAGGTATCAGTGAACTTCATTATGATTTAACACAACGATTCCTAAAACAACAACAACAACAAAAATTAATTCTGTCACATTTTTTGGTTGGCATCTAATGTTTTTCATCATGGATTTTAATAATTACCATGAGGGGGTCTGTGGATATCTCAGTGGGTAGGAATGTTTGCTGTGTAACCATGAATACCTGAGTTCAAATCCCTAGAACCCATATAAAAAGGTGGATGTGGCACCCGGTGCCTGTAACCCCAACGCTGGAGGGGCTGGAGAAAGGAGTGTTCATGAGAATTGCTACTAACCCAGCCATAGGTTCAGTGAGAGCCCTTGTTTCAAGCGAATGAAGCAGAGATGAACAGTGAAGGGCAGCAAATGTCCTGACTTCTGTGTATGCATGTGTGTGTACACCTGTGGACACACATGCCAGCCATATGCCTCCACACCACATGAACATATATCACACACACACTCATGCAAGCAAAAGAAAAGAATTCAATTATAGTGAATGTAATTCTCAGAACATCATAAACTTTGACATTTAAAGATAAAATAATGACACTCGCATGAATTCAATTAATATATAAATGCTATAATAACTATGTAGAGGGTTCCTTTAGCAAAGGGATGTTTTTATAGCATGTGGTCAAAACTCACTAAAAATTGGACCTCCCTTCTTCGTCCCTCCATCTTTCCCTCCCTTCCTTCTATGTGTGTATGCGTATTTTCCTTCCTTCCTTCCTTCCTTCCTTCCTTCCTTCCTTCCTTCCTTTCTCTTTCCCTCCCTCCCTTCCTTCTTGTACTTTTTATTTTCTCCAGTAGTGTGAGAGAAATGCCTTTATAAATGGAGACGAGACTGGAGTCCCCACTGGGGCACATTCTCTGGCAGACCAGCTTTAGGACAGCAGACAGACAGAAGTTGCAGGTCTAGAAATGAGTGTCATTAGCTCCTCCCTTCATGCTTCTTCTGGACAGACTGTGTGGCTAGGTACTCTATGCTGTGGTGCAGTTTCTGGAATTAGGCCCCTTTTCCTTTATGGTTATACTAGAGAAGAGGTGGGCAGGAAGGACTGCACAGTGGACAGGGCCATCTCTAGTTTTCAGAGAAAGGTGACTGTGTGGATAGCTCCTCCTTCTGCTTAAAGACTTTCAGTAAGGAAAAAAAAGCCATTTGGTGTGTTTTCAGACTGGTGGGCCTTAGCTAAGAGATCCTAGGATCCTTAGCTAAGGGAAGTTCAGTGATCCTTGGAACACTGGGCCATGTCTGCACAATTTTATCACCCTAGGCAAGGAGTCTGCAACTGACAGCTGTGGGGAGAAGTATGGGCAGCTGGTGGACAAGGCAGACCCCAGATCACTTCCTAAAATGTAGCACCCATTGTGAGTCTAGTCCTGGTGTGCATTTGGGCCTGGCAATGCCTAGGATTTTGGAAGCCTTTCTTCCCTAAATTGTGATCATATGACACATCTCTGCTGTGACAAGGGGAGTCTTGGGGGCTTTCTCTTCCATAAACAGCAGACTGAATGGATTGGGGCTCATGTTTTCCTCTGTGAAGCCCTTAAATTAATTCTTTTGAGATAGAGAGATAAAAACAGACAAAAATAGACAGACATATAGAGAATATGTATTGGCATGATGTACATGTATGTCCTGTATGGTATGCAGGTGTGCTTATATGTGGGCACATGTGTGGAGGCTAAAGGCCAGTGTTACTGGGCATCCTCCTCAGTCTCCTCATGCCTCTGTTTTTGGAGTCAGGGTATCTCACTGAACTTGGAGCTCACTCAGTAACCCTCCTGTCTCTGTCTCCCTGGGTTTGCACAACCATGCTGAACTTTTTAGGTAGTTGCCAGGGTTCTTCATGTGTGCACAGCCAGGACTTTACCAACTAGCCCCTCTTAGACTACATTTTTGGATCCGGTTTTCCATTTGACACTCTTTACTGGGCAGTTCAGTGCTATGATTCAAGGCTAATGTGATGGGGAAAAAACTTTGACTTATTATTCGACTTATATTTTATTACGATGCCCAATGTGAAGCCACAATGATGAGTCTATTTGAAATGGTGTTATTGAATAAATGGTGACAAACCACTTATTTCACTTGTCTACAAACAGTTTTCTTTGCAGAATGTAAGCTGGAGTGTCTTTTCCATTTGGCCTGAAATTGTACCTATTTCTTTGTTGGACAAGATGTAGATTTCACCAATTGTATTAGGTTATGGTCTTCCCTTTAGAATGCTGTTAAGGTTTCATAGTGCACTGTATGGAAGTGTTTACATATTTATCAAGCTTTTGAATGTTAAAAATGTGTGAGAGTGCAGATGGCCTGAGAGCCTAGTCTCAGAACAGAATTGTGGAATGTCTGTAGTTGGAGGGTTTGGGTCACTAAAAGGGAAACCGGCCCAGGGGGACTACGCACTTAGACACTGTCCTCTTTTCAAATGACCTGCCTCTCCTGTTACACTGTCCACCTGACTAGTATCAAAATAGCAAGGGGTTGTGGGAAATGGTATGTATGTTGTGGAAGAAGAATAACAAAACCTTTCTCTGCTCACTTCCTTTATAAGTGTGGCTTTGTTCACTTTTGGAAAGGTATAGGTTACTCCCACTGGGAAAGAGGATCCTCCCTATTTGAATGCCTCAGGCCCAGAGGAAAGTAGGAATCTGTTCACCTCAGTTAAAATGTCAAGCTAGATCTGCACATGTAAATATACACCACCTAGGGACAGTGTAAGGGGAGGGTTTGGCCTTACATGTTTCCTTGCTCCCTCTTTCAAACTTTTTAATATTTTCAATCCTGCTGAAAAGCAATCATCACCTCAGACAAGGGTGAAATCCTATATCTCACGTCACTCAATATAAAAGGGAACTGTACTCAGTTTCCTTGAAGTTTTATAAAATAAATATGAATAACTACCCATGAGATCCAACAAATTAGAGGTTTTTGTTTAAAGTGAGGAAGAAAGCATTTGTGGATGAGAAGAAAATACTCTTTCCCAGCGTCTTCTTTCTTTGCTGGGTTCTGTTCAGGCTGGGTCATGTACTTCAGGAACATTAGCAGGGTTTACTTTGTAGGATGGGTGAGGACACTGGGTACATCTGGTCAACCTCATAATTCCTTTCTGGAACACTAGACAGGTAAATGTGAGCAGCATGTGAAGATTGTTTTCTCAGCTCTTTTAAGAAAAACACAAAACCAAAGCTGCTTTAAACTGGTTTCATAAACCAGTAAAAACTGAGAATATGACCACCCCATGATACAGTTAAAGGGAAGGTTTTTATTATAGATATGAGAGAGAGAGAGAGAGAGAGAGAGAGAGAGAGAGAGAGAGAGAGAGAGAGAACATACAGAAGCATCTGGAAGAGATCAGAGATGAGAGAGAAAGTAGAAGACTGAACATGACCATCAGACTGGATATGGCCAGGGCTGTCGTGAGAGAGGGGAGAATAACAGGGGATAGAGAAAAACAAAAACATAGTGAGAAAATCAGGAGCAGAGCACAGAGAAAGAGTAAGCAAACACATTGAGAATAGCAGGGTTATACACAAATGAATAGCTGGGGGTAGAGAAGGCTATGAGTTGGAGAGAGTTTAGGGTGAGGAGGAGATGAGAAGGACTAGGATGCTAGCATGGGCTTTGAAATGTGTAACAGGTATTTGTGACACTGAGGAAGTCTGGAGGCCAGCATGAGCTTTGATACACTGATAGGTACCACAGGTATCCATATGTCCCTTCTGCCAGAGGTAAGGGAAATGACTCCTTTTGGTAGGTGGGAATCAGTTTCACAAGTTCCTGAGGAATTCTGGCTTTTCCCTAACGACTAGAAATTCTCCCATAGCCCAGGTTGAGCTCGTTTCTGGATATTTGGACTACTTTTAGGGGTTTTGGGAATTGGAATTTTCTTTGGACCCAGGAATAAGGACTTGGTGCTTTCTTATATTTACACCTTCTTCATGGGACACTCCACAGCCAGAGGCAGAAGAAGTATCCTTGGCAGTTTCCAACACTAACTCAAGGAATATGAGAGTAACCAGAATCTTGGCTCACTGGGATGGAGTTGGGCCATTGGCTGCAATGATCAGGTCAGGCTGTATGATAATACAGAAAGAAACATTTCCCATTCTTCAACAGAGCAATAGTGCTCCATGTGCACTGTGGGTCAGCAAGGACCCTGCTCATCGTATGTACTGCAAACCCCAAACTTGGAGGCTTCAGCTTGAACCATCCTCCTGTCACTGCACCAACATTGCACACAGGATGGACACTTCGTTTGTCAAGTGACCCATGACAAGCTTTTCTGGCTTGCATTTCATTGGCAAAAATCAGTCACATAGTCTCACCTTCTTTCAGTGGTTCCTTGAATGTTGTTGTATGGGAAAGGAACTGGAATTTTTGCAACTAACAACAACAATAACAAAAACAAAAGACACCAGAAGGGAGAAGGGTTTGCATGAGAGCTGCCTATGCTGATGATAACCACTTCCTAGACAGTAACTCTAAAGGCGTCATCCCACTCTGGTAGCACCTGAAAGAAGGCCTGTTCTTGTTTGAGAATATTAAATGCATAGGAATTATTATTAGCATCATTATGAAAGTAGGTTTTCAGAGGACTGAGCTTCCATATCTGGATTTTTATTGATAATTAATAAAAATGTATGTAATATTAAAAATTAGCTTTTTTTAGTAATTTTTCAATTTTGGTCAAGAATATAAATTTAGGACTTAGAGTGTGCCCTCTATGAGCATCACTCGCTTCTCTGAACATTCCCTCCTTTGAATTTGACAGCTGAACAAATTTCAGTTTTATTGTACAAAAACCATTTCTATTGATGTTTTAATCCTCATTCTCCTCTTTTGTTCTTAAATTTCATGTGATGTAAGAAGAAAAACACCAAGTATTCATGACTAAGAGGGAATGGATTAACATGACTAGGAACTCATATTCAAGTTGTAATCTGGCTATTTACTATACATTCGAGTTTCTCTGTCTGCCTGTACCCCATTTTCTTCATCTATAAACACAATTAATAATAAGAATATCCACTTCCTAGTGCCATGACAAAACTTGAAAGAATAAATCTCAGTTATGTTTTCATTTCTTAAAGAGTTAATTTTTCATTTTGTTATTTTGGTGTGTTGAATATTCTAGGGATAAAGGAAGTAACTCATTGGGCATTTGGGCGTCAACTGAACAGGGGCTTAATAATTCTTGACATTGGGTGTTTTTAGGGGAATGGGGCTTATGTATCCCAAGCTGGACTCTAATTAAAAATGTAGCTAAGGATGACCTTGCACTTCTTAACCTCCTGCATCCACCTCTTAAGTGCATCATTACACTCAGTTTTGCTATTATACTAGATGTACTGGACAATCACTCTACCAACTGAGCTACATCCCTAGTCTGAATCCTAGTCCTTCTGACTGAGGATCATGGAGTCTATGTTCTGTCTGTGCCTGAGTAGTGCTTAGTCAAGGCAGATATACCAGAAGAGTGTGACATTCACTCACCACTTGTTGGGCTTGTGAGGTGACCTTAGGTCAGAGATCTTGAGACTATCAGTCTGGCATCTATACTAGCCTGGTAATTCAAGTCTGTTGAGGTCATGTTAAAATAAAACAGGGTACAAACTCATGATTGAATCATGGAGACATTTCGCTTGTGGGTTTCAGAAGGTGGGCAAGTCCACATGCTTGCCATCACCACCACAGGCAATGGCTGACAACTGAGAGTCTGGGTAGGATGGAGGGAGGGCTGGCTGGTTCATCTGGTAGATGGTCACACACTGTGTCCCCAGTCTCCTCCTGGAACTTCTCCCTTTTTCTCATGCCTCTTTCACTATTGCTTTCCTTTTTTGTTTTTCTTGCTTGTTTTTGAGACAGGGTTTCATGTTGCCTCAGCTGCCTTTGGACTTCTGATTCTCCAGCTATCTCCCTAGTGCGAGTATTACAGCTCTATGCCATCACCACGAGCTCCACACCAATTCTTCAGTGCAAGATAGGAGGAGTTTGAGGGGAGCAGCACTAAGTTTGTGGGCTGTACCCTAGCAAAAGGCTACACCCAGGGAGTTCATCTTGGCAAGCAGGTGTGAGGATGCTTATCAATTGTGACTCAGAGTCAACATCACGGAGATGCTTTGCCTTCAACTGTTTATGAAGTGGACTAGGCTACCTGTGAGGAAGGAGTTCCTAGTTCTAGAGCGTTTCAGGTGTCCCCTCCAGTGAGGACTTGCTGATGACAGGTCAGACTACTATTTGGTAACTGCTACGTTATTTAAGAATCTATAACTCTATGTACTAGCTGCCCTTGCTCTGGTCAGGTCCTGCTGTTGAGAGGGGAGCAAACCTAAGCATGGGGCCTGGTGCCAAACTGAAGCATTAAATGCAATGATCTACATCTACGTCTTTCCCCCTCTTACTGTTCAGGTTACAACATTCATTCATTGGTTTATTCAACAAGCACTCGTTAAATTCCTAGCAACCACTAGAATGGCGTAGAAGCATCAGGTGCAGCTGACAAAAGGTTAATAGCAGCCGTTAATACCAAACAAGAAACCTAGATGTGGCAACACATGCCTATACTCCAGGGCTCGGGAGGCAAATGCAGGGAGATCATTAAGAGCTTCAGTTCTACCTAGGCTACAGTTGAAAAATTAAAAGTCAGTCTGGGCTTTATAACAAGACCCTGGCTGCAATAATGGTAATAATAATAAAAAAGCAACAAGACATGTTGCAGCCTGTTTCATTCTTGACTATTCTAAGCAGGCCACACTATCATGCATTTGCAGATCATTCTTTCATTGATTTATTTGTTTATCCAGTAATCACGCTCTCCTACTATACTTTGGTAATATTTACCTGATCTACCTTCCCCAAAGCAGATGCCAAAACAATGTATCATTTCCGAAGGCATATACCCATATCTCCACCCCAGCAATACTCTGTTTCTAGTATGAGAAACAGAAAACTATAAGATAACTTGGGAGATGGAGTTCACATCTTGAATGCTTATATTATGCAAAGAATGTATATTTGGCATGCCAGGGTATCTATTTTGAAGCTTAATTTCTCACGTTTTTCATGCTGTAAAGCAAAGGTGTGATATGTAAGGAAGTGTTAATTTGGGTTGCTGGCATTGGTTAACACACTGAATTAGATAGCATTGATTTAATGTGTAAATGCTTGAATTTTTCAAGGTAATTAAATGTTTAAAAATACACATTTTCCCTCTGCATTGCAATGGCACCAAAAAAGGAAAAATAATTGCTTTGGGTCTCTTACAGCCTGAGAGGATAGCTTGTTGCTTATGGCCTCTCTGGCCCCAAAAGCTATCCAACCATATGCTACAGTCTCATTGAACTGCACTGTCCTGAAGACACAGGCCCTTGCTTCTGTCACTGGCTCCCATTGCTCTCCTTTCACAGAGAGTTGCCCAGTACCCATCCTAAGCACATGTCAGCTTCTGGCTGCTGCAGCTCCTCCTTCATAAAACCCACTCCATGTTCCAGCTCCAGCATGCTGTCTGTAGTATGCTGTGTTACCTCCTGTGTTTATCTGATTTTCCCATGCTGCGTTGCTGGAGTTTTCCAACCCAACCATATTATAACTTTTTGAGACAGACTCTATTTTGATAACTTCTGTAAGGTTCCACTGTATACCCAGAATAGTGCTTTTATTTGATAGAGCCTTAGTAAGTTGTCATTTAGTGAAATTAACACAAAGATAAATTCAGCATCATGTCATTTAGTAAAATTAACACAAAGATAAATTCAGCATCATGGATCCAACTACAGGAGCTTCTAAGTCTTTACAAAAAAGAGTTAATTTAAAAATATTTTATTTTTAATTTTTAAATTTAAAATTTTTAATTTTAAACCCCATATTTCTTTATCATATGCAGTATCTAGCCAATTTTATATATATATATGTAAACAAATGTACATTTGGGTATGGTATACCACGGAGAAAAGATAACAAGAAAGGCTAAATATAACAGGATGAAGCAGGACTGAATACAGGCAACAGACATGGGTCATGAAAAAAGAAATAAAGCTAATTGTTTCCCTGGTTGTATTCTGTCATGGAACTTTTGGTTTGGGCAATGGATAAGTACATAAAATAAATTTGGTACAATTTAAGGCGAAATTCTTCAGCTTCTATTTGGAATGCCTATGCTAACTGTAGAGAAGTTCATTAAGACTTTGGGTCGGGCCAGGCGGTGGTGGTGCACGCCTTTAATCCCAGCACTCGGGAGGCAGAGCCAGGCGGATCTCTGTGAGTTCAAGGCCAGCCTGGGCTACCAAGTGAGTCCCAGGAAAGGCGCAAAGCTACACAGAGAAACCCTGTCTCGAAAAAACAAAACAAAACAAAACAAAACAAAAGACTCTGGGTCGGTTGATTTTTGTGTGTGATGTTTTTGCTTCTTTTCAAAGTTTTTTAATAATAAAATTTATTAAATTAAAATTTAAATACTTCAAAATTTTAACTTATAATAATTGCATTATAAAGTAATGTGACTCTTCTTGTCTTGCATGAAGGACTTTCATCAGATATCCAAGGAGTTCTCTCTTCCTTTACGTCAGGCAAGCCATCCCATCTTTCTCTTGATCCCTGCTCCCTTTTGGCAAAGAGTCATTTGCAAAGCAGAAACTGGAGTTGAGGGGGAAGTGTTTTCTGATCTTCCAGAGGAATCTGGAGTTAGGAACTATGTGTACACCTATGTGAACACATGCTCGTATATGACCAGGAAATGCTTCTTGAACATCCATATTCTTTTATGTGGTGATGTGTCTTATTAAAGCCATGAATACAGATATGATCTGAGCTAGCAGTTACTATACACATGGGCATTTCTAAGGCATGGATTTCAGCCTTGAAATACTAGATTATTCTTACATAGTCCAAGTCCTCCAGCACCACAGAAATGAATAAACACATAACCAATGTAAGTCTACATTACATATTAAGTCACAAACATAAAATGGCAACTCTCAACTTGTGAGAAACCCAGCCTCCTGTTTGTTTGGTTGCAAGAAATGATGGAGTTTAACTTACAGAAAGTGACCATGCACTATTTCTAAATTGCCACAGCATCATCATCTGTCACTCAAGCTGGAGAAGTCACATTTGTGCATCTACTCTGATATTTTGCAACACTGTGATAGGTTGAGAAGCATCTAATTGTGTTGATACTAAGTCAAGGAGTAAGCCTGGAGAGGGCAGCTTAGTAGAGAAAAGGGAGAGAAGAGCTCATGTCAATTGCTACTTTGCATATTTTCTTACTCCTTAATAAGATAAGATTCCCCTACCACTTTACAATTCTTTCTGCCAAAACTTGTTCTCTTTAAAATCTAATATATACAAGCCTATATTCACTCAGAGAGACAGATGGTTGAAAATGGCTGTAGCTAAATTGAAGTTTCTGAATTAAAAAAAAAAAAATGCATGTAGTATCAGGCAGGTTTAAGCTTTTTTGAGAGAGGAGTAAATCTGCTCTGAATGCTGTCTCATACCATGGAGTTATCCATTCAAACTATGCAGGCTGTGCCAGGCCAGGCAGGCTGGGTATTTGTAGAAGCTATTCAGATGGCCATTTGCTTTCTAAAAAAGTATAAAGATTATGCTGATTGGACAAATAGCCAATGCCCAAAGCCTGGGGTGTCACTCCGCATTTGTGCTGACATCCTCTGCAAGAGTTTGCTCTGTGCCTGCATTTCTGGCAGGGCAGTAGGGGTTTTCTCTACTTTTGTAGCTATGTTAGAATAGCTACAAAAGTGGGTTAATCTTGGAGTGACATCTTCCTCCATGGGTATGTGCCTTACCGTTTCCAGGGAGTCTATATTTTCTTTCTGTTTGACTGTAGATTTAAACAAGAAGAAACACTTGATCTGGGTATTCTTTGGGAGATTTTCTCACCAATGCCCTGTGAGTGAGTAACATGTTACGTGTATACCCAGATAGTGAACATCATATATAGTGGCTACTAGAATAGTTAGAGCCAGCTCAGTCTCCTTCATCAATGGTCATCAGTCTTTTCTGCTCCCCCTGATGTCTTGTGCAAATGCCATGACTCAGGAGTATCACAGCATGAAAATCGTTGCTTGAGAAAAAACACGGGTGGAGGTAAATTTAGAATTGAAAATTTATCATTTGTAGAAACAATAAGGATATCTTTATTTAACTTTAACTTTAAATTTAACTTCTACAAACAATGATAAATCACATGTATGTGCTTGCCTATCCAACACCAACACCATGAAAGTCTTTTCCATTTGCATGTGCTATAATAATTCTAATCTGTTCATAACCAAAATGTCTGCCTATGATCAATAACATGATTTCAAAACTCAGCAATGAACTGGAATCCCTGTTTTAAAAGGATGGTATAGTATACAATTTATGATAGAAGTAAATATCCAGGATTGTACTTGGTGACATTCTTCTGTTCCCCTCCTGCCTGCAGAGAGCTACGGGTCCTTTTAGAACACAGCATAGCTCATCCTTCACTGAGGGGTGACCTGGGTTTAGAGTTGAAAGACCCCTCCTTTCGGGTTACCTTTCATTGCTGTACAAACTAGAGTGGTGGGTAACTCAACCTCAGGGTCTAACCTTGGGTTGCATTACCATCCTCATATCTTCCACCATTTCTTTTGTTCTTAATGTTCTGTCCACATCAAATTACTTACCCTCAAGACTGGTCATCTCCCCTACCTCCCCACCTTTGTCCATACTTTGTCCTCTACTTGGGAGTCACACTCCCCTAGGCTTTCTTGTGCCTTACTTCGTTTGCAATGGTCGAATCCACCTACTCTGGGAAGCTATGGCCCATTCCCTCTATGGACAAATGAGTCATCACAGACCGTATTGATTTATGGAGTTCTTGGTAGCTCGGTGTTGTTCTCAGCTGTCTCGTTCTTAATCGCCCATAGATCAAACACTAGGAGGAAAACTGCTGATGTGAAATGAATGACTACAACAAAGAAACAATATAAAGGAAGGAGAAAAACCCAATTAAATGCCAAGACCACGAGAGTGGGTCAAAGGACAAAGAAAAATAGAGCCATAGGCACACATAGTCCTTAAGCGTCTGTGAAGAATCAGGTTTAATGCCAAAGTTGTTCACTTTGGACAAACTCTACACAGTCCTCTTGTATCTCTTTTTCTGTCTTTATCATATGTTTTGTGGAGTTTGGTGGTCCTTGCAATTTTATGGACTTAATTGTAAAACCCTAAGTATTCTATGGTTGGCTTAGGGGGTCTATTGTATTAAGATGTTGAAATATCTTCTACTTTTAGAAGATTAAAAGAATTTGACTTTTTATAAGCATACATGTTGCTGACTTAGAGTAGGAATTTCTATTTTTGCTGCATTTTAAACCATGAAATATGTCTCCTCTCATTTTCTGATGGCTCTTGGGATGATTTCTTCTATTGCGATTGTTTAAATTTGTTCTAACTTACAAGATACAAGGATACTGGCAGGTTGATTTGCCCACATTCTATACCAGGAGAGAAGACTATGGTAGGCAGGTCTACTAGCTGATGCTGTCAAGGTTTAATTCTCTTCACAGAAAAATATGGCCTGTGTATAAGAACATCAGGCTGAGGAATCCTAGTCACAGCCAAAGCTAGTGATATCCAAAGATTTGCTTGTTAGCAGTTACATTAAAGATTGGCCCCCAGGTTGCTTGAAAGTCACTTATTTTTAGATACATTTTTTTATTATCTTAGCAACTCAGAGAAAACATCTCTACATGCAACAGAGAAAACTGCTCTGAAGCACAGATTATTTTTACAGTCTTAAAAAGAAAGACTAGCCTTCAGCTTGATTTATTCTAAGACATTTGGAGCAATAAATCCTAGACTGCTGAATTTATTACTTGTGATTAAATAATAGAGGCTGTTAATTACCAGTTGAATGGATTTTGCTAACTAGCCAATTTGGAGTCAGAAAATAGAGATTAAAAATGTAAAGCAGGCAGGAAAAAATGTATCAATGGACCTATAATGATAGTAGTTTAATAAAAGATAGCTTAATAGGCAAAATGATGGTAGGAGTGGGTGTTTGTTGCACATTGGTGCTGGTGGGTGAGGAAAGGAATTTCCTTCATTGTGGAAATAAAGTTTGTTTTTTAATGTAATCAGGGAGTTTCTTTGCATTTTTTCCTTACAAAGCATAACACACTGGTGAAATTCTTGATGACTGGAAGATTCTGGCATTTTAGTAAAACCATGAAAGCACTCCATTCCTATGTAGTGGTTGTTCAGCAAGAGATGTTTGCTGAGCTCACTGCCTGGTGCTGCAGGTACATCACTACGCTGACTTAGCTGTGGTCCTGGCATGGGGAGCTATGAGTGTAACGGGAGAGGGAAATCACACCAACAGAACCTCAGTATCATGATCGCACATGCCTCCATTGCATCCTGCACAGGATGTCAAGGGCACCAGTGGGTGGTGCTTGGCCCATGTTTGTGACATGGTTCAGGATATTGTCCTACAGATCATGGCATTAACTAGTGAAATCTGAGAAATAGCTTGGGTGAGAAGGTGGCCTTCTCTAAAGCAGTGCCCCTACCTGTAGTTGGAGAGTTTTCTCTCCGAGTCCCACCAATTCCCGGCAGTCCGACAGCCCACTTATAAAATAAACACACAGACGCTTATATTATTTAAACTGTTTGGCCTAATGGCTCAGCCTTCTAGCTATCTAGTTCTTACATCTTAAATTAATCCATTTCTATACATCTATACCTTGCCACGTTGCTCGTAGCTTACCGGCATCTTCACATGCTGCTTGTCATGGCTGGCAGTGTCTCTCTCCGCCTTCCTGTTCTCTCAATTCTCCTGTCTGTTAGTCCCGCCTATTCTTCCTTCCTGACCACTGGCCAATCAGTGTTTATTTATTGATCAATCAGAGTAACACATTTGACATACAGACCATCCCACAGTACCTACCTATACACAGAAGAAAGGCACATCCTTATTTCTCACCAAAGATGCAGAGCAGAATCTGAGGAATGAGTCTTGGGAGGGTTCCCTAGTTTATTGCCCTTTGGTTATACTACTTTTTTAAAAAAATATTAATTACATTTATGTATTTATGTATTTGTTTGTTTGTTTAGTGTGGGGGCGGGTAGGGGGGTTAGATAAATACTTCCAGCCTCTGATTCTAGAACTCAGGTTGTCAGGCTTGGCAGCAAGCTCCCTTACCAGCTGAGTCATCTTACCAGCCCTGTCTGTGACTCTTAATTCTTCATGAAATCTATTTTAAAAACACAGGTTGAACTATTTACCTGTCTTCATCCCCATAGGAGGGCAGAAGTCTCCTATGCCATGTAAAAATTATATAAATAAAACTATAATTTTCTCTTATTAGTCTGTTGTTTGTTATAAGGTTCCCAGACAATGAATCTAAGATAGACAAAAGGAAAGGATATTTTTCCTCTCCTATATTTTATGGCCTATAAACACCTTCTGGGGTGTCTGACTGAGTTGAGATGCAAAGGTGAACTGGAGCTATCAGGTAATGAGCAATAAGAAGAGCATTTATGAAATTTACCAGGTTAGAATGGCATGGAATGATTTAGTATGTGATGTCAAAACAAGAGCTAGGAAGTTGAAGTCTATGGGTGGAGAGATGGGGAAAAAGAGGGCTTTATGCACAATAACATGGAGCTTGGGTACATGTCATAGGAATGCTATAATGGGAGAAGTTTCTTCTTCTGATTTGGGTTATCAAAAGGTCATCCACCCACAGTGGAGGGTGTATAATAAGGAATAGTGTTTAGTAAGAAGAAAATACAAGGTGAATGAAGTATAGGGACTGCCAGATGAGCAGTGTTGGAGACTACCATTGAGTAATGTGAATGGATCTGGATAAGGGATGGCAAGATTGCAAATTTGACATAGTAAAATTTGGAGGACTCTTGAAACATGTCTGTGGTGTACTGTGAGTCTGAGGATTTGGGAGCTGAAGAAGAAAAGCAGAAAACTTGGGGATGGCAACATTGTGCAAGAAGATATGTAGAGTGGTAGTTGGTTAAGATTGCTTGCAGGAAGAAGTCCCTCACCATAGACCTTATAACCACAACCACCTGGCCAAACAGAAGCAGAAAAGTGCAAGGAAGTTCCTGGAAATGGACTAGAAACAAGGTGGAAAATCTGAGGGTTAGAGGGCTCTGAAAAGTCTGTGAGAGCCATAGTTAGTCTTATCCAAGGCTAGCAGATGACATGAAATGTTTTGTTGTGCACGCAAAGAAAAACATGGATGTGTAAGAGTTTGTGTTTACTTCTGGTGGGTAGGCTTTTAGCTAGTGGTATCAGCTGATCCATGAAAGATAACAACATAGAAGTCAATAGACAAGAGCCTCCTTTAATCTACTTGGTATGTGCATTTTGAATGCCTACTGAAGGTCCAGTGTGATGCCGAGGAGCTAACATACCAGTTCCAAATGAAGCTTACATCATGGTTTGTGGAGAAGTTGCCTCTTACTATGTGCTTCTTGAGAGCACTTATGCGAAGTACCTGTCTTGTTGATTTAGTTACCTGGTTGAATACCTGGCCAAGGCAGTTGACTCAGCCTTTCCAGATGTTTTGACCCCAGACTCCTTTTGCAAAGTCCATTTTCCTGCTGAATTTCCTTTTGATATTCTCTAGAGGGCTCCTATGTTCTTACTTGTGATTCCATTTTCTTGTTCCTTTTCTGCCCTAATTTTAATAGATACAATTCTACAATACTTCTCTATAGTTGTCCAAACTGTTCGATCTCTGGTTTTGTATGCATTCAAAGATTATACTTGAAATTCTCATTTTCTAAGGACTCTTGATATCATCTGAGCATTTCCTGAGGGGAGATACTCTAAGATATGAATGGCTGATTCTCTTAATTGAGGAACAATTCCCTTTTTCAAAGGGAATCATGTAGAATCTCTAAGTTAATGAAATGCACTGTAGGGGTCAGAAATAAAACAGAGATTTTTCAACTTTTTGGCAAAGATAACAAGGGCTTTGGAGTCCTTTAAGATTTAAGAGCTCTCATTCTGACTCTGTTAACTAGATGAGGACAGATTCCCTACGGATTGATTTTGCTCTCTAGAATAATGGGCCTCTATGCTGAGTGCTTGAGTCTCTCCTGTTTAATGCAGTGCAATTTCCAATGCTCAGATTTCAGCTTAAGGAGGCAATTTGGCTGTTGAGAACCAGGAAGCAAAGAAAGAAGGACTAGTGACAGTACACAGACATGACAATCATAAACATACCTCAGAAATTCATCATGAACAAACAAAGGCTTACTTTGAAAATATTGCCTCATTTTTTTAGTTAAGAATTTATTATATATAAAATTGAGAGGCATATAGAAACTAGAGATGTTTGAAATTCTGTGTATATGTTGAGATGAGATAGTTTTACTCTAGTAGTTGTTGTTCAAGAAACTATATTCTCCCTAGGTAGATAAAACTCATGGAGTCCTGAAGAGCACTCAATATTGGTTTTGATGATGCACCTACAAATTCCACAGGCAAAGGCTTTCATTGCAGTTCACATGTTCTGCCATAAGGAGGTGATAAAGAGTTATAGAAAGCGTAAACTGAAAGGGGACCAAATAGTATCCACTCCAAAAGCCTTTTAAGAAGAGTTTTCCTTGGCTTAAAGTGTGTGTGTGTGTGTGTGTGTGTGTGTGTGTGTGTGTGTGTGTGTACGCATATGCATGCATGCGCACATACATATGTGTACCCATGCACATTGGGGGAAGGTGGGAAATGGGCAGGAATGGGGACACAGAAAAAAGTCTTTCTTTAGGTATTCAGAGTAGAACCCAGGACCTGCTCAAGAAGGCAAGAGCTCTACCATGGAGCTACATCTTGTCCCTGAAAAGGTTTCTTGGTTCATATTCTTTACCTCTTGGCTGGGTAGCAAGTGGGACATCTTTCACATGCAAGTCTTTGGGAAATCTTTCTCAAGGCCTTATCCTCTCTCCCTATTATTCTTCATGTTGTGTGTCAGAGGTCATAAATTTTCCTGGTATTTCTAAACTGTTTTCTGTTGTAGAATTCCTGTATCCAATCTGCATTTCTATGCTTGCTGATTTCACAACTGTGTCTTTCACTTAGTCTTTCCCTTAAAAGAACAAGCTCAAATTTGTTTTCCAAGGTTATGTTTTAAATAATGGCATTTTGCTAAGTCAATGTCTCTGCAAATTTTAGAATCAACTCCATATTACTAAAATGAGGTTAAGAAAGAGTGCAGTTTGGGGATTTTTTTCAGGCTCCAACACACACTTAGTATGTTAAGTGTCGAGACTATTTTCATAGCACTAAGATATTATCTGTCATTTTCATTGTGTTGATATTTGCAGGGAGGATATAAAAGAATCTTGGGTTTAATTGCTTGTGTCTAAGCATAACTCAGGGTAGGGGTATTGCATCACTAGTGATGGTAGCAAATCCATTACTGCATAATCATAGCTTAAAAAGAAGCCCAACTGTGCTTAAGATTGTCCTTCATGAGCAGAACAAATACTAACATTCCTAAACTTTCACTCTGTGTGGCAAAGACAATGTACAACTTTGCTGTTGCCTACCAACATTTAGTTGTTGTCTTAAGAAAAAGCCTTGTTGCAGTTGTTTGAATTGTGAGTTCAAAATGTTGCCTCTTGTTTTCATAAATACTATTTGTTTTTCTTTGAGACAGCAGCTGAAAGTCTATGAATTTGGGGTTTCAAGAGCTTACCAATAAAATGATTTAGAAATAGTGGGGAAAAAATTAGTGAGCTCAGAGCATGGTGTGAAGAATGAGAAGGTCAGGCCCTTGAGGAAAAGTTCCCACAGAACTAAACATGAAAAATTTCCCACTTGCCTACCCCAGCTAAGCAGCAAGACACCCTTTAGGGGCTGGGGATGGAGTTTGGTGGTAACGCTCTTGCCTGATATTAATGCTCTTGCCTGACATAGGGAATACAGACACATGGCACATGCAAGGCTTTGGGTGTCATGAGATATCTCTCAAAATCAGTCCATGAGCTTGTCTTTATGAGAGCACAGCTGTCTATAAATTTTTGCTAAGGATAAAATTTGAGCTATTAAGCACAAAGTAAAATCAAGGGGAGCTTTTAGCTGCTACCCCCACCATGAACTTGAGAGTTTTACAATCCCTGGAGAGTTTTATGAGGACATTGATAGTAACCATCTTCATTCTAATTTTTGGATATTATGTAATGAAATACACCAACAGTTTGAGGAGTTTGCAAAGTTCAATATTGTCTAATTATTGATTTTTTTTAGCAAATAACCATTATGTGGCATTAGAAAATCATACATTGCTAAAAGATTCATTCAACATGCAAGATAGATGAGTAGACTTTAATGTAACAGAAGTTCAATGAACCAAAAATTCATTGATTGATGTAATTGATACACAAACTGCAGCTGCCCTTCAAGGAACAGTGCTACTTGTTGACTTTTGCTGTCAAATCGAAGGAAGCCTGGAATTACCTGAGGAGACCATTGGAACCTTCCTTTCTTAGGCTGCATATCTATGTGAGGCCAGATTGTCTTCATCTACTTCAGCTAAAATAGCACATCACAACAAACTGCACAGAAGTAACCATGAGAATCTAGCTGACTTCTGTTCAGCTATTTAAAAGATATGTAAAAACATAAAAATGTCACACTCTACTATTTTTTTGTCTTAGAAGACAACGTTTTTAAGTAACAATGTTGTGTGTTGTTCTAAAATTCATTATTAAGAATATTTAAATTGTATTAGCTTTAGTGGTTAACATGGTGTATGTTAATAGATATGACCCAAATAAGCAAAAGCCATTTAAGGTACTTGATAATTTATAGGACCATTTTATAAGAGGAGTATAAGCAGGTGCTTAAACTCCTTAAAAGAATGTTTGAGAGCTTCTTTTGTACAGTATAACTAGGCCTGACTACTGTCCTATTATGAAATAAATATCATTAGTATCTTCATAGTCGTCTGATGGCTGTAAAAATGTAAAAAATAGGCTCGAAAGGTAACTCAGGTGATAAAGTGCCTGCCTTGAGGACCTGAGTTCAATTTCCTGACTCCACACTAAAAAAAAAAAAAAAAAAAAAAAAATACACCACCACCAAGGGCTGGGCATGGAGGCATGTGTTTTTAATCCCAGAGCTCAAGCAGTAGAGACAGGCAGATCCCTTGGGCTCCCTGGCTAGCCAGCCTAGCATACTTGGTGAATTCCAGACTGGCAGATAGACCCTGTCTCTGAGAAAAGGTGGATAGTACTTAAGGAATGACCACAGAGCTTCTCCTCCGGCCTCCATATATACATGTGCATGCGCACAGTTTTAGAAAGCAGAGCTGGGCATTTAGCTCCATGATAGAGCGCTCGTGCAAGCATGTACGGGGCTCAGAGATCCATATCTAGTGCTGCAACTACAAAAATACCAAATGCCCTCTGTAAATCTTTTGTCAGTCCACTCCTAACTGAGATATCTGCATTTGTTTAACTGTGAGATGTAGCCGTGAAAATGTGTTAACGTTTGTGGTTTGTATCTACTCTTGGCTTCCTTTCCAAGTGGTAGGCGCTGTACTTCATGAGGAACCAGGCAGGTGAGACTAGCACGTGAATTATCAGATTTCTTACACATACCTGGTGGCAGATGGAAAGTCCAATAACTGGTAGTAGAGGCCTGATGAGAGCAACTGATTTCAGACAGGAAAAGAGAACTTAGGGCTGTGTATTTTTCAATGCCTCTGGCAACAGCTAGGCAGTGACTTAAACCTTATAGAATTCCAACCTTAAGCTTAAAAATACATTCATGTATGCCAGCATTAGAAATGGAATCTCCAGCTGCTGCCAACCTAGACAACCAAAGGAAATAGAGATCCGTATTGTTCAAAAGCCCAGCCTTAGGAGGGGCTGTTACTGAGCAGCTGTGTAAACAGAGCTAACCCCGTGGCTTCTCCTGCAGACGCTTGGTTCTAAGGAAGACTGGAGTATGGGGTCCTGAGCAACTGGGAACTCAAGGGGGTTGGGTCTTATTCTTGGAGTCCAGACAAGCTGAAGGTTTTTGTTTCCACGTGGATGTGGATGGACTTAAGAACTGAGCGGGAGACACCAGGGAAGCTGTAAGGAGTCATGACCATGACTGTATTTCCTTCCTCCCTCAGGTTCTACCTTTTCCTTTCACTTTCTCATTCTCTCAATTCCACTTCTCCTAGTCTGTCCTCTGTTGAAATTCATGCTCCTTGGGGACAAATGGGTAGTTCAGAGTAGGCTGTCTGTCCAGCTTCCCCTGTAATTCCTACGTTCACAGAATAATTAACTACATTACTGCATCCAATGCATTTTTTTTTTGTTTTTTGTTGTTTTTTTTTGTTTTTCGAGACAGGGTTTCTCTGTGTAGCTTTGCGCCTTTCCTGGAACTCACTTGGTAGCCCAGGCTGGCCTCGAACTCACAGAGATCCTCCTGCCTCTGCCTCCCGAGTGCTGGGATTAAAGGCGTGCGCCACCACCGCCCAGCGCATTTCATTTTTTAAAGTAGCTTTTCCTTTGTGTCGCACCTCTCAGACCCTTTGTTTTTACTTCACTTAGTGGTCTCTCTTAGGTAGAGGCCTTCTAGTCCCTCTGAAGTGACTGAGACTTTCAGGCACATAGATAGACTTTCCTGGATTCTGGCCTTCTGATACGATTCAGTAATATGCTATACCTCCAATGTGTAGCCTATTCCCCTAGCAACATTTTCTAATTGTTGGGAGCTCTGAATGATGAATTAGAGTAGAACTGGTGATGTGCGATAGGATTGGCATGAAAATCAATAGTACTAATAATTGATAATAATAATAATAATAATAATAATAATAGAAATAAAGCAAAGTAGATATCTTAGTTTGAGGAACTGTTGCTATGACGAAATACAATGACAAAAAGTAACTTGGGGAGGAAAGGGTGTATTTGGCTCACACTTCCACATCATTGTTCATCATCAAAGAAAGTCAGAACAGGAACTCAAACAGGGCAGAAACCTGGAGGCAGGAGCTAATGTAGAGGCCATGGATGGATGGGTGTTGCTTACTGGCTTGCTCAACATACCTTTCTCAGCTCACCTTCTTATAGAACCCAGGACCTGCCCAGGGATCGCACCGCCCACAATGGGCTTGCCCCCCCCCCCCCCCGCCCATTCACCACTAACTAAGAAAATCTTCAAGCTTGCCTACTGCTTGATCTCATGGAGGCATTTCTTAATTGAGGTTCCCTCCTCTCAAATGACTTTAGTTTGTGTCAAGTTGACATGAACTATCCAGCACTGTGGAGGAGATGGAGGAGTATTGGCAGAAAAGAAATTAAGTCCTGTGAGTGTTTAATATCTGTCAGACACTGTTGTGGGCTCTTTACTTACATTAATTGAGATCAAAAGCATGGCAGTTTGCTGTGACCATAGATAAACAGAAGCCAAAATGATAAGAACTAAGTCCGAGACTAGGGAGAGTGGATGTGAAGAGGAGCTGAAGAACAAACCAGGGAACAAAAAAGGCATTAGAGACTGTTGAGACCTGAAAAATGACAGCCGGGGTGGTGATTGGTGTTTGGAATCCAGAGGAAATGGGGTAGATGAGTTGAACCTTGAATTGTCTGTTTTGGGGTCAGCATCATTAGGTAGATGAAGAAACAGAAAAGGTGAGGTAGGCTTGTGTGTGTTCCATTATATCGACACTAGAAGATTTTGGGGTGAGGGATCAGATGTGGGAGGATGAGAAACACAGGAAGGGTGAGTGTGGCAATGGACACAGTGAAGAGTACAGCACAGGAGACTAATGTGAGAGAACATGAGATTATGGAACTCTGTTCTGGAGATCAGAGAAGGCACGGGGGAGGGGAGGGTGCATTGACTGATCCCAGAAAGGATAGAATTGAGTGAAGTTCAGCTGCAATGGACCCTAAGTCCATTGGAGGCAACTCTTGAACGGGTTAATGGGTGGGAGAATAGTCTATGATTAGATGGGGAAAAGCCTGTCCTCAGAGATATGCAGGATCTGTCTTTCTAACCTCTATAAGAGAAAAAAAAAAGCCAACTTTTCATGTGTGTGAAGAGAGCAATAGTTAACAGAGGTGGCGCTGACTTGTATTTTTTTAAATTTTTTATTGATTCTTTGTGGATTTCACATCATACATACCATTCCCATCCATCTCCCCACCCCTTTGTTTCTGCCCTCTGCCCTTGTACCACCCCAAAATAAAATAAAATTTAAAAGAAAATCCCCCCAAAAAAACACCAAAAATAAAAATCAAACAAAAAGTCTTGGTGTGGAAGCTGCAGTGGGGGTGGGTATACAGAGTATACCCTGTAGTCCACGCATCTTTACCAATGTGTCCATTGCAATGAGTCATTGGTCTGGTTCAAGGCCTCTGACTTCTGCTATACTATTGATGCTGTTCCCTCACTGGGACTCCTCTTGAATACCCTGTTGTTGCCTTGTGTCATGGAGATCCTGCAACTTTGGATCTGCAGGTCCAGCCCATTCACATGCTCTGGCAGTTCATAGATGAGGTGGATATTGGGGCGGGCCAACTCATAGCTCTGGTTCTGGGATTGGGTGGTAGCTGAGTTGGTCAGCCCACCAGCTTTCCTCATCATCACCACCCAGGTGAACTCTCCAGCACTGCCCCAGCTAGCTCACCCAATGCAGCAGGCAGCAAGGAGTGGGTTCAGTTCTCCTGCTCTTGTGCCCTCAGCTCAGCCACACCCACACCACCAGGGCCAGCTCTCCTGTGCTGTCCAGCCAAGGTGCAGGGCCTACTCTCCTGCTGCAGTTAGTGAGGGGCTCTCCCGCTCTCATTCCCCCAAGGCCAACTCTCTCACCTGCAGCAGGTGGCAAGGGGTGGGGGTGGGCATCTTTTCCTCACCCATGCCGCTCCATGGCATATGAAGGGGAGGAGGGTCATCTCTCCTATTCTCATGACCTCAGGGCCAGCTCTAGTGTGACTTGTATTTTTTGGACTGAGAGTGTCAGAATTGCCATGGGGTTCTTTGACTCACATCCCTCAAGTTTTGTTCCCCTTCCTACCTGAAGTGGCTCTGACGTGCAGGGAGATATAGAGGGTGGGACTAAAAAGCCCCCTGTCTTGGGAGATCCTATGGAGGTCAGCACTGATATGGCATTTAAGTCCTCATGTGAGGCATCACATTATTTATGAAAGCCCATTCATTTTCCAAACTATCTACTTTACAAACCCTTTATGAGGCATCCTATTGAGATTTCTTATTCCCCTGGGGGTGAATGTTAAGTGTCTAGTTTGGAATGGGTCCAACAAAATCAATACGTAGTCAGGCCCTCTGGAGCTGTGTCCTTCCACAGTGCGGCTCCACTACAGCTAAAAGAGATGAGCTTCCAAACTTGTCTGCTTGAAGCACTCCTTAAGTCTCTTCAGTGCCTTTTGTGTTGTCTTGGTAGTATTATCTCTACGGCTTAGCATGCTAACATTAGTAATTAGCATCGTCAGACACACATCTGCCTGCCTGCCTGCCCACGCTGCCTCTTTATCCTGCACCTCGCTGAAAAGACAAGCCAATTCCTCTTGTGATTAAACTTTGCAGCTGTGGTGACCTGCACAAGACTAAACCTGTCAATAGTCAGTCATGGATTGGGGATGAGCTCTTAGGGCATCCTACCCCTCCCTGTTGAACCCTTGGTTACTCATGGATTCTAAGGGGACAGTCAGTGTCTTGAGCTGTGTACATACCAGGGAGCCCATCAGGTACCAGTGGATAATTCCAAACTCTTGGTCACAGAGACGACCCTAGTTAAAATCAGTGGGTCATAAGGCAAAGAAAAAAGCGTGAAGGTAAGAAAGAGATTTGTCAGGAGGAGGAAGCATTGTTGACATGGGGTGGGAGAGAAATAAGAGAAGATGGGAGATGAGAGTCATCAGCATATATGTATGTGTGTGTGCATATGTACATATGAAATTGTCAAAGAAGAAAGTTAATAACGAAAAAGTCACAGCCAATATAGACCGCTGTTAGAATGTAGTTTGTTCCAGATGGTGGTAATATGTAGCTGAAGTGTTGTCAGGCAATTTTGACTGGGAAAACATAGGAAATAGTTGGGGAGAGATAGAGAAGGGGAGAGCTGAATGCTCTAGAAGTTTCTCTTGTCTGCTTTCAGCTTAGAACAACACAGCTATTGCTCAGCGATTTTCATATTTATATATATATTATGTTATATATTATACTTTGACCAAAGAAAAATTTTAACCCCATCAATTACAATAGATTAGTCCCCATGGGCTAAGAGCAAGGTAGCTTCTCAGACAGCTTTAGTAAGTAGCATTGTTCCTTCTCCCTGTCAGGCATCTCACATCTTGCTGCTGAACATTATTAGCCTCTGATTCCACTCCCCCCCCCCCAGCAGGTGCAGCAGAATCAGTGTTGCTGGCGCCAGTCTCGCAGCAGCTTGCCTAATTTCTAGTGTCTGCTCCTGTTGTCATACAGGCAAGGACAAGAATAGGGTGGGCAAATTCCTTTTTTATTTTGTCTCTCCGCCTTTCCATGAGCTGCTGTGATTGGCCCACTGCATCAAACAGAACTCATTTTTTTGTTTTTCTCAGGCTTTGCCATTGCTTCTATACACAAACACACACACACACACACACACACACACACACACACACACACACACACTTAATTGAAGTTCTATTTCTTTATCTGGATTCCTCACTTCTCTTGTACACACTTTCCAGGCTTCTCCTTTTCCCACATCTTTGCACATCCAAATTTTCCCTTCATTTGTGAGTTCCTGATATTGCTGGGCATCCCCTTCAAGTTCTGCTAGCTCCACTATGCTCACCCTGGTCTGTGCCCCCAGATCTGCTTTATTTATTTATTGGTTGGTTGGTTTTGGTGTGTGTTACTTTGAGCTTAAACTTCAGGGCTTGTGTGTGTGTGTGTGTGTGTGTGTGTGTGTGTGTGTGTGTGTGTGTGTCTAGTGGATCACAGCACATAAAAGCTTGAATGTAGGTTCCACCATATAGTGCCTGCACGGCCTTCAATCCTGTGGGTTTCCTCCTTGCTTGTTTGCAGGAAGAAAGATGGAAGAGTGTATAATCATTGGTGTCTGATAACAGTCTTCTCCAAACCTCTTGTGTCTGAAAATGCTTCTGGCCCATTATCATGAGCAGTGCGTGACAATGCTAAAGTTAAGCCTCGGAGCTGGAGAGATAGCTTAGCAGTTAGGGCACTTGCTGCTGTTGCAGAGAACCCGGGTTCCCAGCAACCATATAGCTCACAACCACCTGGGACCCCAGTTCTAGGGAATCCAACGGCCTCTTTTGGCCTCTGTAGACCCAAAAATGCATGCGGTACACAAATGTATGTGGAGGCAAAACAATCATACATATGAAATAAATATTCTTTAAAAAGGTATATAAAATTGAACCTTGTGTGGATAAATTGTCCTAAGTGTTCAACAAAGGTTAGCTCCTATTTCTTTTTTTGTTTGTTTGGTTTTTTTGTTCCTTTGTTTTATTTTGTGTTTTGTTTTGTTTTTATCAGAAACAATGGGCATATGAAAGTCATGGATAACTCACTGAAACTATTACAATTAAAACTTTGGGAATAAATCACATATACACAAGATTTTCTTTCCTAATGCAGGGGAAATGCACTGCCAGGAAAAGGGGAGAGGACTTCTGGAACAATACTTTCCTGAAATGAATTCCAAAGTTTTTAATTAAGACTGGTATTAGTAAAGAGAAAAACTTGACTATCTTTTTTTAAAATTTAATTTAATTTTATTTTACAATACAATTCAGTTCTACATATCAGCCACAGATTCCCTTGTTCTCCCCCCCTCCCGCCCCCTCCCCTTCCCCCCAGCCCACCCCTTATTCCCACCTCCTTCAGGGCAAAGCCTCCCCCGAGGACTGAGGACTGAGATCAACCTGGTAGACTCAGTCCAGGCAGGTCCAGTCTCCTCCTCCCAGGCCGAGCCAAGCGACCCTGCATAAGCCCCAGGTTTCAAACAGCCAACTCATGCAATATAGCTCCTATTTCTTATGTACATCAACACCCTTTACTTTGAAAGAGGTCAGTGCCAAAATAAGGAATATTACATTCAGTATGCAAATGAAAGTTTATAGAAATAGAGTTATTTGGCAGACGAAATTAAGTGTGACAGTTTGGGAGGAGTTTACAGGAAAAAATTAGCATTTCAGAACGCATGTCATGTTAGGCAAAATGAAATTTCCTAAGCTCCATGGAGGACGGTTTATCCAGGCCATAGATACCTAAGCTGAGCACACTCTAGGGCTCCCAACAGACTATTTTCTTTGTGCAGTGTGGAGATGAATTGCTCCATCTGCATCCCAACTTGGAGTCCTCCTGATGATTTCTTTTTGATCCTCACTCTCTCCTTTTGTTTATCTGCGAAGAAACTTGTACAGAAAGCGTTTTGCTCCCCTGGAAGTGAATTGCTATTCTTTTTCAACCCAGATGACAACACCGAATTTCTTTAGTCATTTATGGATACATAATAGGAAAAGAATCACATAGAGTTGGACCCAACCTGAGTTCTTTCTCTTCTTCAACACAGACTAAATAAAACAGCCGGTTCTTCCCCCAAGTCATATTTGCAAGCTGAATTCCCTTTTGAATGATTTTTCAGCGACACCACAAAAAGATTGCTTACAGAGTCTCACGTTCTCTCTCCCTCCTTTTCTCCAAGGAAGCAAAGATGTCTGACAAGAGCGACCTAAAGGCTGAGCTGGAGCGCAAAAAGCAGCGCTTGGCCCAGATAAGAGAGGAGAAGAAGCGGAAGGAGGAAGAGCGGAAGAGGAAAGAGGTGAGGCTGGGTCCGGGCGTTATGGGATCAAAGGGCCACTGGGGCCCGAGAAACCAGTTAGCAGGACAAAAAGGACCCCTGAGAAACTGGAATGAAGTGTGAGCGTGTATCCGCACACTCTGAAGAAGGAAGTCACCCCTCCCTGGTCAGTACTGTCAGGAGTCCTACGTGGCTCAAAAGCCCAGGTTCACCCTGGATTTGAAGAGAACACTGAAAGTGGCCCATGATCTCTTTGTTGTTGGATATTCTTTCATCTGTCTGGACCATGTTCTCCTAGCCTTACTTGGGCAACAATGGTTGGTTTTTACTTCATGGAACTGCTAAGGTTAGGATGACCTTCCCTCTCACTGCCTAGAACTTAGAATGTAGTTCATACCTATGAGAGAGAGAGAGAGAGAGAGAGAGAGAGAGAGAGAGAGAGAGAGAGAGAGAGAGAGAGAGAGAGAGAGAATCTATTTATTTTTGCAAAAACTAACAGGATGCCCACTTTAGAACAATGACAGTGGATTTCCCATGATTCCTACATGCATGCATCTCCTGTGAGCAATAAGAAAGAATCCTCAGCTTGGTTACGTGGGGATCGGGTAGGAAGGTGGGTGGATACGACAGAGTGCGGTGTTAAGTGTTGTGGCAGAAGGGGGTTTTCTGCTGTCACCAAAAGATTTCTTTTGTCCAAATAGCAAGGACTTCAGTCAGGCAGCTTTTCTCCTGGTAAATTTAAGGGTCAAAGACTCTTGACCCCAAATTCAAAGCCTGTCATGTGTCTTCTACCATCTCGATCCGAGAAGTGATGTATTTCTTATTCTCCAATCTTTTTGCGAGTGTAGAACTAGCCCATTTGATGCACAAAAAGCAGATGGCAGAGATATTTGTGAATAGTTTTCTAGAAAGGAAACTTTGTACAGGGTGATATGCCTCCATAAAGAGAAACTGGGACTGCTCCCCACACAGCAATTGGTTCCCCCCCCCCCAAGAAAAAGGAAATGCGCTGATGCCTCATAATCTAAATAAATGCTGCTTCTTTCTACAAGTTTAAGAGAGGAAAATAACAGATTTACAATGTTTATTATTTTTCAGTAATTGCCCTTGCATTTCAGCCTCCTGGCTTCTCCCATCTCTTTGTGCCTCACACAGTGACTGATGTGATGGTATGCTTGTCCTTGCTATCCTACATAATGGTTTTCCCTGAGAGATCTTTGCTGTCATGTATGCAGGTTGTGGGTGAAATCGAGGTGAGAACTGACAAGGAATGGCTATTCATTTCCACGGGAGGCCCAAAGAAAGCATTATGTGATTATGTTTCCCTTCTTTCAAATGTCAACAGCTACTGTATCTTTAAAGCACCTGCTATTCCCTGCTAATAATGGGTTTCCTTTTAAACTGACACTCTAATATCCGACTTGAATTTCACAGAATTACTGTGAATTGTGATGTGATATAGGAAATCTGGTTCCAAATTAGGCTGTCTGCTCTATCTTTTTCATTTTACACATTTTGGGGGAATCACGGGCCAACCAAGCAGATGGAGGCTAGCTTTCTTTTCCTTCTTTCTTTCTTTCTTTCTTTCTTTTTTTTTCTGGTACACCAAGTAATTATGAGAAGTAAAAGTCTCACCCCCTGCATATCAAAAAGAGCTTCCAGCATATTTCTGGCCTCCATGCACCTCTGGAATTCAAGTTGCAGAAGGACTCCCTGTCTCCATTTCTTAAGGGACAGGGCAGCTCTGAGTCACAACAGCAATTCACAGTCCTACACTCCCATGCTCAGTGCCACTCACAAGATCTAAGTCAGGGCTCAATCTTGGGATTCACTGGCTGTATTATATTTAAGGTCTGCTCTGGCTTTAAATCTCCTCTCTGCATACTCTAGCATCCCTCAAGAAGCTCTTTCCTTTGTGCCATTTAAGCATCTATAAAACAAACAAACAAAAAGCACTGGCTTATTTGATGAGTGGATGGATAAGAGTGGGACACTTGTGTGCTGCAGCAAATGTGTGGAGCACATTCACTCTTTCCACTATGTGGGTCCCAGTGATTGAACTTAAGATAATCCCCCTACTCATAGATGGGTTTATTTGGGGCTTACATTTCCAGAGAGATAAAAACACATCACTGTGCAGTGGGGAGGGGCTTAGTCCTGCCCCAACTTGGTATGCCAGCCTGTGTTGGTTCCCCAAGGAAGGCCTTACACCCTATGAGGAGTGGATGAGGGTAGGGAAGGGGGAGGGGGAGGGGGTTTGACTCTGTGCCTACTTGGCCCCCACCCTCAAAGGAAACAACAGCAAGGACCCCTGCTACACAGGAGAAAGGGAGGAAGGGGGAGCTCTGGTTGATATGTAAAATGAAAAAAAATTAACTAAAAAAGAACCATCACTATCATGGCAGGGAAGGGGTGAGGAAGGGGAAGCATGGGAACAGGAAAAGCTGAGTGCTCACAGGCTCATGTCTCAGAGAGAGTAAACTTAGGATGGTGGAGGAGTTTCAAACCTTACAGCCCATCTCCAGTGACACACTTCCTTCAGCAAGACCATACCACCTAGGTGCCCCCAAACAGTTTCATCAACTGAGGACCAACTGAGTATGAGTGACATCTTATTAAAATCACCACGCCATGGAGCCACCTCACATCCCTGTTTAAATATCCTTTGCAAATGGTTCTGGCTCCGTTTATTCTGAACACCCAGTGCCATCAGACAGGTAGTGTTAAGCCTGGTGGTTACACACAAACTTTGCATTGTATGTGGTGCAGAAACTTGGTTCTGCCCTTCACAGAACAATCTTTAGTGAGGGCCTCTGGGAACTTGTCTTCTTGACAGAGTTCTGTACAAATTCCAAAAGATACTAGAGAGCAATGGATAGTATAGAGAAATGGGGCAGTGAACCATAGTAACCTTTCTTGTGGCTGTGACCAAATACCTTACAAGCCAACTTAAGGAGAGAAAGGTTTCGTTTAGCTCAATTTAAGGGGATAAAGTCTTTCAAGGTGGGGAAGGTATGTTGTTGGCAAGCGCTGTTTTAGTTGTAGTGACCAGAGCATGAGGCAGCTGGTCACATTATGTCCACAGCTGGGAAACAGAGAGAGATGAATGCTGGTACCCCATTTGTGTTCTTTTTTTTATTCAGCTCAAAACACCAGCCCATTATGGGATGGTGCCACACACTTTCAGCATACGTTTTTCTCTCTGGATACACTCTCGTAGACATGCCTAGAATATGTCTCCTAGGTGTTTATAAATCTCATCAGGATGCCAATCAAGATTAAACACCACAGTGAGAAACACCTCTTACTGTGCTTCTGAGAGACTAGTGAGTGAAGGGGCCTATAAGATTGATGTATACATACACCTTGATCAGGATTGGATCTTATTTTCCAAGTACCCTCATGAGGTTTTAGTGTTTTTTACAGGTTTATTTATTTTTAAAAAGTGTGTGTGTGTGTGTGTGTGTGTGTGTGTGTGTGTGTGTGTTGTAAGTGCATTTGAGAACAGCTTCTATAGACCCCAGAGGTGTAGAATTCTCCCTGCAAGTGGAGTTACAAATGTTTGTGAGCCACTGGATGTGGGTGCTGGGAACCAGACTCAGTCCCTATGCAAACATAGTAGATTTTATCTGCTGAGCCATCTCTCCAGCCCAGAGGCTACACTATTTCATATTGGAAAGAAATCTCTAACTAATTTATTCTGATCTTTTTTCAAATGAAGAAATAGCTTCGATGTACAAGACTAGCCTCCTTTTGTCTCTAGCTTTAAAGAGGATCCTGTCACCAGACACCTGGTTTGAACTTAGAACCTGGGGAGCATTCCGTTCCCACAATCTACAAGCATCATCATGGTCTGGAGAAGTATAATAGAATGCTTTTCTTCCCCACTTTTTTTTCTCTCTAAAACCACATTCCAGCCAAATTAGCCTATAGTGTAATATCCCTTATCTGAAATGGTTTAGAAAAAAAAAATCCTACTTTGGATTTTATTTTTCAGATTTGGGAATGTTTACATGTACACAAGTTGGAAATGTGTTGGGAGACCTAAATTTATACTTGAAATTCATTTATGTTTCACAAACACCTTATACACATAGACTAGATATATTTTTATATGATGATTAAGATAATATTTTTCATGAAACAAAATTTTATGGTATGGAATTCTGCATTCTGGAATTATGTTGAAACTCAGAAACTTTTGCCTTTTAGATTGGGGATCTCAATCTGTGCTTACACAGTCCTCTATGGACCACACTCTCCTGACAGCAAGTTTAATCCATTTCTGTCATACTGTCCTTTACCCGGCCATTAATTGCGCACACCACACATCTTTCAGTTCTTGTCTCTGTCCTTTACTACGGAAAGCCACCTCTGACTCCTCTAGAGACAGGAATTTTCAAGAGTGGAGCTCTATATTATTTTTTTAATTTTGTGTCTAACACACACTTTACCACAGAGTATCTGCCCAACAAAAGAATGGAGACAGAATTAATAAACATACAAGCTGTTTGGGGCAAGTGCGGAAGACACTGATCTCAACATTATTTTTAACCATCTAAAGTTCTGTCCTGCAGATTGCTTTGGAATCTCTGAACCAAAGGCTATGCAATGCCCATATACATCATCATCACTGCCCATCTACAGCCCCATCACTGCCCCATCTACAGCACCATCACTGCCCCATCTACAGCCCTATCACTGCCCCATCTACAGCCCTATCACTGCCCATCTACAGCCCCATCACTGCCCATCTACAGCACCATCATTGCCCATCTACAGGATCATCACTGCCCATCTACAGCCCCATCACTGCCCCATCTACAGCCCTATCACTGCCCCATCTACAGCCCCATCACTGCCCATCTACAGCCCCATCACTGCCCATCTACAGCCCCATCACTGCCCATCTACAGGATCATCACTGCCCCATCTACAGCCCCATCACTGCCCCATCTACAGCCCCATCACTGCCCATCTACAGCCCCATCACTGCCCATCTACAGGATCATCACTGCCCCATCTACAGCCCCATCACTGCCCCATCTACAGCCCTATCACTGCCCATCTACAGCCCCATCACTGCCCATCTCCAGGATCATCACTGCCCATCTACAGCCCTATCACTGCCCATCTCCAGGATCATCACTGCCCATCTACAGCCCTATCACTGCCCATCTCCAGGATCATCACTGCCCATCTACAGCCCTATCACTGCCGCATCACTGCCCATCCACAGCCCCATCACTGCCCATCTACAGCCCTATCACTGCCCCATCTACAGCCCTATCACTGCCCATCTACAGCCCCATCACTGCCCATCTACAGCACCATCATTGCCCATCTACAGGATCATCACTGCCCATCTACAGCCCCATCACTGCCCCATCTACAGCCCTATCACTGCCCCATCTACAGCCCCATCACTGCCCATCTACAGCCCCATCACTGCCCATCTACAGCCCCATCACTGCCCATCTACAGGATCATCACTGCCCCATCTACAGCCCCATCACTGCCCCATCTACAGCCCCATCACTGCCCATCTACAGCCCCATCACTGCCCATCTACAGGATCATCACTGCCCCATCTACAGCCCCATCACTGCCCCATCTACAGCCCTATCACTGCCCATCTACAGCCCCATCACTGCCCATCTACAGGATCATCACTGCCCCATCTACAGCCCCATCACTGCCCATCTCCAGGATCATCACTGCCCATCTACAGCCCTATCACTGCCGCATCACTGCCCATCCACAGCCCCATCACTGCCCATCTACAGCCCCATCACTGCCCATCTACAGCCCCATCACTGCCCATCTACAGCACCATCACTGCCCCATCTACAGCACCATCACTGCCCATCTACAGCACCATCACTGCCCCATCTACAGCACCATCACTGCCCATCTACAGCCCCATCACTGCCCCATCTACAGCCCCATCACTGCCCATCTACAGGATCATCACTGCCCCATCTACAGCCCCATCACTGCCCATCTCCAGGATCATCACTGCCCATTTACAGCCCTATCACTGCCCCATCACTGCCCATCCACAGCCCCATCACTGCCCATCTACAGCCCCATCACTGCCCATCTACAGCACCATCACTGCCCCATCTACAGCACCATCACTGCCCCATCCACAGCCCCATCACTGCCCATCTACAGCCCCATCACTGCCCCATCTACAGCACCATCACTGCCCATCTACAGCACCATCACTGCCCCATCTACATCCCCATCACTGTCCCATCTACAGCCCCATCACTGCCCCATCTACAGCCCCATCACTGCCCATCTACAGCCCCATCACTGCCCATCTACAGCCCCATCACTGCCCATCTACAGCACCATCACTGCCCCATCTACAGCACCATCACTGCCCATCTACAGCCCCATCACTGCCCCATCTACAGCACCATCACTGCCCATCTACAGCCCCATCACTGCCCCATCTACAGTCACCATCACTGCCCATCTACTGCCCCATCACTGCTGCCTGAATTAAGATGTTCTGACTTTTGTGTTGTTTGTAGAGTTAGAGTTAGAAATTAAGTTTGACTTTTGTATACTTTATTTAGGCTCAGACTTTCAATGAAACAAAAAGATTCAAAATTGAAACGGAACAAAGTGCCCTTTGGTGCTGCCCTGGATGGCTTACTGTCCAGAATTCTAGCGTGAAGAGGGAATTAGGACCACCCGGGTGGATCATCTCCAACAGCTGAGAAAGCTGCAGGGGTAAAACACACTCTGTGCTACTTTGGATGCCAGTTGCTTTCTTGGCTGTGGTATCATGGCTGAAATCTGATTTAAAAATAAAGAGGGTGCCCCCATTTAAGACACAGGCCCAATTTCATGAAAACTTGGCTTCAGTGCAGTGAGGTGAACTTAATGGGGGCCACCCTGAAGTTTCAGCCCAACCTTGGCCTTATGCTGAATTGCAGGAAGCTGGGACAGGTTGAGGTTTTCTGCGTGTTTTCACTTGTCCCTCTAATAAATATGGAACTTTCTTGGGAAAGTGATTGACAGCTCTCAGCTGGCAAATTGTCTTTCTTTGATTATCCTCTCTGTGATTATACCTCACAAACAAAAATATCACTTTCTGGGAAAGGCAACTGTTGTCTTTTTAATTACTAGTATTGCCAAATTAGTCCACGGTGAGTCATTAAAACATGGCAGGATCCTGTAGTTCTTACAGGGGAGAATCATAAGGTTCATCACTAGGGCACTAGTGATAGTCTCTTTGAAGAGATTACACCTTGTTTTGTGTAGGGCGCTAAGAGATACCCGGCTTGTTTCCGATAAGCTCTGGTCATATACCTGTGAAGTTCCTGTAGTCAGCTTTGGGCATTGAAAGCTTTCCTAAGCTTCAGTAAGCCAAGAGGAATATGTATCCTCATTAGTATATCCCAGCATGATGATTTGTTCCAGAAGAATTAAGAAAGCCAAAAATGGAGCTGGCAGGATGACTCCTGATAAAAGCACATGCCCCTCAAGCCAGACAACCTGAGTACAACCTCTGGAACCCATCTGAAAAAGCCAGATGTGGTAGCCTGGAGTACACAGCATGACAGACACAATAAGGGAGACCCTAACCAACAAGGTTAATGGAGAGAATCTTCTTCCAAAAGTTCCATCCTGACCTCTACACTCAAGCTGTGTGACATGCGGGTGGGCGCACCCCCAATCTCTCTCTCTCTCTCTCTCTCTCTCTCTCTCTCTCTCTCTCTCTCTCTCCCTCCCTCCCTCCCTCTCTCTCTCTCTCTCTCTCTCTCTCTCTCTCTCTCTCTCTCTCTCTCTCTCTCTCTCTCTCTCTCTCTCTCACACACACACACATTAACATATAAATAATAAAATAGTGGGCTTATGAGATGACTCAGCAGGTGTATAGACCTGTCACCAAGAATGATGACCAGAGTTTGAGCCCCAGATTCCACCTGGTAGAAAGAGAGAACCAATTCCTGCAAGCTTTCCTCTGACCTCTACATGCATGCCACAGCATGCCACTCCCACTCTGGAGTCCTACACACCAAAATAAGTGACTGTAAAAAGTTAATTTTGCAAAAGAAGGCAAAACAGACAGTGGGTTGCATACTCACCTGTGCTGAGAAGTGAAAATTTAGATATACTGTTTAAGTACAGTGTGTGTGTTGCCCACCTTGACACACAAATTGACCTCTGCTATCTTTCTTAAATGCCTACCATTTAAAATTAGAATAAATCTCAAACCCCAAACCAAAGGTATACCTTTCCACACAGGATACTATGACAGAAAGTCTGGTCTACTATACCAAGGGAAGGTTAGGCAGATCATTTTCATTTACTCTGTGAAGGCTCCACCAGCCCATCTCATTTCCATGGATACTGTCTTACTTCAATGCACATTTGTTGACAGAAATAGCTTTTGTGAGCTCTGGGTTTCTAGATTTCCAAATATCTTGTTCTCACAGTAGTGTTGTGAAGGAAGAGGTCCCTAAAAGGGTTGCGGCTGAGAGAAATTGACCTGAAAGATACATTCAGCTAAGATTCTATGACCATAAAATAATGCCTGCCAAAGTCATTCTTGAAACACCTTTTTATTAGGTATTATAACCCAAGAAACTGATCCAGGCATGTTCACCTTGTGATGAACAGAACAATTGTGTTGCTACCAGTAAAACTGAGAGTCAGTCCAGTTGAGGCTAAGTCCATCTCTAAAGTACCATGCTACTCTGCATTTCATTACTAAGACAGGTTTTAGTTGTTTTTTAGTTTTTTAACCTGTATTTCAGTAGCACCTGTAACTATTCCATTTTCTTGCATCTTTCCCTTTTCCCTCCCATCCTTCTCTTTACCTGTATGAAAAATCAATATGGATGGTGATTTCCAGTCTCCTGCATCTTTTCCCCTCAGCTCTGCCTTTGTTCGTTGTGTGCATTAACACTGGAATATGCTTCAGTTGTTTAAATGTTACCACTGGAAAAGAATGTGCACTTTCCTATCTTCACAGACAGGGACAGAATTGCCTTCTGAGAGTGTGGAGTGATATGAGAAGACTGACGTCATCTACGACCCTCTTCAGCTCCATTTAGACCCCAAAATGACAGTTCTCTCCCTAATGACAGATAGATTGCAAAAATGAAATTGTACTTTAAGGCCAAGGTCAATAAGAACAGAAGTGCTGAGCCCAGAGTAACATAAAAATACACACTTGTCTTATAATCGGGTTGTAGGCTATTGCCTGGGGCAAGCCAAACTGCCCTGAATTCTTTCTGCCTCAGGAACATGAAACTAATTATACTCATTGAGGTAATTTACCTGCCAGGATGCCCAATGCCAAAGGGGAATAAGGGAAGTCTGATAATTAATAGGGTAGTTGGCTAGACAGGCTTCAAGACAGCTTCACTTCTGTGGGCTCATAAAGGTTGCTTGTGAAATACACACTAGTATTCTCTTGGTTCAGTTTTGGGCAAATATGTTTAATTACAATTTGACTCAGAATACCTCCCTTCATCATCTTTTTAAAAACATTTAATTAATTATTTAAGAGCTCTATACAATGTCTTTTTACCATATTTTCCCCTCTTCCAGGACACATGTCGCCTTCTTTTAGACCCATTAACTTTAATTTTTGCTGCCTATATATTCTTGGGTGTGTGGCCATCCAGTGGAATGTGGTCTACATACCAGGCACCACACCCTTAAAGAACACTGACTCTCTCCTCTCCCAGCAACTATCAGCTGCCAATAGCTCCTCAGCTAGGGGTGGGACTTCCTGTCTCCTCCCCCTCCCCATACTGTGTTTTTATTTGCTTTAGCTTGTCCACATCTGTGAATGCTGTCATAACCACTATGAATTCATGTGTGAGGCGTCTGTGTTGCAACTGTCAAACAGTTTCAATGTAGTCATTTATTACTAATGTATCTTTCTACCCCCCTTCTTCGGGAATCTCTTAGCTTTGGAAGGAGGAGTGTGATCAGTATGAAACTTCCTCAGAAAGCTAGAAATAGATCTCCTATGTGATGCAGCTCTACCACTCTTGGACATATATCCCAAAGACTCTATATCCTACTGCAGAGATATTTGTTCATCCATGTTCATTGTTACTCTATTCACAATAGCTAGGAAATCCAAACATCTTAGATGACTTATCAACTGATAAATCGATAATGAAAATAAGGTACATTTACACAATGGAAAATGATTTTACTGTTAAGAAAAAGAAATTATGAAATCATCAGGTATATAAATGGGATTGGAAGCAATCATTGTGAGTGAGGTAACTCAGACCCAGAAGATATGAGTGGTTGCATGCTTTGAATCTTTGCCTAGGTGTGTTTCATTTGGGGTACCCATAGAGGTCAAGAAATTAGTAAGGGGCCATGGAGGTGGGGGAGTTTCGAAGGAAGGGAGACAGAATGCAGTGGTATAAAGGGGTAAAGGGAATAATGGACTATGAACAGTTAAATGGAGTAAGGAATAGGAGAGAAGTATAGAGGAAGAACTAGCAAGATGGATGCGAGATAACACTCAAGACCCTTGATCTTTTTTAGACACCATTTTAGTTTGTCACAGTCCTATATAAAAACACAAACTAGGCATAGGATCTGATTTCACATGGTTGGTGTTTTAGATATAATTTTTGAAAGGAACTTCTAAGTAGAATTTTGTTTTGTTCACACTATGTTTTCCTAGAAAGATATTTTCTTCTTTGAGTTAATGTGTTAATGGTTCCTGTGAAAATCAGAATCTAGTTTAAAAAAAAAAAAAAAGACCTACTGAAACAATATACTGCCAAGCTACATTGCCTTAATATTGACTCAAGCCCAGGTTTCACCACTATGGGCTTCTACTACTAATACAAGCAGTAAATTTTATAATTACAGGTTTATATAAATATACTTTTTGCTTTTCAGCTAGATACCAGAAATTTCCATTTCTGGAGTATCAGTATTACCAAGTTGCTGGTCAAGAACCGATGTCCCAGAAGGAACAAGGAAGCTAACGTAGACAAGACTTACTTTTAAAATAGCACACATCAGAAAGTTTGCCTTGATGCTTCCTTCCAGAACCCTGAAAGTCTCTTATTTCTAGTTATTACATTTTACTTATTTTGTATGCATGTGTTTTTTATGACTCTCAAATGAGTTCTTTTTGTTTTGTTCTTTGAGACAGGGTTTCTCTGAGTAGCCATGCCTGTCCTGGAACTCACTCTGTAGACCAGGCAGGCCTTGAACTCAGAGATCTGCCTGCCTCTGCCTTCCAAGTGCTGGGATTAAAGGCCTGGGCCACCACTGCCCGGTGCTTAAATGGGTTCATTTTCCACCACACAGGTCCTAGAACTCAAACTTTGGTAGCCAGGCTTGGCCTCAGGTGCCATTACCTGCCAAAGTATCTCACCAGCCTAGGAAATTTTGATACCGTACGATAGAGATGGGGGTGGGTAGCAGGACTTCAACCAAAAGAGAGAGCCTGTGTCAGTTACCAAATGAGCAGTTACAGTGGTTCTCATCCTCCACACATGCTTATGTCCATGTAGAGCTTTGCCTGGTCTTTGGTCAAGGCGTTTTCCACTTCATGGAGGAAAAGCTTGCATTTAGTTATATCACTAACTTTCCTTGCTGGCATCAAATTTTTTAGGCAGATATGCAACAGAAGAAAGAACCTGTTCAGGATGACTCCGACCTGGACCGCAAACGCCGAGAGACGGAAGCTTTGCTGCAAAGCATTGGCATATCGCCGGAGCCCCCTCTAGGTACTTCATCATGCTTGGATTACTACGCTCAAGCAGAACTTGTGTAGACAGACCATGTCCAGCATTGTTGTGCTTCTAAGTGTTAGCTTTATTATTGCTTTCTATGTTTAAAAAATCTGGGGTTTATTGTCCTTGTTGCATGTACCTTTTAGAACTGAGAGGGCTGGAAGGAGATGGGAATGATGCTTACAGAGTCATTAGCATTTGCTGATTATATGCTCATAATTTCCCTTTGTGTCACCAACAGATTAATTTATACTTGTTAGGGAGTATATACAAGACAGCTTGGGGTTTTTAAGTATTAACAAATTGCTCTTTGTTTCTACTGCTGAAATGCAACCTCTCTTTGCCTATATAGACAATGTTAATCTGGTTATAATACTGTGAACACTATAGGCATAGAGTTCTTACATGATGAAAATAGAGTGTTCAGTGGGAAATTTACAGAAAACCCTAAAATTAGCAGCTAATCAACAAGTTCAGGTTTACTTGGCATGTGTACCTTGATTTCATTGTTAGTTGGCATTTCCATTGCAACACCCCTCCTCCAACTCATTCATTTCTAGTTGATTGTCCATGAAGCCTTTTATCACTGAGGTTTGGGTACTGAATAATTTATTTTATTTGTTAAAGGTAGCTTGCATGTGCTTATTCTGCCACTCGTATGTCTTTCGTGTGTTTTATTTATTTATAACTATTACTATTTCTTTATTTTCCATACATCTAAAAAAATAATCTGAGAGTGTCTGTAAAACTACATACTATCCAATACATTAAAAACAAAACCATTTAAATGATGAACAGGAATAAATACAATATCAGGGCTGTTTTAAATATTTCATCGTTTAATTCCTTTCTTGACTTCTACATTAGAATAAAATTCCTTTTATTCTCATAGTTATTTAAATTAAGAAAAAAATTACCCATGAAAAGCAATTATTCCTATCAATATAAATAAGAGAAAGAATATATCCAACTGAAAGTATTGCAAAACATAATTTAATGCATAAATATGAAACTAAAATACTATTAAAAAGCATTTCATTTTATCTCAATTGTGATATGTAAAATCATGTCTCTGCTGCTATAATAAGCCCTCATAAAGCTAGATTTTGTTTAACTTCTTATTATGTAAGATGTAATCTATAGGGGATTTGGCTGGTAGATCTTCTTTGAGAAGTTAGCCAACTTCTATGTACTTACCTGACATCTGATGTAAATTAGACATCTATCGATCAATTATATTTTTGCTTCAAAATAGTCTTTGAAATGTGGTTGCTATGTCAACACTGATTAAACACAGTAGTGGTATGTCCTATTATCCCTTAACCTGCATAAAGCTGGTGATTAAACTTTAAAAAACAAAATACTTGAGTATCCCCAGTCCATAGCCATGTTCTCAGCTACCCCTGAATTCCTTCCAATGGGACAAATTTTCACCCATCTCGCCAACTTATCCTCTGCCTTAGCATGAAGGGTAATCAGGGAGTTAATTGAAGAGTCATGTGAAAATACCCAGCTCCTTGACTATTCTGTCATTGTGGTACAGTATTTGAAGGGGGAAAATAAACTTGTTAAGCCCTTTACCCTGTTAAATAAATAAAAGGAAATCACATGTGATGGAAACCAAATGGGATGCTACACTCTTGTACTGAAGTTTCTTTCCACACAAGGCTTCCTTGGCATGTGTGGTATGAATCCCCTGAACTGGCCGGCCTAGGGCCCTCTTGCCTGTTTGGTGTGGTCAGTGGCTGAAGGACATTTAGCTTGATGTAAAGGATGGAGAAAGAAACTGCATTTGTGCTTCCTTAGTTTTGTTTGGTTTTCCCTTTATCATCCTCGCTCAGGTTGTCAGCTGACCTATCTTTGAGCTTTCTCCCACCCTCAGAATGGCAGTTTCCTTCTGTTCCTGTGTCAGCGTCTACCAGGGCTGCCAGAGACAGAGGAAAACCAGTCCCAAACGAAGTAGAAAGTGGCTGGGATGAAACCGTTCATTAAATGTAAAAATAAAGCAGGCTGGCATTTTCCTTTGTTTTGAAAGAGATTTTTAAATTACCAGGCTCAACATTTACCCTTCCTCTCTGCCACTTAGTCTCAGCACCAAATTGTTTATGTGCCATGAACCCATACATTTCTCTCTAAACTAGACACTCAACAGATTTCTCACCCTTCTTGGGCATTTAAAATTATTTAGGCTCATCCATTTCATAACGTTTAAAGTTTTATAGACACCTCATCTTTTAAATAGGTCACATCTATACTAACAAAATAAAGTGAAGAATTAGAATGATCTAGATAGTTCCTACCAGAGAAAGGTAGGCTGAACTATCTGGATAACCATTGTGGTTCTCCATTTTACTTCGTTAGGTGGACATGGCCTCGGAATCCCTCAGTTAATCCTGTCTAAATTCATTTCAGACTTTCATTTTCCAAAATACGAAAAATTCACTTGACTTTCTTCCTTTTCTTTCCTTTTTTTTTCCTTATCCCATCTCAATCTCCCCTGGCCATACAACCACTTTAATTTGGGTCCATCTGTTTTGGTTTGTCTGACACTGCTCTTCCTCAGTGCAGCCGCTGCATTTTTTAACATGGGATACCTGTTATTTTCATTATTTAGTCCCAACCCCTATGTCTCCCTCTTCGAAATCAGTGAGCACTCCCAGTGAAGCTGGAAGCCAAGACTCGGGCGATCTGGGGCCATTAACAAGGTAAGAATTGCCCTTTCAAAAGGCCATGGTGGGATGTGAATCACACAAGAGAACACTGAAAATGCCATCAGATCTGCATGCACCTGTTACATCCTTGCTTGTGCCTAATCCACGCTGAGTTGCAATATTTACTGACAGAGAGGCTTGTTTGGACACTAGAAATAACAGTGTTGCCCTTCCTTGAGTTGGCTCATTGAAGACCACACATCTTTCTTAATAAATGTGAACATCTCCATTAGTTGAGGCCTAAAAGAAACAAGGAAGGAGCCAAGTTCCATCAAACATGTACCCAGCTTTTCACTGTTCAACTTTGATTTGGTTGCTAGCCCTACTTTTAATTTCTCAAGCTGGCAATGTTGAGAACTCAGTCCTCGCACTTGCTATTCCTAGGAATTTTAGCAGGTGTTCACTGTTGTTACTTAGGGAGTCCGTTACCAAACTTTGATTACATTCTCTATGTCCAGAGACTCCTGGGCCAGGATGTGGGCATGCTCTAATTTGGCCCCTAAAGGGATAGCTGAAGAGTAAGCAGTGGAGAGAAGAAAGACAACATGATAGTCACAGTCACTCTCTTACGTTGATTGTGTTCTCCGGGATTCCTGCACACAGGTGCCCCCAGGAGGTGATATGAAGGAACATGGAGTGGAGGCTTGTAGTGACCAGTTAGTGAGCAGCCCCCTGTTCAGACACACACAGTTTTCCTTCTAGTTCAAGCTGTTGAGCTCTAGCAGCGGGGACCCAGGTTTTCTGAATCTCCTAGTTGTTCACAAGAAGCTAGAAATCACTTTCATTAAAAGCAGACATGAGTGCGTGACCTCTAGCTGTGATTCTTTTTTTTTTGTTTTTTTTTTTTTTTTTTGTTTTTTTTTGTTTTTCAAGACAGGGTTTCTCTGTATAGCTTTGTGCCTTTCCTGGAACTCGCTTTGGAGACCAGGCTGGCCTTGAACTCACAGAGATCCGCCTGCCTTTGCCTCCCAAGTGCTGGATTAAAGGCGTGCTCCACGGGAGAAAATCGAGAAAATCGTAAAATACTTGAATCAAGCTTCAGATAAAGGAGACAGCCAACCCCCCACCCCCCACCCCCGCCCCCAAATGCATGCATGACAATCAGCCTTTGGGTTGTCTCTGTACCTTTCAACCTTTCCCTACTTAAGGACCTTTCTGTTGAGAAAGAGATGTAAAACTTTGCACTTCTATTTTTCTAAATAATCCATTTTCAGATGCATTTCTTCTGGAAGTACACTATTTTCATAGAGAACTAAGCAATGTGTTAAGGAACCTGTGGCTAAGCAGAACATGGGGGTGCATTCTTAAACCCAAGCATTTGACAGGCTGAGGCAGGAGGGTCATGAGTTCAAGGTCAGCTGGTGCTACTTAGTAAGCCTCGATTTCAAACACACACACACACACACACACACACACACACACACACACACACACCAGAAAATACCCCGAGACTCATCCAGAATTGCCCTGAGCAGTGCGCTTGTATTTTTCTCTCAGAGATGAAGTAGTAAGATCAGGATTTCCTCAGGTGTACCTGCTTGCTGGTGTGCTCAAACATGAGCATCATGTTTTGGCAAGCCTCTGGAAGCAGCGGGCACTGCTTTCAGTTTTAGAAGCATGAAAGCAAAGGCTTTGGTGGGGGCAAAGCCGGTTTATTTTAGCAAATTGTCCTTGTGATTTGGGGCAGCACACATCTTCTGTCATCTGTTGCTTTGGAGGCTTCAGAAGGCCTTTGAGGGGTGTTGGTGATAACAACACAGTTGGATAATATTTAACATTTACTTGAGGGCTGGAAGAATGCTATCACATTCCCTGGGGGCTCCACTGGCCTCTCGTTAAGACATTTGATGGTTTCTGTACCAACATGTTGTTGTCATTCTGCTCAGCCTCGTGGGGCGCAGCTGGCAGCATGAAATTCCGACTGGCTTCACAGTTGACAAGCCTCTTGGAAAACTTGCTGAAAAAGCTGACCTGTGCTCTTAGCACTCTGGGAACAATGGCAGTTCTCCTCACAAGACACCACTGTCCTTTCCTTCACCTCCTTAAGTGCTTGTATTGTTGCTGTTGTTGTTTTTAACCTAGTGAATTGTTTTGAAGGAGGGAGGCAATTCTTCCCACCCCAGTTACACTCCAGAGAGTTCCACTTCATTATAGCCAAGTTCTGACTAGAGTAGGTAGCTAGGGGCCAGAGAGCAATCCCTGCTAAAGGCTGCTTTCATTAAAATGCAGGAAAATTGGCAGCGAAGAAAAGAATCATTTCCGGAAAAACCGAGCACAAAGTTTGAATTCTGAGAAGAATGAATTAGGAATAGCTTAGGACGCCTTGCTCTTGTTTTGAACGTAAAGTTCCAGACAGATTTATGATTTTGTTTTAATAAAGTAGATGAGTGTTATAATATAAGAGAATATCATATTTCAGTTTTTAGAATTCCATTTTCAATGTTTTTTTTTTCCATGGAGAAGTGACTTTTTTAAAAACAGTTAGTATTATCTTTGCAGAACCTCAGCCTGGAAACATGCTGACACCCTGCTCTCAAAAGTTTGCCTATTTGCTTAGAATATGAAATCTTTTCAAAGATTTCAGAATCCAGTTAACACATCTGTTCATACCTCATGGTGCACATAAATTCTTCTATTCCTCTGCCAGGATTTAAAGCTCAAACTAAAAATGTCTTCCAAGAGTCAGAAGGAAATTGGCATACTTCATGTCTCTTATGAAAACAGTGCATTGTAAATAGAAAGTTTGCAAAATCCCCTTTTACTCATTTTGAGAGCAGCAAATGCTTTAGCTAAAAATATAAAATAATTCCCAATTATAATGGTATAAATTAAATATTTTAAAACTTAAAGAGTTACAATTATTTGTTTTATAATTTCTGATTTTGGTTCTCTAGACCACTTCTCATTCACAACTTCTTTTTGTGATATTTTCTCCTTCTCTTGGCTGATTTAATATAATCAGTTAACTATTTCTAAGTTAATAATAATGGACAAAGGACATGCTCTTAGAATTTAAAAACTTAATTATATTAATAAAGTATTTGAAAGGGTAACTTTATTTATAAACATGGATATTTTTATAAAAAGCCTTAATATATACAGCTAGAATACCACACAGTGCATGGAGAATGCTAATATGGTTGATTATTATTGGTTAAAAATGCAAGAGTAGTCTAATGCATGAAAAGATCAAAGAGGGAAGTGGAGTTATTACAGCATATAATTAGAGGATACGTGAAGAATCCAGACCCCTTTTGCTGGGTTTCAAGACTAAGCAGTTTTCTTTCTATAAGAATATTAATCTGAACCCATTAGAAAATGTCCTCTATGCACTACAATTGAAGAAAGCATATTTTATAGACCTTGAAGAAAAATGACTTTTGTTTATTTGAGTGTATATCTTCCTTGGGAAATAACAAGTTCCTTGAAAATGAGAACTAAATTTGAAATTGAATCCATGTAGTAGGCATTTGGGGAATGTTCTTGAATTTGTGAATTAATCATTACCCCATTTTTTTTTTATTGAGCGCATCATTGAGGCATCGTGAGCATTAGTCATTTTCCCAAGTTCATGCAGAACATAACTCAAGCTCTTGTTTTGACCTCTGCTGATTTTCTTGAGTTTTCATAAGCCATACCTGTGCTTCACATCATCTCAAATAATTAATATAAATGCCTCAGAAGATTATACTGAAAATGGAAAATTGATATTGGTAAAGCACCTAGAAGAACCAGGACATAGTAATTGTCAGTTAGCTCTTATTATTGTAGTCATATGCTTTTTCATATTTTGATTTATATATTTATCAGATGGGAAGAGAACTTATAAAATTTTTCTCATAGAGCATGTAGATACCATTATCAAATTTGACAAGCATGCTTATATACTTATATCTTCATCCAAATAATTGTGTAAAATTTTTGAACATCAAGACATGGCTAGATTAAAGTCTACATCATTAGAGTTAGCTAAGCCTTGCTCGTGTACCATCAGATTATGAAGCAGAAATGAATCTATGTACATGACAATATTCAGACCATATCAATTATTTTTATTTATATAGTTGGCTCATAAAAACTTCATACTTACTCTCTCCTCCTGTTTTACTGTGGGATGTTTAAGTTTTCAAAAACACAGCCACACCAACAGCTGTTCTTCCCTGAAAAATATGGAATGTGCATTGACCTCACAAAGTTCACCTGGATTTCAAGGTTGAACCATGTAAGAACTTTCCAAAATGACTTCACATATAAAAACCTCACATGGTAACTGAATATTGTACAATCTTCTATTGTAATAATAAAGGCATCCCCTAGCACATCAACAAAATAATCAACAAGTCAGAAAAGGAGGTCTCTGATGTTTGATCTTAATAAATGGCATGAAGAATTATAATAATATCAACTGCTATCCTGTGTTTTAGCAAACATGTTTGTTTGTTCACTGTAGTCTTGCTATCATCACCAAGATCTAGTTTCCAATAAATAGAGCCATTTAATCCCACTCAACATTGTATTAGAACTTTAAACATCCATGCATTTATTTTTGGAGTGTGTGTTGTATGTGTGTGTTCTTGTTGTGGTTGCATTTGTGCATGCATATGTGTGAATGTGTGTGTGGAGTCAGAGGTTAGTGTACACTGTCCTCTTTAATTGCCTCTACCTTAGTGCTTGACACAAGGTCTCTTACTGAACCTGAGCTCATCAATCCTGTTGGCTGGCTGGCCAGTGAAATGCAGCGATCCCCCTGTGTGTCTGCCCCAGCTCATGCACTAGGTGGCAGATGTGTGCCCCACACCTGGTTTTCATGGCTTACTGGGGATCTGAACTCTTATCCTCAAGTTTATATGTCAGGACCTTTTCTGACTGAGCCATCTCCCCAGCTACCTAGTATTTTATTCTTAATAAGCACTATTGAAATGTTGCTTGTGCATTCAATATAACTATAAGACATAAACAAGTCAAAGTAAGTACATAAAACATCACTGTCCCACCACCAAAGATGAGCACCCTACTGTATATTCTTTCATATCATATCTATGACATCTTATATACATCAATGTTAATAGTTAATCTATTTTCCTGGTCAAGTATCTTTATTTTTCTATTTCAATTTAATTTAATATCAATATCATCTTCCAAGTTCCCTAATTACCTCCACAATAATCCCATAGCACTTGGAATTGATACCTGTCCTCCCATGTACCAACATTTGCTATTTAGGAAGGTGAGTGATCCCAAATGCAACATAACGAGTGAGTGCTGAAGCATTTAGCAGAGGACAGAGTTCCCAAGGGAAGCATGAGAGTGTGCCTGACTTCCAGATCCTCATGTATTTCATGAATCCAGGACAGATTTCTGCTCTAGAATGCTAGTCTTGCAGAGAGATAATAATTAGTTTTTTGTGGACATAATACTTGCATCAAATCTGCATGTGTGGTATAGTCTGCACTTCTCTGGTTGACCACTCAGGGAACGCTTATCTGAGGAAATTAAAGAGGGTTGGAATAGTTGATTGTGGGCAACTTGCACTAACTGCAGGTGGACACCACTGGTTCTCCGAATGGCCTCAGAAAAAGCATAGGTATAGAGGTTTAACACCCAGCAGAGTATCTTCAGAACTTTCACTCATACCCACAATCAGATTCTCCAGGACTCTGAAGCTACATAAGGCTTAGAGACTTTTGACCCACTTTTATAAAGACGTTGTCATCTCCCATGGCAATCTGGTAAATTAGAAACTAACGGGAAGGTATTAAGGAGTTAATAAGGGTGAAAGAGTAACCAAATAGCTAAAAACTGTAGAGAATTGAACAATATCAAATTGTATTTATTCAAACAATTGTATATTATCAGTATGTGAGGAGAATTTTACAGGATGCCATCAGTTCACTGGATTTCAGAGAAACTGATGACACTGGTTTAAAGCTGACTGAAATTCAGTTTCTTCTGGCTTGAAAGATGGCTCCCTTGAGTCAGTTCCTAGCACCCAAGAAACACAGTCAGCTGACAACTACCTGTAACTCTGGTCCCAGGGGATCTAATACCCTCTTCTGGACTCACATGCACATAGCCACACATAGATATGCATACATATAATTAAAAACAATGAAACATAAATTTTTTAAAGGTCACTCTCTTTGGCAACTAAGATTACAGCATAGGATTTTTTCCTCCTTATGTAGCACATTAATTGATCAGTTAAAATTTTGACCTCTTATGGCTCTGTCATCAGGCAGAATGTACTATGCCTCTCATATGGCACTACTCACAAATCAAGCATCTGTTTTGGCAATGGATGCTGTGCCTCCTTCCAGAGAAATCACTTGCTTGGCAATAGGCTTCTGTGTAAGATTGGAGTGAACATGTCCTTGTGGCATGATGGAAATTCTTCATTTCATTTTGAGTCCAGCTCAGATGGACATCCCAGTGGCTTCACATGGCCTCAATGGAGCTCCAGCATTATAGAGAAGATTCTTACACAGGAAATTATTAAAGGAGGCTTTCAAAAAAGACTCTGATGTGAGTATATATTGCTATGTGCCAATTTTGTTTCTAACATAAGAAAATCCTTATCCACATCATTGCCAGTCCCAAATATGGAATAATTGGGACTTGGAAGTAAAACATCAACTCGTTATCTAAATACCATCCTTTACTTGACATCATTTTAATGAATGTGACAGATTGAGTGATATGATGGATTTTAAAAATGCCCTTAAGTACTTAGTGTTTTGCTTCTGAAACAGCATTTTAAAAAAATTAGGTATCTGGGTAAGACATTGACTAGAGATTTATGCCAGGCACTGTGTTCGTATTAGCCTGAACTCTTTCCATGTCTTACTAGGAGCTAATGAAGATATGTGGCCCCAGAGCTCAGGACAATTGTGGTACATGGGATGACTCTGTGTCATGCCCTTGACCTGTTTCTCCATCTTGGAGAGAACAGAAGTCCATGGACACCTGAGTCCCAGTTGCAGGGACTCACTAAAGTTGCCTTGGGATGAGAAGATAGAGACTTCTTTTGATCCTCAGCATAAAACAGCAACCTAGGCAGGACTGTAACTATAGGTTCTCCTTCCTCAGTGTGCAAGTGAGTCTGGAATCTCCTCTGAGAGCACATATGGCATCAAGACATACAGGATTGAGTTCTCTAACATATAGGGACACAGGCACAAACAACCACAACCCCACAAAAAGACAGGAAAGCAGAAGGGTAACTAACTGTGCACAGGAAGGGGGTCAGCAGGGGTGGGGAGGGGAACAAGAGTGGATAATGGCGGTAAATACAATCAAGATGCATTATGTACCTGAAAATGTCACAATGAAGACAATATGTGCTAATAAAGACAAAACACTGAATTATTCATAAAAATGCTTTGGTGGATATTTAAAAAGTGAGGCAGACACACTGACTCAGTCCTCCCCTTCTCTCTCTCATATATTACATCCTGACTGTAGTTCCCCTCCCTCCTCTCCTCCCAGTCCTTCCTCTCCACCCCCCAATCCACTCCTCCTCCATTTCCCTTCAGAAAAGGGCAGGCTTTGTAGGGATATTAGCCAAGCATGGCATATCAAATTGCAGTGCAGTCTTTTATTTTTTAATGAAGAAAATAAAAAAGTATTCATTTAGAACAAGGTGACCACATACTTCACATCCATCTGCAGGAAATGCAGGTAAAGCATTCATTGGTTCATTTTTTTCAATATTTCCGTCAATAAATACTTGAGACTTTATGGTCTGTAAGACACTATGCACATCTTCAGGAAACATAAAGTTGGTTCTTTCTTAGAGAGAGCCTCCCTCTATTTAATGAAGCCACCTAAGGAGATGTTGTTGTAATTGATAGCTTTAAATATGTGTACTTACAGAGATGAACAATAATGCAGTAAACCATTATTCCAAAAACACCTGCAACAGGTTTTTAATACTGTGATGAGGACTGGTGATTTTAACTAATTATTACTGTCCATAGTGATACATATTGGATACTTGGAAAATGTTTATTGGTGTGTGTGTGTGTGTGTGTGTGTGTGTGTGTGTGTGTGTGTGTTACATAAATCTGGATGAGATTGGTGTAAAGATGAAGACATAACTAAAGGCAAGGCAGCTATGGTCCAGAGAGGGACAAGCACATCCTGGACAAACTGATTTAAGATGCATGCCACTCCAGAGGAAATCTTGGCTGTTGTTATAGGAGCTAAAGAACAAGGTAAGGATTGTCTTTCAGAAATAAGAGAGAAGTCCAGTTTCTGGGCTCAGAGCAAAAGTCTTTGGTCCTGCTGTAAAAGTGTGATAATAAGATGGCTATTACTACGATCAAATGGGTTGTAGAGTGACCAAGAGAATAATTTAGTTAGCAGCCAAGGTACTTTTCTGACACTCGTCTCATAGATAGACAAATTGTTTCTGGATGGTGTTATTATTGAAGGCCAAGGTAATTTGAGCTGAGCCTTCTGGAATGCACATGTTTTGGAAAAGTTGAATGAGGAGAGGGACATCAGAAAGATAGGATGTAGAATGTGGATAAAACAGAAACAAGTATCAGACTCTGGGAGACTAGTTTTGATCACTAGTTTCCACACCTGTCCCTTATCACTCAATACACTTAGCTTGTTAAATTCTAACTTAGAGCAAATGTCTGAGATGAGTCCTGGGCTGCAGCATTTTTCTGTTTTCAAGGTCTGACCATTAATTTGTGGACCCAGTGATCAGATAGAGAAACTCTGCAAGTCTAAGTTAGGGTTGTGGGAGTGAATAAGGAATGGAAAGACAGATGAGGTAAGGAAGAGTAGGTTTGTCTACAGACGCATCTAACACAGATTTGAAAAGGTGAGATACGGAGTTCAACGGTGATAAGGATGTGGGGGTTGTGCAATCACAATGACCTAAGGTAAGGCAGAGAAGTGAGAAGAGGTGGTATAATCCTGACTGGGCACTACTATAGAATGAAGAGATCGAGGATGAAGAGCAGAACTTGACCATGGGACTTGATGACACAGAAACTGTCATCGTAATCACTGCCATTATTTATCATCACCACCATCATCTTCTTCTTTCTATGATCCTATTTTTTTCTGATGCTGTTTTACTTACAGACTGAGTCTCTTGAAATAAAACCTGTCCAGGGGTGATTCAATTATAGCTCTTGCTTCCCATTATCATATTGCTTTAAAAACTATACTGATTTAGATGTCAACAGCAGTATGGCAATGGTTCAGTGGTGTTGGATGTTAACATCACAAATGACAGTTCTTAGCTACTGTTTTCCAAATACTTATTGGACATTTTCTTGTTAGCCAAAACTCAGAAAGGATAAGAACAAAGACATTCTTAATAACTTAGGAAGTGATTATTTTACATGACATGGGAGGTTTCTGTGCCTAGTATTTTAAACAAACTCATAAAAGTGACCTTATTTGATATGTCTATAGCTGCTAAGCTGAATGTCGGAACATAGGACCACAATGTCTTTTAGTACAGAGTAGGAAAGGGGTTGTTGGATTACTCAGTATCTGAGCAAACTGAAGGTCCCTTGTGAGGGTTCCTCATAGATGGAAAGTTAATCCAAGAAGGCATGTACAGGTAACCAGAACAGACTAGAAGTTATTGTTCTAGAAGTTATTGTTCTCATGATAAATCGGTCAGTTGGCAGCTAAAGTCTACAGGGTCTCATAGAGTCACTCAGCCAACATGGCCAATGAAATAGGCACTGGTGACAATGAGTGTATGTTCAAATCCTACTCTGTCATGCAGGGGCCAAGTCAAATGGCATCTCTGATCTCCATAGAGAGAGAGAGAGTTTCCTGCTGTTGCTTCCAAAGGACAGAGGAAGCCCATCCCCTAGCCTGACCAGCCATACAGAAAAATCACTTAGTGGGGGGACTTACATATGTTCTTATCTTTAATCCCTTTTATGGCATTTATTTAGTTGTCATCTAGTATTAATTGAGATTCTTAGCTATGCCACACCCTGTACAACTGATGGGAATTGGTTTTTTCTTAGTATATGTCATCAGTATATAATTGAGTATGAATATCCATATGTCTCATTTCCCTTATTGAAATGTCACATTCTTAAGTGCATGCCCTGTGGCCCTCTGCACACCTGGGGTGCCACTGATGTATCATACATGGCTTTCTACCTTGTCCTATAAAGTCATTTGTGTACATCCTGTCACTCGTAGAGAACTGTAGTTCGCTTGAAATCTTTTACTCCTCCATCACAGGGTTTTATATACTAGGCCCTTAATAAACATTTCTTGAATAACTAAACAAATGTCCTGATCACAAATATTCTGTACTGTGCCCTGAGTCCATTAAATGAACATCTCAGAAAAACTGAAACATGAAACTAATGTCATAGTAAATACAATGATTTTTACATGAAAAAGGTATGATAATATTTTATAATACTACTTTCATTTCTATAAATAAATTCCCTGAAATATTTTAAATCCTCCAAGAAGGTGTAGGCTGAACTACTATTTTTCTTTCAATAATAGAGTAACTTGATAATGTTACAAAGTGATATTTATGTTAATTGGCACAATACAAATATTCCCAAAAGAGGATAACAAGACAAAATGTTGTCTATTAATGTTTTTATTCTAAAGGGCTTTAGGGCCGCTCCTTCCTGTGTTGGATATAGGAGAATGTTTGCCTGATAGTACAAAAGCCACACCCAGAGCCCCAAACTCTCACCTTGAAGTCCAGATGTGGCCTCCCTATGATGCAGCCACCTGCCTTATAAATTCTCTGTAAGTCTGCCCAGAGATAATTTGGTGAACATTTAATTCAAGGTCATATGCCATCCTTGAACACACAAACCAGTGTTTGCCTATTGAGGAACCAACTTTGAGTTCCTTTTTACTTAAAAACAAACAAACAAACAAAACAAAGTGCAGTCTGGGTAAATCTGACCTCTGCATAGACCATAATGGAAAACATGAAAAGACAATAAAAGCAGCACACGGGACAGTGCCCTGGATATCACTTCTCCCCCGGTAGCTTTCTGCGGGTGATGCCTGGGATTTCTTTTGCTGAATAAAGTGTTTGATGGAGCGAGACATGGCCGCCACACATTCATTTGCATATAACACTTCTGTTGCTCTGGTTAGAAAGGAAACACCATGGCTGGATTGACAGCTAAGCAGTTACAAGCATGTGCTGCCTGTGTAGAGGACCAGAGTTTGATTCCCAGCACCCATGTTGCACAGCTCACAACCACCTGTAACTTCAGCTCCAGGGGATCCAACATCCACTTCTGGTCTCCAAATGTGTCTGTATTCATATGCATACATACTCACACAGACATACACATTTGCACATAGTTAAAAGCATAATAAGTATTTTAAAATGCAAACATCAGACAATCTTTACCTCTTAAGTAGATGATTCTGATAGAAATCCAAAGACTAGTAGTACTCTTGCTGGAGTACAGTGGGTTCAATAGGTAACAGAAGAGCTAGACCACTTATAATTGCATTCTTCACATGCAGAGAAGAGTATAAAATTCCAAGAAAGGTCATTGCATCTGAACAAAATCTGAAGACACATTGGCTATCACCTGAGACCACCCCTAACATGGAAATGCATCTCAGTCCGTAAGAACTAGAGGTTACACTTCTGTCTGTAACAGAGGCAGTGCCCTTATGTAGATCTCTATAAGTGCTTGTAATGGCTTCCATCCCTGCTACTGTCTGAACCAAAGTGAAACCGGCATCTAGAGCAGGAAGAGCCACTTTCCTTGAGCAGAGAGTGGGTCCAGAGCAGTGATCCACACCTCTAGCTGCCTGTGAGAAGCATTAGGAGGGATTTCAGTAATTTTGATGTCTGGATCCTGCCCCAGACATTCTGGTTCTTTGGGATAACACAAACTGTACCTCAGCTGCTGGTAGAACTGAGCAGAAATGATGCTTTTTTTTTTTCCTGACACCTGAAAGGTTTCTGTCTACCCAGGCTTTCCCTGAAGACTGTCCCACAGGCAGCTTTGCACTTACCACCGGGGAACTTGTTACTCATACAAACCCTCAGACTGCACCCCAGGGCTACAACAGCAGAATTTCTGAGCTGGAGTCTGCATCTGATGCTTCACTGAGCCCTCACAGTAGTCTAGAATCAAGGTTAAGACCCTGGTGCCCAGTGTGATCCACAGACCTACAGCATGCAGATCCCCTGAAACTTGTCCAAAATGTAAAATCCCAAGCCACTGCAGCTCTATTAGACCAGAATTGGCATGTAAACAAAAATTTGGGGCATCTGCATGAACCTTAAAGCTTTAGAATTGCTTCTCTAAGAAACAGTGGCCAGTTAGTTCATGATCGCACTGGACTTGGACAACTGTCTGTCAGAACATTCAGGTAAGAAGCCAAGCACACAACCAGAGCTAAAGAGGAGAGCTCTGCATGTTCCTCCTTCCACCTTTGCAGGCAGAGCTGATGGAACTCTCAGGCAAGTAGGGCAGGGACTAAAAAAAATTACTGGTAGTAATAGGCATAGCTACTGTTTATCAAACTGTTGTTTGTGTTTTCCAGATAGACTTGCATTTAATCCATGCAGACAATCAGAAAAAGACTCATTCAGTCACTCATTCGTCATATATTCCATTTTATTAGATTCTGTGACGGGTGCAGTTCCAGGTACATCCCTGACATCTTAGAGATGTGGTTACACCTGCCATGCAGAGGCTAGAGTCCAGAATCAAACAATGTCAGTAATGAATGAAGGGACTACTGTGAAGAATAAAGTATGAGTACTGTGAAGAAGAGGGAGCATAATAAAAGAAAGAAATGAGAATGGTAAGGAAGTGCCACTTAAGATCTGGGAGAGAAGTGGAAGATCTCTGAGGAAGGAACATAGGAGGCAAGCTTTGAAAGATGCACGTTCCTGAGCCATGCAGATACCCGGTAGAAGAGGAGATACAACTTGGCCTAAAGTAGGAGCAGAGAAGAGAGGTCATATGTAAGTTCAGATGGTACTGCAAGCATGGCACTCATAGCATTATAAGCCAGGGTAAGTCTTTACAACAAGGAAACCAAGCAGGACTTCTCAAACCTTAAGATGTTCACGGTGACCTGAGAACCTTGTGAAGCTGTGGTGTGGAGCCAGTTAGTCTGGGGTGAGACCTGAGTGCCTGTCTTTTCAATGATCTCTCAAGAGATGCCAAGGCCGTTGCTTTTTAGTCTACATTTTTAGAAAGCAAAGGGGGTAAGAGGGCTGAGAGCTTGAACAGCTTTCCCGGTGTCACCCAGCTGGTAAGTCAAGCCAGATTTGAAGGGCACATGCCCCACAGCAAAGACACAGGATCCATCAGTTGTCTCAGAAAAACCTCATGCCTGATTTCACTGGGACAGAGTCTTTGTTGAAAAGTGTAAAGAGCCTACCTGAGGAAGGTCTCTGTGTATACTCTGATTATTATGAAATAGTTATCCCGTCTTATTTAAAAAAGGGGGAGTTGATGTCCACACAATTACTGATATTCTGTGCTATGTGTTACGAGACATATAGAAGATGTAAGACATAATTAGTCCCTGGCAACTTCAAGATAAATGATAACATTGGAGACCATTTTGGGTGCAATCTGTATAGATAAAATGACTCATTGGTCTCAAATGAAATGGCATTATATTTGTAGTAACTGAGCCAAGGAAGCCAACTGTTCCCCAGACCCTGAAGTCATGCTCCATTTAGTCTGACTTCCCCAGATGCCACTGTCCTTGTCCATCTGTATTTAATTCTCTTTGCTCCATGGAAGAGCTTAGAGCTCCAAGATGTGTTTGGGCTCTGACGTGTTGGGGAGATATGCAGCAGCTCACACACTCAAGTCAATGAATCTATAGTACAAATTGTGTGTGTGTGTGTGTGTGTGTGTGTGTGTGTGGTGTGCTTGAGGAACTGGCTCTAGGCTTTCTTCCATGGACACAGCCACATCTTTTCATATCAAGCAGCTACTCAAATGAAAGGCAGGCTCCTGACTTTCTTGTCATAATCCCTGGGGGTGGAGGGGATGTTCTGTGTGTGTATCGTATATGCCATGGCCTTGAAGAATGATGCGGTTTGCTTGGTTCTGTTGCCCTCCTCCTTTGTTAATTCTCTGTGTTCTTTTTCCTTTGTGCTGCACGATTAGGACCCTGCAGTGGGACACAGACCCCTCAGTGCTCCAGCTGCAGTCAGACTCAGAACTTGGGTATATGTCTGCTCTTTTGTTACTCCTTCTATGATTTCTTTGCTATAGTTGTGTTAAAATGCTGGAGCTGTTATTGCTCTTGGTTTCTTCCCCTTTTGTTGAAACTTCCAGTTTAATAAGTTTCTTTTCTTCCATTGTTTTCTTTATATAGCTTGGGAGAAAGTCTCTCTTTGTGGACAATGTCACAAAAAGATGGCTTTTTCCCTCCCCTTATTAATTCCTATTAGTGCAAAGTGACACTGATCCCTAAGAAATTACAAACAGAAGCCCATGCCTCCACTTAAAAGTGGAGCATATAAAGTCTGGGATTGGAGATACATATGGCTTTATCCTAACACTCTCCCTACTTACTAACAACTAATCTTGTCTGGGATCAGTACTAAAATGTTGTGTCTTGTTTGTGTTATTTACTTTTCATTTGTTACAGAATTCACAATAAACTCTTAATTTCAGTTCATTTTGAATAACTACATTTCTGTGAAAGAAGTCAATTTGCCCAATATTTCAAATACTTGGTATTGGGTAATGCCTCCTAAAGATAATGTTTTCAGATGGATGTCTTTCAGAGTTGAAGAGTCACCCATAAAGAGTAAAATACATAGGTTTAGGGGTTTTTTTGTCTTAGAAGATTGGGGTGAGCTACAGTCACACATGAGATATTTTCCATGGATGCTCTCACAGCTCACTATCAAGCTCAGAACTGAGTGTGTACTTTTTCCAGCTTCAAATACAGTTAAAGTAACTTGATATCAGCCATAGCAGGACTGTCTACACAGAAACTGAGGAAGACTATCATGACTGTCGTGGCTTCCCTCCCTTCAAACTGACATGATGGTATTTACCAATGTAAGACTAGATACCTCCAAAAATAGATACCTCAGGGTTTTATAGCAGCATTTTTTAAATAAACCAATATATCTGCAAATGGGCATTACCTCATTTGTTATCTACACTGAATTGTTTACATTGCTGGGCATCTGTCTCTGGGTTTCCATCTATTTCAACACCTACTGTGCAAGTCAGGCTAAATGGCAGCTGTGTGGTTCTTTGTGTGTGCAGAAATTCTTAACTGACTCACAGTGATACTAAGCTGAGGAATCTAACATCTTAGGTCCTGGTGCACTGGTTATAAATCAGTTCAGAAGAAGATAGCTGCAAATTTCTTTTTAAGAAACTTTTAAAATACTAAGTTTTGGGTTGTTTTGTTAGACCATCCATTATCTATGTCAAATTATATTTTTTTAATAATCAAGAAATATGACTATGTAAAGCAGAGAGGCAATAAGTACATAGTTACAGTCTGCACTGTTTCAGTATGGCATAGTGTTTTTAAACATAATTAACAAACAGAAGGAAGCTGTGTGACTTCACAATGACAGATTATAGGTGTATTGCAGTATTGCTAAGTTGCTGCTGTGGAGCAGTTAGGGATTTTCTTACCTGTATCTGCATTCGGGGGAAACTCAGCATGTAAATTAAAGTATTCTGGTGTAGATGAAATTCAAAACAGTCTTAGTAAATAAGAAACACAGGGCCAAATACAGAGGTAACAGTCAAAGAGGTCAGAGAGCCATGACTACCTTATCTTACCACCTCGCCACCATCACTTCCCCAGAGAGATTCTTCCTGTGTGACTTGTGTTTTTATTGCTTTCCTGTTCTGCCTTCTCATTGGCTCTAAGCCCAGCCACATGACTTCCTCATCACTGCCTGTCTATACAGACCTCCAGGTCTCTATGGTTGGTACTGGGATTAAAGGCTTGTATAAACACGCTTGGCTGTGTCCTTGATCACACAAAGACTCTGCCTGCTATGTGATCAGATTAAGGGCGTGTGCTACCCCCACCAGACTTCCGCTTATGGCTAATTATGTGACCTCACTATGTGACCTCTGATCTCCAAGCAAACTTTATTTATTAACATACAAATAAAATCACATTTCAGCACAGTTAAAATATCACCACATTTCCCCCTTTTATTCTAATAAAAAGAAAAAAGCTATAACGAATATAAAAAAACTATATACAATAAGTATAAAACTATATACAATATATACAAGCAATAAATTTCTCAACAATGTCTAGTCCCTTTGCATTTGACAGACCCAGAGAAAATATTCCATTATCTATCCTATTTGTTAAGTCTAAAATGTACCTGATTCATTTTTTATCCTAACTTATATTACTAACAGAGAACCATCTTATGATAGCTTTCAAATTTATACACTTACACCACTTTAGTTTCTTTTCTGAAATTCTTAACAAGGAAAACTATAACTATAACAAATCTCTTACTAACTATACCTATCTAATCTTCAACTTACTATAACTATCTAATCTTCAACTAACTATAACTATTTAATCTTTAACTAATTATAACTATAACTATCTAATCTTCAACTCCCTCAGAGACCCAAGAAGGAAATAATGTTCCTAATAAAACAGGAAGTGCATGCAAGCATCTTCCAAAAACAAAAAATGTGAGTTGACAGAAATAGCCAGCTGCTTGGACAGTCACCCAAGGTTTCTCTGCAACATTGGGGCATCATCTTCAGCCTATAGATTTAGCATATCTGACAGATTATTTGTGAAATAGGATGTACACAAGGCCTACAGTTCAACCTCACATTTGGTGAGAACAATCTATGTACCAGAAACATCTGAATTCCACCAGTGTCCTGTCATGATTCAGGATTTTAAATTCTGGAAAATGATGTTTTTGAAATTCAGCTCTCCATTCTTCTCGGCTTGTGGTAGGATTCATCTATTTTATTAAATGCCAGTCTACCTTTGAGAGGTTAGACTCCATCAGCCTAGTTAGTCTTTCAAGAATAACTGTTTCAGCTGCTGTTCCACTGCACACCAGAAGCCATCAGTCCACTGCCTGTTCAGCTGCCTTTGAAGAAAACGGTACTGTACCTTTTCCAGATTGCAAAAGCCACTTCAGGGATGATGCCATATTGTCCTGGCCTCAGAGGATGCCTGTTGCTAAAGCCACAACCACACTTGTCTTGGCAAGAATCAGTAGTCCTTTGTTTCGTGTCCTGTCTGTCCATTTTGTCCTATTTATCAGCAGTCAATTCGAGGACACTTTGTTGTCCAGTGGCTAACTTTTACCACAATGAAAGTTAATTCCATATGCAGTTTCTTCAATGCCCATATCTTCCCTGAAGTAGATTGGTGCTGCCAGGAGCTGACATGTCTCATAGTCATAAAAAAGAAAAAAATTCTAAGTATTAAAACATTTTAAATGCCATATTCTGCAAATCTCTGAAGGGTTTGAAGATGAACTGTCTATCTAAAATATCTTGGCTTGACCTTGAAAACTTACCTAATATGACTACAAGTTTAATTGTAATGTCTAACTACTAACTTTCATTTCTTTATGTCTTAATCATTGGTAATAATAACATTTAAGGATTAACAAATTGTATTACATTGTTAAATGAACTGTATAAGTACAATATCTTGAACAAGATTAGAAATATATGTATAGCATTTTCTAACAATCTCAATCTCAATATATATAATTTGTATACAATATACAAAAATCAATCCAATGTACAGTATTTAAAACTAGTAATTGTCTTTTAAAAGTAGATTCAATAATCTATCTTTTTATCTATATCGTATCTATATCTTCTCTTTACTTTTCAGAGTAGATTAAATAATCTACCCTCTAGCATTTCTATATATATTTTTTACAAGAGCCTTTTCCTAACCATTAACAACAAGAACTTGTAACCAACCCTCCTAAACAATGAAAATTATCCCAGGCCCAAAACCCATTAAAAGACCAAAAACCACCTGCCTCATACCACCTCTTTGGGATTATGGGCATCATGTTCTTAAAATTGCTTCCTGTTGGTTGTGGGCAAAGGCATCTTTATTCTAAAAGGAAAATTTTTGGGTTAATTATTAAGTTATAAGAAAGGTAGCTATATCATTTGTTGTCCAGTCTCTGCATAATGCCACAGTTCAGGGCTTATCTCAAGCCCTTGTTCAAGTAGTCTGTGAAACTGGGTCATCTTAGCTAGCTATGTCAAAATTTCTCTGAGCACTTTGTAGTCCAAAGCTGATCTGTAGATGATGTTTGTCAGCTTATTGGTATTATTATTGTCCACATGGAATCATTGTTGTGGGGTACCATGATCTTTCTGGAGACTTCAAATTCAATGTTAGGCCTGGTTGTGATTTCCTGCAGAAAACTGATAAAGACTCGAACATAAAAACATGTATAATCAGCTAACTGAACTCTTTTTCTACAATTAGTAAGTACTCTATATGACCATTAATATCATAACAAAAGTTAAAAATATGTATTAATCTTATAAATTTTGATATAAAATTCATACTTGAAGAAAAGTTTAAAGAATCAAAATAGAATCAAAGAATTGAGATTAATAGCAATAGAAAAGTCCCTTAATTTTTTGTTTTCTCCTGTCCCATATTATAAGATGGCTCTTTCTTCTGGCATGATACAGAGAGTTTTCCTTTTCCTTTTAACAACATGCTTGGGTTTAAAGAAGGAGAGAGCCATTCTTCAACTCCAAAGCCAGCTTTAATTTTTAATTGAACTGGGACTACAAGAAGAACAATAGTGTTAAATGTCTTTAGAGAAGAGCAGAAACAAATATTTAGGAAGACTTATGAAATTTCGTAGATGATATACCAATAAGCCAATTTACTCCTTTTCATGGGACATTTTTTCTAGATGATTTGTTCTTTTTCTTCAGATGTCTCATTTGTCCAGTGTTCTTCAGATAACTTAGCCTTCATTCTTCTTAGAGACAAGCAAACAAACAAACAAACAAAAAAACCTTTCACCAAGACTAACTTTGTGGAGGTTCCCTTTTGGCAAGTTAGATCTGATTAAATGAAAATGCATATGTTAATGGTATAAGTTAGTTTAAATTGGATGGTCATGCTGGTTGATGAACAATCACCTCTTCTAATTAAGATGTCTCTCTTGTTCAAATCGAACCTTTATCAATGTTGATGATATCCACAGCTTATCTTCTGAAGAAACAAAAGCAAAACCTCGTCCCCAATGTAACACATATCCTGGTTTCCATTCTGAGGTCAGCACATCCTTAAAGTATATAGGCTGATTTAATTCTGTAGTTTTTTTTTTCTATTATCCAATATCTCTCTGCAGCTGTTGTTCCTTTCTCATTGGCATTGAAAAACATTATGCAGCCTATTTCTGAGGGGTTTTGTTTACTTAGCATATCCTTTAGAGTTCTGTTTGATCTTTCTATAACTACTTGGCCTGTAGGATTATGTGGTACTCATGTAATATGCTTTATCTTGTAATAAGCAAAAAAAAAAAAAAAAAAAAAAACTGTTTCATTTTAACAGAGACATATGATGGAGCATTGTCAGTTTTAATTTGTGCAGGTATACCTATGATGGCCATAACTTCTAGCAAATGAGTGATTACAGAATCAGCTTTTTCAGAACTCAAAGCAGTTGCCCATTGAAATCCTGAATAAGTATCGATGGTATGGTGTACATATTTCAATTTTCCAAATTCTACAAAGTGAAACACATCCATCTGCCAGATTTTATTCCTCTGAGTACCCTTTGGGTTACATCCTGCTGGTAATGGTGTATGATTGTAAAAGGAACAAGTAGGACATTTCCTTACAATTTCCTTGGCTTCTTGCGAGGTTATAGAAAAATCCTTCTTTAAACATTTACTATTGACATGAGATTTTTTATGAAATTCTAAGGCCTCCAGCACATTTCCTATCAATCTTGTCATTACTTTGTGCTAAAGGGCCTGGCAGATCAGTATGGGATCAGATGTGAGTTATATATAAGGGATGCTTCCTATTCCTGATTATATCTTGTAACTGAATAGTGAAGTTAATTCTGAAGCATCAGGGATAAATTCTGCAGTCTCAATATATAATACCACTCTTTCAGCATACCGAGAGCCAGTAACTATGTTGAGAGGTTCTGAAAAATCCATTAATACCAACAGAATAGCATACAATTCCAATTTTTGAACCAAATTATAAGAACTTTGAAAGACTTTACTTAAATTTTCTGATTTGTAACCTTCCTTTCCTTGTTTTTTTGCATCTGTACAAAATGTACGAACTCCAGATGTGGGTATTTCCCATATGATGCCAAGCAAAATCCAATCAGCTCTCTTTATAAGTTCAATTATATCTCTTTTGGGATATTTGCTGTTAATCTCTCCCCAAAAATTACTGCAATCTCTTTGTTAAGGTTCACTTTCTGCCCATAATTTTTCAATGTCCTCCTTATTTAAAGGTACAACAATTTCTGCTGGGTCTATTCCTGATAATTGACAAAGTCTCAATTTTCCTTTTAAAATCAAGTCAGAGATCTTTTCCACATAAGTTTTTAATTTTTTACTCTATTTATTTGGTAGAAATACCCATTCCAATGTAATATCTTCCCTCTGCATTAAAATTCCTGTAGGAGAATGCCTAGAAGGTAAAATAACCAAAATGCAATCCAGTTTTGGATCGACATGATCCATGTGTCCTTCCTGAACTTTCTTTTCTACCAAGGCCAATTCTTTCTCAGCTTCAGGTGATAATTCTCTTGGAATATTTAAGTCCTTGTCACCTTCTAAGGTTTAGTCTATCTCTCCTAATTTGCACCCCTTGGGTTCTAATTTTTTATAGACCTATTTTATATCCTAAATAATTAATAGAATCTCCTCTTTGTATCTTTTCAGGAACAATTTGTAATCCCCAGTAAGGAAAATTTTTTTTTACTTCTTCAAACATTCTTTCTAAAGTATCTGCATTTAAGTTAGATAATAAAATATCATCCACATAATGATAAATTATAGATTTAGGAAATTTTTTTACATATCACTTCCAATAGCTGTTGTACAAAATATTGGCAGAGGGTTGGGCTATTCAACATTCCCTGTGGGAGAACCCACCATTGATATCTCTTAACTGCTTGAGAATGATTATAAGTAGGCACTGTGAAGGCAAAACTTTCTCTGTCTTTTTCTTGTAAGGGTATTGAAAAGAAACCATCTTTTAAATCAATAAGTATAAGAGGCCATTGTTTAGGTAACAGAGTAGGCAAAGGAATTCCAGATTGTAGAGAGCTCATTGGCTGAATTACTTTGTTAATTGCTATAAGATCTTTTACTATTCTCCACTTACCAGATTTCTTTTAAATAACAAGTACAGGAGAATTTTGAGGGCTGGTCGATTCTTCAATATGCTGAGCATTTAACTGCTCTTGTGCCAGCTCTTCTAAAGCCTGGAGTTTCTCTGTTGTTAAAGGCCATTGCTGAACCCATACAGTCTTGTCTGTTAACCATTTTAAAGGTAGAGCTATTGGTGTCTTTGAAAGATCATCAGTTGTTGTGCCCTGTTCTTGTATAATATGGATGGCAGGTGACCACTCATTAGAATAATACCTTCTAATATTTCTCTCAGAAAAGTGTGTTATTTTATGGTTTGTTTCTGAGGTTGGAGGAATATTAATCTGAGTAGTCCATTGTTTCATGAATAGATCATGACCCCACAAGTTCATAGCTATGTTAGCCACATATGGCTTTAATTTTCCTCTCTGTCCTTCTGGACCTATACATTTGAGCCATCTTGCACTCTGTTTCACTTGAGATAATGTTCCAGTCCCTAACAGCTGAATGTTTACCTTCTAAAGAGGCAAAGTTGGATATCAAAATTCTGGTGCAATTATTGCCACATCTGCACCTGTGTCTACTAAACTAGATAACAAAACATCATTTATTTGTATTGTTAATTTTGGTCTTTGTTCATTTATAGAAGTTTGCCAAAAAAAATTGCTTAATGCCTTCTCCTGATTTTTCTATTCTCTTTGCCTCAGCTGTTCTATCACCCTGAGTGGCCTGGTTTATTCCAATATGCATTTGGTTATTTAATTGCTCTGAGTAGTGGTTTCTTCTATGAAGGCAGAAAAGATCTGAACTGGATTTGCTGTGGGGGCCTGCCTGAGGCCCCTCTGGGAGTTTCTCAAGGACAGAAGCAAAGGATTACCTTGCCTCTCCCTTGTTGATCTACATTTGTTGGTCCAATATTTACCCTTACCACACCTTCTTCATACTCCAAAAGAAAGGGGAATTCTGTTGCTGTTCCTGGAATAAACATTCTTTCTAGGAACGTCCTGTTTACACTTCCTTTTCAAATGACCTTGCTTTCCACATCCAAAAATCTGACATTCCTCAAGCCCTTTAAATTGATTTCCTACCCACATATCATCATGGTCATGAGACTCAACATTAATTGTGTCCCTGATCCAATCCTTCAAGGGTGCAGAACTTGCTTTTAATGACATGATTATTCTTTTGTGTGCTGCATTCACGTTCTCAAAAGCCAAAGATTCAATTATTATCTGGCTAGCTTCTGAATTCAGGACCATTCTATTTACTGCTGAAGACAGCCTTTGTAAGAAATTCATGAAGGATTCTTTCAGGCCCTATATAACTTTTGTGAATGACTAAATTTTCTTTCCTTCTTCCTCAATTCTGTCCCATGCATTCATGGCTGCCATGCAGCATAGAATTAAGGTTTGGTTATCATATAAACATTGTCTTTCTATTTCAGCATATTGCCCTTCTCCAAGAAACTGATCCTTGGAAATTTCCACACCTCTAGCTCTCTGTTGACTTTCTATGGTCTTAGCCTCATCTCTGAACCACACATGCCACTGTAACTGTGCTCTGGGTTCCTGGACAGTGGTTACTAATTCTTTCCAGTCTTGCAGAATAATCCTATTATAAGTTGATCAGGAGTTTAACATTTGCTTTACAAATGGAGAATGTATGCCATGAGATACTATAGCTTCCTTATACCTTCTTAAATCTAACATTTCAACTGGAGTCCAATAGTTTGTACATGCCCTTGATCAGGGAGTTGCTGTATGGTTACCAGATAAATTAAATTTTATTGTTTGAAAACAGGCTGTCTTTCTATAACCTTATATTCCTGTTCTATAATTTCACCCTCAAATTCTTCTGTCTGAATCTGAATTTCTCTATAATTTATTTTAACATGTTTTTCTAAAGCTTTTATCTTGGCACTTAAATTGACTCTCTTTTTTTAAATTGTAAAATAAGGATAGGTAAATAAATAATATGCATAATTGATGTTATATACATCCCATCAACATTAATCCTCTCATGTAATTGTTTCATTTTTCAGACTGCCTAATGTCTTATCAAATAGAGACCAATTTTCATCCATTGTAAAAATATTTCACATTTTTTAATGTGGGAAAAATTTTCTCTTTTAAGTAGTTTCCCCCTTTAAGATATCTTATATCTTAATTGACTTACCAAGTCTACATAAAACAGTAGAAATCTGAGGAAATTTCAAAACAGCTACCTAGCGGCTGAGATGGGAATCCAGAGAGAGAGAGAGAGAGAGAGAGAGAGAGAGAGAGAGAGAGAGAGAGAGAGAGAGAGAGAACCTACTATCTACCAGGAAAAGAGAAAAACGCTAAAAGCTAAAGTCCAGCCAGATTTCTGACTAAAAGCTAAAATCTAGCCATGTGCTCAGCTTGAGCCAATTCGGGCCTGAGCTGCTTGTAGCACCAGCTTCTTTAAGCCTGAGCCACTTGAGTTGGCGATCTGGCCACAAATAGCACCAACTGCTTGTAAATGATTGTAGCTATGGTTGAGTGCAGCTCTGACCATGTGCAGCCAGATCGCTTATAGCTCTGTCTGGGCCTGGGGCCTGTAAACTCTAGCCGAGCCAGGCCCCTGGCCTATGAGGCCACCAATGGTTTTTTTATTGAATTCTTGCCATGTGGGCGCCAAATGTAGACGAAATTCTAAACAGTCTTAGTACATAAGAAACACAGAGCCAAATACAGAGGCAATAGCCAAAGAGATCAGAGAGCCTTCACTACCTTATCTTATCACCTAGCTGCTGCCACTTCCCCAAAGAGAGATTCTTCCTGTGTGACTTGTGTTTTTATTGCTTTCCTGTTCTGCCTTCTCATTGGCTCTAAGCCCAGCCACATGACTTCCTTGTCACTGCCTGTCTATACAGACCTCCAGGTCTCTATGGTTGGTACTAGGATTAAAGGCTCATGTCACCACGTTTGGCTGTGTCCTTGATCACACAGAGACTCTGCCTGCCATGTGATTGGATGAAGGGTGTGTGCTATCACTGCTGGACTTCTGTTTATGGCTCACTATGTGACTTCACTATATGATCTCTGATCTCCGGGCAAACTTTATCTATTAACATGCAAATAAAATCACATTTCAGCACAATTAAAATATCACCACATACTGGGGAGATGGAGATGGGCATACCAGTTCTGTCTCCTCACCTGTCCCAGCTCAATTCAGAGTAGAGTCAGTGGGTCAGAAAGAGACAGAGATGTGAGGCTGTGTAATGAGGGCGATGGCTTAGACATGTTGGAAGGAATTATTATCAAATATTTGAGAAAGATTGTCTTAGCCATGTTACAATTTCAAATATTGCACCACAACAGTTTCCCTTTCTGGCAGGTGTTATAGTTAGGATACATACAAAAGTTTATGAAATGCCTCTTAGGTAACGTGTTTCTTCTTGAGAAAAACAGTTTCATTTCCTCATCTTAGAGTTGGCACGAGGTTGACCCTAGTCTGTAATATTCTGTGTCTTCACTTAAGAGTGGTACTGAAATGTAACTGACACAAAATACCATCCACGAGCTATTGAAATTGATGTTTGGCACACGTACATGCTCATCAGACTGTCACTGTCATCAGTAAAGCAAACACTTGTCACCCCCAAACGTGTCTTCTATCTCTGATTTGATTTGATTATTTCATTTCTTCTACTCATTTTGCATTTAATTTGCATTTGTCCATGCTGCTTTATTAGAGTGGAAACACGTTACTTTTATGTCTGGCTCTCTCTTGACCTTTGTGCTATTGTTATCAAAAGTTTCACTTTTGTATGTGTTATAAAGTACATAATACATTTGGCCTTTTATTCAGCCACTGATCTTGGCAAGTGACTTAAAAAACAAAAATAGTGTTCACCCACACACTTAATTTTTCTAATGCTCTGTGTTCCTTTGTATAGGCCTGTATTTCTACCTGGTATAATCCTCCGCCTCTTCTCCTCTATGAATATTTTTCTGGTGAACTACCTTTAAATTCACTAACAATTTCTGTTTGATCAGGCCAACTGATTTTCATTTCAAAATATGTCTTTTCATTCTATAGTGTATACTTGAGTCCTTTTAAAGTGTTCTATCTCTTCATTGAGATTCTTACTGTATGAGATTTGTATTGCTTACCTTGAAAGCATTGGTCCTCCACCTTTATAGTATCTTCATGACTGACATTTGAATCCTCCACTAGGTAAAACACATATCTCCATGTCAATAGTGTTGCTTTTTGTGGACTCATATTGTCCTTTGGTCTGAAACCTATATTCTTATTTCTTAATTTTCCTTAGCTCACTGGTTTCTGCATGGTAAACAAAGCATTATTTATTCCAGTCTTGCCCTGGAGATAACCTCACCATAGCACACATAGGGAGCTTGGGTATGTCCTTAACCTCTGTGCTCTCCCAAACTAACATCTGTTTTCCTTTGTGGTTCCCAGGAGGGAACCTAGAAATCACTAAGTCCTATGTGTACCCTGCCAATGAGAGGCCAATGAGAGAGCTACCCATAAGCAGGTGGAAAAGTAGAATTGCTTTATGTGTATCCTTCTGTCTGTAGGAAAACATCTAGGAGCTGAGGTTTATTACCCACTAGCTCTACTCAGAGCCAAGGAAAGAATCTATGGTAAATGGCTTTATGCTTATTTAAGCAGCATGAGCTTTAAAGTGCTTTAGTTATCCTTTGCCACCAAAAAGAGCTGGACAAATGTCAGTCCCCATCAGGCAAGTTAGAGACCAGTCTTTATGACAGCAAACAAAATGTTGGGGTTCTAGATGGGGACCTGGTCCTTCTAGGATGAACCTAGAGAATAGCCTTAATTGCTGACTTCAGCTATGGAGTTGATCCAAACAAGATATATCCACATATTTAAACTCCAGGGATTAGGATTGCTTCTGTCAGCCCCAAGAATTGACAAGTTAGAGACAGACTTCCAAAGAACTCAAGAAGTGATACTCATATTACACAGTTCAGTTCCTTCCAAAAAGATGGAACCTTGTTTTTGTCACTAGGGTAAAGTTTGTGGTGAGGAGCCTTACATGTGCTCATACTTCAAAGGACAAGTACTGCTTTGCCTTGTTAGCCTTTGGATGCAAGCAAGTTAGCAGCCAGACCCTTAGGCAGCAGCTTAAAAGGTCAGATATTTGATATCCAGCCTACACCCTCCCTGGCCAAAGCAGGAATTAGTCATTATCGCCTGTCACTCTGCTAAGCTAGTGTGAAGATACAGGAAAAGACCTGAGTACTTGTTTTAAAGATACCTTTTCCCCCTCTGTGGTCCTAGGTAGCTGTGCCTGCTGGACCAACTGGATTAACATGCAGAGACAGGTCATTTGGTAGCAGCCTTACAAGTGTGGCCCAAACCCTTCAGTCTTCAGAGAGAAACAGATGAGGAGGGTTGGTCTCTGATGTCAGGGATAAGTTTAGGGTGAGACTGTATCTCAGCTTTTCACACTGATTTGAAGTGGGCTTGTTTTCAGTTCTCTAGTGTATAGATGGTCATATTTTTTGGGATTTTCTCTAAGGGTGTTGGTTAATGTGTTTGCATGGTACCTCTGTGGGGGTAGGGGGTGGCTGGCTGATCCTCCTGTTTTACAATTACCTGATAGTTTCCCTTAGGTCAGGTATGGTGTTTGTTTTAGGGTTTATTTGGTTGGTTGGTTTTGGTTTTTGCTATCAGAATTCCGTGTTACTTTTGTGAGAGTTGGATATATTTGGACTCCTAAAATTATCAAGATGTAGAATATGCATACACATTAGAGGACTAAAGAGAAGGCTCGGTGGTTCAGAGCACTTGCTGCTTCTGTAGAGGACCCAGATTCAGTTCCCAGCACCAACACGGTAGCCCATACCCACCTGGAACTCCAATTCCAGGGGATCTGATGCTCTCTTCTGACTTTGTGAGCTTATGAATATAGGTTGTACAGAGACAGACCCTCAGGCACAGGCACACACACGCACACATATGCACAAGCACATGCACACACACACACACACACACACACACACACACACACATGCATGAGCGCATGCACACACACAGAGTACTTTGTATTTTCATTTAAATCAACTCATTTCTTATATCTTTGCTCTGTTTAGATTATGAAGTTTTTGTTCAATAAATACTTTGGAAAACATCTCTAGTTTGCTTGAAGACAGCTTCATCCTTCAGGCCTTACTTTGGGGCTGCTTGTTTGTTTCTTTGGGAGTTTTTTTGAGAGTCAGGATCCTTTTCTCCTCAACCCAGGCCCACTCTCCTTCCATAGACTCAGTCCATCTCCCTGAAGACTGGATGTCTAGAGGTGACACTGGCCCGTAAGCTTTATTTCAGCGGTTCTCAACCTGTGGGCTGTGACCCCTTAGAGGGTTAAGTAACCCTTTCACAGGGGTCGCATATCAGATATTTATATTATGATCCATAACAGTAGCAAAATTACAGTTATGAAGTAGCAGCGAAGACAACTTTGCGGTTGGGGGTCACCACAACATGAGGAACTGTATTAAAGGGTCACAGTGTTAGAAAGGTTGAGAACCACTGCTCTACTCAAAAGACAACAAAAACATGTGCAGTGCATCCTCTCCTTCAAATTGCACCAGTGAGCCCCAGCTTCACTGATTCTCCTACTTTCTTCCTTGCCTGTGTGGTTTTTGGCCTACAACTTCAGATCCTCCTACCTTGGCCTCAGCTTTCCTAGTGTTTGGATTACAGCATGGGTCACTGTGCTCAGATGCTTCCACAATTTTTTTTTTCAGACTGGCACTCCTGCAGCATTCAGCCAGGGTTGAGTAGCTCCTGTTACTGAGACAAGATCTGTACGGTGCTCTAAACAATTTTGTAGGAATCTGGGCTTGCATTGAGTCTTAGCAGTCTGATAGGAACAGACAGAGTGGCCAGAACTGTCACCAATCATCCTATCAGGGAGTTCCTCTCTTGGTCTTGGTAGTTTCCCGATAGAGACTGTAGATGCCTGTGAATTTGAAGTGCATGATTCCTCCAGAGTCTTCCTCTTCCGCCCACCCATCTACAGAATGTCACTTGAGTTTGCTTCTGTGTCACAGCCTGGAAATGCCCTGGGGACTGAAGACTGGGACAGTTGTGGGGCTCTTCTTGCTTGGTTTCCCTCTTTCGTGCATCACTGTTATTTTTTTGTCATAAGATTTTCTTTTATTCAAGCAACTACTTTCTGTTATTTCAGCTAGAACGGCATATCTGGTCCCCATGGTTCCATCGTGGACCAAAGCAGAAATGTTTGCCACTGATTCTAGATTTGCATGGTAACTATGAGATCCATAAACCAACTAGAAACAGAGAGAAATCTAGGAGATGGAAAGAAAAAAAAACACCAAGAAACTTACAAATAAAGTGAGAAAACAAGAAAAGCTTAGCCTGTTTGTTTTAATTAAACCAATACTTGCTGATGTAATAAAACACTTTTCTTTTTAGACTACTATAATAGAATATGCAAATTAAAAATGCTATGAGAAGTAAAATGACAGGACATAAGGAACAAATAAAGTTTCCTAGTGGGAGTAAAACTGATAGGCAAGGAAACAAGTAAGTCAATTGGTTAAGCTGGGATTGATTGGGACGTTTGAAGAGAGATTACATTGCACATGTTGTCTTTAACAAAGACTTAAGAACCCCATTAGATGTCCAGTCTTCAGGGAGATGAACGAAGTCTATGGAAAAGGAGTAAGGCTGGCTAGGGAGGAAAGGATTCTAAATCATAAGCAGATAAAAATCGACTCCAAATTGTTAAACTCAGTAACGCAGGGTTTGTGTGGTACCTACCTCCACTAAAGCCTCAGGCTTGGGTGTTCTCTGTGTTCATTAGAACATCAGACCATGGGTTCAGCTGCTTGACTGTTTTTAAGAAAAGGCAGAGCTGGGAAAAGGTCTCAGTGAGAAAGTGGTTGACCTTCCTTAAGGAGGAAGTAAGAATTTCTTCCTTTGATTTAAAAAAGGAACTGTCATTTGATCTATGTACCATGTTACCATCAACTTTTTATTCTTTGTGGTGCTTGGTGTCACACTCAGACCCTCACATTCAATGGGCTTCATTCCTGCTAGGCAAGTGCCCTGCCACAGAGCTATATCCCCAGCCCTGTCGCATGGTCTTCTGTATTCTGCTTAGATCTCTCTGATTTGAAATCATTTTCAATGTTTCCTATATGACCATAGCTGGTGTTTTCTTGAGCATCATGTAAGTTGAGCTCCCGAGCAAGCTGACATGTTTGTGACTTCAATAACACTCCATGACAATCACACTTTCTACAAAAAAAAAAAAGAAAGAAAGAAAAAAAGAAATACACACAGCATCCTGAAACACACATACAAGAATGTCAAAACATACTGGTATATTGCACTCCAGAGTTGAAATGTATAGATGAATATTGATTCATCAAAAAGTTTCATAATTATAATGGCTCTGATCAAAACTTTGTTGCAAGAGAGGGAGGAAGCACTTCCCTTGCTTCTTGTAATGGTCATTATTTGTTCCCAACATTTGTGTCCCAAGCGGACACATTTGCCAGCCTTTATTTTATGCCTTGAAAATGTTCAGCAAGCTAGTCTAAGATATTTTCTGTTCTTCAGTAGCAGCTCCATTTTCAAAAAGGCAGTGTTCCGGTCACCTTCAGTTTCAGGAAAATGAAATCCATCCGGGGAAGGAAGTGCACTCTGAGAAATTCGTTGGCATACTTGGAAGGTTCTAATTACACAGCTTAATGTTACAAAGTGTATGGAACTTACTCAAAGTCATCAAGGAAGTAAAAGGTCATTCCTAAAAACACTTCATATCATATCTATAACAACATCGGAAGGAATGCAACTCAGTACCATCTGTCCTTTTGTTTTGCATTTCCCACGTCTTATACTTGGGGGCGGAGCCTCCACCAGGGTGGATATGATGATTTTAACTCTTGTCCATCTCAGAAATCTCACAAAGTTTGCTTGTCTTGCAAAATCCAAAGCAAACCCTTGGGCTGCAGCCATTGACTAAGCCAGTGTTGACATTTGCTGCTTTCCAGGGGAAAAGTGGGTCAGCTGCCATACAAATCTCCCTGCACAGCTAGAAGCAGATCCTGTGGAGATGCAATAAAGGCTTCCTAAGATGATTTTAATGCAAATACGAAGGAGGAAAATTCATCCTTGAATTAATGTGGAAAGGCCAACTCTCATGCTGCTTCTCTTGGAGGAAAATACCCACCACTCTGAGCACAGACGGTGCCTGTGTGTATGGCAAGGCAACCAAAAAGCCAGCTACTTTCTTGATGTTACGTTCCATCCTCACTGTTTCCCTCTCCCAGTGGAGTATCCCATCCCCAGCTTAGAAATCTGTTCATCAGATGTCACAGGTTGTTACCCACTGACACCAGAGCACAGTATTTTGGAAACAATTGATTCTTTGTCATTTGAAAATAATATCTTAATTAATTTTGAGTATTTCATACACCCCCCAACTTCTCCCAGATCCACCCTTACCTCTCTACCCATTCCACTTTGTGTCTTCTTTGCTGTTGTTCCTAACCCACTAAGCCCAATTTGTGCTACTGAAGGAGAGAGGTAATCATCTGACCCAGCTGTGAGTCCTATGAGCTACAATAGTGATCAGTCTTGAAAGATATATCTACTGATGCAACAGTGGCATTAATATTATGTAGTAACCAACCACTTTCTGATTAGACTCAAGGCCCACACCACAAGACAGAACCCATACCTGGCCTTGCCGTCCTTGTTATGCATATATATATATATATATATATATATATATATATATATATATATATACATATATACATATACATACATATATGTGTATATATATATATATTATTTTACAATACCATTCAGTTCTACATATCAGTCATGGGTTCCCCTATTCTCCCCCCTCCCACACCCTCCCCTTACCCCCAGCCTACCCTCCATTCCCACCTCCTCCAGGACAAGTCCTCCCCCGAGGACTGCGATCAACCTGGTAGACTCAGTCCAGGCAGGTCCAGTCCCTTCCTCCCAGCCTGAGCCAAGTGTCCCTGCATAAGCTCCAGGTTTCAAACAGCCAACTCATGCAATGAGCACAGGACTTGGTCCCACTGCCTAGTTGCCTCCCAAACTGATCAAGCCAATCAACTGTCTCACGTATTCAGAGGGCCTGATCCAGCTGGGGGCCCCTCAACCTTTGGTTCATAGTTCATGTGTTTCCATTCATTTGGCTATTTTTTTCAATAATTGAGTAAAACTGAAATTTATTATAAGCCACAGTCGTCCTAGGGACCTCCATGCTATATATATAGCCTCTATGGTTCTATGGGTTGTGGTCTGATTGTTTTTTATTTTATGTCTAGAATCCACCTATGAGTGAGTACATACCATGACTGTCTTTCTGGGTTTGGGTTACCTCACTCAGGATAATTTTTTCTAGTTCCATCCATTTGCCTGCAAATTTCATGCTTTCATTGTTTTTCTCTGCTGAGTAGTACTCCATTGTGTATATGTACCACATTTTTTTTCATCCATTCTTCCGTTGACTGGCATCTAGGTTGTTTCCAGGTTCTGGCTATTACAAATAGTGCTGCTATGAACATAGCTGAGCATGTATCTTTATATAAATCAGCATTCCTTGGGTATATGCCCAAGAGTGGGATGGCTGGGTCTTGAGGTAGTTCGATTCCTAACTTTCTGAGAAACCGCCATACTGATTTCCACAGTGGTTGTACAAGTTTACATTCCCACCAACAGTGGAGGAGTGTTCCCTTTGCTCCACATCCTCTCCAACATTGGTTGTCATTGGTGTTTTTGATTGTAGCCATTCTAACAGGTGTAAGGTGGTATCTCAGAGTCATTTTGATTTGCATTTCTCTGATGATTAAGGATGTTGAGCATTTCTTTAAATGTCTTTCAGCCATTTGTGTTTCTTGTTTTGTGAATTCTCTGTTTAGCTCTTTAGCCCATTTTTTAATTGGACTGTTCAGTACTTTGATGTCTAGTTCTTGAGTTCTTTATATATTGTGGAGATCAATCCTCTGTCAGATGTGGGATTGGTGAAGATCTTTTCCCAATCTGTTGGCTGTCTTTTTGTCTTATTGACTGTGTCTTTTGCCCTGCAAAAGCTTCTCAGTTTCGAGAGGTCCCATTTATTAATTGTTGTGCTCAGGGTCTGTGCTGTTGGTGTTTTATTTAGGAAATGGTCTCTGGTGCCAATGCATTCAAGATTGCTTCCTATTTTCTTTTCTATTAAGTTTAGTGTAACTGGATTTATGTTTAGGTCTTTGATCCACTTGGACTTGAGTTTTGTGCATGGTGACAGATATGGATCTATTTGTAATCTTTTACATATTGAGATCCAGTTATGCCAGCACCATTTGTTGAAGATACTTTCTTTGTTCCATTGTATAGTTTTGGCTCCTTTGTCAAAAACCAGGTGTTCATATGTGCATGGATTAATGTCAGGGTCTTCAATTCAATTCCATTGGTCCGTATGTCAGTTTTTATACCAGTACCAAGCTGTTTTTATTACTATAGCTCTATAGTAGAGTTTGAGGTCAGGGATGGTGATGCTTCCAAGGGTTGCTTTATCGTATAGGATTCTTTTAGCTATCCTGGGTCTTTTGTTTTTCCATATGAAGTTGAGTATTTTTCTTTCCAAGTCTGTGAAGAATTGTGTTGGGATTTTGATGGGGATTGCATTGAATCTGTAGATTGCTTTTGGTAAGATTGCCATTTTTACTATGTTAATCCTACCTATCCATGAGCATGGGAGATCCTTCCATTTTCTGATATCTTCTTCAATTTCTTTCTTTAGAGATTTAAAGTTCTTATCAAAAAGGTCCTTCACTTGTTTAGTTAGTGTTATCCCAAGGTATTTTATATTATTTGTGGCTGTTGTAAAGGGTGATGTTTCTCTGACTTCTTTCTCAGCCCTTTTATCATTTGTGTATAGGAGGGCTACTGATTTTTTTGAGTTGATCTTGTATCTTGCCACTTTACTGAAGGAGTTTATCAGCTGTAGGAGTTCCCTGGTAGAGTTTTTGGGATCACTTATGTATACTATCATATCATCTGCAAATAGTGAAAGTTTGACTTCTTCCTTGCCAATTTGTATCCCTTTGATCTCTTTTTGTTGTCTTATTGCTCTAGCTAGAACTTCTAGTACTATATTGAATAAATATGGGGAGAGTGGACAGCCTTGTCTTGTTCCTGAATTTAGTGGTATCGCTTTAAGTTTCTCTCCATTTAATTTGATGTTTGCTGTTGGCTTGCTATAAATTGCTTTTATTATGTTTAGAAATGTTCCTTGTATTCCTGATCTTTCTAAGACCTTTATCATGAAGGGGTGTTGGATTTTGTCAAAGGCTTTTTCAGCATCTAAGGAGATAATCATGTGGTTTTTTTTTTCTTTCAGTTTGTTTATATGGTGTATTACATTGACTGATTTTCATATGTTGAACCATCCTTGCATCCCTGGGATGAATCCTGCTTGGTTGTGATGGATGATTGTTTTGATGTATTCTTGGATTCGGTTTGCCAATATTTTGTTGAGTATTTTTGCATCAATGTTCATGAGGGAGATTGGTCTGTAGTTCTCTTTCTTTGTTGCATCTTTGTGTGGTTTGGGTACCAAGGTAATTGTAGCCTCATAAAAAGAGTTTGGTAGTGTTCCTTTTGTTTCTATTGTGTGGAACACTTTGAAGAAGATTGGTATTAGTTCTTCTTTGAAAGTCATATATGTGCTGCCGAAGCGAGCACCCTTATTATGTTTTTAAACCTTTTGTGTTACATGAACACCTCAAATTCTTTTTCTATGGTGGCAGCATCTCAGGTGACCTTCTCTTGGTAGCTGTCATTGGCCACATTTTCAACCTTGTCTTCTCTGAGCTCCATTCTTACACTTAAGAACTTATTCTCTATGAACTCCCGGTTCTCCCAATTATACCATTCATTTCTCTTCTTGCAGAACATGAAGCCTTGAAATGTCACCTGCCCATTTCTTTCCTTCACCCTCCATGTGACGTTAGCTAACGTAGCCCTCCATTGTTTTCCAGAGTCCCATTCTCATCATTCTGACCAAGTCTGACCGTCATGAGACACGGACCACAAATGCAGCCGCCAGTCAGTCCTCTGGCTCTCCCTGTGCCTCGATGCTCTGCTGCATGCCCTGTTTAGTTCTTGAACTTCTCCTTCCTCTTTGCTGTGGGCCTTTTCTTTATTCCTCTTTCTCCACATTCAGCTTCTAAGATACAGTCACTTCCCTCACCTGACATCTGGCTCCTGATTTTATTTTTCCTATATTTGTTACGTTAATATGGTTGAAAATTGCTTCACAGCTGTGAATTTCTTAGTAACTTCCAGTAACTGTTCAATGTCTATACAAAGTCCAAGTTCTTTAGTATTTAATAATCTAGCCTCAATATGCCTGTCTAGATTCACCTTAAGGTCGTTACTCCCAATTCAAAACTTCTACAAAATTACACTTTCTGCTACAAAATATAAATTCAGTTCTCAGATCTTTGTGTATTCAGAGCAAGCTGCCTAGAACATGGACCCTTCCTTCTTACTTGAGTTTATCATTTGGAATCTACACCAGGTCTTCCACTCTCAATGAAACAAACCCCATTTGTCCAAGCACATAGTAATCTGCCCACCACGCTGTCTTCTTTCACTTAGGTGACTCAGTCATGTTAGCTTTTACCATTTTCAGCCTGGAGTTCTTTTTTGCTGTTTGATGCCTATTCCTGGCTCTTCTTTCTGGTTGTGTTGTAAGGATCTGGCACAGTGCCTTGCTCAAACACAGTTTATGGTTGTGACGCTGATAAGAGCAGTTGTTTACCACCCCTTCAGGATGCTCCTCCACCCTGTGAAATGTTTACCAAGGAAGAAAATGTTCGCGTTATCAACCTGAGACTCTGAGGGTTTACCTATTAAAAACACTCGACGAGAAAGATAACAAGAAAAATCTCTGGCAACATCCATCTTCAACTGTCAATCACACACATATGTATGACTAAGCAAAAAAATCAGTGAATTACAGTTGAACATGGGCCTGATGCAGACTTTCTTTTTTATGCTCTGACCTTGGCCTACTTTGGTATCTGGCCAAATGGCTCCTTTTCCCTGAGAACATTTGTTCCTGGTTTTATCTCTTTGTCTTTCAGGCTTCCTCTTGCTCCAGAAATGCTCTGTTACTGCAATGATGTCCTTGGGTTTCCAGAACTGTGAATGTCATACACTGGCCTCTGACCCTTCACCCACACATCTTCCCAGGGAGCTACCTGATTGGTGTACCATCAGCTGCTGAGTCCTCTGAAACTCTCATTAGACACCATTTTTGAGGGTCTTTGTGTTTATAAAATTTAGAAAGTTTCTAGGATCAAGTTTAATTCTGACTTTTCAGAATTAACATTTCATAAATGCTGACATTAGGAAATGATCCTATGAATGTCAGGCTGGCTGCACATTGGAACCTACCATGCCATATCACTGATGTCTTAGGAACAGCCCTGCTTCTGTATTTCTGTGCTCAAGTCCTCAGAGATGCTGAAAGAAATGCTAACAAATCATGAAAGAGTGATAGCTTGATGTCTATAAGGAAAGGAGTCTGGGCCCCTAACTCATACCATATACAAAAACTAACACGTATGGATCAAGTGCCTAGATGTGAGCACTCAAACTAGAAAACTCAGGAGAAGCTGGGTGGAAATCATCAGAACTTTGGAATGAGCCATGATACTTGAGGCATACAACCAAAAAGGACAAGGAAAAAAATTAAAATATATGTTTAGTTGAATCAAAATAGAAAATGTTTGCACTTCAAAAGACACTATCAAAAACATGAAAAACAGCTCACAGAACAAGAGAAAATATTTAGAAGTCATATATATGTGTGTGTGTGTATATATATCTGCATATATATATATAGGATATAGTGCCCTGTATACATATTTTTTTATAATGCAACAAAAAAAAACTGAATTTTTTTTCACAGATGTTAAAAAAGCTTACAAACACCTGTAAAAGATGGTGGACATCATCAGCCACTGTGAGGTAACACTTCCCACTCACTAGGGTGGCATGGTAGAAAAGGAAATAATAAGAGTTTAGGAGTGCATAGAGCTGCCATGCACTGCTAAGGAGGATGCAGTCTATCAGGACACTTTGAAAAACAGGCAGCTACTCAAAAGCGAAACAGAATCTCCACATGACCCATTCCTAAGTACCTTCCTATGGGAATTGAACTCATATACCCACACAAGAACTTGTGTGTCCATAGAAGTATTATCCTTGTGTGCTTGTGTGTGTATATACACTTCAAAATTACACCATTTCCTCCTCCATTTCCTCCCTCCACTCCCTATGATGCTCTTCCCCTTTCTTCCTCTTGAAATTATAGCCTCTTTTTCTTTCATTGTTGTTTTACACACACACACACACACACACACACACACACACACACACACCACGCACAGAAACCCTTAAATATATAAATACAACCTGCTCAGTCCTTTTGGCATTACTTGTATGCATGACTTCAGCCCGACCACTCGGTAGTGGATAATCAATCAGGAATCTCATCCCTGGGGAAGACCATCTCTCCCCTCTCAGCATTCCTCAGTTGTCTGTAGCTCTTGTCTGTAAGTAGAGTCCTGCGAGATTTCTCCCCGTCCCCATTTGTGTGTCTATTGGTGTTGTCATTGTTCGGGTCTTGTTTAGGTAGTCATGTTGTTGAGGGCGTAGCTTTCTGTCATTTCTAAGAGATACATTCTCACAGCAGATTTCCTGGTCCTTTTGCTTATATCGTCTTCTCACTCCCTCTTCTGAGATGTTCAGTGAACCTTAGGCACAGGAGCTGTGTGAGCTGTGTCGTGGATGTATCAGTTCAGGCTAAACATCCCACAATCTGCAATCCCTTCCTCTCCACTGTTTGACTGGCTGTGTGTTTTTTGTAATGATCTTCTGTGAGAAAAAGCAGTCTATTTGACAGGTGGTGAGAGCCGCACTTATCTGTGGGAATAAGGATAAATATGTAGAATGCAGTTAGGAGTTAGTCAGCATTATTGTTAACATCAAGGCATGGAACAATTCAAATACTGTCCACTGATGGATGGATTAAAAACAATATGTGTCCATATAGTAGTATATCAATCATGAAGCAAATAATATACTAATTGATGCTATGCCAATAAACCTTGAAAACACAGCTGAATGGGAACACTGGTTCATGGAAGTAATTTTCTTCTTGAGATCTAGCTAATGACAGAACAGTACCCAGGCAGATAGTATCGTGCTCACAGACACTTTATTGTTTTTTTACTCTGAGTGGTACCAAACTGCCTTCTCAAGCTTGAAGCAGGATCAGTCCTCATTTTCAACTTTCCTTTCAGAAGAAAAGTTCCAAGATGGATGCAGTGTTTCTTTGCTGATCCAGTGTCCTCACAGTGTTAGGAAGGCCAGGAGAGAAGGACCTTTCAGGACGACTTAAAGGGATGGAGAGGAGCCAAGCCCCAGTCCCATCCCTGTGGAGATGTGACCCCTGTGTCACTTTAGGAAGTTTCAAGTCAGTTTGTGAGAGGTCCATGGCTCCATTACCCAGTGTTCCAGTGCAACTGACTGACGCTTTCAACTTTCAATTAGAATATTCCAGCCGTTTGCTCATAGTCTGTTCACTGCGATTGACTTAGCCGTGGTTCATCTTCTCACACTCTCATTCATCTTTGCCCCTGCCCTGCCTCCTAGGGCTTCATAAGCTTCATTCAGAACTTTCTTCACTTTTTAGTGGCACTGAGCTGTGTGCTCTGGAATTTGGTTACTGACTGGGAAAGTCATAAGGATCTGCGCAGACACTGAAGTCTATCTCTTTCCACTCTGATATTCCTAGATCAGTGAAATACCCCCTTTAGTGGCCATTGGAATCCCTAGGGCCGAGGAGTTGAACCCTTGGATAAACTTCCAAATCATACATAATAGCTCCTCACCTCAAAGGTTTTAGTGCTATGGATTTCAAGTGGGAAATGTGACTTTGCATTCTTCTTGCAAAATGCTTCCTGAGCGGGATCTGGAAAACCAGCCCCAGGACTTCACCCGTTTGTGGCCCTCTGTGTTTATGGAACACAGCAACAATTAATCCATATAGATGAGGCTTTACTGTGCTGCCTAGGGAATGTTGAATTGCTTTCTTTATTATCGTTATATAAAGCCCTATGTAAATTTAGTTTAGTAATTTAAAATTTTAATTAAAACCTCTTACTTTTAAAAATGAATTTCCAAGGCAAAAATGCACGTGGTGATTTAATAACGATGCCAAACATCCAGAACATGGTCCATTTAAATTTCAGCTTCTATTTTCACATTTGTTCTGCATTTCCCTGGTCTCATCTCTGCCTTCTGTCTTCAAGCATTTAAATTATGGCTATTCTGTGTCTGTCTCTGAAGTAAGCCCCACAGAGCAAAGATGGGTGGGGAAGACACAAATAAGTAAGTTCCCCACCAGTCGGAGTCGATCGGTGTGAAAATAAGGGCTTGCACCAGGGACAATAGCAGGGGCAGCACAGATGTTCTAGAAGAAGACTGGGAGCCAGCGTGGCTTAACCAAAAGGAAAAGCAATTATAACAGCATTAATGTGACAGTGGTTTATCCATTTACTTGTTAAAAAGTTTCCCTTTGAACTGAAGAACCTTCTTCATCAAGCTTTTTACAAAAATAGGGAGCCAGATACTTAATGTTTATATTTTAAAGCAAAGCACACTATATGCTTTGTCTAGTGGGCGTACTAATAAAATAATTTTGCCATCTGATAGAGTTATAGAAATTTTTGGGGCAAACTGAATATTAAAAAACTGTGTAAACCTATGTGTTCTGGACCAAACAAAACAAGGACTGCTGGCTGATGAGACCAGCCGGGATGAGACTCCATTGCAGACACAGCTAAAAGGAAGGGCTTTGCTATGAGAGGGCGCCACCTTCTGGCCAGCCTTTCTGGACCCACTAATGCCAGGATCTACTACATGGTTCTTACCTCAGAAACAGGGTCTTTCTGTAGAACCCTAGAAATCCAGGCCAGGCCCCTTCTTGGGAGTCCTATCTCACACTTATAAAATGAGCAAATATGCTTGTACTAAGACTGGGTTAGGTTGTAAAAAACGTGTTGCAATGGATGTGTGGCCATCAGCATTAGACAAGGTCAATGTGGCACACTTTTCGAGTACGTGGCCCTTTGTTTTACTGTCCAGAAGAGCTGAGGCCTGCCGCGTACGAGCCTGGAGCAAATTTATTGGCATCACTGACCCCAAATTCTTCATCTGTAAAACAAGAATAATAATATGAAATTTTATTCAGGACAAAATATGTAAAAAAAATGTAGCATAAATACATGATTGTCAAAACAACAGCAAGATAGCCACAAAGAACAAGTTATTTAATATAAATGTAGCTTAATCAGTCCAGGGACTGTAGGGAGCTACATAATCTACCCAAAATATCTTGCGAAGTATTATAAGAGTTGCTTTACACTTTTCAGTCCTTTGGGACAGGTCTACCCTCTGGGTGAAGGACCACCGTTTGCCAAGCTGCCAGCTGATCAGTGCCCTGGGAGATCAACAGGATGACAGCTCAGCTTTTATTTGCTTGTGGTGGCGTGGGTTGAGCTAGGGCCCTAATCTCCCAAACATAACATCACTGAAAGACTGCTTGAAACTTTTCAATAATTATTAAAACAAGAAAATATTTTGTTTTAGTTAGATAAACTCATTTATTCAGGCTAAGTTTCGAAAACTTGGAAATTTCATAGTGATACTTTTAATTGATGCAAAAGCAAATGGAGCAGCCAAACCCCATACCATGGTACTCCTACCAAAGTAAATGAATAAATGAATAAATAAATATAAATAAAAATAGGAGTACAGTTCTTAAATTTTACTGCCAGAGATAATCAACCCCATGGACTTAAAAAAATCTTAAATTTAGAATATTCATGAATCTGCCTCCTCTGAAGTTTTATAAATTAAACACTATCATAATCAGTCAAAAAGATACACTAAAAGCCAAGTTGCCTGAGCCAAGAGCTTCACAATATGCTAAGCCCTAACTACAGGTTTTACAAGCTCTAACCTCATCTAACCTCAAAGCTCGAAGATGGGTCCAGAGTTCACATCATGGGGCTTGAAAGGGCTGGCTATTCATCTTACCCTATTGTTTGATTGGGTTGGTGAGTGGCAAGGGGGGATGTGAACCTGTTTCCCATGGAGTTTCTCAAGCTATATTGCCTGAGTGGTTTGAACAGATCATAATGAATTATCGAATTATGTACTAGTTTTCGCATGCCTATGACCTGTTTCTCAATATCCAACAAGATAGGCCTAAAGTACACATCCTGTTAGCAAGATGCCCAGAACACTATTTGCAAGTATAGTGGTCACTTCATGGTACCTGGAGATCCCTGGGCCTCATACACATCGGTGGGAAGGTTAGAACCTAGGCGATCTCTGTATAATTCCTTGACCTTGTGATCACAACTGCCCTAGTGAACCTGCGGAAGAAGAGTTGGGTGAATGAACAGGACAGGGGGCTTTGCTGCAAGCAGACCTGGTGTGTCCATTCACATTTTCCTCCTCATTTGTATCAAGAAGAAGCACTCGAGGACGGAAAATGTTCATCTTAGACCCAAGAAGGTTTTAAAATAATTCCTTAAGTTTCTTTCAGATTCTAAGCCTTTTACCTAGTTTGGTAATTTTTGTTGCTAGTAAATCAAAATTCACTGTAAGGAGGTATGTAGGACTGGAGTTGGGGGATGAGCCAGGACCTTTGGTGCATTCTTCTCATTCAGAGCTCCAAGTTTTGGGACCAGGCGGATCAGGCCTGTGTGTAGCAAGGGCTGTGGTTGGGTTTACTGTGTTGGACTGCAGATATATCCAACCAGGCTTGCTCTCTACAGCAGTATTTGTCTATCTGTTTGCTTATATCTGCTGTGAGTCCATGCTAACCATTTTGGAAACTTAAAGAAATTTTGTTTCCTATGGAATGTTTGGGAAATATCCATGGAAGTTACTGGCCTTGGTGTACACTCTCTGTCATACTTTCAATACTATTAATAATTTAAAAAACAAAAAGAAATGAAGCCATAACCTTTACGTGTAGTGACAGAGCACCATAACAAACATGATTGTGTTCTTATTGTTCTTAGCTAGAGAGGAGTGTGGAGCTTTGACTAAAGGATGATTATGCCTTTCTCTTCTTTTTCCTCCTTCACATGTGTATCCAACTGGAAATTTTGAAGAAGTATTCTAGAATATGTCCAATGCCACTGCTAACTCTGTATCCTAAAAATAAAGTTCAAGAAACCATTCTAAGATACATATATCTGAAAGTTGTGTATGTGCATATACATAAAAATATATGTGGTTTATGCCTCGAGTGTACATAGTACCTATGCACTACCAGGAAGTCTCACAACAGGAGGCACCATTTTCTCTTCTCCAAGATGAGGAAGCTGAAACATGGAGGGCTGAGTGGCTGTGCAAGCTACACACAGATAGTGAGTTCAGGATTGCTTTCTCATGGGCAATGATGTCTCCATGGATGGCTATTCTATGGATACTTGGGAGGACCAGATATTTGGAGTGACTCACACTCGCCATTAAGAACCTTAGTTAGGAATTTGGCTTAGCAGAAGCACTGGATGAGGACTGGGGTCAATAATAGCATATGCATTCCTGGGGTCAATACTATTTTAACCCTGGTTCCACCAGTTGTAAATTGTAGGCATTTGGAACACTAGAGCTGATTTTTTTCTTATATAATGTAGAGAAGATGACATCCCACACTTCACAGAAATGTCATGAAGACAGATGACATAGTGGGTATAGACACATCTGGAAACATTTGAAATATTGTATAAATATTCAGAAATGATAACTCGCATGGTCACAGTTAGTTTGGGATTACTAAACTGGGACTCTATTAGTCTGAGCCCATTGTTCTTTTCATTCATTTGTGCTATCTTAGTGTGCCATGCAAACATGTTCATTCACACATTGGTCATTCTTCTTATGGGTAAATGAGACCTGGCATACTCTGCCTTGGAATAGGATTCTCGCTGTTGCTGCTGCTGCTTTGATAAACAGTGTGTTGCTCCACCATGGAATCCACTTCCCTCTGATTCAAACTTGAAAATTCTCCCACCCCATGAAGCTAAAATCTACATTGCAAACAAAGCTCCCTATAAGCCTGCTTTCCAAGCATAATCAGAGATGCTCAGAGTGGAAGCCTCACCTGAGCTGGAGCAGGACTTCAGTTTACAGATAGAAAAGTGGAGGGCCATTGTGAGAAAGTGATGTGACATCACCCATCCAGTTAGGGCCATGAGCCTGACACCATCCTGAGAAGCTGAGGGAACCTGGGTTTATTGTTGTGTTTTCAGAGCTGACGGGTCTTTTGAAATAAACATATCACCTTCCTAAGTGTTTGCCCTTTGCTACTTACAGAAGAAGACTGCACAAGCTGGGCGTATCCAAGGTCACCCAGGTGGATTTCCTGCCCAGGGAAGTAGTATCCTACTCCAAGGAGACACAGACTCCTCTTGCGACTCATCAGTCTGAAGGTAAAAGTTGGCTTTTGTTTTCTTTGTGTGTTATGTCTGCAGACATTGTCAACATCTTTTGTGTTGACTTCATATCCCAGGGGTCATCATAGGATGTAAACAGAGTGACACCCAGAAAGCCACAGATGCCCTTTTTCTCTGATTTTGGAGGATCTGCAGAGGGAATCCTTTGCTATTCCTCCAAGAGATCCATGAACTTGTACGTGGATAACCTTTATGTCAAGTTTCTGTGCTTCTGTGCGGCAGGTGGACAGCATCAAAGTAGTGAATAGATGTTTTCACAAATGGTGTTAATAAGACTATGTACGTTAAGATTCACCATTCGGGGATGGGGAAAATGCTCAGAAGTTAAGAGTGCATCCTGCTCTTGCACAGAACAAGCACCCAGGTCTGGTGGCTCACAACCTCCTGTAAATTCAGATCCAGGGGATCCATTGCCTTTTTTGGCCTTTGAATGTATGTGCACGCACCCAGTACACACACACACACACACACACACACACAAGTACAAATAAAAAAATCTTTTAAAAATTCACTGTTTGTAGGGACAGCAAACTGAAGCCCACCACCTGTTTCTAGAAATAGAATATTACTAGGGCATAGATGCTACCAATCATCTGCACCTACGGCTAATTTTTCTGCTATTAATGGTCTGGTTGAATAGACATGAAGGAGACTTTAGCTGTCTCACAAAGCCTAAAATCTTGGACCTACTCCAGAAAACCTTTTCTGGGCCCTGATTTTCTGGGCACTTCACATGACAACACATAAGTTAACAATATTCTCCATGTACATTCCATGTCCATGAGTGGGAATGGAACTGTATACCTCTTTTATGCATACCAGAAAATGTGAAGTGGAAAATTTGTATGCAAATCATTAAAAGTCAATGTGGTGATTAATTATGACTTTTAACTTCCTGGGATTGGAATATTGACTGAAATGAGCCTCTGGGCATGTCTGAGGGATTTTCTAGATTTGCTTAGTTGAGGTAAGAAGACCCACTGTATATGCAGGTGACGCTCTTATGTGAGTTGAGGTCTTGGTCTGAATTAAAAGGAGAAAGGGACCTGAGCAGCAGCATTCACATCCCTTTGTTTGCTTATGCCGTGCCCCTCAAGACCCTGTGCCCACGACCCGTCTGCCATGATAGACTGTATTCTCCAACTGCAAACCAAAATAAACTCTTACTTAAGCGGCTTGTTGTCAGGCATTTTTATCGTAGTAACAGGACAAGGAATGAATACAGACAACAATAAGAAAAGTTAAGATCGATAAATCCTAATGTTTCCTCAAAGTACAATACCGTGCTGGAGGATAGAGATACAGCTCAGTGGCAGGTTGCTTACCTAGCATGCACGCAGCCCTGGTACAGTTCTCAAAGCTGTGAGAGATAAACAAACAAATACACACATTATACCAAGATAAAATTACATGAAAATCGGAGATATGTGTATACAGAAAATGGAGTAAGTCAAGTTGCATTGTTAGAAAGTAACATTGCTGATTTAGCAAGGAAAGGGTCCTTTTACTTCGTGTGTCATTGGTGTGGGGAAGAGGATGTTAGAATTTGGGGTTCATTCTTGCTATATAATAAACACTGAGCAAAATCCTAAATAATGAACTATATTAGCCTTTCATACTTGGTCTGTAGCAGACATAAACCAATTCAGCTTGGTTTGTGCAGGCTACAGAGATTTTTCTTTTGGATTGTCAATACATAATGTCAAAAATGAAAAGAAATCTTGTTCCTTGAAGTTCAGACTGCCTACAGACCTTTGAGAGAGTTCTCCTCAGGAATACTGCTGTGAGGACAAGTCCTTGATAGTGGGGCCCATCAAGCCAGGTGATAAAATATCAACGTTTAGATGCAGACAAGTAGCACCCTCTGGTGGTGAAACTTTAAACAAACTAACCGCCACATTATGACCTGTGTGTTCACTTGGCAGAAAATACCATGCTAGAAAACCCTTCAGGAGTCCTGTCCTTGGGCCTCCAGACAAGAGCAGGAAGATCATTAAAAAGCAACCTCACTAGCCAGCCAAAACATTTGTTTGAGTTAATTTGCTGCCAGAGGCATTTGCAGAAGTATAGCCAGAGGTATGTTTATTTAGCCCCAAATTTAACCCATAACATAAAGCGATAGAGCTGAAATAGGAGAAGGAGTGAATTATTTTTAAGAATGTGTATACTTACATATTGGAAATGGTACAGAAATATTTACAAGGGTAGATAAATTAAGGATGAAAAGGCATCAACTCTAAACTTTTAAACTGGAATACATCAAAAGGAAAAGCCCACAGAGTTCATTTTATTACTGTGGAGAGAGGTTGGGAGCCCTCATTATGCTGTGGTCCAAGCAGCAGGAAGGGAGGAATTTATTTCTTAGCAATTGGCAGAAGTTCTTTCTGTTTTCTTAACAAGACCCATAGAGCTTTCTTGTGGTGATGGTTCAAATTCCACAATACAGACTTGAACCCAAAGCCAGCTACCGGAGCCTACAGGAGCTCATGATATTAAAGCAACACCCAATGAGTGTAGACAAGAAAGCCTTTATTATTGTCACCTCACCACAGAGGTTGGACCCTCGGCCTTTGGCTGCCTGGCTGTTCAGGATGTCCAGGGTCCATCTTTCACCTGCTGGGTGAGGTGACAGGAAGGGGGAGCACAAGAGTCAGCAGTGAGCAGTCTGTAACTAGGTCCTTCCAAATGGGATACTTGGGTTGGTACCCGAGGTAGAGTTTGAGCAAGTACAATGTTGTGACAAAAGCAGCCTTGTAGGGACAGACTACTGAATTTTACAGCACAGTGAGGCTCTTGGATGGATGACTTTTGCAGCTGTCCAGTGTATGAATCCCACACGAGCTCTTTCATTAACCATAATGTATAGAGACTGGTTGATTCTTTTAATTCATTGTTTGAAGACAGGAAATTAATGAAGCTCAAACTAACAATTTCAGAGCACTGATACTCTGCCTCGACTGGAGTTCTAGTGTATCCACCCTCCTACACAGACACATTGGACCTGATGAAACATGGGGGGAGTAGTTTGGACTTGCTGGTGTCTGGGCATCTTTCCTCTACCACATACTATAATAAGCACTCCCCCTCAGTGAATTAACTTGTCACATAACGATCTGTTGTGAGAAATACCCCAAAATGTTTTAAAACTTGGTTTATTTAGGACCCAAATCTCCATCAATACAATCCTCTCAAGTAGCTTAGACCTTCCTCATCTGCCTAGGTCATTAGTCACAGGGAAAGAAGGTTGAGAATGGGGAACTCTGGTCAGGAGCAGGCTATCTCTACCCTCAAACAGTTTAAACATATGCTTTTTATTTCCAAGTAAGGAAAGAATATGCCTATTTCTCTGCCAAGTTGCCTCTGTTTTGCATGGTATTTCCCTAACTGTCCGTTGTAATAACCCAATCGTGTGTGTGTTTACTACGATGAGCAAATGGCTGGTGAGCGACAGCACCATGAAGCTGAGTGAGACTGACATGTCCAGATTGCTCTGGAATCCCCAGGTTCTGTATGCCCCCTGGTGCACTGAGAACATCTCAGTGTGCTGGGACGGTGTCAGCCAAACAGGACAAGGGGAGACGCTTCTGCATCCTGTTGTTCGTTTTGAAGTTTCTCTGTACTTCCATGGCGTCTGATAAATGGGAACTTGGACTTTCTCTTGGCCACTTCCTGCCTTTACTGCCTATCTCTGATGTCTTACATCCAAGACAAACAGTGACTGCTAGACTTTCGCAAGCACCCTTGAAGGCTTGTGCTTCTGTGCATGTCCCATGCTGTATTTCCCCATTTGGAATGCCATCCCTCCCATGTGCCTTCCTCCAGAGTGTGCCCCAGGGTCACTTCCTTGGTAATCCCATCCTCATACCATGGTCAAAGTATGGTTCCTCCTTATACTGCATGGATTCCTCACGTGTCTCCCCCAGGCCATGGTTTCCCTATGGGCAGAGTCTGTGTTCTTTACCCACTTTGCACTTCACACTATGCCTGGTTCAAAACACACTCACTAGACGTGCAAAGAAGCGAGAAGCACAAGTTACTAGAAGAAATAGGAAATGGAAATCCTTGTGTTTTCTGGGGTGATGCAGGCCATCCACGTGAAACTGAACTGGTTTTGTGAGGTTTGGAAGGAAACGCCATTGAAGAAAGATTTGTCTTTTCAAAGGAGCTTAATGTTCCTCTTTCAGCCAGGCCCCTGTTTCTTTCCTTGGGTGCGTGTAGACATGATCTGGTCCCCAGTGTGATGGGAAAACTGGGGGCAGCGTGAGTTGGCCCAGGATAGAGCAAAGCAGCCTGTGGGCTTGACTCTGCAGAGATGTCTTTAGAGGAACTTGGGAGTGGGTGGGTCTGCAGGGAGGCCGCTGAGGAAGGCAGTAGTTTCACTTTTCTATGCCTGGAAAGTATTTTCTTGGTAGGGAAAGAATCTCTACCTTGATTTCCCATTCTCTCCGGGATGCATTCCCTACAGAAGACACAAACAACAAATGGTTGCTGTTAGAGAAGTCAAATAGTCTGGTCTGATACTGTCCAGTGAAATCATACGGCGCCACTGGTAATTTTAATAATATATTTCGGTTAACTTCATAATTTCAAGATAATCAAATCTCAAAATGTAATCAGTGAGAAATTATCAATGAGACATCACTCTCTTTCTTTGTACATAAACTAAGTCTTCACTCTCTTTCTTTGTACATAAACTGAGTCTTCCAACAGGGGTTTCTAGCTTACATTTGCAGCATGTCCCAATTCAGACTCATTTTCTTAGAAGCACTTATTGCTGGATTTCATTAACTTTATGATCAAAAAAAGTAGATCCATGTGCCACTGTTTTCCAACCAAACCTAGTGGCCACTTTTAAATTGAAACCTAAATTAATTTAGTGAGCTAAAGTACAGTGCCTCGGTTGCCCAGCTAATACTCCAAGGCTGAGTTTTAGCAGAGTTAATGGCTCTTGTATTGGACAGCCCAGCTCTCTCCAGAACCATTACTTCATAAGTTTAGATGCTGAGACCTGGAACACCCATATGAGCTTCCCTCCACTATCACTGGGGTGAAGGACCATAGTGAGATCACTTTGATGCAGGGATGCTCTGGGATGATGTGTTATGAGTTTCCTTCCTTTTTGTGAGATCAGCAGGGTTAGATGGTTGGACAAAAGGATGATTGCCCACAACAGGTTAACTCAAAGAGGCCCCAAATAAACCTCATCTTGATATTAGAGAGGCTTCTGTGGAAAACTTCTAAGTTGCCTTTTTCATCCGGGTATTCCATTTCATTTGAGTACGCATCTATTTCACCTTGTCAAACAGAGCACCAGCACTAGAGTTAGTTATATTAGCCTCTGTGGTTCTTCTCCTTCCTTCTCTGAGTCCATGAGTGAAAATAGTTAAGATGGATGGCTAGCCCACCCACAGCTTAGTTAGAGCTCTTCTCAGACCTTCACCTTCTAAATGCACTCTCTGATTTTAAAAGAGTGCCCAACAAGGTCATTTCCCAGAGAATGCAAAGGGAAATAGTTCTTCTGGAATCTGACATTTTAAATCAAGTGGTTCTTCCACACAGTTCCCAAGTGGAAGCCAGTCCTGAAACAGCTCACAGTTACTCAGGAGGAGAAATGAAACTGTGGTAGATGACCCAGACTCAAGCTTTATGCCTGGCTACCAAGACTCCTGGGCTCTGTCTCTGAACTTATTACTTAGAAGAACAGTCAAGTGTTTGTTGATGCGTCATGGTGGCATCTGGGTGTGAATTAAAAGTGGCTAGTAAGATGACATATATGAATTCTACTTTTAGCTCTGATCCATATAGAATGGGCTATTAAACTCTATAATACATATGCTGATGTATGTTTTATTTTTTATTCCTTATATTTCCATTTTGACACTTGTTACCAGTATTAATGTTCTTTAAATGTAGATAGGATGTAGAGGCCCCAGTCCTGTTGTTGACAAATGCTAAGGCTTGGCAAATCTTCCTAAAGTAAATAACGGTATTTTCAACTCTTTCCCCCATTTTCTCTTTGTATACACCTTAACTGAGTATTGACAGTATCACGCTTCCAGGTCTTCAGGCAGGGAGCCCCATGTTCAGGACAAGATGGTCAAGTCTGGTGGTAGAGCCAGCTGATGTAGAGTGGAAAAGATAAGGAAAGCACAAACCTTTTACTGTGAAGCAGTGCTCAGTGTACTGGGTAGGTGGAGTACACCCCAGCTTATACATTCCCATCTCTGGTCCATTTGCTGTTACGTCCTGATTACTTTTGTGACTTTCTTATAAATCACCTGGTGAACTGACAACTTAAGCAAATTTTACCCAGGAACCCACAGAATTTAAACTTTGTGTTTGGGGGAAACATTTTACAGACATTTATAAAAACCAGAGGAAGTTCCTGGACCTATGCCTTGAGCTAAAACAGAGGGTTGAGCTTGTGACCTACTTACTCCTCAAGCCATCCAGTTCCATCAGAAGTAGCCACCTCCACCCAGTGCCCTCAAGGTCTTCATCCCACCCACACTACTCTACAGCAGTGACAGCTTGATCCTTCAAATCCTTCTTTCCAGGGGCTGCTTCCTTAAAAACCTGCACAGAGGAACAATTGTTTAACTGTTTGTTACTACTGACAGAGTCCCACTCACGAACTCCTGAGTCTTGTCTTTGAAGCCAGCAAGACCCCATCACCCACACCAGTTCCCCGACGGCTTTATTCAGATACCAGCTTTCAAAGTCGTGTCTGGGTTTGTGGTTGCCAGAATAGAAATGAAGCCTGCTTCAGCTGAACAGAAAATAATCTTCAGCAGAAGATATGAGATGCTTTACAGAACTGATATAAATGTTAGAGAATTTGGTTGGAAATAGATGGGACACTTGGCAGCAGCTGCCATGAACTGAATAGTGACATGTCCTTAAATTCCAGTACTGAAGCTCTAAATGACCAGGGCCTTTAGGGGGGGAATATATAGTATTTAAAGAAGTTATGAAGGTGGGGCCCCAGTTCTAATCTGGTAAGATGAGTGGCCTTATAAAAAAAAAAAGGACACAGTGTATGTCTTCCTTTTCATGCACAACACACCAGGGAAGACCATTTGAGGGCACAGTGAGAACGCAGCTGTCTGCAAGCCTGGAAAAAGCCCTAACCAGGGTCTACATTGACCAGCAACTTCAACTTGGTCTTCCCAGATTCTAGGACCATGAATAAATAAATTTCTGTTGCTTCTACCATCTAGCCCATGAGGTTTTGTCAGGACAATTTGGACAGACTGGCAGCAGCTGAAAGAGCCAGGTCACCCACTGAACCTTCCTGGTTAGAAGCCATGACCTTCCTTCCTCTGGCTCTTTACCTTTGCACTCAGAATTTAAACTCTGTAGTCACCGCTGCCTTGCAAGCTTCTAACTCCCCCACCCCGTTCTTCTCCAGTGCCTACTTGAGACTTCATGTAAGGCCACCTGGAAGCCCATACTCAGGTAGGCCTGAGTTACTGAGTCCCATGTTAGCAGTGAGAGGCAATGCAGGGAAGGACCCCACACATTGGCCTCCCCACATCCAGCTTCCACAATGTTTGGGCAGGCTGTGACTCCGCTTTGATCTACTGGAAAGATCCCCTCTGAAACAGGGCATTTGGATTCTGGGTAGCTAAAATATATATATTGAAAAAAAAATGATCTCTGTGGTACAAGAAAAGGAAAAGAGAGGTGACAAGCAAAATAATATTTATTATGTGTGCAGTAGTCTCATATACATTATGGGACTAGAGTGTTGCTGTAGAATTTACTCACCTTATAAATCAAGACTGCAGGGAGAACTCAGCTTCTTTATTTTGTCTGCAGCTGTCTATAATCCTACTGGTTGTCAAGGAAAATACATTAAATAAACAACCATACTCCATTCTTTACTTTTAAGCAGCCTTTGTTAGTACATTCCATTCATCTTGGATAGCAAGGTCCAGACTCTCCTAAGGCACCACTCCTTTCCACTTTTCTCCCCAGTTTCACAGCCTAGTGTAGAGGAAGACATGGGCTTTACATGACCCTATAACCTGAATGGAGGTAGAGGCAGGCAAGGGTCTACCTCAGCTGGTCCTTGGCTGACACTGGTACCCTGTGACACAACCTGGAGCTGGTGAAAAGGTGGTTTCCTTTTTTAGGCATGGCTTGTCAATTGTTCTAGGGAGCGTTTGCCATCTGTCTCTTGATGACTTGGGTCCCCTCTCAGCTTTCACTGTTTCCAGACCCTGATTTGATGCCCTGTCTTCTCCACAGCCCCTGACCTAGGTGTCACCTACTATGGGGTTTCAAGATTCGTTTTTTTAAAAGAGGGTTGACTTTTACTTTAGTGTTCCCTTTTCATTCTTCTATTTAAAATTCTAGTCTCCTTACTGGCATTTGAATGCCCTGAAAAGCTCAAAATAAGGATCATTACATTCAGACAAATGGAAAAACATACACATACCTTTCAAACATTACCCCACTCCACACCAAAATGAAGAGGAGGATGTTTATACACAGATAGGGACAGAGGAAATAGGAGTAGTCAATATTATAGATGTTTACAGATGCTTTTGTTCCCTAAGAATCGCTGTTCGTGTGCTGCTCAAGAAGCCTGTACTGGCCCCACTTCTTATCATGACAACATATGCTCTCGCCATCCCACACTCTTATTGAAAATCTCTGGAAATGGTAGAAATAACATTCAGCAAATGAAAAAAAAAAGCTTCAAAAAAAAAAACTTACCAGAATTTGATAAGAACGGTAAGAGTCTGTGGTCTGAGTCACAGACATTCGTTTATTCCCCACTCCCAGTTCAGCTGTAGGGAAATTCTCGTTCACAGAGACAAAGCAAAGAATCCATGCCACTCCCCAGCACTGCAGGGTTACGTGTGCTCCTGAGAGAGGTGGGATGTTGACATTTCTCATTCTCCCTTTGCTACTGTGGAAGAGGCTAGGCTCCAGACAAGTGTATCTCTGAGGTGAAAGCTTTCTTCCGTAGCCTTGCCCTGACAGGAGGCATGGAGGCCTTACCTTGGATTCATCTTAAGACTATGGCAGATGGAGGGCTGGAGGGATGGTAAAGTATGCAGAATGCACATACAAAGCTGGGAGAGAGGACATAAGCTTGAAATCCCAGCTCTGAGGACAGACAGGTCACTAGAGCTTACTGGTCAACCAGACTAATCTACATGGCAAGTTCCAGGCCAGTGAATATAAAGAAGGGGAATACAGAGGGAGGAAGGAAGGGAGGGAGGAAGAAGGCTAGTGTCTGGTGAATAACATCAGATGTGGTTTTCTGGCCTACACACACACACACACACACACACACACACACACACACACCCCTTCATATACATGGACATTAGCATCCAATGGACATGAACACACTCTAACACACAGCATGACAATAAAAAACTCATACTCATAGGTGGAAGCATTTCAGATTTGATGAGTCACGTTATAAACCAAGAGAGTCAACAGGTTTCAAAGGGGATAAACAGAGTTCTAGAGGCAGATCACAATATGAACGGTGAAAGCAAAAACCAAGGAACTGGCCCTGGAAGTGGCCTGAAAATGAATCTTCACCTAAAAAGGAACCCCTGAGGGGATTGACCTCTGACCCCTTGTGAGAAACAATGATGACAGGAAGACCAGCATGGAAAATACCTGCCAATCAAAAAGTATGCAACAAAGCTATTTCAAAAGTGGAGGTGAAATGAGGATGTTCACAAACAGTCACTAAGGTTATTTCCTACTGCAGACCCATTTTACAGAAAATATTAATGGACAGGTGTTGAGGACAGGGCTCAGTGGTATTTGATTAACATACTGGTTTTATCCCCAGCAGCACCAAAACTAAATAAATAAAATAAAAACACTAGAGGACATTCTCCTGGTTGAGATCAAGTGGCCCAGACAGTAAGTTAAATGCACACAGGAAAAAGAAAGAAGGCATGGAGACTGTAGAAATATTTTTTTCTGAAGTTCTAACTGATTTAAAAAGCAGCTGTATAAACACAGTATCTCTATTTGTGCTGTTGGACCGATAATATATAGAAATACAATCTACTTTCTAAAAGCAGCAAGAAGGGGGTGGGTGGGAGGCAGCAAAGCTGTGTGTGCCTGAGGAAATGACTCCAAGAGGCAATCTAGAGCTGCAGGAACAAATGAAGAGACCAGAAGTGGGAACGATGAATGTTAAATAACAAAAGCTGTAAGAACATAATTGCTCTCCTTTCTTCTCCCAACTTCTTGAAAATATGTAAAATCCTTGAAAGTAACAATTATAAATGCGTCCCTGAGTTTGTAACATTTGTTATATACTGTGTATATAATAATAGCATTAAAGAGGAACAAAGGGAATAGACATATATGGGAATGACATTCCTCTATTTCATTAGAATTGTGTTAATAGGAATTTGAAGTTATAATGTACATGGTAAGCTTTCCAGCAACCACTGTGATAATGGCTCAAAATAATAGTGAAAAGTCATTTAAAAATTAACATGCTACATTAGAGAATGTTCACTTAATATAAAGAATAATGGTGGAACAAAATATTCACAAGCACACAGAAAACACCAAGTACCAAGTACATGTTGCCATAGTACATTGGAAAGCAATGAAATGGGGTATGGATAGTGACCCCCAGGGCCCCTCTCGGAGGAAATGCATATGAGCAAGTGTGTGTGTCAATATAAGCAAGTGGATTCTGAACAGAGGAGAAAATGCAGTGATCTCTGAAGACACATCAAAGGAGTAAACTACAGTGCCAGAAAAATGATGGCTTAGTAGGAAAACAATGTGTTGCTAAAGGAATTGGAGGAAAGTGAATAAAACCCCTAAGAGGACAGAAAATACAACATGTGCAGGTAACGTAGTGCCAAGAACCTTCTAAAATGATGGCAGGAGGAATACCTGAAGAGAACACATCTTCAGAGTCACGGGAAATACTGACTGTGTCTGGGTTGAGAAAGATCCTGGGACTTGATCCCATCCTAAGGCTGCCCTCGTGGACACAAGGTGAGAAACAAGCATGTCTGTTAGCAGACACTGTTTTGAACTAGTGTTTCGCAGTGGCAGAGTTTGTATTATTTATACTCTATTGGAAGGAGCCAATGGGTGAATTGTTGATGATTTTGTTTTAGAAACTCCCACTGGCCATTGTTTTGCCTTTCTGACCTTCTGCCATCTATACTGTACCGACTAACATTAAAACTCTTCAGTGAAAAGGCATCTTATAGCCTGAGGATGCTAAAGAAGAGAAGAAGTTATTTGGGCATAAGGGAAGACAAAAATAAAGCAGGACACACGAACACAATAAACAAAAATATACCTTAAAAATATTTATCCAGAAGGGCAGCAAGACAGCTAAATGGGTAAAAATTCCTGCCACCAGGCCTGATGACCAATGTTCCATCCCCAGGACCCACATGGTAGGAGGAGAGGACTTAGTCTACCCACATCACACACATGCAGTGGCTCTTCCTCTCTCTCTCTCTCTCTCTCTCTCACACACACACACACACACACACACACACACACACACACACTTATACACATGCTAAGTAAACAAAATGCAATTTTAAGCGTTTCTTTAACTAGAAGAAATGATGACAACTTAAAAAGTCGGAAGAAAAGCATACTTAGCTCTTGTGGCATAAAACAAGAGTCAAGGACTTGGAAAGTAGGCCAGTGGTTTGTGGGACCCTCTTTTAAGCAGTCAAAAGTTTAAATCAGAAACTAAAGAAACGGGCCTTGTGATAATACCATAAGGGAGAAATACGCACTCTCCCCTTGCTTTCCAGAAGGAAGAGCTTGCCTAAGAGTAGCTGGATTTTGAACTCATCATTAAATACAGATAGAATTGTAGGAAGCCTGGTAGGCAGAAATTACTGGCCAATATTCCTCATTCGATGTAACTGATTTATTAATGTTCCCAAGAGGGGAAAGTTGAGCCTTTGGTATTAGCATAATCTCCAGATGGGTTAGAGTAACATGAAGAAAAGTATCAACCCATTGCATATGAGCTGCCCCAAGATCTAGCTTCTGGGAGAAAGAAACTACAGAGCAGGCATGTCTTCACAGTCCCTTCCGTTTCTCCACAGAGCAGGCATGCCTTCACAGTCCCTTCCCTTTCTCCACAGAGCAGGCATGTCTTCACAGTCTCTTCAGTTTCTCCACAGAGCAGGCATGCCTTCACAGTCTCTTCCCTTTCTCCACAGAGCAGGCATGCCTTCACAGTCTCTTCAGTTTCTCCACAGAGCAGGCATGCCTTCACAGCAGCTTCCCTTTCTCCACAGAGCAGGCATGTCTTCACAGTCTCTTCAGTTTCTCCACAGAGCAGGCATGTCTTCACAGTCTCTTCAGTTTCTCCACAGAGCAGGCATGTCTTCACAGTCTCTTCAGTTTCTCCACAGAGCAGGCATGCCTTCACAGTCTCTTCAGTTTCTCCACAGAGCAGGCATGTCTTCACAGTCTCTTCTATTTCTCCACAGAGCAGGCATGTCTTCACAGTCTCTTCCCTTTCTCCACAGAGCAGGCATGCCTTCACAGCAGCTTCCGTTTCTTCACAGAGCAGGCATGTCTTCACAGCAGCTTCCCTTTCTCCACAGAGCAGGCATGCCTTCACAGTCTCTTCAGTTTCTCCACAGAGCAGGCATGTCTTCACAGTCTCTTCTATTTCTCCACAGAGCAGGCATGTCTTCACAGTCCCTTCCTTTTCTCCACAGAGCAGGCATGCCTTCACAGCAGCTTCCCTTTCTCCACAGAGCAGGCATGCCTTCACAGCAGCTTCAGTTTCTCCACAGAGCAGGCATGCCTTCACAGCAGCTTCTGTTTCTTCACAGAGCAGGCATGCCTTCACAGCAGCTTCCGTTTCTTCACAGAGCAGGCATGCCTTCACAGCAGCTTCCCTTTCTCCACAGAGCAGGCATGCCTTCACAGCAGCTTCCGTTTCTCAACAGAGCAGGCATGCCTTTACAGTAGCTTCTGTTTCTCCACAGAGCAGGCATGCCTTTACAGTAGCTTCTGTTTCTCCACAGAGCAGGCATGCCTTCACAGTAGCTTCTGTTTCTCCACTCATCCCTTACTAGGAGTAATGAAGGGAGCTCAGCCTTTGCTTGTTTCACTCCTGGTCTTCTCAGTTAATTTGGAGCTCAGGATGAAAAGAGTAACACTATTAATTTGAGTCTTTATAAACCCGGTGTCTTGTACATAGCCTGGAAGTCTAAATTAAGCTTCCCTCATAGTGAGAAAGAATTCTACCCACTGAACACACTTCCTGTCCATGTTCAATGCTTCTTCCTCTTGAAGCCCAGCTAGGGAGATGCTCCTGGCTTCCACCACTCTATTCTTCTACCCTAATCTGTAGCCCAGACTCCCTGAGACAGGCAATGCTTAGATTTGAAAAACTAAGCTAAGATTTCACAACCCCTCTGATCTTCGTTTAGGAGAACTACAGCACCCGGAAAGAGAAAAAAGTACCATCCCCAAATTACAATCAAGATCCCCACAGGAAAAGAGGCCTGCCTCACCCATGCCTGTGAGTGGGTACCTACTTCAAATAAACAATTCATACTTTCATCCCTCTCTCTCAGCAGGCAATATTTTTCACTCCTACCTCCTTCCAATTTTACTTTGGTCTTGCTTCTAACCTTGGTACTTATTTGTTCCACTTAAGAATAACAGTAAATCGTATCTGTAAATCCTAAAGAAACATCACAAAGGTAATGTTAATACTAAGTAATTAGACAGAAAGGGAAGAGCTGAGGCAGGGGTAGAGGTTTCCACACTAGTCACAGGAAAAGCACCTATCTACAGAGGTAGACCTCAAGTTCAGAGTGGAGGTAGGAACAAAGGGGCCCTAACACTGGGTTCAAATCCTTCCACTTCTCCTCCATACATGTGTGCCAGTGCTGGGCGTGGAGAGGAAGGAATGGCCAACTGCATCTATCACAGAGCAGCTTTGTTGTTGGGGATTTTTGCTCTCTTGGGGGCCCGCCATCCAGCTCCCAAGTAAGTCACATAGAGAGGCTTATTCCTACTTTGGAATACTTAGCTTGGCTTGTATCCTGCCAGCTTATCTCAACTTTAAATTATCTAATTTATCTTTTGCCCATAGGCTTTTACCTCCTTTTATTTCTGTATATCTTTTCTTTATTTCATACTCCATATCTGGCTGTGTGGCTGAGTGGCTGGACCTTGAAGTCCTTCTCCTTCCTCTCTTCTTCCTTTTTTCTTCTCCTCCCAGATTTCTCCTTCTATATTCTCCCCCTGCAGCCAGCCCCACCTATCCTTCTCCTGCCTTGCTTTTGGCTGTTCAGTTCTTTATTAGACTGTCAGGTGTTTTAGACAGGCACAGTAACACAGCTTCAGAGTTAAACAAATGCAACATAAACAAAAGTAACACACCTTAAAATAATACTCTACAACACAGCTTGGGAGAGGAGAAAGCCAAGGCGGTAGATGCTCTACTTGGTGATTTGTATTAGAGGAAACAAAACTAAATCCTGATCACTCTTCTCATAAACACAGAGCATGAAATAAGTTTTCTATATGCTTGTCCACATGGGATTCCAGTTTTGATACCAAATTAGAGTGATTTGTTGCAGGAAAACACATATATATGGCTGAGCCTTCCTTTTAATAAGTAACAGTCTGGAGACTCAGGAGAACAGCTGAGCTTTTTCAAAATCCAAAATTTTTAGTGTGAAGTAATCTGTGAGATTTGTTTCCTTGTGGTTAACGGGATGAGTGGTCTATTGAAGGGCCAAGCCTTTGCTTTTTTGTGTGATGGGAAACAAGATGGACATGGTGGACTTAAGAAAGTGAGAATAACCTCTAGCTCCCCTATGCCTGGTGACTCTCTAGTGTCACATGGCACCTCCTCTGGACCACTCATGTTTCCTGACTGAGCAGTTTGAGTCAGGCATATGGCCTTGCATAGGATAATACTCTGGATAATAACAGGTCCAAGGAAAAGAGAAAAACACGAACTGTATGTGAGTTTGTAGTTTATTAGCTGTTCTGTCGTGGGTAAGAATTGCCTCAGGCATTGCTGACTGGATTATGCCCACTGGCTGCCTGGGTGCTCTTGTAAGAAAGATCACAGGGGTATCTGTTCTCCTGTCTTAAGGAGATGCTTTAAAATAGCCTTGCCTTCCTATTTTGTATACTCTCTTCTCTACTTCTGAGAGCAGCTGCTGTGTTTATCATCACAAAGTTCGTGTCTCCTGTCAACTCCTTTGTCAGGAACCTATGAGGATAGAATAAGAAAATGAGAGGAAAGTGCCTTTCCTGAAACTACTATTTCAGAGATAGGAGTGCCTGTCTGCACGGAAGACTGAGGCAATGGGAGTCTATCAACTTCAGTCTCTCACCTCCACGTGGATGAGCTTAGGGAAGAAGGGGACTGGCAGCCACAGCACATTTCTCCAAGTATTTCTCTCACGTGCCTGGCCAGCTAGCGGGAGGCAGCTGCTGCCTCCATCCTTCCAGTCGCTGCACAGTGGTCCTCAGCTGGGCCTCTTGGCAGAACCAAACAGCATCGGGCATCATCGACTGTTCTCAACACGCACTGATTGGGCTATTGTGGGGATCCTTGGGTGGGCTAACAGTGATGCACCTTCCAGTCACCGTTTCTGAAAACGTCAGCTTAGGTAAATGTGTGCTCATCTGGGACCATTTGTTTCTTACTCGGCTTTAATATAAGCCAGATCTGGAGATTCAAGTGTTATGTTAAACATGACCTTAGCGAGCGAGGATGAAATGAGAAGAGTTGGGGGTAATGTTCTTTTCCCACCCACCCTTCCAGTGACAACGCACTGAGGAGCAGAGCTCCATACTCGCCCTGTTTAGGTAATCCTTGGCTTGGCATGTTTGGGTAAGAAAATGAAAGGTTTGCCTACATAGCTGAAATCTCTCGTCACGTTAGCTCATCTGACGCCTATTTGTATGTTGGGATCATTTTATTTGGTTTTGGTTAGGCATAAAAGTGTTCTGTGGTCTCCTCTCTTATTTTTTTCAAGGCCTTCTGACTTTTGGAAAATTGAGTGACTTCATCCCTGTCTGGGTTCCTAGCGAAATCTTGTATTTTTTTTTTTACTCAAATTACTTGATCAATTAGCCATGTCAGCTGCCCAAAATGTACCTTTTTATTAATGGCGCCTTTTATCAATTCACTGGAATTAGAAATTGCAACCCTGGTCTGAGGCTGGTAACATCTTGCAATAATTTACCAATGTTACTTTTAAAAAATGCACTACAATTGCTCATTCGTGAACTTGCTAGATGTGTCCTTGCGTGAAAAATTGCATCTGTATTATTATTAGTTCTGACAAACTGGATTAGATCTTGGCTATTGTTAAGTGGTTCTATCTGTCCTCAAATCTACTGAGAGACGCAGCATTTTTAATGAATTTAATTAAAACTGCATGTGGTTTACAGAGTTCTCCCCGCTCGGTTTACCATTCTTCCCGACCAAATACAGTTGCTGCTCACGTGTTAGGTTTTATGTGAGAGCCGTCTGACACTCTGCTAGCAGCCCCAAGGTGGTTTCCATGGAATGACGTGGTGGTGAAATATTAAAATTCTAAAAACTTCTTTCTACTTAAGTGAGGCATGTTTACACTAAGTAATGTATGCATAAATGTGTTAAGTATGTTTGTCGGAGCTGTGAGAGACATGGGTTGTATTTCAACACCAGCAATATATTGGCAGCCAGAGGTTTTTGCAAAACTCAAGCCTGGCAGCAGAATCTGGGGTATGCATTATTCTTTGAAGAATGAAAAAAATCAGACCTTCGTGGAATTTCCTTTGAAAGTTCATCTCAGCTGGGCAACCTCTTTTATTGGTCCTCCCCTAACAAACAGGAATTGCATGTAAAGATGGCACCCAGCATCAATTTTAAACTGTCTTGAAAGACATCAGCAACAGAACTGTGTGGGGTAGTTTTTTAATGATGATACGTGGTTCATTTCTTAAATGTTTTTTTGGAAAGTATTTGTTAAATGGAGTCAATGAAGACCTCTAACTAAATAGTCTCAAATTCTGATTCTGGGAAACTATCTTTGTTGGGAATGGCAGGAAAGCGTGTGTGTGTGTGTGTGTGTGTGTGTGTGTGTGTGTGTGTGTGTGTCTGTGTGTGTGTCTATGTGTGTGTGTCTGTGTGTCTCCACCTGTGTGCATTGGTGTGCTTACGCACATGGAGGCCAGAGGTCAGTATCGTGTGTCTTTCTCAGATGTCTCTCTGCCTTAGTTTTGAGGCAGAGTCTCTTGAACCTGGAGCTCACTCATTGGCTATACTAGCAAGGCAGCCAGGCCCTGGGATTCTTCTGTCATGCCTGCTGAGTGCTGGTGTTACCGGCACACCTTTCACATTTGGCTTTTTATGTAGGTTCTGGGGATTGGAACTCTAGTTTTCCTGCTTGCAAAGCAAACACTTTACCAGTTGGGCCATCCCCCCAACCCCCAGCTTTTTTTTTTAAGCAATAAAAATGCTGTCAAGGAATGCAGCATTTAATGCCATCTCTGTTAGGTACATAACACAGTAGTTAACACTTTCGTAGAAAGTTGCAGGACATGGTGAGTGGTTTCGTGAGATGAAAGAAAGGAATCCGTTCAGTGGTATATTACTTAGAAATACCATAACTAAAAGCAGTTTATAGAAGACAGAGTTTGTTTTAGCTTATGGTTCCAAGAACTATAGCTCCAAGAGGGGCAGGGAAGGCATGGGATGTAGGCAGGAGAGGAAACTGGCTGATGACATCTCTATCCACTCACAGAAGGCAGAAGGGGAAGGGGAGAGGCAGAACAGGAAGTGGGGTGAGGCTATAAACCCTCAAAGCCCACCCTCGGTGATGTGCTTCCTCCAGCAATGCTGTACCTCCTAAGGGTTCCGTAACTCCCCAAATAGCGCCACCTACTGGGAATGAAGTATTTAAATGCGTGAGCCTATTGAGGGCGTTTCTCATCCAAAGCAGAAGTAGGAAGCAGAAAGTGTCAGGTAAACACTCAGCACGAGTGGGAAAGAATTTCTAGGAATGCACACTTTGAGACAAGAGAGACGAGCCCAGGTTGCCAGCAAGAAGTGAATTGTGAATGTTCCATGGGGAAAAAATCAACGTAAAGGAAGGTCATTGGAGTATGAAACACTGAGCTCTTGAGAAGTTCGTGAAGAGGGCAGCCGGAGCGATGAATGGACAGGATTCTGGAAGCGGAAACCGACTGCAGGCTGTGTCTGTGGTCATCTGCCTTGTAGTGAGACCAAATGTAGCCAACGTAAGAAGTCATGTAAGCTTGGGTGTGGGGGGGTATGCCTATAAGCCCAGCATGTGGGTAGGTGAAGCAGTAGGATCTTGAGTTCAAGTCCTGTTTTATTTACATAGTGCATTCTAGGCTAGCCTATGCTGTATATACAACACATCCCCATCCCATAAAACCAAATTAAAAATATATAACATAACATTCTTAGTAAAAGTTTTCATATGTTGAAAGTGTTAATAAAATTTTAACCTAAAAGTTACCATTTAAACATATTATAATAAAATAGCTAGAAATGTTTATAAAAGTTTTCTTGTATCAATTTAAAATGACTAAATATTCTTCCCTTCTCAAAAATGAAATAACTTTAGGTGATATTATCTCTTCCCAAAATGTCACTAAACAGAAGAAAATACTATTGAATATTTTAAGTAAAAATAAAATTTAAATTCTTCCTCTTATTGGCTCAAGAAAGGTGAAAATTCTCAGCTTGGTTAGGTAAGAAAAGTATCATTGCCTTGACATTGTGCTGAAAACAGTTTTTTTACTCCAGCACTTCATTTTCTCAGCCTTAATTTTGGGACACGAAAATAATCTCTTAGAAGAAAACAAGATGTCAAAGGTCGCATTATAACTCTTGCTTTTCAGACAGGGGTGATGCTGTTTTCCCTCAGCTCCTGTTACCTGTGCAGTGACTGTGTGGTTCTCAGCAGTTCTCCTGTGCTGGGCAGCCAAGGATCTCACAGTTGATAAAGTAGAACCCAGAAGACTTAGCTTGCTGGCCAACAGCCAGTTCAGACTCCACAGCCAACGCTTCCTGTCTTGAAGTCTCCTCGCCGTGATGGTGCTCTGTCTCAACAGTCAGTCTCCTTTAGACACAGTTTTCTCAAAGCACGTTGACACCGGTGAACCCGTCAGCACTGTCTCAGTGTGCAGACCATTGGCAAGGAGGTGAAGCAGAATCAGGTGGACAATGCCGGGCAACTGAAACACGACAGAACATAAACAAACAAAAAAACCACCACATCTTGGTTTCATTTGACAGGCCTATGAAAGGAGTGGCTGTAAGCACAAAGAACAGGTTAGAAATATTCTCTTTATGAGCTAGGGTGTTTGGATTCCATGTAAACTAGGCATGGGTGGGTGGGATAATCAAAACCTCATTTCTAGCGACTCCATCTTCACATTCTCACCATATCGTAAATATATGATAGGGTGGCTTTCAAGACAGAATGGTTGAAAAAGACAGTTGTGATCTTGGCATCCTTGCTTAGAAACTTCCCCAGGCTTCTGAATAAGCCCAGAATTCTGTGAGCAGCAGAGCTTTTTCCGGATGCTCATCAGCGGCTAGTGTCATCTGTCCACTTGCCTCTGTATGCTTCAGTCTACTGCTCTGTGAGCCGGGCTTTACACTACAAACATTGGGGAGCTTTGAGACATATGCATGTGTTATCTTCACCCTAGGGATTCTGAGTTAATTGGTCTTGAGTAGGGTCTTCAGCTCTGCAGGTGTTTAGAACACACAGCCAAGGATGTCAGAGCACTGCACCCATCAAAGACTTCTGACAGCGATTCATTCTCCTGCACCATGGTCAGAGGCAGAGTCTCCCTCCTGAGATAGCTTCCTTCCTCCCCACCCACCTTCTCTTGCCAAACACACCTTCTCAACCTGTCCTCTCAATGCCCTGAAGGCTTTCTTCCCTTTCTTGTCTCTCTTATTTAGATGGTCCCAAGCTTGTGTTATGCACTTGCATCCACAGCTCCCACCTCTGCCTCCTGCCACATCCTTTAAGTGCAAGGGTGGATGCTAATGATTTCCTTAATACAATAATAGCTTCATTTTAAAATTCAATATATACATTTCAAATGTTAAAAAATTATACATGTAAAAAATTACACAAAAAAGGATTAATATCACTTTTCATTTTTCAGATGATATCTGAATTGATTCCAAGACTGGGCCCAAGACTTGTCCCCTTAAAGTAAGGACTGTGGTAGAGTCTTGTGAGCCCCCAACACTGTATTTCAAGTGGTGTGCGGATGCATTATTCTTAGGAAAACTGCACACTCTAAGTTCTGAACATTACTTATTTGTGATCCACTTACATGAAATAGCTACAACCTTGTAAGAGTAACCTCCCAATGAGACTTTGGATGGTGGCAGAGGTCTTAGTTTGACAGTGTTTGCTTAGGACTGGTCCTCCATTTTTCTTTCTTCCATGATGACCAGAACATCCCACCTGTACTGAGGTTGAATGCCTTCAGAAAATATCATTTTTCTAAGGTTAATCAAGTATAGCATCTATCATCTGCATCGTTAAATATTTTTTAATGAAAATGGAATTAGAATAAAGGGCTTTATGTCCTTGACTCAGAAGAAGTCCCAATCCCTACGCTGACTTTCCCACTGCTGTCCCTGCAACAAGTCACAAGAGAAATGCACTCATGTGATTGTGTGGATGTTTATGTATTTCATGAATATATAGGTTTTTTTCTTAAATCAAAACTGCCAAAGATCCAGCTTTCTGAAAAAAAGAATAAGATTCATTTTGGCAGGCCACCTCTGAGTTCCTTGTGTCTCATTATTTGCTGCTGAAGTATTTGGGACTAAAACTATAATAATCACAACATGACTGAAAAAACAGGAGAAGAAAGAACCTGACTTAGAAGCTGATCAACGTAATTTTTCTATTTCTGGGCACGAAATTACAAAAAAATGCTTCTGTCTTCTCGATTGGACTTATTTGTAATTCTAGAACATAAGAAAGAAAAAAATGAGGACCTCCATTTAAGTTGGTAATTTTGGTAATTCTGAGGCAACGTGATGCAGGAATTTTGATCAGTGCTCAGCTCGGCGTGGGAGATCTCCTTTCAGAGAATGAAAAATGCTTGGAAGAAGGGGTCAGAGGGAGTTGCCTGTGGTTTAACCTGAATAAACATAAAATAAAGCAAGAAACTGAACATGGCCCACATAGTTAATTAGTAAAGTTATATGTTTGTAACACATAATAATTTTCACATAAAATATTTGCTAGGGTTCAATTTTACATTTAATCAAGTGAAATGCTGATGCGTTTTCCTATCATAAGAGCAGTGATAAAACCCAAAGTTTCAAAATGCAAAAAGTAGGAGGTGATTCTTCACATTTCTAAAGAGTTCTTTGCTAACTAAATGATCTACCAGGATCTTCATTTGAAATACCTTGTGGTGCCCTGAAATGGCCACATAGTTTTAGTGATTCTCAAACTCAGCGTGTGTGTGAAGGATCTGAAGTTAAACATGAGCGAGTCCCAGGGTCTCCACCATTCGAAGAGCCCTTCGGCACCGTCCTCCGTGAAGGTCACGCTGCTGCTCTGGATATGTGGCTGAGAACCACTGCCTTATTAAAGTTCTACTTAAATTGAGCTTTAGCGACAAATCTATGTGACACGTGCAAATGAGGCCTGGAAAGGGTTAATGCCTGAATTTTGCCAGCCTCATCCATATGGTGAAGCCCTAAACCTAGGCCCTCCAAAGTCACTGTAGTTTTTAAAGGCTCTTGAAAGGGGTAATTAGGTTAAAATGGGGTCATTTCCATGATCTTTAATCCATTGTGATGACTTTCCTTATAAGAAACAGAAATACGGCGCTGGGCAGATGCTTAGTTGGTAAAATGTTTGGCATGTAAGCATTAGGACCGGAGTTTGACACACACCCCCCCCCAACATCTACATAAAAAGTTGGCCATGCTGGCATATGCTAAAATCCTAACACTGGGGAAGTGCAGACAGGAGGATCCCTAGGACTCATGGCTAACCCGTTTTGTTTAGTTTGTGAACCTCAGGTCCCAGTGAGAGACCTTGTCTCCAAAAAATAGGTGGATGGTGCCTGAGGAATGCCACCCATGATGGACCTCTGGCCTCCATATGCACAAGTGTGTATTCACACACAAACACACATGAACATAGACATACATGCACACACAGAGAAAAGGAAATGTAGACACAACTACACACAACAGGCTGAGCTTGGAAAAACACAGAGAAAGCAGCCCTCTACAAGCTGAGGGGGGTAGCCTGAGGCTAGGACTTCCAACTCCTGAGAATAATTAATTTTTTTTGTTATTTAAGACACCTAACCTACAGTATTCTGTTGTAGATGGATTTTTCTGTTATGACATCCCTAGCAAATTTGTGTTGATTGTGGGTTTCTGAAGGAAATGGTAGTGATATTTAGAAGAGTTTTCTTCAATTCACTGTTAGGCATTGGATCTATGAGAATGAAACAAGTTGCCAAGAAAGAGACTAAGCAGAGAAACACAGCTGTGTCCTGTGCCTTCTGAATGCAGTTGTCTTGGTGAGCACACATTTCAAGAGTGGGCACTCATTTGTGATGTGGCAGAATCAGGAGGCCATGGGGCCAGAACGGAGTGGGTGGGTGGAGGAGAGTTTCCCGAGGGTGGTGCCCTGAACTGCAGGAGTGAGACGTGGGAAGGATGAAGGTGTGCGGAGAGTGTCTCGCTTGCCTGTTTCCTGTCTTCAGAACCTGAGCTGCCATGACTTGGCATGAAACCTGTATCCTCACTGGCCATATATATATTCAGCTTTCTCGTCCGTCTACCTGTCCTTCCTTGTGCCTTTTAGATGTTTGAAATTTCTGACAGTGGCCAACATTCCCCCTTGTAATTACTACACTTTAGTCATAGGGTCAGGTAAATTTTGTTTTGAAAACCATTTTTTATAAGAATTTCTTCCTAGCAGTACAAATTCCATCTCACACATGGAGAAAGGGAATGTTCCCCATAGCCTTTTCATGGCTATGTCGAACAAAATTCAATTCCTTGCTTTTAACATCTTTCTTCAGGCTCTGTGACCATTGAGAAAAATACCCTATTTTTATTAGGATGTAGTAAATAATTGCAAGTGGTCTCACAAGCTTTCTCCTCATAACCTTTCTTAAATTCTGTTCATCTTTTCTTAGTTTCTTGATGGCTCTTTATATATTTTGGTACAGTGGACTTTGAAAGGGATGGATTAAAAAGAAGCTCCTGGTTTTAACTGCTAAATACAATTAGTTTTGGAGGCACTCTCAAATACAGCTTATTTTCAAAGAATGAATATATATGTATATACTCCTAAAGTCTGTACTATTGAGGAATCAGGGGGAAGGTGGTATGCAGGAATTACTTCAAGATAATCTGAGAAACCAAATTAAGGTAGGACTTTGATTAATATTCGAAGTAAGACTTGTGACCCATTGGTTTACAAGATGGCTTCCCAGGTAAAGGTGCCTTCCACCAAGCACAATGTCTTGAGTTGGATCTCTAAGACCCTTGTTCTGGGAGGACAGAACTCACTCCTTCAAGATATCCTCTGACCTCCACATGCTCACTGTGCCATTAGCACATTTGTACACACACATACCTGTGTGCATGCACACACACACACACACACACACACACACACACACACACACACACATTAAGTAAATATAATTTGTAATTAAAAATACTTGGACCCAGAACAATCTCATTCATATATTTTTGGCTCTTTTATCTGGGACTGTGTCACCAGAGAAGGGAAAGGTAGGAAAATCCATGATGTGTTTGCAGCAGAAATACCAACAATCCTTCATGAAACAGATCACTTGGCTGTCACTGGGTTTGGTTTGCAAATGTCCAGGCCTTTTGTTTAAGAATCCAAAGATGACAAATATGAAGCCTCCCTCTCAATAACTGCCTTAAATTTCAGCGCAGTAAGAAATGTTGCCTGGGCTTTATTGTCCCATAAATTGCTTGGCTGGGAGTAAGTATCTCACTCCGTTTTTATCCAGGATCCATAATATTGCTTGGCACCCCTTGAATGTCAACTACCAAACGTACATTATTGGGTATCAAAGAGTGCTGATGGGCAAAACCTAGAGAAAGAGGAAATGTGGGGGAAGAGTGCAGCCAGACTCAAAGGATTTGTTTCTGGGAGCTGTCAGAGCTACTAATGGAAATGGAAACTATAGTTACTATAGACAGATGTCAAACAAAACCAAGTGCAAAGAACAGGAAACGAGAATATTAAATCAAACAGCAGTGAGCTGAATGGGTTGCCGCTCAGAAGGGTGAGTTTGGAACCTCTCGAAGCTGGCTGCCCTGGGAAAGGTTAAACTCGACATTTTGCTGTGAAATGAAGGCTTAATCTGTTCCTCGGCAGATAACCAGTTCCCAAGCAATATGGAATTTCTAATGAAGCTCTGGCTTTCATCCTCTGCTTCAACTCTGTGATGGCTATTCTTGGTTGTCAACTTGACTATATGTGGAATTAACTAAAACACGGTGTCTAGGTACACCTGTGAGGGAGTTTCCTTAATTAAATCATTTAAAGTTAGCGACCCATCTTTAATCCAGATCTTTTAAGGTGAGAAGATCCACCTTTAAACTAGATCACAACTTCTTGTGGCAACCTATATAAAGGACATGGGAGAAGGAAGCTTTTATTCTTTTCCAGCTTGGTCCCACTCTCACTGGTTTTAGAGCCTGTTTCTTTGAGATCCTGGAATATACTGAAGAGCAATTGAAACATCCAGTGTCATGGATTCAACTATTGGATTCCTAGACTTTCCATTGGTAGACAGGAATTGTTGGACTAGTTGGGCTACAGCCTGTAAGCCATTCTAATAAATCCTGTGTGTGTACATATAAATACTCATACATATTTATACACACATATTCATTTTATCAGTTCTGTTCCTCTAGAGAACCTTGTCCTGACTACACAAATTCACAGTACATATTGCTATTTAATATGTTGATGTTGCACTACTTTTGTGTGAAACTGAAAATACCTGACTCTCCCTTATCCCCTAGACTCAGAATCCTTGGAGAACCAAAATGGTTGTCTGCATTAGCCCATTGTAGCTGCTGTAACAAAATACCACAAATTAGGTCACACATAGGCAAACAGGACTTATTTCACACCATTTTGCAGGCTTATGAGCCCAAGACCAAGGCTCTGGCAAGCTATGTCTAGTAAGGCTAATGAGGTGGTGCTTTCTGATTCACAAGCATGTGTTGTAGCTGTCTTCATCTGGGGAGAGGACTCTTACTGAGCTCTTCCGAAAAGACATCTATTCCACTTACAAGGCCCATCCTCCTATCTAAATCCCTTTCCAAAACCTAACCACCACACTGAACACCATCACCTTGTGAGTATTGATTTTGACCTATGAATTACAGGAAGGGGAGCACACATATTTGCTCCTTCTCATTAGCGCTGCAGGGGTAGGATGGAAGGGTGTGTGTTTTCCTAAACCTATATAGTGACAATCTCTTCATAAACTATTCTAGTTAACAGTGCTGTAAAATACAGTCAATTTTGTGTTGTTTTGTTTGTTTGTTTGTTCTGTTTTTTTCTGAAGGATGAGTGAAACTGAGGAACAGATTAAGAGGGAGCTAGAGAGTCTATTTCTCCCTCCTTTTCCTCCCAGAGAAGTTATTTGAGAGAAAATCCAGCAGAGGGCACCCTCTGAACCTCAGCCTCTCCAGCATCCAACACTGGTGCTGTGCTAGTTACAGCAGAAGCTGGGTTACTGTAGAGAAACTGGGGTTGGCAGTAGCTTGTTAACTGAAGATGGCTGCTTTCTTGGGCAATTCCAGATACAGTTCATTAAAGGGAGGCTTCTAATGGGAATAGAACATCCCTGATGACAACCGTCCTTTGGGGCCTGTTCAGTGGAGTACTCTAAGGCTCTTGAGTTTGTGTAAATGGATAGAATTCTGTTGGGGAAATGTGCCAGAGTCAAGAAAGTCACAAACACCACTGTCCTTCCATGAGGCAAGGCGTAAACTTATGAGAATGATTGATGATAAAACAAACAAACAAAAAAAAACCATAATTTTGTTGCCTAATACTTATTATGAATTTGCTGGTCTATATGGAATTTCACACAGAGCCCTCCAAATTCAACGTATCATTTAATCCTCCCAGAAACTTTATGAGTTCAGGCTGATTTTTTTCTTATTGTTGATAAGATGGCTGACAGAGATAGACTAAGAAGGTGGCCCAAGGCTAGGCAGAAACTAGCCACCATTGAGAGACATGTTTCTCTTGGCTCCCTGTGACTCAGAGAGTCCCACATGCTTTCCACTGAAACACACCCACTACAAATTCAGGAACGGCCAGTGTGAAATCTGAAAGCCAGCTGCTTATTTCATTGTCCTGCTGCTTGTGGTGGACATGACAAGTGGTATTAACACATCATCCCTACCTCCCAGGAGCCTAGAACGCCAATCCAGGATTGTTCTCGGCCATTCTGTTTAGGTCTATTAATCCCTTAGCCAAAGTTACCAGGTAAAATTTACACTGTATCCCACTGAAGGTTTATTTTTAAATTTCTAAAATCTAACATATGTCAAATATTAGTAAGCCCTGGTAGACTTACTGATTACATTGTCACAGCATAGAGAATGGCTGGGAAATAATATCAACTATTCTTGTAAACACTTGTATGATGCCATTGCCTATGGCTTCTAAAACCAACAGAGAAAACTTGTCTCTAGGTTACTCTCAAAAGTTGGTAAACTTGGAGTTTATCAGGTAAAAGTAATATCCTAGGGCCCGTGGAAATTTAGAGAAAGGGGAAGGCTTTAATTGGGTGAAGAAAAGTAGAATTTGAGTTATAACCTTGGCCACAGGCCGTTTATGAGCACAAGGTCATTAACATCTATCCCCAGGTTCATGAGCAGGAAGCAGGGAAAGTAACAAATAGCGAGTTCTGAGTCGCTTTGAACTTTATAGAAAAGCACTTTATAAATCCTCGGCCAGTGGATTTATGTTATAATTTGTCTAGAGTGACTTCAGCTTAAAATTGTTAAGAAGGGAAGGCCTGCACCACATGCCATGTAGAACCAGGTGTCTCCCTCCCTCGGCTAGTGCAGCCCCCACTGTGGGCTGGCTGTTCTGTCAACAGGGTTGCTTTTCCATGTCTTTTCCAGTGGATCCAGATTAAAAGTATGAAAACACCCACCACAAAGGGGGGAAAAGCCTGTCTAACAGGAGGCCCAGGGCAGGAAGGAATACTTTAGCCTCTGCCGAGAGGTAGAATGAGATGTCATCCTAGAGCATTTATTAAACAAGGTTTTCATCTACATCCACTGTGAATGGGATGCTTTAATTATCTCACAGATCTACAAATCTACGTTCTGTGCAAGGACTGTTGGGGCATGTGTTGCTTTATTTTATTTTATTTTTTTATTTTTTGCATTCCAAACCTTTACAGTTGACTTGATGATTTTTTTTATAATAATGATATGCTTTCAGTAGTGTGTCATTTTCTTTACCCTTGTAGAGAGATAACATGCAATTATAGAGTGATGTCAGCCTATAACATTTTGGTGTAAAACTTTGGTCACACCAAAATACCAGGCTCCTTAACAAAGCTGGCAGACACATCTTTTGGCAGCAGCTGCTCGCCGTGTGATTTAAAACTTCCTGTCACTATAATTGATGTGTTTTTATTCTTTCCATTTCCTGAAGCCTGATCAGAATTAAAATTGCTGTTGGAATTTCCTGTCAAAGCAACTCGTTTATTTGCTGAGCTCTGCACTTTGATTGGACATTGCCTTCAGCAAGAATCAGGTGGAGACGGCTGGGAATTATCCTCTCCACACAGGTTTGATGGCCGAGCACAGACATCTGCAAATATATGCAAGCTGTCCATCTTGTGGCAAACTTGTCCTAATGAAAACTCCACATGCAAAATGTTCATAATTTGAATATCAAACTTGACCACCTGCTGGGTGGCTCTGGGTTTTGTGTTGGTTTAGCAAGTCCCACTGAGTTTTAAACTGATTGTCTCACTGCAGAATTTAGACCCCTGTCCTGGGGCTTCATGGTCAGATCTGAGAGCAAGAGTGAGCTCTTCCATGCTTAGATAACAAAGCTGAACCTCTTAAATCTTCCTGTACCCCCTTTCTTCTTCCCCATATGTGCCCCATATGCTCTTTGCATGAAGTGACTTGGGGTAGTTGAGAGTGAAGAGCAAGGACTTCAGACATGCTCAGTTGCCTTGGTGCCTGCTTGCTCAGCTCATGCATCTGTGAAGCAAGGAAGTAACAGAAATGCAACTTGTTGGTAAGCAGTGGGTAACGGAAGGACCTAAATTCTAGTTACATATTGTCATTTTTCTATTTTTTTTATCCGAAAGGAAAATTCAAAGCATTTCTCCATTCAAGGGGAAGGCTCGCCGACTCTCCTCAGCCCGCCTGCGAGCATGAAGAAGGGTCTTTAATTGGTTCTCGATTGCCAGTGCGTCTTCTTTCTAAAATGTCTGCTTTCAGGTGGAAACTAGGAAAAGAGAGACTTGGGGTTGAAGAAGTCATTTCAGTTGAGTGCTCTGGACACTGAGGATTGCTTTCATCCCTGAAGGTGATTCATACTGAAGGTGTCTTGGTGGGCAATGGGAGTGTCTCTAAAAATAAACAAATAAAAACATGCCAAGCTTTCTTTACAATACAACACATAGGTATTACAAAAGCAAACGAAAACAAACACACACACAAACAAACTTTCCGTGGAATGCTAATCCTGCAAAGGGAGGCACATTGTTTGTTTTGGTGGCATTGGTTGTTTCTCTGCAGTAAAATCCAGGTTTTAGCTTAAGATTCTCCAAGAACCTGTAAAATATGGGGTTAAAGTTTTCAAGTGTGAACTCTTGAGCCTGGGACTTTGTTTGACTCACTGTTTAGCCTACCACCTAAGACATTGTCTTCCAATTATACAGACTCAGTGAATCCTCATTATACAATTAAAGGAACTCACCTCCACATCCAGAATGTCAAAGGCACAGGGAATGGAGCCACACTGCCCGTGGAGCCAAAGGCCTTGGGCATAAGCAACCTTGTTCTTGATGACAAATATCAACTCTGTCAATTAGAATCACCTGAGAAGTCTTAAAACAGACAAACAAACAAATAAAACTAGTATCCAGATGGTCTCTGGACCACTGAGTTTAAGTCTACTAAAGTTGGGACAAGATGTCAACCTTTGCACAGACTCAGCGCTCTTGACATCAAATCCCAGGCTCATCCCATTCCAGGTCAGATCTAATGTGTTGGTCCCAACATGTTTGGGAGTTTTGAGTCCCTAAATGAAGACTCTCTGTTTATGCATGAACAGTGGAGAGAAGAGAGGACAGCTGGTGAGAAGCAGAACAGTGTGCAGGCACACTGTGAGGCAACCTAACAGGCTTGTGGGAAACCAGAGGATAAGAAGGCTCGGCCACCATTCAGTGCTTTTTCAGTGGTAGATATTCAGAGCAGGAGGAAAGGGATTCCATCGCTGGGATTTTTCTCTGGTATGGGGTAGATCTCGAATCTTTGATAGTTTTGTGTGAGCATTCCCCAGATTCTTCTAACTCTATTCTACAGCCTCAGTTTCCCCTCCTGCATCTATTCACTTTATTCCCCAGAGCCCTTGACTGCAGAGTAGTCCACAGGAAGATCAGTATAAACACTTTGCTCTTTTAATGTGGTAGGAGGTCATGTGTATTGTGCTCACAAGGAAATGTGTGTTCCATGGAGCCTGTGATTTTGCCCTGACAATAAGGAAAATTGGTGTAAGCATTTCTGCTGCCTCGTATGGCCATGAGCTTGGAGAATTCTCTGTAGAGGGCGCCTGAGGCGAGGGGGGAGATTGGGAGGTCCAGTCTTCATTTCCAGCAGCATAGCCTGAGCTCAGCACACCATTGGAGAGGAATCCTGTTTTTCTTCGCAACATTTCCCCTTTAATTCTTCTTCCCTTCTTCTGACATTCTGCTCTTCTTTGCCACAAACCATTGCAAAATAAGCCATACAAGAATTTCTCCCGCTCCTTGGCTAGAGTAAAAGGCTCTTGAGAAGCCACAAAGCCACATGTCCAGGCACAGTAGCTTTATTAATATAATAATTACCATCATCATGGCCTGGTTATAATGCACACATCTCTTTAGAAAGCAAAAGCAAGAACAAGCTGGGGTTTGCTAGAGAAGCTGCACTTGAGGTCAGATGTGGACAGTTAGTGTGGGGTCAAGCCAAGGTCATCTCTAAGGAGATCTGGAATTGGAAATCCACATGGAAAATAGTTGCCCGGTGGAAGCCATCCACTCACCGTTCAAGCTCGTTTTGAAAAATATGAGTGTTTGATCCCTTTGCCAACTCAGGCTTTTATTGGCACCTTAGCTTGCTTGTAAAGGAGGCTCTACAATGCTTACTCTTTGTCAACCATCCTTCATTTCTCCAAAGAATTTCAGTAAAAATGGATTGAAATGCTTTGTTGGGAAAATACATCCCACATATGCCTCATTGGGATTTTTATTCTAAATAACATCGAGAATGAATTGGCCACTATCTGATCATTCACACTTCACTCCTTCCAAATAAGTGGAATGTATTTAATAAAGTACGTTCTCAAATTGAAACTGGTACAAAAAGAAAGTATTAAATAGCTTTTCACTTTTTCATTGGGTTTTTGTTGGATATGGAGGGAGAAAAAAGGAAATTAAATGTGATAAACAAGTAGACTTAGAATCCTCTTTTTTAAGTCACCACGTCAGCCTGGATAGAAATGACCAGGGCCAAACTTGGTGCTGGAGGCTTAGGGGAGGCAGCCTGCTGACACGGCAACAGCTCTGTCTCCAGCTGATTTTAGGCCCAGATAACTAGCCCTTCCAGCTTAAATGATGCTCTGCCCTAATTGACCAGTGCCCATTTGGCCTGGAACGGAGTTCTTTTGGAAGCTGTTCAGACCAACTTTGACTGCCTGCAAATGCTGTGCCAAGATCACATTGGTTTCTAGAGCCTGATGTATAATTCAGGCTGCAGTCGAAAGGGACAGCGTTCCCTGAATGTCTAGCAGACAGCAGCATTGGGTGTGCTGGCTACCTTTACCAAATTAATTAGCACCAATTGAAGGAGAATTACACTGTGATCTTCAGCCAAAGCAGGCTACATTCTAAACATCATTTTCTAGTTGGTCTATAAGTTCAGTGGGTCATTTTCTTTTTCTTTCTTTCTTTTTTTTTTGGAATAACTTAGAATCCCCCAGCCTCCCCAAGCAGTTGCCCTTGAACTATTCTCCACATGATGGACTACCAAATGCCCCTTTAACATGATATTTGCCTTAATTAAACAAAACTACCACTTGAAAGGGTTTGGTTTCTGCAGAAGTGTTGCTCAATGCCATTGCTTCCAGATAGAGACTTGCAGTCTGGGGGAAACAGATGGATGAAACCTGGTGTGGTTAGATGAGGGATGCCACCCACTTCATCCTCAGCCAAATACCGGAGTAGCCTGGGTGCAAAGACCAACCTTTTCTATTTTCTTTTCTTTTCTTTGTTCTCTTCCTTTTTCTTTTTACCTCTCCTTCTGTTCCCCCACACACACTCCTCCCTTCTTGCCCTCTCATTTTCCCTGTCTTCCAGTACTGGACCCCAGGGCTTCATGCATGCTAAATAAGAGCACTACATTCCTAGCCTTCCTTTTACTTTTTTATTTTGAGACAAGGGCTCACTAAAGTCCTAAAGCTGACCTTGAATTCACTCTCCACCCCAGGCTACCCTTGAACTGGTGAGCTTCCTGCCCTACCCTCCCATGTAGCTGAACCACGGATCCAGGTAGGACCAGCCATCTTTTTATTCTGACTTTATACTAGGAGACACTGCTGTACAGCGTGGTTATCAGTGAGATGACTGGTCTCCCCGGTGATGCTGAATGTTTTAGAGAGCACAGGTGAGATCTATCACAGTCTGATCTCCCAGCTTCAGCGACCCAATGTGTCATCTGATGCAGGCAGGCTTCCAGGGGACTGTAGAGAAGATTAGTGCCATCTCTTCATTCTTGAGTCGCTTCCTGCCAACACCGGTATTTAAAAGTGCCACTCAAGTGACCAAAGAAAGGTGGTGAGATTCAAGTGGATGTCATTCTCCTCCTCCCTTGCTGAATAATTGTATGTAGTGCATAGACCCAGGAAGAGATAACTATGTGCTGACTTCTTGATCACCAACAGAATATTTTTCTCTACCATTGAGCAGCACTGAAATGGTTAGCATGTAGCAAAATACATGGGGTATTAACCTAAAATACGTCTGTCTGGGGATCCATTTAGTTCCCTCCAAATAGCCCCTTTACTTATGAATGCCAGCATGTTTATATATGTTTAAATGCCCCATTTGCTACACTGGTTTTAGCTTCTTGTTAGCATCACTTCTTGTTAGCCTGATGCTCTGCAGCTCAAGGCAGCTGGAGAAGGGAAACACATGTTGAAGAATTTATGCAGTGTCCTTCATTCCTTTCATTAAAGGGACTGAGAATAATAGGCACATATTATAAGCTCGCTATGCTAAGCAATAGGTTAAACCTGTGTTTGACAGACATCATATTTACATTCCTGTTATATATGGGGGGACCATAGCATTTTAAAGAATATAGCATTTTAAAAGTAATATTTATGTTGTGCCTCCAACTCATGGGAAGCAGTCCTCTGAAAGAACATGATGTGCTTTAAATCCACTTGTCTCCTTCTTCTAATGAAAGAGTTCAAGTGTTTTCCTCCCAAAGCAGTGGCTCAACATGTTCTTTACTGAGGCCGTTACAGCTCTACCAGCTGCATGCCCTTGGTTTATTAAAAGAGTCGCTTGTCTTATTTCACTTTGGCTTCATTTACTTGGAAAAATTTAACCTCCTATCCTTCTGCTCTGTGGAAAAAGGATTATTTCTAAGGCTCAGGTAGAGTGCTAGGCTTGATCCTCAGAACTCCTGTAAAGAGCTGGGCATGACGGCACATGCTGAGGAACTAAAAACAGGGGGATCTCTGGGACTAGGGCAGCCAGCCAGCCTCCACTAATAGGTGAGCAAATCTGAGGTTGATTTCTGGACTGTACATGCACATTCACATACAAGTACACACACACACACACACACACACACACACACACACACACCTGGACATAATGACCTATGCCTATAATCCCAAGAATCAAGATGTAGAGGAGCAAAAGTTCAAGAAATTCAAGGTCATTCTCAGCTACATAGCTAGTTTGAAGCCAGCCTAGGATACATGAGGCTCCTCTTCATAGAGAGACAGACAGAGACAGAAACAGAGAGAGACACAGAGATAGAGACAGAGATAAGGAGAGACAGAGATATGGCAAGAAAAAAGCAGAAAGCCACTTTTCTAGCTAGTTTGGCATTATTTCAGCAACCCCACTATTTCCAGGCTGACCTGAGAACTTCCTTCGTCTCAAAGAGCAATGTGACATGTCAGTGAGCCAAAATTAGCCCAGTGGGGAAGACTACCATATTAAATGACTCCACAGCCATGTCTTGGTAGCTTGGTAGCAAGCACTCTTTTGTAGTCCACACTGAGAATAAATGTGAAGTGATAGACGATGAGAAGAAAAGATTTCATATACATCAGACATGGTAGCACATGTTTGCAATCCCAGTGCTCGGGAAGAAGAGGTGGGAGACTGGAGTAGAGCTTCAACTACACAACAAGGTCAGGGACAGCCTGAGCTACATGAAACCAGGGTAGGGACAGAAGAAGAAAATAAAGAACCCACCTACCTTCCCCTACACTCTCACAGCTTTAAGGCTGAGATGAAGTTCTCTTCTCCAAATTCTTTGCCCTATTATATCCACAGGCAACAAATCTACAAGGGAAGGCATTTCTCTTACAGATAACAGTACTGTGAGTTTCTGAAATATCTTAGTCATCTCTAAAAGGGGGTGGCAAGGCTGGCTCCATCTGGTTCCAGCTCGGCAGTAACCTGAAGTCAACTCTAGAATCCTGATGAAGTAAAAATTCAGGAAAGGTATAGAGCTGAGATCAACGACACATGTAGAGAGGACTGACCAGAGGGGACAGGCAGTGTGTCAGCTATGGCTTCTAAGTAAATACCCTGGGAACAGAGGCGGCATGGTCTCGCTTCCAGGAGTCAAGTTCACAGTTTATTGAATTTCTTCATTAATAGGCCTTGGACTGCTTATTTGATTTTTAACAGTGCGAGTGCGGCCACACTGTGTGGTGACTACCCTTCTTCATCAGTAAGAAAACTGAAGCTTGCAAAGAGGCTACAGCTCTGATGCACTGGATAGTCATGGGGGGGGGGGCAAAACTGGAATCTCTCCACCTCCGAAGACCCAGAATTTGCCCCACTGGCAAGAAGCAGTGGCTGTCTCAGTGAGCACATGACTGGGGCAAAGAGAACTGGAAGACAAGGGCAGATACAGTTGGTAGAGTGCAGCTTGGGGGACGACGAGAGGCAGGGACCAGGCAGCTGATACACAGGCTCACCTAATCCTGTATCTCAATGTCTATCTATAAAGATTTATCCTGCTCCTGATCTGGCAACTGCCTTCCACAGTCACCAGCATCACAGAATTCACATGACATCACTTCCAGAGTCCCATTCACAGGGACCTTGATGGCAGCTTAGACTCCTGGCTCTGGGTCTCAGCTCTTCTTTCTCTCACCATCTTTGGAAGATGAAGGTAGACTTCCACAGAAACTTCTGGATGGACTTCCAGAGAGGAGGAGTCATGTTAGGAACATATAATGATGAACCTTGTGTACCTTACCTGGGACTGCCAGGGATTTGTGAAAAAATATTCAGCATTGGAAATAGGACAGAATATTTGTGACAAAATAAATAGGAAAATTCTCAACAATAAAAAAAAGGTTATCAGCCAGTAACAGACCCATAGAACACACACAGGACATTCCTCCTTGATTCACACACATGTACAAACACACACACACACACACACACACACACACACACACACACACTTTTATACTTTTTGTAAAAGGAAGACTGTAATGTGATCTTGAATTCTCTGAAAACCTTTTTTTGAAATTTCACATCCACAACATTGAAAATATCTCTCCAAACAGCCCAGACTCCATATTGTTGAAGCCAGTGTTCTTCAAAAACTAACTTCTACCTTTATTGCTGATCTCATTTCTCCAATTCCTCTGTAGAAGTTACTTGCTTACTTCTTACATCTTACAGATGACTTTATTGGCTCTGACTTTTGTTTAAAATGTTATTTTCACATACAGTGCCTCTACTGTTTACCTACTGGAATGCACATTGGAGTACCCAATTGACAGCTTAGAATTATAAATGGCGGTAGGCCACAGAAAATAGGTAAGGTACCCTGGACAGTAACTGAGGTCATAAATATAAATAGCTCCAGAGAGATTGGAGTGCAGAAGTCAAAGTGTACTGAGTACAGAACCACTGAGGTCAACCGAGCCAGAGAGTGCACTCAAATCCATCAGTACCCTGGAGAGCTCCCAGGACCTCACATGGGAGGGCTCATGGGGTTCCATACTGGAGTTGCAGCTCACCACTAGCTACAGATCCATAGTTCTGCAACTCTTTTTTCTGAAGAGGTCACCCTGCACACCCAACTTAGCGACCAAGGGTGTATAGTCTCACTCCAGCACTGGCCCTTGCTCTGCACAGATGTATGTCATTCACTCAGGGTCCCTGGTCTTACTGAAGCATTGATGCTGCTGTGTGAATCATTCTCAAGGGCCATTTTCTTGAAAGAGTGGATCTAAATGACCCGTTGTGCCCATTGAGTTTTAGTATTTTTTCCACAGATTAAATTTTATTGTTCTACTAATAAACAGGTTAGAAGGCTAAATTTTTCTTCATCATAATGATGAAGCCAAAAAACTTTACAGTCTTTTCATTCTCTCATCTCAATAATATACCCATTTTTCTTTTCTTTTTAGAGTAATAGGGATTGAATCCATCACTAAATTCATCCTAGATATGTGCTCTACCATTGAGCTACATCCACACCTCTCTTTTTACTTTGATGCAAAGGTCTCATCAATGTAGACAAATTTCTAAAAATGGTCTTATTAAATAAAAAACGTGGAGCCAAATATAGGGGTGAAAGCCTTAGTTCAGGGAAATAGGAAAAAGCCACCAGTCAACCTCACCTCACCAACTCTGCAACTTCCAAATGCGAGTTACTTCCTGTCTACCCATGCCTTTATTGCCTTGCTGTTCTGCCCTCTCATTGGCTCTCTTAGCCCAGCTACCTCACTTCCTCTTCCTACACAGTTCTGTCATTTTCTGTCTGTCTGTACAGACCTCCAGGTCTCTATGGTTGGTACTAGCATTAAAGGTGTGTGTCACCACGTTTGGCTCTGTTCCCTAGTGTGGCCTTGAACACACAGTGATCCTGCCTGCTAAGTGATGGGATTAAGGATATGTGCTACCACTGCCTGACTTCTTTGTTTACTTAAAATGGCTTGTTATTTCTTCTCATCTCCAGTCAGGCTTTATTTATTAAAGCACAAATAAAATATCACCACACACCAAGTTGCCCAGGTTGCCTTTGAACTTATGATCTTCTTGACTCAGACATCCCAGAGGCTGTGATTATGGGCCTGTACCATCATACCTAACTATTAGGTAATGTTTCAATTTTCCTTTTACTCTCCAACTTGTTTATTTGCATCTGGGGACATATTTCTTGGTGGTAGAGCTTACAATGGTGAGAACTTACTAATGCCTAAAACTGAACAGCAAGTTATTAAAAAAAGTACTCATTTTCTAAGATAGATACAGAGAGCTGTTGCAAATTTTCTGACAGACATGCTCAGTTGATAGCCCTTTTCAATATATGACAATATGTGACTTGACATTCCTATTATTTCCAGAAACTTCCTGATGTGGTGTAAAATACACAGCAAGAAAGAGTGTGAGCCAGGGACAGGGTCTGTGTTCTTGTCCCATCAGCTGTCATGTGACCCTGTAGCAGTCATTTGATCTCCTGGAAGCTGTGGTGGCCATGTCTGCTAGTGAAAAAAATGGCACCCATGACTTAGGATTTTTCATGACAAGTATTGAGATATTGTCTAGAAAGAGTTTTGACCATTTTCTGGAGTAAGGAGCTCAATTCTTGTTGACACCCTTTTCCTCTCTTTTGTCTGCGCATGACTCTTTCAATCAAACTTTCCTGGTGATTTTAGAAACCCTGCCATCATATGGCTTCTACCATGTGCTCCAAATAGGATCCTCATCGTGCTGACGGATTCATTTTCTGGTTTATTTGTTGCTACAATATACTTTTTGTCAGTATAAAATTGAGACTGGGTTGTTGTATTCAATGTATAAACAACTGGCCTTGAAGTTTCCAGTTTATTCTTTGTGGGGGAACAATCACCTTCATAGAAGTCAAATTTGCCCTTGCTTGTTTTATTTATAGAAAGCCGAACTATGAGACAATCTGAAAAGAAAAATACAGCTCACTCAAAATTCTCCAAGGAAATGGGATGCTGGAAAGATGGCTCAGTCAAAAAAGATCTTGATGTGTGAGTGTGAAGATCTGAGTTCAGTCCCCAGTCCACGACCAGCACCTCTAACCCTAGTGTTGGGGAGGCAGAGGCAGGGGGATTTCTCAGGCTTGCTCCAAGGTCAATGAGAGACCCTGACTCAAACAATAGGTGGAGACTGGCTGAGAAAGATGCCTAATGTCAATCCATGACCTCCACATGCACACACACACACAGAGCGAGCGAGCGAGCGAGCGAGAGAGAGAGAGAGAGAGAGAGAGAGAGAGAGAGAGAGAGACGTCTGTGGCAATGTCTCACACCCGGTGGGCAGCTCATTCTTTGTTACTCATCAGTGGCTGATGCTTAGAAATGATTAAGGAAAAACCATCACAAAGGCATAAACCTGAATACTTATGAAAGAAGACCAAAGCATTTTATCCGGGCTTCCATTCCCTTAAACAATACCGGCAACAGGGCTGTGGTTTCATAGCCATTTAAAATACAGTTCACAGAGAAATTATGCTAAATCACTTAAGCTCTATGAGCAGCTGGGCTTTCCAGGCTTCCTCCTGAGGTCTGATGGCAGAGCATCCCCTTTGAAATCTGCAACCCACTCACAGATGGGGCTGGAGGCCCCTCTGCTACCTGCTTTTACTTGTCCGGCACTTCTCAGGCTGTGCAAAACAGTAAAACCACTTGGGGGCCAAGCACAAATCTTTGCTCCGTGCTTTGGTGACACACTCATGGCTTCAGAGAATGTCTGAGGGCAAGGTTAGGTCATCCCGGGGTTGACTGTGGCATTGCGATATAGTTCCCAGAATAGACACATGGAGGAGAAATGTCAGGACCTCTGTCCTGCAGGAGGGTCAGGTGGCACACACAGCTTCCCTGGTGGCACCTAACATTTGCTTGACTCCACAGAGGATCCCTTGGTGCCCTCCGTTTGGGTCTCTTTGGGTTTCATTGGAGTCAAACACCTTTCTGCCCCTCTGCATTCTGGCTCTTCCTTACTCTTTAAATGCTATCCCTCCTGAAGCACTCAAACGCCAGTTCCACCGCTGTTCAGAATCCATCTTCTCACAGAGATTGCCTGTGTACCTCTTCAACAAGTTGATGTCCCCATTCCTTGACCTTCACCATGACCTCCTCAGTTAGCTTGGCACTTAATTGAACTCATTCTTTTATTTAGATACATGTATAATGTATGTATAATCTGTGTTCATGTGTGTCATCTTTGAGTGTTTGCACATCTGGGGGGGACCTGTGTATGCTGGTCTGGTCACGTGTGTGTGTGTGTGTGTGTGTGTGTGTGTGTGTGTGTGTGTGTGTGTCTGTCTGTCTGTCTGTCTGTCTCTGTGTGTGTCTGTCTGTGCGTCTGTCTGTCTGTCTGTGTGTGTGTGTCTGTCTGTCTCTGTGTGTGCATGTGTCTGTGTGTGTCTGTGTCTGTCTGTGTGTGTGTGTGTGTCTGTGTGTGTGTATCTGTGTGTGTGTGTCTGTCTGTCTGTGTGTGTGTCTGTCTGTCTGTGTGTGTGTCTGTCTGTGTGTGTGTGTGTTTGTCTGTGTATGTGTGTCTGTCTGTCTGTGTGTGTCTGTCTGTATGTCTGTCTGTGTGTGTCTGTGTGTGTGGAGGCCTGGGATCAATGTCAAGAGTCTTCATCAATTGCACTCCACTCTGCTCACTTAAACAGAGTCTCTCATTTGAACCCAGAGCTTACCAATGTGGCTACTCTGGCTAGCCAACTTGCTTCATGGGTCCCCTGTTACCATGCCCACCCAGCATTTACATGCATGCTGGGAATCTGAACTCCTGTCCTCAGACTGCAAGTGCTTCCAACCACGGAGCCCTCTCCCCAGCCCCTTGTTCTGTGAACTCTTAACGACATTTGTCTACTTGCATGGAAATGTGCCTTATTCAATGTTTTGGGAATCAGTAAGTATTTCGTATTTATCCCAAATTTAGCAAATATTATTTAACAGAATTATAAGTAGAAAGTTTGAAAAGCATAGAAACATTGAGATTAATTTCCTACTAACTAAATATGAGAGGCAAGAAATAAAGGGAACGGTAACAATAGCTGGAAATCACTCAAGTACGAGATTCTAGCTAAGGCTGTATGTGGGAATTTTATAATCATTAAACAAGTTTAATTCGCCTGTTATGACTTGTACTTTTTTAACTCCCCTATAACGTATACTTGAATGAATATTAGGTGCTATTTAAATGTTGGTAAATGCAGTTAAATGTTCTATGAATATTTTATTAAAGGAAGAAAAGCGTGATAATTTTTAGTGTGTGAGAGAGAGGAGACAGAGGCAGAGAGAGAAACACACACACACACACACACACAGAGAGAGAGAGAGAGAGAGAGAGAGAGAGAGAGAGAGAGAGAGAGAGAGAGCCTTACTAAATCACCATACAGGCAGATAGTGTTTTGACAACACTCTGGCATTTAACAACAATGATTGTGTTTCTGTATAGTTTTATAAAATTATATATATAGCTGTTTCAGGGTATATTTCCAGGTTAGCAAGTGAACTATTTTTCCTCATTTCATTCTGCAAGTGTGCATCTTTAGTACCTGAATAATACTCTGTAGGTACAATTAGAATCTCTTATTTCAGATCTTTAATTGTTTTTGAAGTTCAAGGACAATTTTGTTAGAGTTTATGTTTTTTGTCCTATGAAGTATTGATAGACTCCTATTGTATTCTATCAGTAAGCAAGTTAAAATGACTTGTTTTTCTTTTTTTTGTTTTGTTTTGTTTTGTTTTCATTCAAAGGGAAGCAATACACAAGATATAACTGTTTGAACAATTCTTAAACTCTCTAGTTTCCCCTAAAAATTTCAGTGAATTTGTAAAATCTGTGCTTTAGGCCAATGACTTGACCTCTCTGGAGGCTGACGGATCTCCCTCTACAACCAGACACTGGGAGTATCCTTCATTGCTCCTATGCAGCCCAGAAATCCAGGCCTCTGTCCCCCAACCCCAGCATCTGGCTTAGATCCTGGTAAATCGAGATGCAGTGGGTAGGGTGCTTACTACAAGCATCCCTCGTCCTCTGCACTTGAAAACTAGCACACCAGAATTATCATACCGAGTCAGGAGCAAGTATCTCAATCTGTAAAGAAATAAAAAGCTACCTATAGGAGAAGACAACTCCATTATAAGCCACAGAGACATTGAAAAAATACTATGGGATTGCAGGGATGGGAGGGTTAAATAATTGAATGTAGGCTTCCATGACAGTGACTGAATTTAAAAAAAAAAAAAACACCTGAGTCTGTTACTGGTTACTGGGCCAGTTAGAAGAGGTGGGGAGCAGGGAGGGGGGGCAGGAGAGAGAAAATGCTGTGAAGAATGATGCAGTGTGAATGGGAAGAGAATAAGGATTCTACATAGAAGGGAATGATTAGCAAGATGGACGAAATCTTGTGGGAGAGGAGAGATGCCAATGACAGAAAAAGAAAGTCAGTCCTGCTGGAAACTCAGAAGGAATTTGGAGAGAAAAGAGCGAATTTGGATATTCTGAGAGCAGCACACCATTGGCTGTAAGCGCCATGCTTTGGTGTTACATGTAAAGCAAGGCCTGCTCAGCCACGACATTTCTGTTGTCTCAATACACTGTAGCTGGGAGTTTTCTTGGGTCCTGCCTGGCCCCCAATGGACCCACAGTCGCTTATAAAATAATCACTCAGAAGCTTATATTAATCATAACTGCTTGGCCATTAGCTCAGGCTTATTACTGACTAGCTCTTACACTTAAATTAACCCATAATTCTTATCTATGTTTAGCCACATGGCCTGGTGCCTTTTCTCAGTTCTGCCTTGTCATCTTGCTTCCTCTGTGTCTGGTTGGTGACTCCTGACTCTGTCCCTCCTCTTCCCAGAATTTTTCTCATCTGGTTATCCCACCTATACTTTCTGCCTGGCTACTGGCCAATCAGTGTTTTATTAAACCAGTGTACAAGAGCATTATCTCACAGCAATACACAGTTATGGGATATCTTTCCATAACAAGTCTCATGGTCCCTCCTCCCAGGATATGAAGGCACTCCCTCCTGAAGCATGAAAGAAAAAAATAGAGAAGAAAAGCAGGACCTGGAAGAAGGCAGGAGGGGTGATGCTGGAGAGGCTGGCTTAGTTAAATCACTGCATTGCTAGTTAATTCTCTGTTTCTGTGATAAACACCATGGTCAAAAGCACCTTGGGGAGGAAAGGGTTGATTTCATCTTACAGCTGTAGTCCATTGTGAAGGAAAGTCAGGGTAGGAACTCAAGACAGGAAACTGGAGGCCACAACAGAAGCAGGGGCCATGAAGGAGTGCTGTTTACTGGTTGGCTCTCCATGGCTTGTTCAAGTTGCTTTCTTATATCATCCAGGATGACCTGCCCAAGAGTGACATCACCCACAGTGGGCTGGGTCTTCCCACATCAACCATTAACCAAGAAAATGCCCCCACAGACTTGCCTACAGGCCAATTCGATGGAGGCATTTTCTCAACTGAAGTTCCCTCTTCCCGGAGGACTCTAGCTTATGTCAAGTTGACAAAAAAACTAACCATGACAAACACACATGCCTCCAGTCTCAAAACATAGGAGGCAGAGGTGGGAGCATCAGGAATTTAAGATTTTCCTTTGGCAGCAGTGAATTTGAGATCAACCTGGTCTAGGGACTATGCATCAAAAAAAAATGTCACATTTGCTCAGTTCATTTACTCAAAGCTTTCCATGGCTTCTGGCTGCTCATGACATCGATTTGATCTACTCCGCACATTCTCTTCCCTACCTGGTCTGAGCCTTGCTACCCATGTTCCCACCTCCCTCACCTCCCCTGGTCTTCTTTCTCTCTACCAAATACACTAATTTACAGCTATTTCATACCCGTCACTCAGTGTGCTCTGCCAGCAGTCCTCACAGTGCTCCCTCCCTGGTTTTAATCCTCCAACAACTGGTTCCTGTTTGAACTTCTCAGTCACACCTTCTAACCCTCACCTCATGCTGGCCTCCTTTCCTCTCCTCCTCGGACCACACAAGGACTTTGTCACATCATCTACTTTCTACCTTCATGGTAATGGTAGTGCATAACTCTTATTAAAGAGTCTTTATTTGGTTTTCCTCCCATAAGCCTTGTGAACTCAGGGAGTCTGTGTCTGTCTGTCTTTTAGCACCTAGTTCAGCAGCTGCCACTAAGCAGGAGTTTAGTAAATACTTACTGGGTGAGGAAAAAATGGTTCCTCTCATGCAGGACATATTTTGGTTTCCCCCACAAAAGAAAGAAGTTGCATGCTGTCTGTCCCCAGCCTCTTTTAGTGGTTCTAAATGGAGACGACACATGGCTAAATCTGTCCAATGTCCCTTCAGGACGCCCTCCACACACACATCCACAATGGAACCCACGCTCATGGGCTGCCACTGGAGCTTCCTTAGCCATTAAAATCCTGACTCCAGCCTCTTTAGTGCCCTTCTCCTAAGCCACAACAGCTGCTCATGGGCTGCGTGCCCTCTTCCCCTGTCAACCCCCCCACTCCAATTCTCTGTTAACATCATAGTCAAACCCCTGACATGCAGATGGGTTTTGGGATTATGAGTTGAGGATCATCTGACCTTAGGACTCTGCAGATAATTCATATATTGTACCTCATTCTCACCACCAGAGCTGGCTTCTCCCCTACCCAGTTGCTTTGCTCCTGGCACAGGCAATAGTTGGCTTCTGTTGGCATAAGTCACATGGTACTGTCTATGAGATGAGTTCCTGAGCCGTCTTCCTGATCATCCTGAACTCTGACCACTTCATAATGATTCCTCCTGGGTTCCAGGCAGGGGCTTGTGTTTTACCATTCAGTGGCTGCCTGCAAAGGGTTGCTTCTGTTCGAATACTTCACTTCCTAGCTGCATCCTATCCTGACCTTAAGCGTTTCCTTGCTCATGCACAAGCTTCTCTCTCACATCTGCACACCCGGGAAGCACCTGGTGTGGCAACACTCAAAAGTTTTCCCTCTCCACTCTTGTTCTGGGCACTCCAGTCACATTTTCATGGTGTGCTTCCCAGTTTATTCCTGTCCTCTACTTCCAGGTCAGTTATTGGCTCCCAAGGAAACTGTGTAGGGCTTTTATTGATGCTCCAACACATTACCACAAATATAGTAGCTCCCAACCTCACAAATGAACTGCCTGACCTTTCTTCTTCTCAGAAGCTTAACATGAGCACAATCAAGCCAAACTCAAGGTGGCGGCAAGCCAGTGGTCCCTCCTGGTGCCATTGCAAAAGAGTCTGCTCTGATTTATCCCACTTCTGAAATTATCATGTTTCATGATTCATTGCTCCCTTAAGTATTCAACCCCAGGAATGACGCATGCACTTGTTCTTTTGGTGCTTTTCTTGGCCCCTGTCTCTTCTACATGAAATGAATCTCCTCTTTTGACAACATCTTTATGCCACATCTTCTAATTAGTAACTTAATCTCCACCTACAATCTTACTTCCCCCTTCTATGTAATATACCAAAGTCATATGTTCTAGGACTAGGACATAGATGCCTTTGAGTCATTACATTTATGCTATGGACCCCTTCAATCTTGTGCACTAGGTCTGTGCAGCATCCAATATAGTGCTCAACAATTAGTCCTTGGCTAATTGGCTAAAGATATGAAGTGTATGTGGAAGAAGAAGGTGAATTACTGTTATACATCCACGTCAAATAACTACAGTACTCACCACTCCACAGCTGTGACAAATAAAACATGGCACTCATTTGAGCTGGCCCATGTATGCGCTGGTCTCTCAATGTCCAGGGAAATCTCTAGCATATGCACTTGGGAACCCGGATCAAGAGAGGGGCTACAGGGCTGCCTCTGACTGTGAGACTTGCCCTGACCTCTTTCCTGGCCTGACCCTACTTGTCAGTTCAGCAAGGAGGCTGTGAGCATGAAGTCTCTGCACCTTGCTTTGAACTAGAAGCATAGGACTTGGAAATATTCTCCCGCCTTCCATTTTCACTGCATACTGAATCCATCTTAGGACCTATGGATTGTTTTTTTTTTTTTTTTTTTTTTTTGTTCATATCTCCTTTCAATCACTCCAAGAGATAAAGCCCTAACTCTAGTCATTGTTACAGCCCATCTAAAATAGAACAGCTTCTTACATTGATTCCTGTATCTCTCCACCCCTGTTTCCACCTCGTGCTCCCGAAGGCATGGAATCAGTAGGCAGATATTTTGTATTTCCCATTGTACTATCTGAGAAACCTAGCCCTTCTTCCATACAGCTGAGACAGTGTTATCCCTGAAGGGATAAGCATGGAGCTAGGTTCTAAGGTATGGCTTAAGACATAAGAAACTAAAAGGAAGGATGGGGTCTCATAGATAGAGAGCCTAACATTTACAAGAGCTTGAAAGCAGGCAAGCAGTTTCAAAGTAGAAACCATACTTCCATTAGGAATGGTATGATATCAGGTGTGGTAAGCCTTTGGATACCGGGTCAAGACATTCGGAGAAGTAAAGTCCAGTCCTTAAATTATGGATATTTATAGGTACAGAGCTGGGTTCAAGTCCTTTATCATTGTCTAGTTCTATGCATATAGAAAAGCCCACATACCTTTTGCCTGTAGACTAAAGGTAACAGTAGCACCTTCTCATATGGTTGTGTTGAATATTAAATTAGGTTTTATATATAAATTTCACTGCCGCACATGACCAGCACATAATACATGGTGGCCTTTCTCATCGCCATTCCTGACATCTCTGCCTGACCACTGTTGACTTGGATAGGGGTGTGGAAGCTATTTGAGTGGAGGGTGAGCAAGGCCAGCTCCATGGAAGTGGTGCTTTTGTGGTGTGACCTTCTAAGGAAGCTGGCTCGGCAGATTCAAGAAAGGGATTTCCTCCAGATGCAGACACAGCTCAGCCGGCCTCTCGGCCAATAGCAGAAGGAGTGGGTGCTGGGCACGGTATCGAAGTGAGTAGGTAAAACTTCATAATCCCTCGGTCGTTGAAAACGACAGAGCGGGAGTGATGGGGCCAGGGACAACAGTGACAAGTCTGAAGTCTTGATTCTGTCAGTATGGAAGGAAAGTGGGCAGAAGCCAGGAGGCGTGCGGTGATGGAAAAGGCTGGTCATGGTCAGGAAACGCGCAGCCTGAGACGAGGGAGCCCAGTGAGAGCCCAGGAGGGACCCCTGATGCAGTTTAGATGAACTTTCTCTTCTGGTCCCAGCAGGCGCTTGCATATAGTACACACAAACTCACACACATAGAGAGAAGTAAAGAAATGAATAGATAAACAGATATTTCTTTTTAAATAGCATTTACATAGTTCTTGTGGGATACTTGAGATAGCTGCCCAAAGAAGGCTGCGGTGGTAGAATGAGTCTGGTCACGCCCTAACTTCTCTGGCTTCCTTTCTCACCAAGTGGCCACTCCCTCGGGCCATTATGCAATACCACTCGCCTGGAGCCTCTCCCTGGAATCAAGCTGGTGTGAACTTTTAAATATCCAGAAGTATTAGCAAAATCGACCTGTTTTCTTTATAAAGCTACCTAGCATCGGGTAAAAACAAAGTCTTTCATCCCTCATGTTATCTTTGTCTGGTATTTCTGCCACCTCATGGGAGAGGTAACTAACATATCCCTTAACTCTGGGTCATGCAATCTGTGACCATGTTATTCAAACTGCTTTAAAGTTTCCCCCATTTAAGAATTATCACATGAAAAACAGTACTGCCAAGAAAGACAGTCGAGGACTGACCTGTTGGTCTCACCTCACAGCATAAGGTCATTGTTTTGATGATTTCAAGTTGCCCTAGGTCAGCAGGCACGGTGCATGTGGCTCAGGGCGGAGTGCTTATTGTCCTGTCTCCATATCTGCAATGGCATAAAGAGCATGGGGTTTATGACGGGACTTACCTTGTTCTGACCATGTGAAGAGTCTCTGACTGCAAAGCTCCATGGAGGTGCTCTTGAGGAGCTAGGAAGGAATTGTGCTGAGTGCACACATGATTTTACATCATTCCGGCCAATGTGAGGCAAGGTCTGTTTATGAAGGTCAGGGTGGGTTGAGCCTGAGTCCATGTCTAGATTTCTTTAGCATCAGCCCTGACCATGGACTGGGAACCTGCAACCTTGTCCTTCTCCTGCCTTGATCTGGATCAGCTTCGAACAGCAGGAGGACCACAGTGACGGCAGCGTGACTGCACCAAGAAATCAACCAAAATCAAGCCGCTGGCCACTACTATGGGGGATTTCCTTTATCAGATTAGTTGAAGCAAGAAGGTCCGCCCTAAACATGGGTGTCACCTTCTGGTGTCAGCACAAACAAAAGGACATGGAAGAAAGGCACTTCGTTTTGTGCCTGCTTCTCTTCACTCTCTGGAAGTCATCTGTCTTGTTGATGTGACATTCCTTTACTGATATTAGAACTGCATAGACTAAAGGTCAGAAGCCCTCCAGGGATCCCCCAGGCCTTCAGAACAAGACTGAGACATCCAGCCCTATGGAATTATCAATTCTCTGGTAGTCAGTCTCTCCAGTGAGGCGGACATTGTCGGACTACTTGAACAGTATTATGTAATCCAAGTCAACAAATTCTCATATAGATTCATTCTATCAATTCTTTTCCTTTAGAAAACCTCAAGAACAGATATCTGTGTCAAACAATGGAGATTGGAGTCCATGTATGAACATGATAGAGCAATGGGTTGACTTCATACATCCCCGAAAATAGGTTCCCCTGGGCCTAAAATGAGGACCGGTGTTTGAAAGCTGGCAGAAAAGAAAACTCACTGCGTTCACTGAATTGTCTGCCTCTCTTGACAAGGGCAGTCATTAATATTCCTTTGTAGACCTTTTCTTCACTTGCTCATGTAAGGCCAGTTGGTGTCTCTTTCATGATTCATGACTGTTTAGGTCTCAGAGCCTAGTTCATGGTTGAACCCTGGATGAGCACAGATGTTACTATGGTTGCTTACATCTTCACATACATAAATGGAAATTATTTATGAGCTTTCTTGAGCTGAGTTCAGTCTTGATCCTTAGTCTATAACCTGATCTTTACTTCCAATTAAACATCATTGTGGTTGAAACGATGAAAGGGATGGAATTCAAATAAAGCGAAACTTCCAGGTAGATGGCAACCATCTGCAAGAGGGGGAAACTTGAGTAACACGGAAAATGAAGGAAAGTAGGCTGGAGAAATGTCTCAGTGGTTAAGCGCACTGGCTGCTCTTTCAAAGGACCTGCGTTTGACTCCCAGCATCCACATAACACCTCACAGCTGTCTGTTCCTCCAGTCCCAATGGATTCTACACCTTCATCTGGCTTTGGCAGGCACCAGGCATGCATGTGCTGCACAGACATACATGCAGGCAAAACACTCATATACATCATTTTTAAATATTTTTAACGAAGGGGATGATGTTCTCACCAATCTTTTAGATTATGAGTTTGATATTCCAGGCTATTAACTAATAAGCTCTGGGGTTATAGTTCAGCTGGCTACAGTTGTGCTCCCTAATCTCTTTATATCAAAATTATACTGGAGTAAATGAAGAAGGTGTCCACTTCCTCCTCGCATGGCTCAGTCACTTGCTCACAACCAGTATCCATCCATGGAACAGCAGCCGAGAAACTCTGATCTTCATCAGAATCCTACATATGTCCTGCCTGAAAGCCTTTTAGGTCTGGCCTGTTTTGTGATCAGGACTATATTCAGACATCCCTCGGTATCCTGGGAAATTGGTTTCAGGGACCCCATTGGACACCAAGGTCTGTGCATACCAAAATTCCTTACATAAAATTATATAGTGTCTGCCACAAGCAAATGACCCACAGAATCAACTAAGAAGGGCGGGCTGAGGGGGCTCACAGAGACTGAAGTGACAACCAGGGACACCGCATGGGTCTGACCTAGGCCCTCTGCGTATATATTGTGGTTATGTAGCTTGGTCATCCTGTGAGATTCGTAACAATGGGAGCAGGGGCTGTCTCTGAATCCTCTGCAGGCTTTTGAGGCCCTTTTCTTCCTACTGGGTTGCCTCATCTAGCCTTGATATGAGGAGAGGTGCCTAGTCTTACTGCAACTTGATATGCCATGTTTAGTTGGTACCCGGGAGGCCTGCCCTTTTCTGAAGGGAAATGGAGGAGGACTGGATCTGGGAGAGAGGGGAGATGTGGGGGAAGGGATTGGAAGGAGAAGAGGGAGGGAAAACTGCAGTCAGGATATAATATATGAATATAATATATGGGGGAAGGATACTTTTTTTGTAAATAGTGTAGCATCTGAATGTGGCCTATGTGCTTTCTACCACATACTCTAAATTGTATAGGTTATTCACAATGTTGAATGTAATGTAAATGCTCTTTGTTGTCTGTAGATCTTCAGTATAGAGAATAGTTTTGAAAATATCTTCTGTATATAGTTGATTAAATCCCCCAGTGTAGACAGCCCAGATATCAAGGTTCCTTTACAGCTGTATGTTAGCCCCAGCCTGCTCTGCATTTGACGGGTGAGCTGGACACCAGGCAGAAAGCCTGCGTGGACACCAACCTGTCATTCCTGGAGAAAAAGAAGCCAAAGCCCACTGCTTCTCACCACCATGGTGGATGTACTTTCACTTTCCACAGGGAGGAGCCGTCCCTCAGCAGGATGGGAGGGGCTGTTCTTCCTGCCCATGCGCTACCGTTTCCTTCTACAGAGTTTCCCAATTTGTGTTGTGTTCTTTTCTATTTTGGTTGTTTTTGTAGGCTGACTGTAATATTTTTGTGGGTTGTAGATTAAGAAAAGGAGAAAAATTTTGAAAAAGAACATTCAAAGTACATGCCTTACCCATATTAGGTCAGCCATGCCATTTTTGTGTGTGGGATAGAACATTGTCACCCTTTAATAAGATTAGTAACTGAATATGATATTAGTCACAATATGAAATAATGTTCCCTTTTAAATGTGATGATCATTCTGATTTATTTCCCCATCTGCAAGATGAGAATGATAATTATCCCTTTGAAAATATCATATGGTCAAATTAGTTAATGTTGGACAAGCATTTCAGAATGAAGATACCTAATAATTTATTAGTGGCTCTGCTGGCATGCAATTTGAGAATGAAGTCTGCCTTTGAGGAATTGGCACTTGTGTTAATTCTTGTTTTCTTTAAATTCCACGGAGCTCACAAATGTCTTCTCTGCTCTGGGTGCCAGCCATGCCCGACTGCGGCACATGGTCCCGCAGCCTTTGCCTAGAGCAGACTTGTTTGATCGCGGCCTGAGGGGGAAGGGAGCAGATAACCCATCCATGTGCTTTTTTGAATCCACTCATTCCCTTTTCAATTAAAAGAGTTGTTTTATTTGTGAGGAAAGGAGAAATCTTGCGGCATTTCTTTTTCAGCTCTGTGTCCTTCAGGAGCCATAGATCCATTCCTTGGAAAGAATAATCCTAGCTGTGTCTTGAGTGAGAGACGAGAATGAGCTTTCATCCTCTCTTATTCCCATCTGTGGTAGATTGACCATGAAACACTTCCTAATTCAGAAAGCGAAAGCATAGTGTTTTCTGTATTCACAAAGGCATCCATGGAGACCCTAATAAATAATGCATAGTGATAGCTGCCACTCACTGAATACCTTATGCTGGAAACTTCTCCCAGCTCATCTCCATACATGGAACCTGAAAAATGACTCTTAGAATGGAAAGGGCTGTAGCAGGCACAAAGTCACATACCTGTGTAAATTCAATGTTGGGATTTGAAACGGGGCAGTCGTGGCCCACACCTTTGATCCCAGCACTTGGGAGGCAGAGGCAGGTGGATCTCTGTGAAGTCGAGGCCAGCCTGGCCCATAAATCACGTTCCAGGACAACCAGAAAGAAACCCTGTCTGGAAAAAAACAGACAAACAAAAAAAAAACCAGCCACAAAAATGTTGGAATTTGAACCTCTGTCTATCTGTGCCTTTACTTTTCTATTTAACATATTTTATGAACCCAAGGTATTATATTTATTGATGTTTTCTTTCTATACATTTCGATAAAGCTGTAGGAACCAAGGTAAGAAAAAATATCAAAATATTCAATGTGATTTTTTTCAGTGACTCTGTGATAAATTTCAGTCAAATGAAAGCCATAGATTCATAGAATGAAATTCCTACTTGTCAAAGAAATAAAATCTAAAAATTTTACTTTTCACCCTGTAAATTTGTATATACAAACTCCAATATTGGCAAAGAAGGAGTACTTCCTTTGTCTGGTTTTCAGTCAGTTGGAATTTCTTCAGTTTTAGTTGGACATGTCGATAAAAAGACTCCCTGTACTTCCAGGGAAAGCAAAGGAAGCATGGAGCGTTGGGGGTGGGGGGCGCGAACCCAGGAAGTCAGGAGAGCGTTTGTGGAGGGTGGACGCACAGCAAAGCCAGGTAGATGCATGTGTGGGAATGTCAGAGCGAAGCCCTTCTCTGTGTACGTTGATAACAATAATTAGGGAAACAGAAAGGCTCCCGAGCCAGCTCACAGGCAGAGAAAATGAGAAGCACGCTAGCCTACTCACTATTAACATTCAACAATGGGAGCGTGGAGAAAGTGGACTCCCCAGCAGGAAAAGAGCTTGGCTTACTAGAAAGAAAACAACTGCTTTCGCTTCTCTAAGACCGTGCACCCCCAAAGCCTTGGGCCTTGCCTCTGGGAGGATATGCCCAGAGGGCACTGTGCCTCGGCTGCCTGAGGAGAGAGAGCATTTAGGGGCCACCCGGAGGCTCACATTTGAAATATTTATTTAACAGAGAGCAATCACCAATGGGAATGTTTCTAACTAAAACGCTTGCTCCAATACAAAAAAAATACAAAAACATCTCTCCAAATCAATATTCCCCATATAAAGTCACTTGGTTGGGCTTTAGGACTTCATTTTCCATTGCCAAGTAAAAACTCTTTGTTGTTTTAAATTTGAAAATAGAACTTTGTAGAGCCCAGGGATTAAATGGGAAAAAGTTGGTTTAAATTATGTGAATTTCAGGAATATCACTTTATGTTTATTTGTACAGTTGCTGCTGAAGGAGAATTTTTGTTTAAAATTTGAGTGTGTTTATATAAAGCAAATGTTAAAGTAAGCGTTTGCATGGTATAAGACCACTTTTTCTCATATTTACTGACAGAGACTTATGTGACATTTAGCAATAGCTAAAGTTTCGCGTTTTACCTGTAATGCCTGAGTATAATTAATTTCCTTAGCATGTGTCCCCTTCTCTTGGACGTTTTCTTGTCCCTTAAGCTCTTCTTTGCCCCGTTTTAAATCCTGCGTCAGTTCAGGAAACAGCCAGTAGGCGGCGCTGCTGCCTCGCTTTTTACAAAGTCGCTGGCACCGTAATTTCAGCGCCTTTGAAAACATGGAAATTATTTTAGTTTAGTCAAAGCAATCAGAGTGAGAAAATTGGCTGAAATACTTCGAAGTTGTTCTTTCGTGTCTTTTTCTACCTCGACCCCAAAACCATGAATAAAGCTAGGCTACTGCTTTTTCTTCACGTGTCTGCGGAGCCCTTAACTGACCCACAGTAAGGATAACTATGGGAGGTTAAGGCAACCGAGTGTGATTATCTAATTTTTCCATCAGCTTGAGGTTCTTATGTGAAAGTTCTATTCATGGAGAGCCAGAAAAACGGGAAAATAAAAACCTGTTTACACTTTCGCTTTCCAACTGGCCTTGCCAGCCATCCCCTGACCTGGTGCGAAGGGCTGGGAGGGGCTGTGGAGAGGCTGTGGAGAGGAGCAGTGCAAAGCGGGGGCATGACTTTGCAGATTCAAAAGCATTCTCACAGGGTGCAAATGTGTCTTCACACCCTCTGGCCATGCTATGAAGCGATCCAAAGAGAACTTTCCATCCTCACCCGTGGGCTCCATTCTCTGAGATGAACTATTGACAGTCCCTCTGTGTTTTATAAACTGCCAGATAAAAACCGTGGCAAACCGAATTAGCCAGCCAACACGCTGCGAAGACCTCTTCCAAAGAAAATGCTCCATCTAAGCATTTCTTACTAAGAAGTGCTGAAACCTCTCCCACTCGTGTCCTGCAGAATTCTCCCACCCGCCAGACCCCCGGAAGATGTGCAAGTTGTTTAAGATGTTAGGCAGAAACGGACACTACCCAAGTGACTGTGCTTGACATGTCTTTGAGTGTGTCAGTCTGTGCCCAAAAGCAGTTGATAGATCCCGGGGCATCTGAGCTCTGCTTCGTGTGGTTTTCTCCTCACCGACCTGGCACCGAGTACGAGCTGTCCTTCATAGCTGGTAGGTGCCACTTTTGGCTGGCCTTGTAGCTGGCTGTTGCCGTCTGTCCTTCCACGGGATGAAAAATGTGTCCATTAGCTAACGGCTGTGTGCTCCGAGAAGCTTCTGCCCCTTGGCCTGGGGCTGCAAGAGCGTATCAATCCGTCTCTTAGATGAGGCCTCTGAGGAGCAAAGGAAAATTGTATAATCCTGAACTGTAAACATGGGGACCAGTGGTTGAGGTTTTGGAGCTGAACAACATTTGAAAATATCTGTTTGAGTATCTAAAGTAAATCTTTATTTTCAAAAGAAGGGGAGGTGAGGAAACACTCTGGGTGGCCTTAGGGAGGTCCGCTCACCTTTTTGCCTTTATTTTCCTTTACTCAAACGGTGGGGGTGGGGACAGAAGCAAAATAAAACCTTGCTTACTTTTCGTAGGTGAATCAGTTTAATTTTGGTTTTCAGCCGAAGGCCAGCCGGCTAACTGAACGTTCAGCCAGGTTCTTCTCACACCCCCTCACACCTTCTATGTGTGTCCCACACCTTCCCTCTTGGTTCTGTTCGCCTTCCACGCCCTGACGTGTTGAAGCTTTCCCTGGGTCCTTTCCTTGCTCTTCTGACTTTTCTTCTATCTACTGACTGAGGAACAGAGATGAGGTGTTTCTGCCCATCCCAGTCCAGCCAGACGGCTTCCAGCTCAGAGGACAATTACAGAGGTGTGGATGGATACGGATGCAGAATGGCAAGCAGCAGGGGTGTGTGTGTGCGCGCGTGCGTGCGTGCGTGCGTGCGTGCTTGAGTGTGTGATGTGCGGTGTGTGTGTGTGTGCCTGTGTGTGTGTGTGCCTCTGGGTGTGTGCTCCAGTGTGTGGTGTTTGTGACTCTGTGTGTGTGTGTGCCTCTGTGTGTGTGTTTTGTGTGTGTGCCTCTGTGTATGGGTGCATGCTCCAATGTATGGTGCGTGTGCTTCTGTGTGTGTGTGCCTCTGTGTGTGTGTGGTGTGTGTGTGTGTGTGTGTTAGCAGTTGGATTTCTCTATCCGGTGTATTGCTGTGGGCACCTTCCACAGCTGTGGAGCTGAAGGAATTCCTTAGGAAAGAAGACGAGGTAACTCCCCAGAGCTAAAGAGAAGATTGCTGGGGCCTTGACGGGAAGATGTGTTTAGAGATGAATTCTCTAACTCACCTTTATGTCTGCTCATCTTGAATTCCTTATTTCAAAGATGCATTTGTGTTCATCAATTCCATCCTCCCGTGTTTCCCCTTCCAACACTAGCTTGCATATCTTCTCTGGAGGAACAGTTCAGTTTATCTGGATTCATGCATTTTCTGTTTTAATATGAGGCCATGTTTCAGGATTCGACTCTTGTGCGACCTTAGAGTGCGGCTCAAAGTCCTGTAAATGCCAGTCCATGAGGACAATGTGGGAAAGACAGGAACTTTGCTACTGTGCAGGGCAGGAGACCAGAAATAATCACGACTGAGGATGTAATTGTTCTGCACTGGGGCCTTCTTGGTAGTAAGGCCTGTTGTGTTTTCATGGATGTTTGCGGGAGGCTGCAACCCTTGGAAATGAGCAGTGAACTCTAATGAAATAGCTAAGAGATGTTGTCTGTGAATTGCACTCCCCTAAAATAAGTCAGACATGATCTAGATATAGGACTGGTGGCTGACTCAATGTTGCTTCAAAGAGTGTGACACCATGCTGGCTTATTAGAAATGTGCCGTGCCAATCTTGGTTCTCAATGGCACGTGGTTTCCACTTTCCTTTTATAAATATAGATTAATCTCACAAACAAAGGGTTAGTTAGGTTTGATGTTTGCAAAAAAAAAAAATTAAAGAATAGCCTCTCTTCATAAAGTAATGCTTTGGAGGAAAATACATGAAGCAACGTGAAGGGAAGAAGTGTGGAATGTTTGGGAAAGCCGAGAGAGCAGCTATTGGAAATGGGAGGAACTGTTGGACACTAAGCAAGCATGTGACTGTCCACTAACAAAGGACAAGCTTGGCCTAATGCCCTCTCATGAGACAGCATGTGACAGATCTGAGTACTTGGCTCTGGCATTGAAAATGGTAGAAAAATCAACACGAAAGTTGGCATATGCTTCTCATGTACAAGTTGGGAAAATGTAACTCAAGAACAGAAAGGTGTATTGCCATTTTTGAAAGTTAATCTTTAAGCACAAACTGGAAGAGAATGTAGTGGTCAAAGGCAGGACAATCTGAACAAAAATGAAATGAATAACCCGGTGATAGTTAACGTGTGAAGTCTACACCCCTGAGTTTGAGTGGAATACACTGAAAGCAAGAAGACACAAGTTTCTCGGTAGAAAATGTCTCAAAGGAGGTGGAACACCCCCTTGCAACATTTTAGGTAACTCCCTACCAAGTTCATGCAACGGGGAATGGGGACAGAAGTGACTTCCTGGTGAAGGAACAGGGCACAGACTCTGCTGTCATGACCAACAGCAGAGCTACAGTAAGTCCTCCTAGTAGCAGGTATGATATGATAAGAATACACTCCCTCTTGTGACTCCCTACTCACGACCCCAGTCCAATCATGAGAAAAACATGACCCCAAAATCAACAGGTAAAGGCATCATCACACACAATTTGGCCAGGACTTCTCAAAGCTCTCAGGGTCACCCAGAACAAGGAACTGTTACAGACTCAGAAGACCCAATGACGAGATGTAATATGTTCTCCTGGGACAGAAAAAAGATATTAGGTAAAAGTTAAAGAAACCTGACTACGGTATGGACTTGAGATAGTAATAATACGTGTATATAGGTTGAAACAGATGACAGAATAATGTAAGACATACCCCAAGATGGATGTGAGTTGTGTAAGAAGACATTCCGCTGTCTTCAACTGTTTTGTGAAACAAACACAGACATTGACAAAGTGACCTTTTCCAAAGCAATCCTTGTGGTCGTGTGTTAGCGCTACACCTTAATGGAATTCTTTTTTCCAAACTCTTGGCTGATTGATATGACTTTAAATTAGATAGAGGGGCAATGCCTCTCCCAGTTGGAGCCATGACTGGCATGGCTGCTCACAGACTCAGTATTCTGTTGGGTGGAAAGTATTTATCATAGATTGTAAGGATTGTGGTGACTATTTATGGAGAAGAGTACTCCAAGTGGAGGTCATGAGGAGCCAGTTTAACATTTATTCAAGAACTATATGATTTTCAGTGCATCACTTCTAAATAATATCCAAATATTCCCTCCATCTCAGGGCTGACACAATGGCTACTCCATAAAATCGAGTTCTTGGAGCCTGCCTCAAAATGGAATTGTATTCTCTTGCATTAGTAAACACTGTGCTCTAAAAGAAAGTAAAATATATTTCTACTGAAATGAAAACTGACCTCTTTATTCAGAATCAACAGCCCACTTAAGGTGAAAAAATTATCATGGATATTGTGAAATGAACTGAGGTAATCTGAGGAGTCATTCTTTCATAATTATCTATAGAATGTTGTGGTTGTGAAACTTTCAGAATCTTACAGATCCTCGTGTATGCCAAACCTCTATAGAATAAAAAACCAGGGCTCCTCATCTCCTCCACTATTTTCTGTCTGTTCATTGTCGACCAAAGATACTGTCCCTTAGTATTCAGCTACAAATTTAGAAATGTTTTTCGCCTGTCCAAATTTATGAAACACATGGTCTGGGCTTCATCATCAAAAATTCTTGTGTGATCCCTGGGTCTTTGATAAACCAGTGAGTCCTCTGAGTTCCTGTCATCTGCAAACACTCTGGCTGTTTTACAAAATGAAATCCCAGGAGTTGAATGTTCACCAAATTTATGACTGTGCGGCTGACCAGTGACATCTGAGACTGTCACACCATGACTTGTGATGGATATGTCACTTTCCTCTCTAAAATGACGGCTGTCACGATTCAGTTACGAGCAGTATGACCTCGCATTTCCTTTTAACCCAGTAAATAGTTCCTGTCTTATTCTTTGAAGGAACATTTTAGTTATTTTGAAGGGACCAAGAGTGAGTGAGTGAGTGAGTGAGTGAGTGAGTGAGTGAGTGAGTGCCTTGTACAATTATTGTGCATTGTATCTGTCCTGGAGATAAAATAATATCCTCAAAGATTCTGCTTCTGTCTCTTAAACACTTGCAACAATTATAGTTCTTAACTAGAACACACTTGAATTTTCCCATGTTTGATCATTGAAAAGGCAAAATTTAATTCCATCGAGTGCAATCAAAGAATTTTTCACAGTAGCAATTAAAAACATGAAACTAGAATTTGAATGACATAAAATCAAACAGCTGCTAAGTTGTATTTTTAATCTTCATTCAAATCAAATGGCAAATAAATTTTTCATTAGGAATTTTACTTTTCTTCTTTAACATCAGTGGGTTGAAAAATGGTCTGAGTAATTTAAAAGGCTCCTTAAACCGACTGGTATATTTTGAAATGGATTAAAGGCTTATTTCAAAGTGAATCGCTTTTGTATTTCTGTAGGACACAGAAGGCAGGCAGAGCTCTGTGGAGGAGGACTGACTGGTTAGCTTACTTTGGCATGAGGGGACTTCCAACCTGCCCAAGCTGTTGAAGTAAGGAAACCAAACCCTGTTCTGCTGGGTTTGCTGTCCTCACCAGTCTCCATGTGTGGCAGCTACAATCAGAGAACGGGAAAACCACACATGAAGCGAGGGTCTTTCTGCTCACTTCTTCCCATCTCCACGCTCTATGAGAAGGGCTATTTGGTTCTCTTTTTCCGTTTTCATGTGTTTGTGTAGTGTGTATCCATGTTTGCCTGTGGGCACAGGATTGTGTAGACAGCAGTACACGTGGGTTCATGTGGAGGCCCGACGTTGATGGCCAGAATCATCTTCCATTGCTCATCCACCACATTCATTGAGGGAGTTTTTCACCCAAACCCAGAGCTCACAGCCCTGCCAGCCAGCTTGCTCTGGGGATCTCTTTTCTTTGTCTTGCCTTCCCATCTACCATTTGTGTGGGTTCTGGAGATCCAAACCCTGGTCCTCGTATTGTGAGGGAAGCCCCTTAACTGCTGAGCCGTTTCCCTAGTGAGTGGGCATTTTGAAGTATGCCGACATCCTCATGCATTTATGAAAAAGAAAGCAAGCTGCAGCATAGGGTGGCTGTATTAGCCAAATGGTATGTCTGTCGCTACACACACACACACACACACACACACACACACACACACACACACACATACACACACACACACACACACACACACTCACACACACACACACACACTCACACACACACACACACACATACACACTCACACACACACACACACACTCACACACACACACACTCACACACACACACACACTCACACACACACACACACATACACACACACACTCACACGCACACACACACACACACACTCACACACACACACACACACACACACACACACACACACACACACACTCACACACTTTCATTGTTCCCCCTTGACCTTTAGGCATAGAAGTAGAGGGAAATTAGTTCCAAGGCATCAGAGCTCTGGATTTTAAAAAATATTCAAACATGTTTTAAAATGAGAATGATCCCAGTCTTTGTCCGGTAATTCTAAAGCCTCTCCACTTCCTGGTGTTCCTTTCTTTTCTCTAAAAATAGGATTACATTTTCTGGCCTTGAGTTCCAAAGACTTTGGCTTTAGGATGCTCTTTCTTTTCACAAAACTTGTCTCCTGACTCTATGCTCAACAGGTTCTTCTGGCACATTAAAAATCAGCCTTTTGACCTGAGTTTTAATTTTTAAGGAGCATCTTATCTTTTTTACCTTTTTCTTGTTGGAGGCGAGGGTCTGTTAGAGGCTTCCACCTTGTGCCAGGTGGAATTCCTATAAAGTGATTTAAATGGTAAGTCAGTCTAGGGCCAGGGACCTCAGTCCACCACTTACATCCTACTGAATAACAGGAGAATTGTTTGGACTGGTAAAATATATTTTCTCAGGGTTGAGTAGGACAAAAGCTGTGACTTATTCAATGTGCAAACCAAATAACGGTAGTTTATCAAGACATAGGAAAGTCGCTGATAATATTTTTTTAGAAAATTAAAAAATCAAAACACCAGAGAACCACCCTTTAACAGCCTTGCCTATAATCCCTGTTCATGAAGGAAATACAGTGTTGGACGAAAACAGGTGACAAGACCTTATATTTCACTGACCTTCCCACTCATGCCTCACGGTGTGTCTTCTGAAGCTTAGAGGAACAGAGTAAGCCATGCTCTATAAACAGTAAAGTAGTATCCACATGTGAAGTATTATTGTTATTATAAATTATAGGTTGTGTTACATGAAGGAAGATGGCACAAAAAGAATTGTCCTTGTGGGATAGCTACATTTTATAGCTTATGTGCAAAAGTTCCCTACACAGACCAAAGGTCCATTATTACAGGAAGCAGATTAAACTCTCCAAAAGTAACTGTCAACGTTCTTTTCATTGTTCCTAGCAAGTTACACATATTTAGAGGTTGTATGTCTTCTTTATACAAATGGCCCTCAAGTGAAGGGGAATTAAAATAGAGAACCGTGTACCAACACGTGTTTAAAAATTAGGCCATGTAACAGTTACTTATGGGAAGTTTGTGTTGGGATGCCAGGCATCCACAAATGGCACCAAGGCACAGGGACTATTTTGTGTGTTCTTTACATTGTTTCCAAGGGACAATAGGAGAAGGCATTGCTTTTCATGGTGGAGCCTGTAATGGGAACAGCTTTGATCTCATGTCACCTGTTATAAGACACAAGTAGACATTGGAAAACAAGTTTGGAGACACCTTCACAGATTTGACTTTTTCCCACTGCATTTCTGGGTTTCTGAAACACAGTGTTCATGGTTTGCCATGTCCTGTGCTGTGAATATCAAATTATCCTTATATTGCTTAGTCCTCACTACTCTGGATGATGGTGGTGGTGGTGGTGGTGCCGGAGGTAGTGGTGGTGGTGGTGATTTTGCTTGCATGTGTGTATGTGTGAGCGGTGTGTGTGTGTGTGGTACATTCACACTTGTGTGTGATGCAAGAGGAAGATGTCCAGTGCCCTTCTCTATTGCTAACAACTTTACTCCCTTGAGATGGAGTCTCCCTCTGAAGCAGGGGCCAGGAGGGCAGCCAGCAAGCTTCAGGAATCCTCCTGTCTCTGTCCCCACCCACACCCCCAGAGCGGAGGTTCTGAGCACAAGCAGCCATGCCTGGCTTATTCCAGCTCGCATCCACACGCTCAAGCAGTGAGTGCACTTACCCAAGAAACTGCCATCTCTCCTGCGCCTTATAATTTCGAGATGTGTATTCCTTCCAGTAGAGTAGCCAGTGGTCACAGGAGGCTGTTGAGCACTTGAAATGCAGCAATAGAAGTTGAGACACATACACAATAAATGTTAAATACACACTAGATTTTAAAATGTTGGTATAAAAACAATAGAACATAGACGGATGATTTTAAATTGATTCTTTAATGAAATCATTGTGTCCTTAGCATTATTGAAATATATTATTTTTATTTTTTTGAATTTTTTTGAATGTGACTACTAGAAACATTTAAATCACATGTATGGTGTTTGTTATGTTTCCATTAAGCAGCACGCGACTAGATGGTAGATTATTTTTTCTTATCCTCATAAGAATGAGAAATGAGGGGAAATAGTAGGAAAAGAACTTCAGAGTCTATGAAATTTTGATACAAGGTAGAGATCAGATCAAATTATGTTTGTCCAAAGACAAGGACATACCACACTAGCGCAGTGGTCCAGAGCGTACCTACTAAAGTCCTAGGATGTGCTCTTCCCGAAGCAACCAGAATGCATAGGCTGGGATGAAGCTCACACCTTTAACTGTCCCAAAGAGATAGGTCGCTCTCTCATGAAGCCACTCTGTGGACTCTCAAGTGACTGCACCCAACCTGTGCAATCATGACAGACTCTTCCGCGTCACCAAAGAACGACCCTTTCATCTTGCAATGCGAATGCAATGCAGCATTAATGCCGGCAACTGAAAACCTCCAAACTAACCCCTGGTGGCTTAAGGTTTTCATAAAGATGCCGTTTGCCTGTCAAAATACGACGGATTGCAACATCTGCCTTAGTATCTTCTCGCAATCCCATCCCATCTCTGGAAACGTGTCCATTACCATTAGGATATTCTGGGCAGCTGGGCTGGTTCACGTAAGTGGGGACAAGACTTGCCAATATGTTATCAATGTCTTGAGCCTAAAAATACATGTTTGGATGTTCAGCGGTGAAGATTTGTGTCTAATCACCCCCTTTCCACTTCCCTTTTGATGAAAATCATCAAAATGTGAGATGAAAGGATCTAATGGGTTGTCTGAATGTTTTCCCCAGCCCTGTTGGAAATGATTGAGGCATTGGCTTTTCAACATTTCCTCTGAGAAAGCAATTCCAAAGGTTGGTGTCAACTTACAGCTTAGTAATGGACTAATACACATTATCCTGTATGCAACTTGAAATTACAGCCTGCCAGCTGTGATTCTGGAAGTTTGGAATAGGTTCCTTCCCAAGATTCTAAACAGAAATGGCTTTGACTGTTGCGGGCATGAGTCTGTCTAACCCTTCGAAGGACGGCGTGAATGCAGTAACATTTCTATTGATTTTAACATTCAGCTCTCTGGAAAATAGAAAATAGCCAAAATTTGACAGGCACTTTGCAAAATGATCTGACCCTTCAGAGATGCAGAGTAAGAGCCTTGTTCTCCGGTGACATTTGTGCTTGAACTTGGAACAAACCTGCCTTGTTTCTCTCCTGTGCCTGTTTCATTTTATGGAGTAGAATTACATTTTACTGGATTTGAACTAATGCTTTAAGTGTGGTTTTATCTTTTTTAGTTTTTATTTTTATCATTTAAATATTTACACTGAAAGCTCGTAAAAGGAGATTACAAACTTCCAAGGAAGTAATTTAATGTTATATACATTCTAAAATTCCAAATTCAAAGCAGGAGGCATCCTGCACATATTTAACTGCTGGAGATAATGCCCAGGGTTGGGATGGGTGTGGAAGAGGGGCTCCCTGCATCACTGCTATGGGAAGTAAGTTTGTCAGCATATTGCCCGAAAACATCTTTGGTAACACTTACCATCATAGACATTCAGACTCCCTCTATGCCGAACAACCTGTCTGTATGAATCATCCATCCCCATATGAACTAAAACAGATGAATAAAGAACCAAGTACAAGAATGCTCTTAGCATGCTCCTTATAGCATGCATATGACATCACAAAATACTAGGAGTAGGGCACAAGCTACTTAGATGAAGACGTAACTATAAAATGAAATGTCAGCTTGTGGCAGATTTTCAGGGAAAACACATAACAGATTGTTAAATACAAAGGCTACCAAATACCTAAGAGTGTTATTTGGTATATTTTTATCAAATGTTATCTACTTGATGCATATGCCTAGAAATGACTCAAATGATTGCATCAATATTAAAGATGATTATTTCCGAATGTTAAAAAGTGTAAGAATTTTAGGGGCTAGAGAGATGGCTCAAAATTAAGGTTCATCGCTGCTTTGCAGAGGACCTGAGTTGGGTTCCCAACACCAACAAGGTGGCTCACAACTGTCTGTAACTTTAGTTCCAGAAGATCCAGCATCCTCTCCTCACATTCAAAGGCACCAGATATACATACATGTAGGCAAAACACTCATAAAGTAAAAATAAATAAAGTCAAAGTATAAGGATTTTGATTTTTGCATTTATATCTACTCCTTGTCACTATTTGAGAAGGTATGAGACCTTTCGCTTTATGGCCAGTTTGCCTATTGGAAAACTATTTTGCAACTTTTGGTAACTCTTTGAGAATCATTCAAGTTATCTTTCTTCCTCTGGACATGGATAGATAGACAGATGCACATAACCTTGAACTGAGACTACCATTCAAGCAAAGAGAGTGAAGGAATGATATCATGCATAAACCAACCCTCTGTCTGCCCAGACAGTCCCTTCCAAGCTCCACTGTTGACTTTTTTCTCTCATAATCATAATGACCATAAACTTAGCTTCCCTGAGAGTCCGATACTACTTGTGACCATTGCCATATCATAGTGTCTTCAATCTACTCTTCAATCCTTACCCAGAATGGATGGGACAGTACTCTTATCCACTGAGTGACATTGAAATTGTGATCCGCATTTGGAACAGTCATATAACTAGATATTTAATATTTGACAACAGCATAAATTTTTTGTAAACACATTTCAATAAAATGCTTCATGAGCAAAGAATGCTGTCATTCAATAGTTGTGCTTAATGGCAAATTTTCCAAAAGACTTTCCCCAGGCTAAGAGAGGAGAAAGGTATTCTTTTTTTTTTAATTGGCACCATGGAAGTCATGAAGATATTTCATATAAATTATATGACTCAGTGCCCTTGGGCGTTCTTTTTCAGCCTTCAAAAAACTTGTCCAGTATTCTACAGGGACAGTAAAGCCACACAGTGAAGGTGAGATATAATAACAGTCACAAGAGAGTAAATCTGCACACTGAAAGAGTGTCACAAGGGAGAGAGAGCTCTCAGAGGTGGTGTCCTGGTGGAGGTGGCACTTGTCATGATCTGAAGGGTGTTCTTAGGTTAACTGCAAAACTGCACATGAAGGATGATTAGTAAATACTGCTATATCAGTAAACTTACTGAATTCAGTAATTGTTCTATGGTCATGTAGTACATCCCTTTAATCAGGAAACACATAAAGTGTTAAAGAGCCTGGGAAGAGTCAGAATACAGAATACAGAATGACAGATACGGCGATATATTATTGAGAAGTCTGGACCAAGGGCTTTGTTTGCAGTGTGACTATTCATATGAAATCCTTTCCCAATAGAAATGGTTTGGTTTGTTGTTAAGGGCAGCTCTCCGATAAGAGGTGACAGAGGGTAGCTGTCCTTACCTTCTGAAGACAGGGCCAATGCCAGCTTCTTTTTCATTCCCCTCGTGTGGTCCATTGCAGCTATTTGTTGACTTCAGTAAACCACCACATAATTTCACACAAGCCAGGATGGAGGGCAGTGGCGGCGTCTGCTACAGACCCATGTCCTGAAATAGCAGGAGGCTGTGTTGTGGTGTGGGGAGGAAACCTGGGCTGGCCAGCCACACTGAGTCTTGTGGGTTCAGCACTTTGCTATCAGCCCCTGCCTTGTGGGATACACAACCAGTGCAGGGACAGAGAGCTGAGAGGCTTCTCAACAAAGCCTTCTCCCCAGGAAAGCACACGTGTGTCTTTGAACACTGTGATGGTGGACGTTGAGTTATTCTGCCATTATTGCTGTGATACATTGCATCTCCATCTAGATGATGCTGAGTCTGCATTCCTATGGTCCAGATAACCTCCTCTAGCACTCTCACGAGGTGGCTCAGACCCACACTTTTAAAAGCTGCTGTTCAAATAACATGTTTTCCAAGACTGTGCATATTCAAGCTCCCTGAGCAATGTCAGAACTCTGGTGTGAATGCAGCCAAAGAAATCACCATGCATCTGAGCCTGTGGAGCCAGGACATTCCAAATGCTACAGTCTAACTGTGGTGGGCTGGGAACTATCATTAGCCTGTTCTCCTTACCATGTCTACTGTTGCCTGGGCCGTATGAAGTATGCTGATGTCCTATCCTAAAATCCTGGACAATAGCACACAGCGTTGCAGACTTCAGAGTTGGACCCATCAGGCTCTCACAGCAAGATCCTCCCCCATGCTGAACATCTATATGGACTGTAGGAAGTGAATGAGCCTTGCTAAGCCTCGTTTGAGTGTTTGTCAAGTGGAGATATTGATAGTTCTCAGCTCCTAGAAGGTTGAGAAGACGAAGACAGCAGATCATGCATTCAAGCATGCTGCATAAAGGCAGCTATTGATGCTGCCCTGTGCCATCCATACATGGTAACATTTGGGGAATGACTTCACCTTTCCCCCTCTAAACATAGTGATGCTCCATTTAACTGGTCCAACAGTATTTAGGGATAGTTCTCTGAGGATGAGAGTCTTACAGCGGGGTGTGGGCAAGATGTTCTTTGAGAAGTTGTGATGTACTCAGTAACCACAGAATAATAGTTATCTGGCTTTATCCTTAAGGGTGTGGTTTTCTTTTCTTCATCTGTGTATTCTGCATATCCATCCTTCTCTGCTCTACACTCCCAACGTACCAGGTCTAGAAAGTTCCTATGCCTGCCTTCCTTCTTGAGCACTTGACTCAAAGCCTGGCTTAGTGTCACCCGTGGACTTTCCTCATAAGGAGAGGAGAAGAAATTGCTTCCAGAGCACCTTTTGCATTTGAACTCTTGAATAAAACAGCACACTTTAGTTTCTCAACTTATCTCACCTAACTGGCTATAAATTTCTGGAAGATGAATATTGTCCCAGTAATCCCAGCTTCAGCACAAGGCCCTGGAGACAGATGTGCTCTCAGTAACCTATATGGGTTGCAATTTTTAAAGGAATCATAAACATGCAGAAAAATACTCGATATAGTCAAACTTGTGCCCACCAAAAATCCAGCTCTGATTCTTCACCCTTTGAAAAGAAGGCATTCAGAGGTGCCTTGTATCCAGCAGGCAGATCTCTCCCCATTGGGGTGGGCTGTTTGATGTAATCCAGCTATTTGTGAAATTGGTGAATTGGACAGAGCTCCTTTGGACATCCCGGTGTTCTTAGGGTTTTGTTTTGTTGTTTTGTTTTTTTGGCTATTAGGTGTTGGCATTTAAATACACAGCTGAATGTGTTTTACTGGTGACCATGGCGGCAGTCATTGTCATTACTTATCAGTTGAACTTGCTGCCAGGGTCTTAACTTCTGACACATCTTAAGAGGCTTTCAAAGGATTTCATTAGCACTTCTGTGACTGGTTTACCAATAAATGTTGGAATGGTTTGTTGGTTTATATTTTGATGTCACTATTTTAATGGGCAACTGTCTACACCCCTCCCAAAGATGCCTATCTCCCCCACTTTTCTGAAGCAGGTGTCTAGGGGTTGGGAGTTCTGAACAGTCCACAGTGCTGGAAAAGGGCCAAGTGGACCTTCACAGAACGTTTGTTGATCCTGCTCTAGATATGTTTGCTTGTTTCATTTTGTTTTGCTTTGCTTTTTTTTTAAAGCCTTGCCTTGACCAGTGACCCTCCTGCATGCTGTGAATATAGGCCCAGACCACCATTCCTGACTTAGATAATATCCTTTACACCTTTAAATGTTTAAACTAATATGTAATTTGTAAGTCATATCAGATAGTTCTGTTCAACACTTGCTTCCCCCCCCCCCCCCGCTTATCACCACAATTACTTGGAAAAACACATTTACAGTTTGAGAAGCTAGCATGATAAGTCCACCAATTTAAAGGAAATAGGATTAATGAACCCGGTCTGAGACTCAAAACCTACAGTGGGAACAACCTAAGGCAGACATTTTGTTTTTAATTCCCAAGCAGAACTTCCATTCAGAATCTGAGAAAAATCTCAAAATTGTAGCACATATGTTAGAAACATGAAAATATTGAATATTAAAGCTTCTAGAAATGTCTACCAGTTGAACCCGTTCCGTGTTTTATTCAGACTCTGGGCCTCACAAACATTAAGGTATTTGTATTGAAAACCTCAGTGATAGGTTTTGAGCATGACTTGGCTTGTCAACTCATACCGGCTTCAGTGGCCTCCAGTTGAAATACCTTATTTTTATAATTCACGTGGAATATAACTTTCAGTGGCTCATCAGTCAAAAGTATTATAGTCTGTCAGAGCATTTGCGGGGTTTTTGAAAAACACGATATAATATGAAAAATCCCTATTTCAGTAATATTGCTTCTGACAAGATATTGGTAGTTATCCTCCTAGCAACCAGACAAAAAACATCTAGCTGATTGAAGGCCTGGCAGTTTGGAAATCAATGCACTGACAATGTTAGAATATTTGTGTACACTGAAGAGTCAGTGGAGTTCTGGTGATACAACCACTAGTACAGCATTTGTCTAACCAGCACAGGGCCCTGGGTTGTGTGTGTGTGTGTGTGTGTGTGTGTGTGTGTGTGTGTGTGTGTGTTTCAGCTAGATTCAGATGTAGTCATTGTAACATGTTCATGTGGTTTGGGTATGAAACGTTCCTGTAAAGGTTGTATGTATTGAACGCTTGGTTCTTGGATGCAGTAGTTAGAAGCTAGGCTTTGGGGACGTGATTGTATCGGGATACTTTTGACTTGATCATGAACTAACCCACTGGCCGACTCAAAATTTGATGGCTGTTATTCAAAGGAGGTAGGAACTAAGAGGCTGAGCCAAGTGAAGGTTGTAGGTCCCCATGCGTGTGTCTCTGGAGGATGGATCTTACTCCTGGCCCTCGCTCTTGTATGCTTCTCTGCTATATCATGCTCTTCCACCATGATGATTCACCCTCGACAGTAAGCTAGAAACAGTAGAGTCAAGGGTCCATGACCTGCAGCAACCACGGGACCTTTAAGGCAAAATGTATCATATCACAATGACAAAACATCTAAAACATGACTCAAAGCATTAAACCAATATAGAAATGTAATATGTTCTAGAATTGTAAGAAAATCTTTTGCTTCCATTAAACAAAGTAACCATCAATGGTCATGTGAATTAACATTTTTCTAATGGCTTAGACAAAGCTACCAACCTCTGATGAGATCTCCACTTTCCCAAAGACGTAGCTTTCAAACACAGTGTAATGTTTGCTCATGAGAGGCACACCATTTGAATCCAAATTACTGTAGCGGTTGGATGAAACTGCATGAAAGGTAGTGACATGTGTTTAAACCTCACATAAAATCATGTGAACGTTTAGAGTTCATGAGACTCCCACCTCCAGCTTGTTCTTCCTATGTCCCCCACACTTTCCCTCCTTTGTTGATCTTAACTAGATTTATTTTCAGCCTGGTGGTGGTAAAAGAAGAAACATAAAATGCAACCCAACACTCAGAGAACTACCTATTCTTAATTCATAAATTCAGTCTTGGGTCACTCATTGCTGCCAAGAAGCGACTCGCCTAGAAAAAAATCGCAGTTCGTATTCTTTACAGTAGGCAGAAGAGGTTTTTGCCAGTGATAATGGCCTCTGTGTCCGTGCCAGCAACAACTGCCTGGTGGTCTTCAACAGAGGGATAAAAGGGAAAACCATTAGAGCAAACTCTGCTATTCAGTTTCTTGGCCTAGAAACCATACAGATCAGAGGAAAGCAGCTGGGAGGCAGCCAGCCCTGGCCAACCTTAATGACCAAAAAAAGTGTGGATATTTTGTCAGAGGAAACTGAGTGTTGCTGAGTTCTCATGAGGTGCATTGTATGTTGCTAGTATTGGAGGGAACATCATAAATTACAGACAAGACCTTTCATTCCCAAATTATAGCCCTGATAGAGAAAAAACAAGGCAAACACATCATAATGAGCATCCAAGTGGGAATCTTTGTAGTCCTAGGACCAAGATTCTTAAGGCTTTTATTATTTAAAACTATGGCTGAATGCATGCTATGCCTCCATAGCTCACTGAAAGCCAATCTGCTATATGCACACAAATAAAATGGCATAATCGATAAATAGTTTTTTCTTGTAAAAACAGTTGTGGGGTAGACTAAGTGGACCAGCTGGCAATAGAGCTTGCAGCCCAAGCCAAATATCCCGAGTTTGCTTCCTAGAACCCATGGTGGAAATAGAATTAACTCCTGAAGGCTGTCCTCTGACTTTCACTCACATGCTGTGGCATACATGTACCTGTACTCACACACATCACATGCACACACACAACAAACAACAATATTACAACAACAACAATAAATGTTTTTTAGAAAGGAAAAGAATACAAGCTCACAGTGTAAAGCACATAGTCACACAATGAAGATTCACTGCTTAAGAAAAGACTTTATCAAGTACCATATCATCACTTCTGTGAACTTGTTAGATTTTACTTGCAAATTTTAAGATCCTGTCTGACTTCTTGTCTGTCTTCAAGGTATTACCTGTTACCATCACTTAAGTATTCAGCACCATTTTTATACTAACATTTTTAAAAAGTTAAGAAAATATACACAAAGCATTGATTTAAAAAGAAAACTCAAACTTCTCAGCATGAGAAGAATACTAGACATTTTTAGACTTCTGTTTAGTTTAGTTATGTTGTGTTGTATGTTGTATTAAGAATAGTTATAAAGCAGCGCTTGGGAGAGCAGGCCCTGCACCTTGCCTGGACAGCACAGTAGAATGTCTTCAGCTGCAAGGAAATTTTGTTCCCTGAGGTACCGACTCTTTCAAAGCTACTAAAGGAACTTATCTAAATCTAAAAAACTCACAATTCAATGGTGTGAGGAAGAATTCTGTTCCCTCAGAGAGTGTGAATAGGAAGTAGCTAACCTTCTCCTTTTGCTGGCATCTTCCAAAAAACCCAGTATTCTTCTCTCAGCCCCCATTTAAAAACCCTTGCTACACATGGTTCCTCCCTACCACTTCCTGTCAACTACGTACTGACTCAGCTTCCCACTTACAGGTTAATTTTACTTAATCAAACATCTTTGAACAACAGCAGTAGGAAAAAATACAACACACTTTAAAATAATATTCCCCAGCAGATGTGAGCATGAGAGAGCTGGTTCTGGCCCCATCTCCCACCAGGTGGCATCGGCAAGGAAAAGACCCTCCCCCATCTCTTTATACCTGAGCAGGTGGAAGAGCTGGCCTAAGAGACATGAGAGCTGGAAAGCTGGTCCTGCCCCTCACCATCTGCAGCACTTGGGAGAGCAGGCCCAGCACCTCACCTGGACAACACAGTAGAGCTAGCCCAGGAGGTATGAGTGTGGGAGAACTGGCCCCACTTCTTGCTTGCAGCATTGGCTAAGCTAGCCAGGGAAGTGCGGGAGAACTTGACCTGGTGTGAGTATGCAGGAGAGCTGGCAGACTGACCAACGTAGCTGCCACTGAGGTCCAGATCCAAAACTATGAATTGGCCCACCCAACATCCACCCCATCTATGAACTGCTGGAGCATGTGAAGGAATGCAGATCCAAAGCTGCATGATCTCCACAACACAGAGTAGTTCAAGATATCCAAGAAGAGTCCTTGTAAGGATCTAATATTAATAGTATAGCAGAAGCCAGAGACCTCAAACCAGACCAATGACTCATTGCTGTGAACATTTGCAAGTAAAGATATATAGACTAAAGGATATACTGTGTTATTCACTATGATACACTAGAGTTTCCATGAAAAGATTTCTTCTTCTTTATTTTATTTTATTTTGGAAGGAGATTGGAAGGGAGGAGGATAGATATGAAGGGATAGAGAGAAGGGTGGGATTGGAGCACATGATGTGAAATCCACGAAGAATCAATAAAAATTAAAAAAATAAAAGAACAGGCAGCAAGCAGTCTACTCATAGCCTGCTTTACAATGTGAGTGTGCTACTGCAGGATACAGGAACAATGAGATAAAAGAGGGCTCTAGAGCTTATTCTACTTGCCTGACAGAAGGTCAATGCTGCTTTGCCTTCCCCCCAGCTTCTGGTTGCTGTCACCCCACTCTTGAGTCTATGAGCTTAACCATTTTGATACCACATATAAGTCAAACCATATCATATTCATACATTACTATTTCACAGATCTTCCTACACTGATGAATAATGAAGAATTTCTGTTTTAGAAGCTGAATAGGATTCTACCTCATGTCTCTGCACACTGTCTTTATTGTTTCACCTCCACTTATCCGTCCAGATAATCAAGATGTTTTCACTCTTGGTTACTTTGAATAGTGAAGCAATTATCTTGGGCATACTAATCTCTCTTTAAAATCCTGGTTGAAATTCTCAGTGAGAAATACCCTGAAGTAGGAATGCTAGATGGTATGGAAATTCTATTTATTTATTTATTTATTTATTTTAGGAGCTGTCAGTTGCAGCTTCATACTGCTGCATTCCCAGCAGCTCTGTGCTGAGCAAACCAGTCAAAAGGCATCTGCATAGCAAAGAAAGCAATCCCTGCCGTGGAAAGGCAGCGTAAGAACCGATTATGAGAGGTTGGAGGGATGGCACAGTGGTGAAGAGCGCTTGCTGCTCTTCCGAGGATCCAAGTATCGTATCCGTGCGCGTGGCTCACAACCACCTGTAACTCCAACCCGGTTGTCTGACACCTTCTTCTGGGCTCTGGGCTCACGGGGCACACACACACACGTACGGATACACACACGTAAATAAAAACTTCTTTAGCAACAAATGAATATTGAAAAAAAATCTGATAAAAGATTTGTCCCTAAAGTATATAAAGATATAAATCTTTTACTGAACTTTTGTTTTCAATAATTTAAACAACTACACCTGTTTTTTTTTTTTTTTTAAAAAAAAAAAAAAAAAAAAAGATATACACTTCCTTATGCCCCTATCAGGACAATGTTCTGTTCAAATACGTGGGACCAAACAGCCATGGACTGAACGTGAACCGGACTAAACCTTCCCTCCTCTAAGTTATTGAAGCCAGGCATTCTGTGACAAGGAAGACAATGTTAGCTAAGACGGTGTGCAATTTTTATTTTAATTTTTTTAAAGTGATCTAACCAGTCACACGGGCGTGCGTCAGTTTGACTGTAGTTCTGAAGAAAAAGCAACTATAAATGATATTTAGGGAGCCACTGAAGATATGTGATAGCAGATATTTGGAAATATTGGGTATTGTTGTTAGGTTTTTATGGTATGGTAATGATTTTGTAGTTCCTGTTTAATGCAATACTCACCTAAGTGACTATGGAATCAATGCTACAATATCAGAAACATTGTAAATGACTGAAAAATATTAAAGCAAAACATACATGAATTTTATCACATTTTACTTTTTGTGTTTCTGTTTCCTAGTGGAGGACATTCAGAAAAAGCAAACGAAAAATGTTTCTAAGCAAGCGTAGATGTGGCTGCTCCCCTCACACTATTAACACCCTAAGGTCCTTGAGCATGTGTGTTTAATATTCACATTATGTATTTGGAATATACTCGGTATTTACATATATTATATATATATACTATATAACCAGACAGGACATAATTTTGCTAATATCAAGATAGTATATTTAATGTTATAGTCTTATTTTAATGGTTGAATAGTAGCATTGTATTGCCTGGGTGAATTCTAATTTATTATCCCATCTCCTCCAGTGAAAGCTTGCCATTACTCTGCTCCAGCTCTCTCTGCTTGTGCCTGAGGCATTTCTTAAGTGTGTGTAACTTAGTGTGCTTCTAAATTCCCTCCTGGTGAGACCTTAGCTGTTTGTTATGTTTTCTTATTCATTCTGTCAGTGAGATTTTCCTCGAATTTGCATTAGCTCAGAAGAACGTTTTTATCTAGATGTATATAGCTTACACATAACAAATTGGTTGCATATCTCTCTGCCCACTGATACTTTATTTAGCAGACTAATCTGATATGCTACCTACTTCTCAAGTTATAATAACAGTCATGGTAGTGGTGACCTTGATAAAGTTTCTGGGTCTCCAAGACAGGAGCTGATAGCTTGCAGCTATATTACACTATATTACACTAAGCTAATGCAATAAAGAATCGTTCTCATGTTGATAAGATAATATTATTTGAAAGAAGGGGGGAAGTGTTACTGTGTTAGAAAAATTGCAGAATGCACACAGCATGGCAACTTGTGGCTTTGGAATGTAGGTTCTTTCCATTGTAGTAATTTCATTTTGAATTTGGTAACTTTACATAAAAAAAAAAACTTGCATTCAAATGATGGCTAACTGCTTTCACCTTTTGGGGAGCTTAGAGATTTTCTCTGCCAGTTTTGCCACCTGTAATATGGACCCTGAAGCAATACCAGCATCTCCTAGGTGTGTTGTAAACATTCAGTGGAAGCATGTGTAGAAAGCTTTTTGTAGCTGTAAAGACTAGTGACAGGGACTGGGGTGTGGGTGGTGGTGCCTGGGAGAACTAGTAGCAATAACAGGAAAAGTAATAAAAGAAGAAGAAACGTTGGTAATGTGTAACCTACTGCAATATTTACTTTTGAGATGAATGTCAATGAGGAGAACCTGGTCTCAACCCCATGCACTCATGATAATGTCATTTTAGGAACTGTACAAACCACTGTAAAATAAATCTTATTTACATGCAGGTGGGAAAAAGAGGTATGACTTGCCCCTAAAATTCAATTATGAAAACCAATGTGTTTATTTTACAGTTCAGTCTTTTTAGGAAAGGTCCCATTCTGCTATAAATCATAACAGTTTAATAGTAAGGTCTGAGTCTTCTAAATAAGTTATTTCTACTAAATGTACAGAACTTCAATTCTTCAGTATTACTAATTTTACACAAGTATTGCTCCAATTTGAATTCATTTTTTCTGTCACTCTTGTCTTGATTATCATAGAGAAAAGTACTCTCTATAAGTAAGTGACATGAAATAGCAGTACGATTAACTATCTCATATAATAAATTCACTCCAGAATCCCATTTTGTGATTTCCCCTTCTTTTAAAAAAATGAAAGATGGACAAATTTCTAAAGATTAAATTAGCATCATTTACTTTCTTAACATTAAACAGCAGGCATTTTGAAACCCAGAAGATTTCTATTATAAATGAAGAATGGTTTTATGTAGCAGTGCATCCCTGCTGTCCCAGCTCTCAAAGGCTAAAGCAGGAGGATTGTGAGCTCTAGTCCAACCTAAGCTACACAGCAAGACATTGTCTCACAACAACAGAATGAAACAGAATAACAATAACCAACCAAATAAACAAACAAACAAAATACAGTTTGTATGTGGTATTTTTATAGGAATCAAGAATGTGACAGGGAATTCCAATTGGGAGTAAACGTCAAGGAATAAATCCATGAAAAGGCACATATAATATGGGAGTGTAGCTCAGGCTGGCCTTGAAGTTGTAGCCATCTTGCTTCAGCCTCCTACACGCTGGCTCATAGCTCTGCCCCAGAATGCTAAATCAGCAATGCTTTAACAGTTTTACAGAGCCTCAGGTCCTCATCAGGCTTAGAAGATGATGATACAATTTCATTTGCATTTTTGGGTGGGTTTTTTGTTGTTGTTGTTTATTTGTTTTTGAGACAAGGTTTTTTTGTGTGGCCCTGAGTGTTCTGGAATTCGCTCTGTAGACCAGGCTGCTGGTCTGAGATCTGCCTGCCTCTGCCTGTTTATTTTGCATTCTTAACCATGAAGTCTCTCCGATTAGATCTTCCCAAGCCTGGGTCTTCCTCCTGTCTGTAAATTGATTCTTTATGGAGGGATGTGGCTCAAGGCATGACAGCAATATGAAGCTGGAGAAGACTGGAACTTTGTGGGAAGGTGGAGGGAGGTCAAGGGAAGATCAAATTCACAGTAATAAGAGTATGGGCATGGCGAACATGCCTGTACTGCTCTGTGCACATGTGGTCAGAATATAGCATTGTAGGGTCTAGTCTTATGCACATAAATCCCTTCTAGAATTCATACCTTCAGCCCTGTAAGGGCATGAATCCCTTCAGTACCAAACTTGCCATGACTGCTCTGGGAGGAGCCAGTCAGAGGTAGGAAAAAGGGATGCACAATTTACCTTTTGGAAACTCTGTTTTGGGGAAACCCAGTTTCCTGTACATTGGAAGGTGTGGCTCTCCGTGGCCCTTAACCTAAGCCCAGCTTCTCAAAGTACTTGACTTTTAACGGAGAATTGCTTTTCTGGGGATACAATTCTTATATTGCTAGAAATCCAGGAAGACCGTTAGAACTGGCACATGAGGCCTGTTCACTGGCCTGGCTGCGTTCCCTTTAAATTTCATTTCTCAAATGAAATCCACTCAGTAGGACATTCTCACTGGCGATTGCCGAGGTCTGTGTTCTCCTCCTTATCCTGGCCAGGAACTATAACTAACAGCTAGATAGCAGAGATGGAAACATGCTGCTTTCAGCAGATTGAAATACTCTGTCCTCTGCTTGGAACTCTAGCATCCATAGTAACTACAGTGGAGCTGAGTGGTTCGTGACAAGGGCTTCTCGAAACGCAGCTAAACACTACTCCTGTTAGATTATCCTTGACATGATTGTTAACAAGACCAGCTTATCTTGGACTAGCTTGCCATTAGTAGCTCATCTTTCTCTCTTTTTCCTTGATTCCAGTTAGCCAGTATACAGAATTCTTCCAGTGTTGTATTAGAGAGCGCTGGTGTGGGGGTGCATTCGATTTGAACTCTTCTCTTTCCTTTTTAAAATATTACCACAGTCAGGCAGTTTAACCATTTTTTTTTACATTAAAAAATAATGTTTCCATAAAGAAAATGGGGGGATGGGTGCTTAGAAAACCTAAGGTTCCCTGTCATACTTTTGTATTTCTGAAAGGATTCAGTAGAGAAAGCACTAGAGACATTTTGTAACAATGAACACTAGACATGAAGGAACCATGACACCTCAGTCTCTAAACCTAGCTTCCGAGTTTTTGTTTTTGTTTGAGACAGGGTTTCTCTGTGTAGTTTTGGTGCCTATCCTGGAGCTCGCTCTGTAGACCAGGCTGGCCTCGAACTCAGAGATGCACCTGGCTCTGGCTCCCAAGTGCTGGGATTAAAGGTGTGCACCACCACCGCCACCCAGCCAGCTTCATATTTTTATTTGAATCTGGATTTGTTTTGTGGGAGCAAAGAGGGGAAATTTTTATTTACTGTTCCTATGAACACTGATTGGTCTATGCTGGCTCCCATTACATCTACTTCTTTGTCTTTTAGCTGAAATGTGCCTCACTTTAGAATAACCGAAGAACAAAGCTTATCAGTATTTCTATTCAATAGATGCCATCAGACCTGTAGAAAATAGCTTACCTTATGTGTAAATAATCATGAACCTTGAGTGTCCCTTAGCGTTGTCGTGTTTTTATACCTGTAGCTCCCTGGTAGAGTTCTACAAAGTTGACTTAAGAATCCTGAGCAGAAAGTCAGGAAGTCGGATTTAATTCAAGAACAAGAGTGAAGTGTGAGAAGCAATACTGGACATCTGGGAAAGATAAACAAGTTATGGGATGAGGGTGAAAACCAGGACCAAATTCAGGTCAGAAACACTACCAATAGGATGCGGGAATAATGCAGCCTTGAAGACCATCAGTGTTGGCCAAGTGTGGGATTATCATGACATAGGGTGTGACCCGCCCCGCTGTGGAACATCCTTCTGTCTTCTCTGGTCTTTCTTCCTGATGATTAGTCTTATAACTTGTCAAAATAAAGAGGTCTAGTAAGCCAAGAATGAACAAGGTTGAATAAAACAGACTGGTGTATTTGGATGACAATGATTATACCTTTTAAAGTTTTCATAAATACCACTTTTCTACTCTCATTATTTTCTGCTCAATAGACAGGACCAATTCTAGAAGTTTGGGGATATAATTGAAATTGATTTTTTTTCCCCAATGGAACACAGTTACGTTCCTTTAAGGCAGTCACAGCTTTCTTTCCTAGGCTGTCCCCAGTACTATGCTGGGAAAAAAATTAAAAAAACAAAACAAAAAAAAAAAAAAAAAAACCTCACTCCATCTCATACTTTAAAAATAAAAAGATAAAAAAGCTTATTTGTTTTTATGTGCATGGGTATGTACTTGTATATGTGCAGATGTTCTTGGGGGCCAGATGAGAGTATCAGATTGCCTAGAACTGGAGTTACTGGTGCTTTTGGGACATGCCATGTGAGTGCTAGAAACTGAACCCAGGTCTTAGGTAAAAGTAGTAAGTGTTCTTAACCACTCAGCTGTCTCCACAATCCCATTCTTAGCATACCCATTCTGTTCCTATTCACAAAACCCTGACTTGAAGGTCAGCAGCTCTGTTTACAGAGGCTAGGATGTGCTTCTGAGAGGCCATGGTGCCCACGTTTCCATGGTTGCTGTCCCACTGACAGCCAACATGAAATCGTCTGGATTTGGAATTTGGAAAGCTGCTTGAGATCGTTCCGGTCTTCCTTGTTTGTTTCATTTCCTTTGTTCCTGTTAACTTTTCCTGGGAAGAAATGAACAAATGTCTCTTCATCCCAGAGAGGCACCAGAGACAGACCACATTTATCGTGGTGTATCCACAAGTTCACTGGGATTACTTATAAGACCATGGAGTGAAGGGTTGTTTCCAAGCGCCTGGGTGACCTTGAAACAGCCACATTACCTGAAAGTCTCACCCGAGAAAGGATGGTGACTTCACACAACTGTATAGATGGAAAAACCCCTTCAGCTAACCCTCCCCGTGCTTATATAATCCAGTGCTCACTTCTGAGACTACATACAGCTGCAGCAGGGGGTCGCAGTGTGGGGGAAATTTCAGGAGAAGGAGTGACTTGAATCTTTAGTGAGGGGCTAATGACACTCCCAGCCACCTCCCTCTCTGAGGGACATCAACATCCTGGTCCTGCTGAGGGTCTCCCTTGGATCAAGTCACATCTTCTCTAAATAAGATGGCAGAGGATACGGTTCCACAGAAATTGCGAGGAGTTGTTGGTTATAGTTTCAAGCAATATGTGAAACATAACCTTTTTATTAGAGATCAGAATGAAAATACGTCTCCTTTGGGAACAATCTTAGGAAAATTTCGCCCACTTTTCAAATGCATCCATCAGAAAAGGAGAAAGAGAATCGATGACTTCATGGTCCCGCCATCCTTTGAAAGTGGAGGCTGCATGCCTAGCACAAGTCTGGTGTTCCCACAGCAAGATGCAAATGATAGCATCTTTCCTAGACAAGCACTTCCCTGATTCTCCTGTGAAGTCTTCACACGGACTCTTGGCCGCGTCTAGGGTGGGAATCCCTAATCCCGATGCTTCTCTCTGTACATTTCTCTGTGGTTCTCCACAGCCTGCTGGGATAGATTCCTTTCAACTTCCCTCAATATCATTTGCATTTCATTATTTGCAGATGAGAAAAAAACCCAAACTGACAAACAGGGAAGGACCTTTTCATTTAATAACTTTTGGCTGCCTGCATAATTTTGAAATGTGTGCTCCGGGCCCCAGGAGATCAAGTCTGATAACAGAATATCGGGCTGTCCTTGCTAAAGACTTTTCTTCCTTCTCTTTCCCCCTGTCTTTCCTCCTTCCCCTCTTCTTTGTTCTTGGTATTTTCAGGGTGTGTTTTTCCTGGAGAATAGCCTCCAGCCCCTATGATGACATCTTCCTGTCCTTCTGACTCTGTTTGTTCGGAGCTGCTGTTAATGCACTTAGCACATCTGACATAAGGTGGTGGGTTTTTTTTTTTTCTTTTTTCTTAGATCTCCCTCTCCTTTGCAGCTCCCTTCACTAATGGCAGAGTGACAACTGGTGATTACTGAAATCTTGAAAATGCCACTGGGAATTCAGCTCCAAGAAGGGCCTCAGGGAGACTAAGAGACACATTCAAATCGCGTTCCCCACAGCCCCCCCACCCCCCCATTTCTTTCATCCCCCTTTACTGGCAAAGCCGAAGTCACCTCCTTCTACTTCCTCACCCAAAGGTTCCGACTGAAGTCCTCAGCAAGCCCACAGCGGCAGCGACCCTTCCCAGTGCTTTTACACAGCCCTCATCCACACGGATTTGAAAGCATCTCTATGTTATTACTGTGCCTACCACCACCACCACCCCCCAAAAAAAAGAAAGAAGGAAGGAAAAGCCTTTCTGTGTAAGTGGAGACATAAAATTTGTAGGTGTTGCACAATATGCTTAAGAGAAGGCCTTTTCATGTCCTTTCTCTGTCTTTGTTTGTTTGTTTCTTCCTGCTTTCCCTCGTCCTTTGTCCCCACCTTCCTTCATTTCGGGACTTGATCTGGCACACCACTGCTGAGTTCAGAGTGGAGACTAGGGACTGACGGTCGTGTTAGACCCTCAGAGCATGCATGCCCAGCCGGCTCAGCTTCCTCCAGACTGAAAGGCTTCTGGAGGTTCCCCCACACAGACTCTGGCTGGACAAAGTGGCTAAAGCTTTCATTCCACACGGCAGCTAAACACAGCACTGGGGGGGGGTGTCTGCGTGTCCACTCAGCAAACCCTTGTTATAAATCGCCTGTGTGGCTGGCTGTTCCTCTGAGGAGACCATACAAACAAGACAGACAAATCTGTCTTCACGCTTATCTCTTAGCCAATTGCAGTTTTTACAGAGACTCTTGTATCTTTTAGAAATAAAATTTCTTCCCTTTCATATGTCCTTTTTTTCCCCTTTGTGGAAACAGATGCTACAAAAATAAATATTGACCTCTTTCTGTGGCGGTGGAGAGCCTCCACGGTACATTTTACTTTCTCTTCCCGATTCTTTTTCACCTATGTGAGAAAGGGTGGGGAAGTGTGGGTTTTCAGCACCTGGTTATGGTTAGTTCTTTATTTTAAAATCTCTTTCAAAACAGATCAGACATTACACTGTTAAAAACAATTTTCACTGTAGGTATTGAATATCATACTGCGCTTGTAGTAATAACTGATAGATATCTACAGTAATCTTCACTGTGGACTGACTTTAAAGAACTGTCAATCACAGACTTTAACTTTAAACACACATGATTTGAATTCATGTTAGCAGCGTGAGGAAGCCAGGGAGATGGAATAGTGCTGCTTGGAGAAAGGATGATAGGATTACCTCTGCAGTTTGCCTCGCTTGCTGCTTGCTTGAGTCACTAAATCAAGGCAAAGTTTATGAAAAGCCTGCGGCTGGGGTCTCCAGCTCTTTGTTCCCACTGAGATTTTTCCCATTATAAATCTGCTGTCAGGAAAAAGTGCTCTACTTGTGACTTAATTCTGTGCAGACACAAACACCTTGGTTCAACACTTTGGCCACACGGCCTTAACTGTCTGGAGAGCGACAGAGATCTTATTAACATGGGGTGTTAGGGAGGAAAGGGGTTCCCATGCCCCCGACCATAGTTTATTCACCATGCCGGCAATAACTCTGTGGATTCTGAAAGCAAGCAGGAATCTAAGACAGCCATGGGGCCAGGGCCTGGAGGACTGGGTGGGTTCTCTGGGTTCCGGAAGTGGGAGTTTATGCACTCAAAATGATTGTCCTTTAAAAGAAAAACAATTTCATTATTTAAATATTTCCATGCCACATCCTTTTAACAGTTTTTTAAAGTTCATCTGGTTCCTGCCATCATGAGGTAGACCCATGTGATCCAATAAGAATCACCAGGCACATGAACTATTTAGATTTAAGAATTTTATTTGTTTTATTTGTGCGTGTGTGTGTGTGTGTGTGTGTGTGTGTGTGTGTGTGTGTGTGTACATGCGTGTCACAAGCACAGGTCCCTGTGGAGGCCACAGGTATTGGAGCCGGTTACAGGCAGTCCTGAGTGCTGGGAGCCAACCTCAGCTCATCCACGAGAGCAGTACTGTTAACAGTTGCTGTTAACAACTGAGCCATCTCTCCAGCCCCTTACCCATATTGAGACTAATATTTCAAAGCACTTATTGGGCTTGGGCTAGCCTGGTTTCCAGTGCTCAGGAGCTGTGCATGGAGTGCCGGCAGCACAGAAGGCACGTTTCTGCCGTCTCAGGAAAGCCTGTTGGACTGGGCAGGATTGGGTTTGCAAACTACCCCTCGCTCCTTGGCTACTCAACACTTTCATTTTGATCAGACAGTTAAAGTGCTGAGAACTAAGAACTGAATAATGTAAGAATAGTTCCATCCTTAAGACATTGGCTTTATATGACTTGTCTTCCCATTAACGATAGATAGACAAGTGGGGGCTGGCAGGATGGCTCAGTGGGTAAAGGCACTTACTGCTAAACCTGACGACCTGAGTTCAGTCTCAGATATCCACATGACAGAAGGACAAAACTGCCTCCGGTAAGTTGTCCTCTGATCTCCGTATATGTTCCACAGTACACTTATCACACACACACACACACACACACACACCAAACAAACAAGTAAAATGCAAGAAAAGAATTTAAAGATAGATGGGTGGTTGTTTGCAGTCTTTTAAAATGTCTTTGCCTTTTAGTAACTACTATAGAGCATGTCTTCCCAAGGCTAGATCTAATTCACAAACTGTTATCAGTCTATAATGAATTGAATAAAGCACTGGAAAGTGAGAACTTGGCAATGTTTGGGGGATTCAGCATTGCTGTGCTTTCTGGTCATTCATGCTGATTGTTGTAAGTCCATAGACACACGAGTTAACTTACTTTAATTGTTCCACTATGTATCCAACTACCAAATGGCACACAGCCAATCATAAAAATATACAACGTGTCATTTGTCCATTTACAAATTATTTTAATTATCCAGTCTAGGGAGATGAGAAATTAAAAAGAAGTATCTGTCTCATCACAGATAAAAAGCAAAGATAGATGAAAAGGTTCACCAATGGAAATATTACCCAACTCTCCTAAGACATTGAGACAGGACCAGTTTATGTGACAGGAACAGGGCTCAATTTAGTGAGAGAAATCCTGTAAAATTCAAAATTATGTGACCTGACTGTGAACACAGCCTACAGTGGTTCCCTGTTCACTCTTAATATACATGAAGGATGTTGATGCTGGATGGTTTGCCTTTAAATCCACCTCCACTCCTGTGTGACATTTTCTATCTTGGGGACCTCAAATCAGAACAGAAAGAACATGTAATGGCTGTTTTTGTCACTTGGCCAAGGTTGGAGGATTTGGGATCAAAGCACCTCCCATTTAAAGAGTGTTACTGTATTTTAATTGAAAAACAATCTTTTTCTGACTCTCAGCCCCAAGGAGGGCTCCCTCTGATGTGACTGACAACCTGTAACAGGAGTATCCTCGGCCTCAGTCCAGTTCCATCCCACAGTAGCTGGCTGTGTTCCCTGTGCTCTGTCCTGGGGACCGGTCTACACAGCACAGGAGTATCCTTACCTCAGTCCAGTTCCATCGCATGGTAGCTGGCTGTGTTCCCATGCACTCTGTCCTGGGGACCAGTCTATGCAGCACAGGCACATGCAGCTGATATGTCAAAATATGTAGTAGTCAGTGTTCATTTGCTGGCTTCCAGAAAAACTATAACCTATGTTATCTACTTCAATACGCATAGTAGATGCTCAAAAGACTTCATTTAGCTAGCTATAGGAGCTATAAGGTACAATTAAAGAAATGTGTATATTTATCAGATATGCCAGTCATTCCATTCCCAGTCATAACTTGGATGAAATATTTTGCTTCTGCTGATAGCTCTGGAGTCCTGGGTATGTTGCTGAAACTCCAGCTTGATCGGTGACTTGTTTTATGGCATGGAAACTCTTATTTCTAGTTACTGCTAGTCCTTTGCCTCAGAAAAATCCTACTGGTTTGCATTATAGGTGATATGATGAACAGATGCCTGCAAGACATTTTACTATGAAAGGCTAAAGTATTCATGAATAAAATACTACTACAAATTCACCAGTTTTCATTGGAACATTCTGGAACATGTTTTGCACATCAGAGGAAGTTGTGAGTTATGGCTTAGAGGTTCAGAATAAGTGGCATCCTTGTGAACGAAGCCTGGCATGTTAGGAAGTCAATCCTAAAGGCCGTCTTCTTAGTCACCCCAACCTTCCATCTCTTCACGTCATATAACTGGCCCTAAAGCTAGTAACACCTCAGACGAGACACAAAATTGTTCAAGTCATTCACACTCTGCTGCCACTACTGCTTATTTGCTGTTTCAGGATTTTAGTGGTTCATCTTCTTGAATATAGACTTCATGGTTGGAGCCCCTATCTATCTGTGGAAGAAAGCTCGGCACGCTGACATGTGGGTAATCTCCTGCCTGCTACCTCATATAAGCTGGGGATATCTGAAGTAGGGTAGCTGATGGCCATGGCCTGCAGCCTTGGCTGAGAGGCAGCAGCCAGGAACTCATGAGCTCACAGGGAGTGGTAAAATAGTTTTGCTCATCACAAGATTTATAAGAAATGACAGGGACTTGGAAACCAGTCAAGTGCTTACTCCTTAGGAATACAGAGTATATCCTTTCTGCCTTGGTCTTCATGTCACAATCATACCCAGAGGAAACACCACCACCACAGAGACCTTCACCAGACCAGGTCACCACAATGCCTGAAGTGTATCTTCAGAGACTGGGGGATGGGGATTCTGAGTCTTGGCATTGTGGGTGTTTCGTGCTGATCAAGTCTTTGCCCTGGGGTGCTGTCTTATACTTAACAGCACCCTTGGTGCTTCTAGCTACTGTATTCCAGTAGTGATCACCCCCAATGTCACCATAGAAACCATCACCGGATACAATCAGATACATCTGGAATTCACTTAGAGGCCAAAAATCTCTGTGTTGAAAAGTGGTGCCATATAGGCACTCCTTGAGGATTCCAAATGTATTACCACTTCTCAGAAAGTCCTAGTAGCTTTTGTCTGGGAATCTCTGGGGAAATGATTAGGACACATATACCTCATGTCATACCAAGAGGTTAGTATGAGCATTTTCTTGTATGACTTGAACACAAATACCTTTAGGCATTTTCTAATCCAATCAAGTAGGCTCTGTCCCAAATGTGCCCTGTGACTCAAAGTACCTTATTATTAATTTAATGTGAAAAAAAAAAACAGTAATTGACTCTCTACTGTGCTCCATGTCTTACACACGCGCGCGCACACACACACGCACACGCACACGCGCACACATACACCTTGAGTTTAGAGCATTGTGTCATTGAATTGATAATTGTCAATTATGATAGAGAAATGGTTGCCCTGCTCTACCTAGAGGAAGGACAGCGACATCAAACTGAAGTGGTAAGGAAAGTGACCCAGGGGAGGTAATGTCAAGTCATGGAACCATGTTTTGAAGGATGAATATGTCAGCAGAATACAAAGGTGAACACGGACACTCTGGGCAGGCAAATTGTGTAAATACAAAAGGATGAAGCAGCCATGAGGAGATCAAGGGAGATGATGGGTATGTGAGTGAAAGGACCACATGGGGCCATGGTATCAAATGTGGTGAGAATTAGAGCCACAGTATGCAGGCTTTGGTGCTGAGCTGAATTCATAATGGAGAAACCCGGGCAGAATTCCAGCAAAGGCAGAATTCCTCACGGCAGCTCCTCTTCATGTTATTGGAAGGGCTTAGACAAGGAAGTGTGATTCGAAGGCTGTGACAGTGCTCATGGTGAGAACCGACAGAGACCCATGTCAAGCCAGGGCAGGTAAGCAAGAAGAGGGTAAAGGAGTTTTTCTTCAGAGATCAGGGACTCTCCCTAATGCTTTGACTGGCTGCCAGGAACCTATTCCTCATAATGGGTTGCCTTGCCCAGCCTTGATACAAGGGGAGGAGCTTAGTCCTACCTCAATTTGGTTGATATGTCATGGTTTGTTGATACTCATGGGAGGCCCGCCCTTTTCTGAACAGAAACAGAGGAGAAGTGGATTGGGGGGCCAGGATGGAAGGTGGGGGGAAGGAAAGGGAGGAGAAGAGGGAGGGGAAACTGAAGTAGAGATGTAAAATAAATGAATAAATTTAATTAATAATAATATAAAAAAGAAAAAGTGAGAGTGAAAAAAGAAAAAAGAAATCTAACCTACTAGCCCATGGAGTTCTGGACATAGTAGGGACATTTCTGATAGATCTCAGACTTCAAGCTTCAATAGCTCATTTTTTTTTTTATTCTTTGTGAATTTCATATCATGCACCCCAACCCCCCTCATCTCCTCGTCTCTCCTTATCTGCCCTCTGCCCTTGCAACCTGTCCCCCGAAGAACACAAAAAATAAAATAATTTAAAATTAAAAACTAAAAATGCAAATTAAAGACAAAAAAGCAAAAAACATCTTGCAGTGGAAGCTGTGGTGTGTCATGGCACGTGACACAGTCTACCCTTTTGCCCAAACAGCTTTGCTTGCAAATGTTCCTTACAATGAGTCATTGGTCTGGTTTGAGGCCTCTGGCTTCTGTTACACTATCAATACTGGAGCCACACCATGACTCCTCTCGGATATGATGTCGTTGCCCTGTGTCATGAAGACCCCGCATCTTTGGTTCTTCGGGGCCAGTGCCTTCATGCTCTCCAGCAGATCACAGATGAGGTGGATGTTGGGGTGGGCCACCTCAAAGCCCTGGATCTGGGCCTGGGTGGCAGCTAAGCTGGTTAATCTGCCCGCTCTCCTATGCCCACGCCACCAGGGCCAGCTCTCTTGCTTTGCTCTAGTGAGGGGTGGGACCAGCTCACCCACTCTCACACCTTTGGGGCCAGCTCTCCCACACCGCACAGGTGAGGGGCCAGGCTAGTTCTCCCAAGCCCACTCCCTCTGGGCCAGCTCACCTGTGCGCATGCACCAGGGCCAGCTCTACTGTGCTGCCCAGGTCAGTTGCAGGGCCTGCTTCAATGTCTCATTTTTACAGATAAAAGAATCCAGGCAGAAGATCAGTTTGGGACACAGAAATGTAAGTTATCAAGCTGGAGGGGCTAAAAATCTTCAGTTCTAAAATTAAAGGAGACCTGGATCTATATCCAAGTTCTGTTATCTACCTACTGCATGAACTTCCTTGAACTTGTTTCATTGTTCTGCTCCCTGACCTTCTCACCTACAAAAGGGTAGCTATAGCAGTATACACTTAGTAGATTATTGTAAGTTTCCCAAGATTATTATTGGTAAAATTAATGCTAGCACTTGAAGTGCTCAATACACGCTAGCCACAGCATGAAGACAGCTCCCCTGGACTTTCTCAAATGCCATGTCCTTAAGCCAGGCAATCCGCCTCCAAGCATTAATGCCCATCAACATCTTACTACAGTGCCTCCCTGAGGCAACCACACGGAGATTAAATTGTTGAACTACATCTTGCATTAAGAGGACTCATGCAATATATAACTAACAAACTACTCAAAAGTTTGATCACAAAAGACCGTACATGATAGAGTAAGGAGTGGAAGGAATGAGAAAATACCATTTTAGGCAGTGTGATTGCATGTCCCATCTTTCATTTTAGAATGAGTAATTCAACGGAAAATAATGCCTTAACCTGCAAGAAGAGGGTGTGTTCCTCCCGCCTGCCCTCTCCTTGTTCCCCTCCTACATCACAGAACTCAGTCTGTCAATCAATTTGCTGGCTCCCAAGGAAAGAAATAAGGCAGTGACAAAAACTTCAGCCATTTTAAGAATTTCTGTGTGGACAGCCATGCCCTGTTAGGTCAGTTAGCTCAGCCACGAACTGGACTTGATTTTCCTAATCTCCAAATCTGCAACAGTCCAACCACAACTATCTCTGGAGAACTTTCCAGTCCTTTGTTTCTATTGTGATTACCAACTATCATGTCTTCTCTTTTCTCTTCTATAACTTCCTTAATACTGTGCAAGGTTTTGTGGTGAGTGAGTCACTGGACAGCAAGAAGATACAATTACGCTCACTCTCACCTCACCTTCGATACCCACTTTGCCCTTTGCGAGCAACAAAGCATTACTAGATCCATTAATGCTTTGTTTCATGGGACAACTCTGTTACATAAGTGGCACAGAAATTAGCATCCCTCATGTTCAGATGAGAAAGCAGAAATGAGAGAAGCTGGGAAAGTTATCTTTTCCATGTCATACACCAAGGGTAATGAATAAGACCTGGCTTCCCCGTGCTATCTGTGGGGAGGTGAGGCCAACTGGCCCTATGAAAACTGTCCTCCTAGGGTGTGCTAATGCTGATTACCAGAGATCCTTAAAGCCTCTGCACATCAGCTGAGGCAATGCTGCTTTATGCTGCTACTCAGCAGAGCTGAAGAGATCAAATAGCGAAGATGGATCGCTTTACGTATCCTGATGTTTATCCTGGTATTAAGGCCATCATTTCTTTCCTCCACAAATCTTCCTGCAGTTCTCTCTCCACATCTTCCACGTGCTGTGTATCTGTATGTCTAGACTGACCAGAAAGTGAAAACAAGGGGGCACTTTGAAACCTGCGAATCTGACCACAACTGAGAATTGTACTTAGTCCAAGGAACTGAAAATCGGGGTTTTGGATCAGACAAATACTTCCCTAAGACTCTCAGACTGCTAGTTTCTTCTTTTATAATGAATAGAAAATTATTCCACTGACAGACAAGGACTTCATGTGTGAGCCAATGGGAAAGCATGAGGTAACTAGAGGAAATGACTTAGCCCCAAACAGAGCTGCTAATGCCAAGATAAAAGCAAACAGACCTGTTAATGATCTTCACTCACAATCAAACTGGGACAGAGTGTGATGCATCCTCAGATGGAAAATGTGTCAGTTCTAACTGGTCTGAGGACTGGGCAATAATATGAGGAAATGCTTGAATAAAAGTCAGCAAAAGACATTAAAATGTCCTCTCTATGTTATGGAGAATTTAAAATCAAAAGACAGAGATGATTCCTCTTTCAAAGAGCTCGACCTGTTGAGTTTTGGTTTTCATAATGTGGCCAGCCAGCTGATATTTGTTGCCACCTCCCACGGACCAAGGTCTTTTCTAGATAGCGTGAACACAATAAAAACACGGTCCCTGCTGTTGCAGAATTCTTATTCCGTTGGTGGGAAAGACAAGAAATAGACATGTAGGCAAGTACATAAGCCAGACAGTGAATGATGTTAGGAAACTGAGAAGAAAATCAGGATTCAGGGTCTGGGAGGTGGCTGGTAAAGATCTGTCTGGGAAGAGAAAATGAGGGACGGATGTCATGGCCTAGGGGGTAAAAACCTGTGCTGCAGGAGCAGGATGGCTGGAGTTTCTCTGGGCCCCATGATGGAAAGAGAGGTCTAACTCCCAACACTGCCCTCTAACCTCCATATATGTGCTGCAGCATGCATGCACGCACACTCACACATTCACACATGCATCCATGCATGTGTACATTTTAAAAAAGAAAACCAGGGTGTAATGGAGTGGGCTACGCTCCTGTGTCATTTAGGCTGAAAGGGGAAAGTTCTCCTGGATAGTACACACCATATATCTATGACTCATTTCTCTTGTCTCTGTGACAAAAATACCTGAACAAAAAAAATTCAAAAAAGCAAGGGTTTACTTTGGCTCACAGTCTGAGTGTGTTCCATCATGACACAAAAGTAACACCAACAGCCCGAGGCAGCTGGGCACACTTCATCCACAGTCAGGAAACAGGGAGACAAGGGCTCGTGCTAAGTTCCCTGTCTCCTCTTTACTCGTCCCGTACCCTAAACCCTTGCAAGCTCTACCCACACCTAGGGTGAGTCTTTTCACCTCGCTTAATCTAATCTAGATGCTTCCTTCTAGGCATGTCCAGAGGTTTGCCTCCTAGGTGACTCCAGACCCTGTCAAGATGACAGTCAATGATAGCCATCACCACTGGGTTCTAGACTAACTACATCATTGCATGTCTCTGGTCTGGCTTGCTTTATTTCTTCCTTCTTTCTCAAGTTCCATCTAGGGAAGTCAGGGCAATGTGGTTTTGCTATCAGCACAACATCAGTCCAAGAGAGGGACAGAGTCTGTTTCCTTAGAGGTTAGAGTGACTGCGAGTACTGGGTTAGCTAGAATAGTCACTCACTCCGATAGAAAAGAATAGTCCTCTTCTTTAACATGGGGTAACACGTCTTGAATTTCCCAAGGCAGTTGATTAATCTGGGGGAGCAGAAGAATTTGCCTTTGTGGTAGATGGAGTAACCACAGGTTTCAGTTTGTCCAGTCTTCAAGCATACCTGTTACCACAGCTTAATTATTAACTGTATATCCAGCCCCCTCTGAAGTATTCAAATTTATGGGTCCCTCCACTATAGTGTAAAAAGCCCAAATTCCAAGACCCAGCCTCCTTGGCCACTACTACAGATTCACAGTCTTCCCTGCAATCTTAAGAGCAGGACTGACTTGGCTGAAAGCAAGAGGCATGTGTCCACTGAAGAATGGAGGGACTGTTATCCCGACAAGTGGGGTAGTAGCTTCTGGGTGGCCAAAGCCACAAATGTCAGTTACAGTTCTCCTTTCCTCTTTATACTGTTTGGTACAATTTACTAGTAAATTGAAGGAGACTGGGTGTTGGGAAAACATGGGTTTGAATCTTGGCTCTGTTGCTTCCTCTGGCTTATTGACCCCAGCTGGATCATCTTGCCTTTCTAAGCCCCCGTTTCCTCATGTACACAGAAAGCTAATCATATCTGCCCTGGTGAGTTATGAAGATTAAATGGGTTAAGGGATATAAAACACATCCCACAAAACTTGGTAGATTTCACCCTGTGAGTTGATAGGCACTAGGTTTTCACAGTGTAGAAGAACAATAGTTGGGACAGGTCTGAGCACACAGAAGGGGGTCAGGAAAAATCGTGACCAGTAACTCAGACAGGAGGTGAAGCCAGGGATGGCTCTCCCAGTGGGGTAGGGGGTCTCTCCACAAGTGTAGAGGAGAGTTGCCATCAGTAGTGAGATCAAAAACCAAGAAAAGGGACTGTAACACTTTGAACGTGAAGGAAAAGAGAAAGTGTCGTTTTTAGAACAGTTGGGGGAACGAGAACTCATTGGAATCTAATATAGACCAAAGCATGTAGCTTGAGTTTTTCTGCCTTGCCCACAGTCAGGACAAATCCCTGTCACCCGCCAGTCCCACAGCCGCTCAGACCCAACCAAGTAAACACAGCGACTTATATTGCATACAAACTGTATGGCCGTGGCAGGCTTCTTGCTAACTGTTCTTATAGCTTAAATTAATCCATTTCCATAATCTATACCTTTCTCCTTAGAAACAGCATCTTTACTGGGAAAACAATGTTCACAAATGCCTCTACTTCTTTACTTTGGTTTCCCAAGTCAACACAACATAAAAAACAATGAGTGCCTGGAGATCTTGATGGCTGTCTTCCTTTGGGGCACAGCTACAGCCACTGCTGCTCCTTTTACTCCAGCTTTCTTTTTTAAAAACAAGTCTCCCACTAAAGGGGACTACAGGTCTACATGTCTTCAAACCATAGTAGATGAAGCAAATTATAGAACTGCCCAAAAACAGAAGCAGGCAGCAAAGGGCTTTAAGTCTAGAAATAGAAAGTATGTGTTCTTCTTCCTTTCCAAGAAGCTGGAAATAACATTTTCAATTGCTTTTGGTGTGTGTGTGTGTGTGTGTGTGTGTGTGTGTGTGTGTGTGTGTGTGACTGGACTACCAAGTAAAGCTATACTCCACTGCTGTGAGATAGTCTGTATGTCAAATTGCTCTGATTGGTCAATAAATAAAATACTGATTGGCCAGTGGTCAGGCAGGAAGTATAGGCGGGACTAACAGAGAGGAGAATTGAGAGAACAGGAAGGTGGAGGGAGACACTGCCAACCACCCGCCAGGATAAGCAGCATGTGAAGATGCCAGTAAGCCATGAGCCACATGGCAAGGTATAGATTTATAGAAATGGATTAATTTAAGATATAAGAACAATTAACAAGAAGCCTGCCACAGCCATACAGTTTGTAAATAATATAAATGTCTATGTGTTTATTTTATAAGTGGGCTGTTGGACTGCCAGAACTTGGTGGGACCCAGAGAGAAAACTCCAGCTACACTCCACAATTTAAGCATGTCCTCTTTACATAGAGTACACTAGCAATGATGCTTTTTGGAGTTGGGCTGGTTGTGTCCACTTGGCTAAAGAGAAGACTGAATACATGTAGAGGAGAAAAAAAGAAGAGAGGAAAGGACAGAGAGGAGAGGGGGAAGGAGGGGAGGGGAGGAGAAGAGGAGGGAAGTGGGGAGAGATTTCGTCAGATGATCTCACCATCTCAGGTCCTGAAAAAGCTGATACTTGCCTTAGAGGTTAATTAACTAGGTTACCATGTCCTAATCCAGCCAAGTGAACTAGCCCATGCAATTGTCTTCCTCTATGACTGAAGGATCCATGATGTTCTGAGAAAGCATTGGAAGTAGGCATGAAAGATTAAAGACAGGAAAGAGAGGCGGGGTGGCACACACCTTTAGTATCAGCACTGAGAAAGCAGAGGCAGGTGGAGCTCTGTGAGTTTAACATAGCAAGATCTAGGCCAGGGTCAGACAGTTGGACACTGTCAGAAAAGAAAGAAAGAAAGAAAGAAAGAAAGAAAGAAAGAAAGAAAGAAAGAAAGAAAGAAAGAAAGAAAGAAAGAAAGAAAGAAAGAAAGAGAGGGGGAAGGAGGGAGGGAGAGAGGGAGGAAGAGAGGGAAGTAGATATGATAGGCTAAAGAGTGGGGTGTTTTAACAGCACACTTAGCCTAGTCCACACAAAACTGGACCAAGAATTGTTCTGATTTGAGAGACAATAGAGAATTCTATTGGAGTCATATAACAATGGGCCTTAAATGCTAAGCTAATAGGGAACTGTTGAAGAAGTTTAAAGTTGAAAATTGATGGAAACACAAATCAGTCAGCCCCTCCTCTCTGCAAACATTGTGTGCAAAAGGCTATTCATAGACTGACTGTTTCTAAACAATGCATTGTTCTCCACATGCACTGACTGATCCCATCTCTTCTGCTCAATATGTATTAACTGCACATAGTAGGCATCAGCACAAGTACACATTTCGAAAACTCCTACTCCAGCACTCTTTTCTGGCCTCCCCTACATTTGAATATTTTCTTTCATTGCCTCTCATTTGCAATGTCTTGGGTGACATTCCACCAGGAAGTAAAGTTTCCAAGGACTGTCATGTTAGACCCATAGAAGAGCACTGATGTGGCCCAGAGTGTTAACAGGGGTGCTCTGTATGATGAGAAATGTATGTTTTCTTTCCTCTGGCCAAATTTTTCTAGACCAGAAAGTGAAGGTTTTTCAAATATTAGCATGTAGTATATTTAACAAAGTGCTTACTGAAAATCCCACAAAATATGTCTTTCCTGCATATTTTTAAAGCACACGGGCGCTCACCTTGGTTTGTGTAAGCATTCAGCGGTACATGTTATACTTTATTTTGGCTCGTGTGACATGTATTAGAAAGGTGGCTCTCTTCAGACTTTGGTGAAGTTGGCAAGCTGTATAGAGAGCTGGTCCATGGATAGGATGGCTCTAGTGAGCTGTGTGTGAGAGCCTTCACTATCTACCTGTTGTACAAATACATGGGGAAATGTGAGGCTCAGTTTAGCACCCGTCTTGGCCACTGAGACAGCCGTGGCCAAGGTCTTATCCTCAGAAGTTCAGTCTGGCTACAGCCAGTCTTCTGGTTGTCCCCTAACTTGAGTCTTGCCTACTGCCTTCCAGCTTTCCTATTGCCTCTGTAATATTAAAATCAGAAGGTATCTCCTATTTTTAAAATATCCTGTTGCTCTGCTGGGCTGACTAGGAAAAAACTCCCTCATGGGAGTTAGGCTGCCCCAGAAAGACATCAGAGCTATCTGGGAAGGAGAGCAAGATGGTTCCATGAGTCTCATTTCACAGCCAGTACCCTGTATTTCTTTTGAAATTTTGAATAATTTTTATGAGAAGAATGTGATCTATGTGATATTAGAGAGATACTGATCTCTAAGAAAAAGTTCATACTTCTGTCACTCAAGGCCCCACATGGTGTAGCATATGACTTACATCCAGAACAATTTCCTTTTTTCCATATTATTAGTATCTCCTTTACTCATAGCATTGGTCTCGGGCATTGGTGTTGATGATGCTAAAATTCAGTAGAACTTTAAATAGCTCATTCTGGTTGTACAGACAGATACATAAACCTCATTTAAAATGCTTCCTTAGGGTTGGGGATTTAGCTCAGTGGTAGAGCACTTGCCTAACAAACGCAAGGCCCTGGGTTCGGTCCTCAGCTCTGAAAAAAAATAATAAAACAAAATGCTTTCTCTGAGACCTATCTTAGAGATATGAACAAGGCAGTGGTAGAAACAAAGAGAAAACATATAAATATCTAGACTTAGAGTTGCATCATAAAGGACAATGAAAAGAAAAGCAGAGTTGAGTTGGATTTGCAAGTGGAACTGGCTCTTCCATAGTCCCTGACTGAAAACAAAAATGAGCTGGCTCTCTTGGATTCAGTTGTGACGCCATGTGATGGAATACCAGTTGTCAGAATTGGAGAACTCAGGGAGAGGAATACCTCTGAGTAGAAGTTAGGTGAGATGCCAGAATGCTTTGTAGACTCTGCACTCTAGCAGGGATTTGTGATCTGTGCTATCAATTTTGGGGTGATTAGAAGACACTGATATACACATTGTCCAAAAACGAATGTATGATATGAGAAAATATAAGGCCAATGACAGAACCCAAAAAAGTTCTTAAATTATTTTTTAATAAAAAAAACAAAGCTTAAGAAAATAGAACTATTTTTCTATTGAAAAATTTTAAGTAACTTCTGAGAAGAGTCATCACCTAAAATTTTCAAATACAGAATCATATAAAAGTGGTGTGAGCATTTGTGCTGTAGCTGAGAACATGCCAGCAAAAAACAGTCCTCAAGGTTCAGGGAACATCACAAGTGAGGGACTGTAAGAGCCAGAATTTGGTGAGGACTGTAGCAAAACAGTGTCCTCCAGATATGTCCCAGCCACTGCTGTCGTAAACTCACCTGAAGCTAGGATCACCAGCCTGAGACCTGCACAAGACTGGCCCCATCACCACTTCATCATGCACAGGGACTCATGAGGCCCACCCTTCATAGATAGTCTTTTAAAAAGATATCAAAGTAGGAAGGGGAATTGTCAGAAAGAAGGATTTCAGCTGGAAAGAGGGGGGACAAGCGTGGGTGATGAGGGCTAAAAATGGCTCACACTCAGTATATACATTTAGGAAACCTTCAACCATTATGCCCAGCTGTGAGCCCTATGAACTATAAAACCAACCTTCCAGGCAATGTATATGCCCACGTGTGCAATAGTGGCATTACTCATAGGGGTAACCAATTGCTCTCTGACTTCAAGGTCAGTTTCACAGGAGGAAGTCCATGACTGGTACTGTAAGCCCCATCAATAATAAAAGGAAAGGTAATAGGCCCAATAATGGAACTTACTACTGTTGTTTAATTAAATTGACATAGCACTAAACCGCCTTCTAAATATCTATGTTAATGCATATAGACAAAATCCACTCTCAGCTTCAACAAAGAAACTGTTCTTTGTAGTGAATAAAGGTAAAGACAAAAGGACTCATAGCTGCCTCAAGATGCTAAGTGATGACCTGACCCAAAGAAAGACATTTATAGCATACCTTTAAGGCTCAGGAACCACTGTGGAAGAGGGGCTAGGAATAATTAAAGAGTTGGAAGATAAAGATAAGGACCACAAAATGCTGTTTTCTGGACATAACAATTATAATCATGGACTCACGACAACTGCCATTGTTTTCTCTAGGCTTTTACAAGACTGGCCCCATCAACTATTAGTGATAGATGAGGGAAGGATTCATGGGTCCCTACCCCCTACCCCTAAATGACTGGCTATTGATAGGCTCTGCAAGATATGGAGTCATCGTTTTCAGTTGTGAATCCACTGCTGAGCCCAGCAGTGCTCCAAATGCCTGGTCACACAAACGGCCCTGGTTCGACTCTAGAGGGTCACAAAACAAGAAAAATAAATAGGAATGTGGGAAAGAGATTTGTAGGAAAGAGAAGAGTTTAGAGGATGGAAGGAGTTATGAGAGGTGGGAGGGCAAAAAATTCAGCATGTATCGTGTGTGTGTGTGTGTGTGTGTGTGTGTGTGTGTGTGTGTGTGTGAAATTGAACAGATTCAATTAATAAAAAAGAGAAAATAATGAAAAGACAAAACAATAGAGTTCCTTCCTTACATCTCTATTTGCTACCAAAGGCTCCTTAGTGATTAGAGTTCTCTTGGTATCTTTGCCATTTCTTTTCCCTTTTGGAAGCAGTTCCTACTCATTTCATGAGCCATGAATTCTTTTATTAATTCTAACATTCACAACTTTTCACATTAGAATGGATGATGTAATGCAGTTTAAATAGCAAAATAGCAATCGCTTTTCTTAGGGGTGTATAAAGTGATCTTATAACCACTGACCTGTTCAATTCAAAGTCCTGTGGTAATTGCTTTGGGCCTCCCACTCTGGACAGCGGCAGGATGCCCTTTGGAGACCAGGATGGAGTGCCATGGCCTCCAGTGCTCTCTCCCTCCATTTTCCACCTGACCCAGACTAGCTGTCTCCCTGAGGTGGCAGATGGAGGAACCATGGCCCTCTCATGAAAAGCAGCAACTGAACTCAAGAGCTGTGGCCAGGCCCTCAGCCTGTCTTACCCCGAGGCTTTGCTGGTCCTGGGAGGGCTGGGAAAGCAACAACCTATCGACCCCGTAAAACAGAGGGCCGTCCTGTCTTCTGAGGGCTCTGGTTGCAAGCAGCAGGCACCAAGTCCAGTGGGATTTTCTAGAAGGAAGTCTGGTGCTGACACCACCTCTGGTGGAATTTATTAGGAGGAAATCTGGTACTTATAGAATCAACAGGAGGCAGAAAGAACAGTCTATAAAAGGGCCATTGACCAAGAGAATCCAGACATGGGTCCTCAGGAACACTCTAGCCAGCACATTGGGCATGAATGCTGTAACTCCATGATGCCCTGAGTGTATCCAAGTTGTCCCCTCCACTTTACCTCCCAGCGCCCAAAGACAAAGTGTGAGTTGGGAACATCTAGTCTGCCAAGGTCCTGTTTGAACCCTGTCTCCTTCTGGCTTCAAAGGAAGAAAGCACTGTCACCCCTGGTCACCAATTCAGAGTTGCCCCAGGCACTGTCCTCAACACGGGAGATTGTAGTATTATATTGCCAAACAGTGATCAATCTTCTTCCACTAGACTCATTTTCCAATATTCCAACCCTGTCAGGCTAGAAGGAAGGGCAAGTCAGGTAAAGGCTGTGGCGTGTTAAAATTGGCTGCCCTAGCCTTATCTGAGTCAAAAGTTAGTAGAGGAAACCAGCTCTTCTGGAGCTCATCCACAGGGGCAGTCCTGTGCTGGGCCTGTCATGTGTGATTGCTGCAGAAATACCATCACTCCTGAGTCCTTCAGAAAGTCCTCAGGGAGGAGGACAGTAGTTGCCAAAGAGTTTTCTGACCAAGGGAATGAAGGTGGTAGCTGGATGTGGCAGAACATGGGTGCTAAATAAAATCATGTGTCTAAAAGATGCCGTTGTATGAAGTGAGCCCCTCACACTGACAGGTAATTAGCTTCTGCCACTCGTTTTCATTTCTTGTGTGGACCTGGCTACAGGAAACCATACATGGGTGGTAAGGTTTTTGTTTTTCCTTTTCAGTCTCCAAGGAAATGTAACTGGGTATGAATGAGAGGCCCAAGTCATATATCAGTAGTCTGCAGTGGGTCTACATAAATCCTTTTCTTTAAAGTTATTGAACTGTTTTGAAAACGGTCTCAACAGAAGTTATTCCAAGTGCACCAGAAAGGAAACCAGAGTCTTCGAGAAAAAATATACTCTCTTTGCTGAGCAAGGCAAACATATCAGTATTCAGAGAAACAAACCAGCCTCTTGTGTTTTATTTCCTCAACAAATCCACTGAAATGCTTTCTTTATGTCTTTAAAGGGCTGATAGACAAGGAATTTTGTGGCTACTAAAAATTAATACCTACAAATGGTTCGTAACCACTTTAAAAAGGCAGGCACTTTAATAATTTTTTCTCTGTTGTTTATAGTCCTTTATTATGACATCTTGCATACTGTAAACACAGTACACATTTTTGTGCTTTTAAAAAATACAAATTGAAAGCATACTCTCAAGGGAAGTGTTTTTTTTTATTTAAGGAATTACATAGCGTACAACTGGCCTGCATACTTCTTTGCATAAGCTAACACACTATTGCAGAACTTTTTATAGCCAACTACCTTATAGAACAATATTTTCCCAATAAACTCTTAGTGACTTCCTATTATGATAGGTTTTTTTTAACTCTTCTAAGAACTAGTATTTAAAATAAAAACCTTTCTATCTGTAAAGATAAGAAGTTGGTACTATTTAAAGATGACTGATACAGTTGTTTGATGAAATGAATACCCTTGGTTTTGAAAACTTGAAGATGCAAGTGTGTGGACAAGGTGGCTTCACTAGAACTGTGGGTTTTCATCTGTATTCAGTAGAGCTGGGAATAAATGTATCTGGACCTTGACCTCTTAGTCCACAGAATGAGAAAGAAGTGCGGACTCTCATCTTACTTCCCCTAGATCTTTGCACAACTCAACTCCTTAATCCCCAAGGGTCACCTCCGTGTGGCCTTTTCCTGGTGACCACTTTTGGTGAGATGCAGCCTGCCTAAACGAGAACACCAACTCCTGATTTCTTTGATAATGCACTTTCTCTATGCTTGGCAAAAGCATGCTTTGCCATGTCCTTAGCATCTGTTGTCATGGGTTTGAAGGTACCACAGAGCCAGGGATCTTACACAAAGTCTGTAAATGTTTAGTGAATGAATGTGTAGAATGGAGGGGAAGAAGTGATTTCTTTTCAACTCCACTTGAACCAGTGAAATTAAACCACCTACTAAAAATGTAATACTATAGTCAAAATCCAGGAAAACAGCTTCCAGTATTTTTTTTTATCATTTTAGATCTGTGAGATTTTTTTGTAACACCTTGTTTCCTAAATCCCATGTTCCAGACAGTGATCCCAAGCGCTCCTCTAAATGAGGCAGGTGGAGAGAGACCCACATTTGCATAGAGCAGAAAGGGCACTTTAACATCTGGCCATGGCAGTCGACTGGGTCCATTTGTTAGTGCTCATTAAATTCACGTTAATGCATGAACTATTGTGAATGTGCAAATACCATTTGGGGTAGGTTGTTTTCTCCCAGACCAGTGGCATTGACTTTGGGGGTCTATCCCTGGTTGTTTACTTGCCAATGGCATTTGACCTGGGGTTAGCCCTGTATTTAACCCTTTCCTGTAGGTCAAAACCAAATTGATTTGGCAAAAATGAAATTGGAACTGAATCATCTGTGCAGCAGGTGTCCCTTGCTTGGAAAGCATTCCAGGTGGAAACATTTTCAGACCTGTTTCTGGGCCATCTCCAAGGAAGCGCCAGAGGTCAGGGAGGCAATTCCAAGACTTCCCATGTGGTCAGGATCTGGAGAGGGGGGACATAACAGGTGCCCACTCTGTGCAGTGTTCCCAGCAGGTTGGGAGCCTTTCAAAGAGGGCCATTTGGAAGATAATTTATTCATATATTCATGAACATTTGTCTGGCCTTTTCTGTGAAGTGATTTACTTAGAAGTTGCCCTAAATGGCTGGAACTTTGCCCTTCAGTCTCCCTCCCACTCTCAGCCACATACTTTGATTTAAAGATGAAAAATATTGTGTTTTCTCTTTCTTCTTTCTAGAGGATGAGGAAGATGAGGAGATGGTGGAACCCAAAATTGGTCATGATTCTGAACTGGATAATCAAGATAAAAAGCAAGAAGTGAAAGAAGGTATGGTGGGGAGATACCCTGGACAATTATTTTTGTCTTACTATTTTCTTTTAGAAAACTAAGAGATGATAGAAGCAAATAAAACTTAAGCTCACATCCCCTTTGTATAAGATTTTGTATGATTACTCAATACATTACATTTAAAAACATACACTGGAATCTCCAGGGTAAGAATTAGTTGTTTTCAGACTGATTTAAGCAAAAAAGTGGAACTAAGTTCAGTGTCAATCACAATTCCAGTTAAGTGGTTACTTAATATTTAGAGATAAGACAAACTATCAGTTGCCACGTTAGATCATGAGAGATTATCATGAGGAAAAGGGGTGGATGCAATTATTTTATCAATTAATTCTGTAGCTTTACATATGCACTACATGGAAACATTAACAGCAATCCCTACTGTTCAAAGTGTTCTTCCACAACTCAGCCCATATTAGGATAAATAACCTTTCACATACGTTAGTGAGAACAGCCACTAGCACTGGGATCGGTTCAGTGGTAGAGCACTTTTGTAGTAAGTGAAAGGCCCTGGGTTCTGATCCCAGTACTGGAAGAAAAAAGAAGACATTAAAAACTAGCATTGATTAAGGGCTACAATCTACTTACCTGTCCTCCAAGCAGTTGAAAATACATTGTTTACTATTCAAAATGTCCTTTGGGGGCATATGCTATTTTTATCCTTGCTATACTGGCAGAGAACTAAGAAGAGGAAGATGTAAAAACCTCCCACAGGATACATAATTTACTTATAAGTCTATGAGTGAAGAGGTAGGTTGAATCTTGCATGAGCCAAGACTTAGGTTGACTCTACAACCTGTATGTCATACCACAACACCATCTTCATGACATTTTCCTTAGAATTTTTTTTTCTTTTACTACATTAAGACTCTCGGTCCACTGAGACAAAGAGATTTTGAACCATCATTATTACTGAAAAATGGTTAGTGGTCCCTGCAGAACTGAGTGCAGGTCAAAAGGTTCTTCTAAACATCCAACCAGGCTTCTCAAGAATAGATCAACTTAAGTCTGAAGGCATCTCAGTTAATATTTAAATGTTGAAGGTAGCCACAGCTCTGGCTCCGTGTGTGGCAAATGCTGGATTAGAGAGTTTTGTAGGAATGTGTGTGTGTCTGGAGTCCATGTGCTGCTCTGGTTGCTCATGTTCTCATAAGACCATCCACTTAGTCTGACTGGCTATCACACATTGCATCCACACACATTCACAGGTTTGGATGGTAAAATGTGGAGACACTTTCTAACTTTTAAAAAATTGTCTCCTGAGGCAGAAGAGAAGGCTCAGTGGTTAAGAGCATTTGTTGCTCTTCTAGAAGGACCGAAATTCGATTCCCAGCACCTATATAGCAGCTCACAGCCATCTGTAACTCCAGTCACAGGGGACCACTCAGCACCTTCTTCTGGCCTCTGTGGGCATCAGGCACACACATAGTGCACAGACATGCATACAAGCCAAACAGCCATACAAATAAAATAAAAATAAATGAATCTTTTAAAAAAAGAAATTAAAAAGTAAAACTTGCCTCCTGCTAAGGCCTATTTGAGTTCTGCATGTGCGTTCAATTTTGTCTTGATGATATTTATGCAAACTCAGTCATAGAAAGCAAGTGTAAAGTAGCGAGGCTAAAGAAAGGGGTCTGCAGCCAGGGTCCCCGGATCAAATCTTAGCTCTGCCACTCATTAGCTGCATGATCAATAATGACTAACTTGGTTGACTTTCTTTCTCTTGGCCCTGGTTTCCTCATCTGGCAAGCAAAGATAATATCTACCTCCTAAGTTTGTTTTTTAATATAAGACTCAAAGGGGCTAGTATGGAACAACTTGGCACAAAATAAGTGCTGTGTAAGAGTTTGCCAAATTATTATTAGTGGTCTTGCCTTACAGTATGAGGTCTGTAACTGCGCCCTCCCCATGACGTTACGGCCCTGTGTGCCCCGGTTCCCTGTGCTCAGTAGTGCTGTAGTCCATAGCTTTGAAATCAAAAGACGCTAACAGTTTTTTTCTGTTTCCAAGAACGATCGGTGAGGCATTAGGAGGTCAGGTTCCAGGAGTGACTGAGGACAGGAAAAAAGATTCAGCCTCTGAACAGTTGCATCCATAGAAGGCATCGGGGTTTACTTCTTTCTGAGAAACTCTAAACAGATTCAATGGGAGTGATTCCACACTTAAACTTCTACTAAAAAGATCTTTTTTAAAAAGCCAGGGGCGTGAATGCCGCTATCACGGGTACAGCCAGGGATAAGATAAGCCAGGATCTATTGAAATGCATTCTGTTTCCTTTTGCAAAACAGCTAAAAACATGCCCAGTAATGTGCAACCATGGTGTTCTTGTAGGCCTTGGCAGGGATTCCCCACTGCCACCCCACCCCCAACCCCAATCCCCAAACCATCTTCCTGGCAAAGGCAAGCACCTCCTTCTTAAGTTCCAAGCAAAAACACCCTACAGTTTTAACTGTTCCCCATGCTTTATGGAATTGATTAAAGCCATACTAAAAGTCAAAAAGAAGTTTGAAAGAACATTTCCTGTTACCACAGCACTGTGTGCCTAGTTCTCCATTAATGGTGTTTCTGCAAATTAGCACATAATGGGTTAAAAGCATGTTTATGTTGGCATTAAACCATCTGGCTTTTTTTTCTTCTTCTTTAAGCAGGACAGTATTTTACAAACTTTTAAAAGACTCTCTAGCAGATCTAATTGTGGCGCCATTCACAGGACTGCTGTAGTGGTTAGGCTGGGGCAGCGCTTCCGTCGGGAACCCTGCCTTGAGGGGACTTAGAACCCAGCCATAAAAACGTGCTTTGGGCTAAAACTTGACAGACACAGTCTCAAACCAGGGGACACATTTTGGGGAACTTCTCCTTTTCTTTCTTCCTTCCTGTCTGCCTGTCTGCTTTTACTTCCTTCCTTCCTTCCTTTCTTTCTTCCTTCCTTCCCTTCTTTCTTTCTTCCTTTCTTTCCTACTCCTCCTCCTTCTTGAATTAAAACATAGAGATAGAAAAACATACAATACGCACTAGTTTTTTTTTTTACATATTTCTCCATCTGACACCAAAATGCATTGAGTATAAAGAAACAGTTTTGATTTGCTATTTTGCCATGTGCATTTTATTACACAAAGAGTATACAAAATTGCAGGTGACATTTTAACTTTTCATCAAAACTTTGGAACTCTCCACATCACTGTCAGGTAAGGAGATTCAGAATAGGAGTATTGGAGTCCTCACTCCTGTAAATTCAGACGAGGCTTCTGGCTATAAGCCTCATGTTAACTTCAGAGACAAACGTCTGTCTGCCTTAGTTTCATTTGGTTCCCTGCTGCTGTTTATGAACTGACTGTACTATAAAATTTCCATTAGGGCCATGGCCCCAGTTTAATCTGATGTTTTCGCTGGCTGCAGGGATTACTTATTTTTATCTTTTAGATAGTCTTGCAAAAAAAATATCTTTTAAACACCATGTTTTTATATTCCAATGTAGGGATGGATCATGAAAACAAGGCAGGCCATTTATGAAGTGGGTACTTTACAAATATAAGTCTCATCTTAAAAATGAGATTAAGGGTCTGGGAAGATAGCTTGGTCAATAAATTACATGCAATGCAAACTCAATCTGAGTTTGGGTTCCTAGTGCCTACGTGAAAAGCCAAGTGCAGCAGCCTGCCAATAATCCCAGCACTGGGGAGGCAGAGATCAGCAAAGCTAGATGGCCAGTCTAGACAACTGATGAAGTTGAGATTCCCTGTCCCAAAAATGGAAAGGTGATCAGGACAGATGCCTAACATTGACTTCAGGACGTCTACATATGTAAGCAAGCACAAAATGAAATTAAAGTATTCAGTATAAAGTGTGAGCGTCATTATGTACCTTTTGTCTTTGTAGAGACAAATGTTCTAAGAACCCTAGAAAACAAGAGATAGAGAACATGGTAAACAGGACCAATTAAGGAGAAGCTAAGTACATATTAGTGAGAAAAGTCAAGAAAACACGGCCAGGAGAACAGAACCATCTTAAAGGGTACATAAGAAATGTACTTCCTGTGTAAGACTAAGAGAAATGAACATTTATATAATTAAATAATCAAAAGGAGATTATCTAGTGCAATAAAATTTATACTAGGTTTTAATCTTGCAGGTCACAAATTCATATAATTTCTACATTTTTATTTCAAATGTTTAAAATTTCATGAGCCTGATGCATCTCTTTCATACATGTTATTCAGGCTAAATTAACTGGTTAAATTTACAAATTATCTTGTTCTTTAGATACTATGTAAGTCATGTCTACATGGTCTACTTTTCATAGAGAGTCTTCTTATAAAGGTGGATAAAGTATTGTTAGGCATCAACTCCTGGAAGGATTTCTGCATGTTTTATATTATGAAGCCAAACAATATGTTGTCTAATCCATAACCCTGTTTTGCTCTGATGTGCCTTTTGATTCTAAATTAACTTCTGTCTTTTTGCACCTACCTTGAACATCTTTTTTAATATATATGTATTATACATATTTATGCATATTATGGGGAGAGATATATAATTTGTTAGGTTTAAGGGACAGACAAAGCTGCAGAAAGAGATATTCCAAGGAGAATGTGGGGCTCATCTGGGAGGAAAACAGTGCTGTTCCTACTGTTGTACTTCTGTACTTGAAGCACTGTGGATTCCATTAACTAACACTTTATTTTTCTGTCCAGAGGCTTTATTTCTCAGTGTATCTTTTGATTGCACATCCTGGGTACTCCATTATGTTCTCATTGTATTGTAACAACACTTACCAATTTAAATATTTTTAAGCAATAGGAGATTGGCTTTAGTCAAAAATAACTATGGTTTTTCTTTAATTTGTAAGTTGGATATTGTTTATGACTTTTTAAAAGTGCTCATCTGTACATGCATGTTATTATTTTATGCAAACAAATCATGTCATTTGATCTCTTTTAGACATCAAAGCTTAATATAAAGTGTATCCTTTGTTTTGGTTCAGTAGCAATTTGATTTCAGGCCAAATATTGTATTGTTAAAGATAATGTCTGGAGAGGTGGCTGTTTCACCTACCTGGACTCGGCCTCTGCTAGGACACTTTGATCAGCCATTTATGTTTCTCCCAGAGAAGAGGTTGCATGTCTTGAAAGCTGAGATCAAAGTGACAATAAGCTGTAGGGAAGAAAAAAATTACAGAAAATTACACAGATACTATTTTTTATTCAAGGTAATAGACTTGCAAGAGGGGATACAGGGCAAAAATGGATGTGGTTCAAAAAGATAAACAGAGAGTAGATTTTCTCATACTAGGAGGAAGAGCAGGGAGGGTAACAGGAAGTTGCTGCCACTTTGCTTAATCTCAGGCGTGTCTTAAATCGCCTATGAACAGTGGTCAAGGCTGAATCTTTTTAAAAGACTTTCTGCTTGGCCCATATTAGCCTTGTTTGGTGAAGGTCATTTATTTTTTAACATTATTAACCAAACAAATGGGACCTAGAGTTTTATAGATTTGATCTTTGTTTCCCCTGGTTACATTGAGTAGCTTTACTTTGCTCATAAAAGAGATAATTCAAGTGGCACCAGGAGGCTTAGAAAATAAAGTAATAAATTACTTCTTGATCATTTATTGTTGAATGCTAATCTATTTGGGGGTGCATATGTGTATTTGATTTTTAAACTGGCCTCCTACCCAGAGTTTAAGTGCAGACAAATGAGTCAGAACAAATAAGTGGCTGGGAAAATGTTGGTTTCTTAGCATTTTCCTCATTATTAATGGCTTCTACCAAATCCCAAACTGAATTCTGAATCTAGACATCACCAGTTGCATCATTTTGCAGACTGGCATCTGTGCAAGACCACATAGTACAACCTGGTGGAAATTTTGTAAAGTCCCAACACTCCTGGCAATTTTAGGGCTCTGGCACCTGAGACATCAAAGAACTGTTCCTAATTCTGTGTGGGACTGCTAGAAATGATGGGTGGACTGTGTTTGCAGTTCTTCTGTTATAGTTGATGAATCATATTTTGCCATATTGTTAACTGGACAGCATTTCTGAAGTGCTAATCAACCACATCAGTATCATTCTCAGTGTTTTGATATTTTTTATAAATAGAGTCTTGAGTCTCTTTAGACTCTTAGTGATATGGTCTGAGTGAGGCAAGGAAGGGGAAACCCAAAGTGGAGAAAGAAATACCCTCTCATGGCTTCACAGACGGGCTTCATGACAGTCCAGATTTCTTAGGACAAGGACCTTGGAAAATAATTAATTAAGCCAAATAAAACTTCTAAAAAATGATACGTAGCAGCTGAGAGAACCTAAAAGATTCCTCTCCGCACGTGGCCAGGAAGAACCTGGGCCTGATTGTGCAGAGATGGTCTTAGAAGTCTTGGGAAGCTCTGAGGAAAGGAAGTTCACCAGGAACCCTGTTATTTCAATTGCTGACTCTCCTGTGAGCTAAATATCTGGTGTGTTCCAGAAGAGGGGTGTCTCAACTCTTCCCTGGCTGTCAGAGGCAGAAGCAGGGTTTCTAGAGGCCATAAAGACTCAACTGAAAATTTCTGCCCTGCAGGGCTTCTCCAGTCTGGAAGAGTTCCTAATCTCTGGCTTAGAGTTTTATATAAAAAGGGTGGCTGAGCCGGGCGTTGGTGGCGCACGCCTTTAATCCCAGCACTCGGGAGGCAGAGCCAGGCGGATCTCTGTGAGTTCGAGGCCAGCCTGGGCTACCAAGTGAGCTCCAGGAAAGGCGCAAAGCTACACAGAGAAACCCTGTCTCGAAAAACCAAAATAAAAAAAAATAATAATAATAAAAAAAAAATAAAAAGGGTGGCTGAAGGAATTGCTTCTATGGCCCTCAGCTGACACTGGGGTTAGCTGAGTTGCAGACTCTATGGAACCCCGACAGTTATTTCATCTCCCCGTCTCCTTTTGTATCTTCAGATTTAACCAGATAAGACTAAAATGAAAATTAAATAACCACTCTAAATCATAAAAGCAACTGTGGAATGTTTCAGGGATGCTAGACATTGAAAGTCAAATGGAATTGCCTAGTGAAGAGCAGAATACCATCGGCATGGTGTCACAGATAGATCCTAATTACTACAATTTTATCAAAACTTTTTGCTGCCCTACTTGAGTTTTTTTTCCAGTTCAGTTTGAAAGAAAATAAGATTTAGAATTGATAGCTTAAAACATGCCAATCTATTTTCATTTGTAATCATTTTTAATTCCTCAAAATGGCAAGTAGATGAGATATGAAATCTTTTAGGGAGGATAACTACAAAAGCCTTTTGATGTGTGTCTGTTAGTTTAGTGGCTCCCCATGAAGCTGCTGATATTTTAATTATCATCTGCTGCCCCCATGGCCCCTCAGTCAGCACCCAGCTGGCCCAGCCGACCAATCAGGCCTCGGCCTGGTGGGGCTTCCTGTCCCAGGGCCAGGCTCTACCACAGTAGTAATATAGATTTAAAATTAAATCTATATCGTTCTATATATCAACAAGACTCAGAAGTCAAAGGCTGGGATGAAAGCCTGCTAGCTCAAAGAGGCTGAGTAGCACCTAGCCAACCTAGCTTTTTTGGCCAGAAACACCACGCAAGACACATCTCTTCCCTCCTCCAAGAACTCTAGTCCCCACCCTTTTTTTCCTGTTCTCTTCTCTATGCAAATTTCTGGCTTCTCTATGGTCAATTCCATCAGCTAGCAAATGCTCTGGCCCCTCTCCAAGTATAACTTTATTGGGCCTTCTTAGGAGTGTCAGAGTGTCATCAAAATATCCCACGACACCTTTGATGTGAGTTTGAGAACAATTTATAATCCTGATTAACAATGGTTTGCTTTCGTGTGCATTATCTCTCACTGGATAAGCAAGTTCTTTCATGGGCAGGATTTCTCTAGAACAGTTTTAAATTGTCCCTTTTCCTTCCCTAACAATCTCTTTTGCATAAAAAGCCCCTCCTAGGGAGTTGACAGAGGAAGAAAAACAGCAGATCCTACACTCGGAGGAATTCCTCATCTTCTTTGACCGAACAATCCGAGTGATTGAAAGAGCGCTAGCTGAGGATTCTGACATCTTTTTTGACTACAGCGGTCGAGAGCTGGAGGAGAAAGACGGGTTCGTTGCTTCTATGTGTTTGGAAAAACATAGTGTGATAAGTTGTTGCTTCTATTGTGTTGGTGTTCTGTTTAGGATGTGAGGTCTCTCTCTGCTGCCCAAGCTGGTCCTGTCTTGGGCTCAAGTGGTCTTCCATTCTCAGGTTCTCCAGTACTATTAACCCAGATGCCCATGCCTGCCCAGCTTTTCTCACAATTGTAAATACACTCATACATTGACTTTTCAAAACTCAAGTCTAGCAAATGACAGGAAGATGAGATTCCTGGATTGATCTTACCAAACAGCTTTGACTGTGGGCATTGGTTATAACTTCCAGTTTAGCGTTTCTCTGTAATTATCATGTGGCCCTGTGAAATTCTTTGGAACTTGGTATCTGGAGCCCAGGCCAGGTAATAGAGACAAGCAGAGTCATACACATTGTCCTTTGAGCAAACATTTTCCAGTCTCCTCCAGCTGACAGAGATTTGAGTAGACCTGCTAGACTGCATCTTGTTGACTAAACAAACAGGAAACTGGAGAAAATAAGCATGAGCTATATAGAGTCACAGCAGAGGCGAGAAACAACAATTTGGAACATTCATCTTCTTTTTGGTCCTGTAAGATTATGTATGTGTTACATATACATATGTACATTTCAGGAAACACATGGTAAAGAGATATTTACAGATAAAACAAAAAGTAGCCAAAGAAATGGGGACTCCGTATGACTTTCTCTGTGACTGTGGTTGGTGTATGTGTTAGAAAGGGCAGTGACTGCCAGCCACCACCATGGGGTATCAGGAGGCATATTAAAGACATGTAAGAAATAGACATAGTTGGATTGTAAACTACAGATTTTTTTGTCTGAGAACAACACATGAAGGTAGGATCATCTGCCTTTCGCATCAGATCTGATTTTTTAAATTATTATTTCTAAAATTCAAATGCATTCCTTTTCAAATTTTTCATTTATTTTGCACACTGACAGCAGTTTCCCCCTCCCTCCTCTCCTCCCATCCCCTTCCCCCTTCTATTCCCTCCATCCACTCCTCTGTCTCCATCAAATGCATTCTTAAAGGACAATGTGACATCCACATTGAGGATGCTGAAAAGAGCATACCAGAGGTGTGAAAAATAAATTGAAAACATTCTCAACAGTTGGCATCATTAAACTGCACAGAAGAGATAAACAGGATTGTGAATTTGCAAGCTCTACCAATGTTTGTTTTCTTTTAAAAAGCCATTTCTAGTGACTCAGCTAGATTCAATGGTGTCCCCTCCCTATCTTCATACATAGCCCAGTACCATACTGGTTTTTTGACGGGACTAAATTGCATGCACCCCTTACCTGAGTTTGTAGTGCCATAGGATTAGTTGGGGCGTAAGGGTCAAGGGGAGGAAAGGGAAATCATACTATGTCAACTGAGCAGAGCTCAGAGAGATATTTTCTGAAGCCAGGCTACTCATTCTGAGCAAGAGCTACAGAGCTGAGTGGTACTGATGCGACGTAGTGGAATAAAGTGAACTGAGTAAGGGTGACTGTAGACATTTTTCTAAACTGAAACTGAAGGACTTCAGGAAGATTCTTTTGCAGATCCAGTAGCTACTGGCACAGAACAGGCATTCCTCAATTTAAGCACACAGACCCTTGAAGCAATCATGTGAGTGCAGAGTTCTTCGAAGTCAGTACCAAGGCCAGTTGAACATTAGCCAAATAAACACTGGCCAAATTACAATAGGTCCTCTGAGATGAAATGTTTTTTTGGTCCATGACTGACATGGATGTCTGGAACACTCTTGCGATACACCAGCTCTCCACCATACCTGACACTTGGCAGAAATTATCACCTACTGTTACTCAAGGAGACAACTACTATGGCCACTCACAATTCATAGACAGAAACATGTACATCACTTTGAGTCTAATAACATAGAAGGTAATATTGATATCAAATAATTCCCTATATTTTTATGCTCCTTTAATAGGAGGGAGGTTTAATTTTTTAATTTAATCTTAATGTGTATATGAGTGTGATTACTCAAGTGGAGGTGAGAGGAAAACTTTTGGGAGTCAGTTTTTCCTTCTACCATAGGATAGGGGAACTGAACTTAGGACATCAGGCTTGTTCACAAATATTTTTATCTGCTGAGCTCACTTGCTGGCCAAGGGAATTTTTAATAACTCTTCTTCAGGCTAGAACCAATTAAAGGGAAGGAAAATGCTTCAAGAATCACTAAGATAAGAACCTGAAACAAAGTGGACACTTTACACCAGGCTCAGAACAAACTCTGGAAGCTTTTCTGAGCCAGTAGACAGGCTTTTCATAAAGAAGACGGTCTTTAATTGATTTGCACAGGTTCGTGTGCCACTGTCTAGACTGGCTTCCTGCCCTGCAGGAGTGTTGCATGCTTTTGCTATTCCACTGCTTCACTGGGAGCCTGGAGGAGACAAAACTCAGTTCTGGAACCTCACTTTCTGCCTCTGCTGTTTAAACCCTCTTAGGGATGTGCAGGCTGGAGCCAACCTTTCTTTCAATCGTCAGTTCTACGATGAGCATTGGTCCAAGCATCGAGTGGTCACTTGTATGGACTGGTCTCTCCAGGTAAGAATTAGTGCTGATGGGACAAACTTGACTTGTGTTTTTATGACGTTTGCATAAAACAGAACGATTGTTGTTCCTCTATTTTGGATGTGTTTACTAATCTGTGACTCTCTTCTTTATGCCCATTGGTTTTGGTTCACATTTTTCTGAAATTTGGGGGTTAATTCTCCATTCACATAGTTGTATTTATTAACTAGCATGTTCTCAGTAATAGACAAACAGCCAGGCCACTCTATGCAGAAACTTGTCTAATTGTGGTCACCTTTAGTTTCCTACTCTTTGAGTCCTATGGATAGATACTTTAAAGTCTTTATCTGTTCTGACCTCTCATTCAGCCGGTTTGGTTGTCTTCCCTGTACTTTCAGGAACAGCTTCCTCCCACTGAATTTTCTCTACTCTTTTCAAGTTCTCTTCCCTTTGCATACATCTGAAGCCTTTTCTTCTGTTTGATAAACTCACTGACCAGAGTTCTCCATGGCTATAGATTTGACTATAGTGTAGACAGTTTTACCTCCTACTCAATCTCCCTCCTAATTCTACTTTTTACATCAAACAGATCCATACAGTGTCCCAGAGAATTTCAAACTAATCATTAATGCATCATTCCATATAGTTCTGATCCTCTTTTGCCTACTATATTACCTTTATGTGGAAGATATCATAATGCACCCTGGGACCTAATGTAGAACTTTCATCATCAATATAACCAGCTTCTCGATCACCTTTCTGACCCAGTCCATCAGCAAGAAAGTCCATTTTTCTATCTGTATGTTCATCAATCTTACATCTACTTTATTGAAAACCTTATAACTAGGTAGGCTAGGTGTGGTGGTGCACACCTTTAATCCCTGAGCAGACCTGATTTCCAACAAATTTTTTAAAAAAAAAACCCTCAAAACTATACATTCTACTTTGTGTATGTCTGTTTAGAGTTTTTCCTTGGGATATATAATCAAACAATAAATGCAAATATAACCATTTCATTCCCTAAAATAAAGCTCTTCCTTGCCTATTCAAACAAACAAACAAAAAAGTCCAAACCCAAAACCTGATATTTGAAGTGAAAATAGGCAACCAAAAATCAACTTGATGAATGGACAACCCAACCAGTTGACAACATACAAATCACTCTGCCCAGCACCGAGCAATGAAGTAACATGTGAAGCACACAACTTAGTTGTGGTGGAGTCAGACTTTGAATGCCCATGACCTGAAATTTGAGCCATGTAGTCATTTATTTTTAATCTATGTAACTTACATGCCAAACACTATACCAACTGCCTTGAAAGTTTTATCTTATTTTACCCCCAAGAGAATTATGTAAGGCAGTCACTATCAATGTTTGCGTGGGACAGCTGAAGAAACCAAGACTCAATAGATGTTTAGTCAACTGGCCAACAATCACTCAGCCAGGGTACAGTAGAGCTGGACTCAAGCCATGTAACATTCTGCTGTATAAGTTTTAACTGCTCTTTCCCATAAAGAGCTGCTTCTGAAGCTGAAACCAAAAGAGCTTGGAGATGCTGAATGATCCAGACAGAGCAAGTACCATAAGAGTTCAGTGTAAGTGAGGCTCACTCTCCAGTCAGACAAGGCATCTCAGGAGACTGTGATTTAGGCAAAGAAGGAAAGAAGGTGATGTGGGAAGATAAGCAATGGGGATATAAGAATCTCATTTAATCCTGTTGGGAATTGAAGGGGAGCACGATCCCCATAACTTTACTGTCAGCAGCCACCAAGTGGGCGGAGGCTCTCTGCTCTTGAATCCTCTTTGAGATCCAGACAACAGAGCACAGAGAGTTCTGTTGTGCAAAGACTAAGACAGACAAGCTTGCCCAGTCTCTCTGCAGTATGTGGGTGGTCTGTGAACATGCCCTGGTATACAGAGAAATCAGATCCAAGCCCTAGGAAACACTTCACTTGGTGTGTTCGCTTATTCATGGTCTGGAAATCAGGCAGGACTTTATCTGACACATTCCTCAACTAAGGCAACTGTTAGTGGTTCCCAAGTCAGCTGCTAAGGCTCCCTGAAGAGACTGCTGGTCTACCAGCCATGGAGCTGGTCCCACCTCGCCTCAGTGTGTGGTTGCATGGGTTTGTTTCCACACAAGGTCTTCCCTATGTGACATTTGTGTCAAAGGAAGTAAAACTGGAAAACACAGAAGCTCTGCCAGGGAAAGACTACATTTCCTTTCTTTTGTCTCATTCTCTCTCTCTCTCTCTCTCTCTCTCTCTCTCTCTCTCTCTCTCTGTGTGTGTGTGTGTGTGTGTGTGTGTGTGTGTGCTCACACATTCATAAAACCTGCCTATCTACACTGTGGAAAGGGATTTGAAATTGTAAGACATGCATTTTATAGACAGTTTTAAAAAACAGAATCACTAATTCTTGTGTCATAACAGTTTTATGGGTTCAAGAACCAGATTTCCATGCTTCTTAGATGAAGGGAATTTCTGAATTGGTGTACACACTTGGTGATATTAAGACAACAGAGAAGGGTGTGACACAGGCTGGGTGTGTACTGGTTCCAGGTATGCCTTGGAGAGTTTCTTGTGTGAAACAAAATGGAACTGGTGGGAGAAAAGGAAAGAAACATGAGAGATCTGCATAATTCTACTTTCTATTCTGAGTTCCTTAGGCAATCACTCTCTAATCTTGTAATATTTGTAAAGTGTTATATGTACACCCCCTCATAAAGAAATGTCAGTTCTGTCACCTGTTTAGCAGTGTTTAGCACAAGAATACGGTCCACAGCCCATGCGTCAGTGTCCAGGTGTATGTAGGTCAGACTTTTACCTTGCTCACACCATATGTACACCTTACCTATGTAAAAGACATCCTCCAATTCTGCAGTCACACAAGACACTAACCTGAAAAATCTTTAAATACTTGTCTGGTAATGAATTTAGTCAAATTTACAGAGGCAAAAGAGAGTTCCTTTTGGTACTAATTCAAAGCCATTAACACTTGGAGTTTACAAGCACTTTATGCCATATTCTCCTTCTTGCCTAGCTTAGAAAGCAGTCTTGATGGTCTCTCTACATGTAGTCTCAGCATATTAGAGTTAGTATAAGTATTTTTATCATTTTGTAAAGACTAGTTATATATTTTATTAATTTTATTTTTTAATTGAAATGTAATTATACTTTCTCCCCCTTCCCTTTCCTCCCTCCCTACCACTTCAATGTGTTCCCCCAATCTGTTCCCTCCCAAATTCATGTCCTCTTTTTCTTCTTACATATAAATGCATAGAAATGTAAGTACAGCCTGCTGAGCCTATTTAGTGTTGCTGGTGTGTATATGATTTCAGGGATGCCCACTTGGAACTGGATAACTGATTAGTGGCCACATCCCTCTCCCAGCAGTTCTTAGTTGCCTGCAGTTCTTTATCTTGGGTGAGGCCCCAGGACATCTCCTCCTCCCACCCTAGCATTTCTCTTGATGTTGTCATTGTTCAGCTCCTGTTTAGGCAAGCATGTTGTTGAGGTTTCATGGATAAAGCTTCTCTTTCATTTCTAGAAGACTCTTTTCTGATCCTCTGGCTTTTACAATCTCTCCACCCTCTTCCTCAATGATTCCTAAGTCTTACATGCAGGAGTTGCATTGTAGATACAGTAGCTGGATCTAGGCAGCCCATGATGAGTTGTATTTTGACCGGTCATGGTGTTTTGTAATGGTTCTGTCTACTACAAAGAGAAGCTTCTTTGGTGAGATGTGAGAGCTACACCCGCTTGTGGGTATAAATATAAGTATTTAGAATGCAGTTGGGAATTAAGTTGGATTAGGAAAGTGGTGGTAGAAGGTTCTTTAAGATTCATGACCTAACTAGTCCTGGGAAGTTGGGTAGGTTTCTACTACCAGGCACAATTTCACTTCTGTTAAGTGTGCCTTAAGTCCAATTAGACAACTGTTGGTTACAGCTAAGATATGAGTGTCACTACTGCATCTTAAGGGATGTCTTCCTTTACTGGTCATTATTGTTCATAGGCATCAAAACTTGGTCGGACTACTGGTTTGTTTTGAAGATGCTGTGCAAGCATCTTCCGGTACTACAAAAGCTAGTCCTCAGGAAAGAGTCGTTCATGTCAGATCCAGTTCAAATCCTCCAAGTCCTGTGTCTGAAGTGCATGCTGTCTTTAGCAGTACAGGTTCCCCTCAACCTCTGGGAATTAACTTGGATTGGGAAAGTGGAGGCAGAAGGTTCTTTAAGATCCATGACCTCACTAGCCCTGGGAAACTAGGTAGATTTCCACTACCAGGCACAATTTCCCTTCTGTTAAGTGTACCTTAAGATCAATTTGATAACTCTTGGTCACAGCCAAAGGCAGTAGCAGTAGACTGCATTGCTTAGGGAGTCTCTTGGACTCTCCTGACCAACAACTCAAAAGAGAGTTTTTCATGCCTTGTAAATGTAACCAACCATCTTATTAAAATAAGAAACACAGAACCAATGTAAAAGAAAAAGCCGAGAGGTCAGAGCTCAGAGCTAAAACCTTACCCTTCCTGCTGCGGTGCTCCTACCTCCCCGACAGAGACCTACTTCCTGTGTGTATGTCTTTAAATAGTCTTTCTGTTCTGCCTTCTCATTGGTTGTAAACCCAAACACATGACTGCCTCGTCACTGCCTGTAAGTACAGCCCTCCAGGTCTTAAAGGCGTGTGTCTCCAATGCTGGCTGTATCCCTGAACACACAGAGATCTACCAAGTGCTGGGATTAAAGGCATGCGCCACCACCACCACACTCTTGCTGTGGCTCTAATAGCTCTGACCCCTGGGCAACTTTATTTATTAACATACAATTAAAATCACATTTCAGTACAAATAGAATACCACCATAATGCCTAGTACTGGAGGTTGTTAGTCTCTGCCTCTTGGAGATAGGTAGGTAGTATTGTCAGACTAAGTGGCATAGCTTCATTTCTAAAAGAAAAAAAAAAGTTAGGTAAATAAAATATATGGTTCCTTATGGCTTTTTCAAACATTCATAGTGTTGGTCTTCCTCCCTCTCTCCCTCCTTCTTATTGGCCTCCCGCCCCTGTCCCCACTTAACCCCTGGTCCATTTCTCCCTTGTATCCTGTTACTCCTCTCTCTACCACCACCACTGAACAGCACTCACCCCCGCCTTTTGTTTGTTTGTTTTTTGAGACAGGGTTTCTCTGTGTGATCATCTTAGCTGTACTGGAACTCGCTTTGAAGACCAGGCTGGGCTTGAACTCACAGAGATCTGCCTGCCTCTGCCCCTGCATGCTGGGATTAAAGTTATACGCCACCACACCCAGCTAACAGTCCTTTTTACTTTCCTTATTTCTGGAGTTAGTCCAGGTTCTACTCACCCCTGAGAATTTGGAGTAGAAGCTGCAGATGAGAGAGAACATGCAGTGTTTATCTTTTGGGATCTGGGTCACTTCACTCAATATAATCTTTCCTAAGTCCATCCATTTTTCTGACAATTTCATGATTTCATTTTTCTTTACAGCTGAATTGAATGCCATTGTGTATGTACATTCTCGCTATCCGTTCATCTACTGAGGGGCATTTAGATGGTTTCTGTTCCCTAGCTATTGTGAATATTGTGAACATGAATGAGTGAGTATCTGTGGAATAGGATGCCCATTCCTTTAGGCCTAACATGCCAAGGAATGGTATAGCTTGATCATATGGTACATTTGTTTTCAGTTTTTTGAGACATCTCCCCACTGCTTTCCATAGTGATTGCACTGGTTCAAAATCCCATCAACAGTGAACGAGAGTTCCTCCAGTTTCCCACAGCCTCTCCAGCATGTTTTGTTGACCTTAGCTATCTGGGATAAGATGCAATCTCTGAGTAATTTTTTCTTGCATTTCCCTGATTACTAATGATGGTGAACATTTTTTGAGATATTACTGAGCCATATTCTTTTGAGAAATTTCTGTTCTGATCCCTAGTCCATAGTTTAATTGGTTCATTTGTTTTCTTAACTCTTTTGTTTTCTGGGTTCTGTATGTATTCTGATGTCAATCTTTTGTCATATGTACATCTGGCAAAGATTCTTTCCCACTATGTGGGCTTTCTCTTCACTTGACTGTTTCCTTAGCTATACAAAGGCATTTTAGTTTTCTAAGGTCCCAATTAAAACATTACACTGCTTTCCAAACCCAAAGTACCAAAGTCCAAATTCCTCCAAACAAACACATGGCTAAGTCTAACACAGCTATATCCCCCTCCTGGTACCAATTTCTGTTTCAGTTAAGGTTTGCTATTGCTGTGAAGAGACACCATGACCACATCACTCTTACAAAGAAAACATTTAATTGGCATGGCTCGCTTACAGTTTCAGAGGTTCAGTCCATTATCATCATGAAGGGTAGCATGGCGGTGTGCAGGCTGACATGGTACTGGAGCTGAGAGTGCTACATCTTGCAGGCAACAGGAAATCTACTTCTCTGTCACACTGAAAGAAACTTGAGAAAAAGAGACCACAAAGCCCACCCCCACAGTGACACACTTCCTCCAACAAGGTCACACCTCCTAATAGTGCCACTGCCTTTGGGGGCCATTTGCTTTCAAACTACCACAAGATCTTTTATCTCCTTGGTTAGCTTTATTCCTTAATATTTTTGAAACTAGTATGAATAGGAGTATGTGTATGATCTCCTTCTTACCATTTTTTATTATTGTCATATAGGAAGGCTTCTGATTTTTGGTAAACTGTTTTTTTTATTATGACACCTTTTTCAACTTGCTGGTAATATCTAGAAGTTTTCCACAGGAAATTTTGGAATCTGTAATGTGAAGTATTATGTCATTTGCAAATAGGAATAATTTGACTTATTTTCCTATTTGTACTGCTTTAATTTCCTTCTCTTGTACTTTTTTGTATGGTTAAATTTTGGCAAGTTTCCTAACTTCTACTGGCTTGAACTTTTTTGTTCATGAAGTCCTGATAAAAGATGATACCTAGCTTTCATGCTTACTGTGGGTATTAAATGAATCAATATGTCTAGTAGACTGAGTGCCTTAAGTGTCTGGGACATGGGGTACACTCGGTAAATATGACATAGCAGTAGTGGTCACAGTGATATTAGTACTCAAAGAACACTACCCCTACTCTCTGCTCCCCAGAATAAATTTCAAAAATGTTCCCTGGACTCAGGAACTTCTGTGATGATGCCCTGAGCATTTCTAGATCTTTCTTTTACATCTCTTCACAAAGCCTATAAACTAATGTCCTTTGAACATTTTCTTCCTTAATAAAAATAATTTTTAATAAAATTGTACTTCTGGCTAGATTAAGTAAAAAGGAAAAATTTATTGGCAAGCTAGTACAGTAAATAGGAAATCCATGGAAGATATGAAGACCTACAACTCAGGGTTGGAAAAAGACACCTGAGCAGTTTGGGGGACCTCACCAATAAAACATTGTCCCATCCAAAATGTACATCCAAGTTAGAGAACATCATTAGGTTGTTTTGGTCAAGTATCAGCTCTACTCTTAGTCATCTGGGACTCTGAGCATCTATGTATCGCCAAGCGATTCCCAACAGAGGATCCTGTGAGGCAGACAGATTCAGGAAGAATTTCCTCACCGACCTTCCTACTCTTGTAGCTAGCCACCTCCCTCTTCTCTCCTTAAAGCTCACCAAGTCACCATTGTTGTGTATCTCATGGCCTTCCCAGCTGTCTTCCTGAAATGCCCACTCCTAATGAGAGCTGCTTTTTGCCATCTCCACCCTCACTCACCATGTGCCCAGCTTCTACAGAACCTTGATGATACTGCACTCCTGGCTCACAAGTTTCTGCTTCAGTGTCTGAGCTGATGTTATTCCTACATGTGTCTTGTTTCCCGCTAGCCAAGGGTGAGTTCCCGCAGAACAGAATATGTTAACATGAATGTTCCTGTCCCATATTGCATCTGATTCCACATTTTATTTATGTACAGACAACACTGGACACAAAGTCACAGTGGACAGAAAGTGATGTAGCTCTTCGAACTCAACTGATTTTCACAGGGTTCCTCACTTTGTCATTCACACGCAATATGACTTGGAACATATCACTTACCCAAGCGCTCATCTTCCTTGTCTGCAGAAATGAGTAGACCATTACCTTCTTTATACAATCATGAGTAACAAATGAGTTGAGACATTGCCCAGCTCAATGCCTGGAACATAAGGGCCACTTAAAGCATGCTGGCTCTTTTCTCTCCAGGAAATATTAGATTCTGTTTTTCCTGAAAACAGCTTGACTTGAGGGCAAAGCTAGTAATTTCTGGGTAAAATTTCTCTAAGTTAAATGTAGGATAATCCAGTCCTTATAAGTAATTAAATAACCAGAAATTTCACAATTGTTAAAAGCCTAATTTTAAACATTTAAATTTCCTAAATTGCTTTGGAAACTTGATAATGAGTAAATATGACTAGCCATGCTCAAACAGTTTTTTAAAAGATGTACAAGAAGACACTCTGAAATCCTAATAGTCTGCATGAGATAAGATGTAAGTCAGTCCCTCTACACCTTGTAATTCCTGTTATAGGAAAACTGCCAAAGGCATTTTCCTGGTGTTCTCACTAACGCACTGCCTGTTTGCTAAAGAAACTTAAAAGCCAAACAAGTTAAAATATTTTTAGATGGAAAAAAAAAAAAAAAGAAAACCTGCAAGTGGGTGTGAACGATGAGACCCAGATGTGAAGTTGTGGGATGCTATTCCAGACACATCTGGCTGCTCTCTGGCCCCTGCGGTAGTGGTGCCGGTGTTTACAGACTTGCCTTTTCACATGTGACATAGTTAAACTTCAGATGGACAGTCTGGAGACTTCTGTGTTTATCTGGATGTTAGCTTCATTGAATGGGCTCTGAATCAAAGGCCTTGCTTAATCAGCTTTGATTCATCTGCTGAGGAGCCTTTTCTAATAAAGAGTGATGACTTCCCTTGGTAGCCACATCCATGTGTGCTGAGTGCCTATGCCTCTTCTATAGCAATGAGTGAACTGTAACTCTCTGTAGTGGAAAGAATGAATAAAGCCACATGGAAGACTTAGATTTAGTTACGGTCCATAGGAAGGAAAAGTCAAAGTTCACATTTATAAAAGTGTTGTTCAATTTGAATATGTGCATAGCACAGTGAACAGGAAGAGAAAATGAGACTATATGTGAGAAGAGGTTCATATAAGCTGTAATAATTGTGGGGTGTAACAGAGCCCCTCATGAGAAGCCCAGGTAAGGGTGGCATTGGGGTGACACGTGTTCTAACTTAGATATGGCTCATGAGTCGCTCTCTTTATTTGATCACGCTCAGGACAGAGTTCATGTGGGGTGAGAAGGTATTTTCAACATCCCTTTAGAGCAGTGGTTCTCAACCTTCCTAATGCTGTGACCCTTTAATACAGTTCCTCATGTTGTGGTGGCCCCAAACATAAAGTAATTTTCATTACTACTTCATAACTGTAATTTTGCTACTGTTATGGATCGTAATGTAAATATTTTTGGAGATAGAGGTTGCCAGAGAGGTTGTGACCCACAGGTTGAGAACCACTGCTTTAGAGCCTTCCTTGTTATTGTATGATTATGCTTTTATATTAATTGATTTGATTACTGTGGTGTTTGATAACAAAGGAATTAATATTTATGCTGATCACAGAGTTACTGAAATAAAAGAGAGTTTCTGAAATAAAAATTGTAATTGTTTAATAGATTTTTTTTTTGCCTTAACACATCATGTGCTGGGATTTATCCAACCATGGGTTCAGAGATAATAAAACAACAACAACAACAATAAAAACACCCTAGTCCTAATACTCAAGGAGCTTGTGATTTAGGGAAATACACAGCGAGAAAGGAACAGACTACAATTGAACAATCGCTTTAATATAGGCATAAAAACTCATAGGTGCTAAGAGGCCCTCCCGGGAGGGCAGATGGTCAGGATTGTCTGGAGGCCTTAGTATCTTTATTCAGTCTCACGGGCGAGTTAAGGGGTAAGCAACACAGAGGGATCCCCAGCGAGCAGGAGATCAGAATCCTAGGTACAGAGATAGTACCTGTGTGCTTCTCAGTTACCTGGTAAGACTGGGTAGAGAGTGCTCATGGGTGTAAGGAAAGGTCATAAGATACTCTTCAGGAGCAACAGAGAAGGGCACACCAGAAAGGATTCTACATGACTCGGATTTTCGCTTGAAAGCCGGGATAAACCATTAATTGTCAAGCTGAGGGTGACCTGCCAAATACACACTTTACAAATTTATCCTGGCAGAGGTTGGAGTAGGGGATAGTGGCCATAGGCAACTGTGGAAAGCCCGAGAACAGGCAGCTACTGAGGAGTCTTATAGGCTCCCTCATCAGACAAGAAGTTAACTTGGGTGTCTCTGCCCTTACGAATGAAAACAAAATGGAGATTCAAAATGTATGTAGTACTTAGTGATAGACAGCGTGTGGGTGGAGAGAAAGGAAGGAGTGAAAATGAAAACAGAACGCCTGGTTTGGCCAGTGAGATGAGACCAGGTATCAGGCACAAACTTAGGGAGCCCTGGGCAAGCAGTAAGCTTTGTGAGGAAGCCTATCAGCATATTTTCTATGTGTTCCTCATGATACTGGTAAATTTCCTGACATCCCAAGCAAACCCCAGTGGGCAGTCAAATACTAATATTTACAGCTCTGAGAAATACCAATCCTACAGAGAAATTTGGAAATTATAAACATATTAAGATTTTAAAAGCCATTGGGATTGACAGGATCACCTAGAAAGAAGGTAAAAATAAGAGGAAAAAATAAGAAGAGAATAACCTTGTCGAGGTTATTGTATGTATGTAACAAAAGGAGAATCTGCATGGGTTTTGCAAAGCAGTAAAGAAAGAAAATCAGAACAAAAAGTTGTCATGGGAACCAATATAGAAAAAAGGAGAGGGTAGGCCAAAGTGATTGATTCTATAGGACTCACGCATGTTTCCAGTCTGGTAACCACGCAAGCACACACAAATGTGAGAGAGAAAAGAAGCAGGGTGTATTGATTTGATATTAAATGCGCCAACTTTTAAAAAAGATTGAACCACTTGAAGTGTGTAACACAGCGCAAATCCGTAGGATGAGAAATTTCTTATGAGACAGCTGTGGTGGTGTACATTGGTGGGATATGTTGAAGGCATCAACGTGGGAGGGTCATGGGAAAATTCCTATGCCATCATCTTAACGTAATGAATTCTTGTAATCTTTCATTTAGTACCCTGAGCTGATGGTTGCTTCTTACAACAACAATGAAGATGCTCCCCATGAACCAGATGGCGTGGCCTTGGTTTGGAACATGAAGTTCAAGAAAACCACACCAGAATATGTCTTCCACTGTCAGGTAGGAGTCAGCAGAGTAAAAATAGCTCCCATCTCCTACCAGACCCAACACACTTCAGGCTGTACTGCATCTGTCCTGGGCTGGGAGGAAGAAGCGAGTTTAAAAATGGAATTGTTGACAATTTTGGAAAATTCCCCCACAGTAACCTAATGTTTTGGGAAAGTGGCAGCCCTCTTCAAATGGTTAGGAAGCCTGCTTGGGGACTGTGTGTCATTTGCTTTCTATTTAAAACAGCCCCCAGGAGGATGAGTCGCCAAAGACCTCGCACTTAGGAAGAAACTGTGGTGTGCCACTTCCTCTGCTCAGTGCGGCATATGCTTGCCCACCCATGTGGATGCCCTCAAAGCATTACCAGACGAGCTCGCTCCTGTCTCTGAAACGCACTCCAGTGGATGTTGCCGTTTCTATGTCTGTAGGCACCATACTGTTCTGGAGATAATGATACTGTTGAAGCTGAGTGGGGGCGGGGGAGACTGACCACCAACACCACTTGAATTGCTGAGAAGCGTAGATGGTGTTTCTACTTTGCAAATGCAGATTCCATCAGAGAGTGGGGGTGTTTTAGTTCTTGTGCCTAATGACATGTGTCTTCTCTTCCATTTGACAAGCTGGGACTGAAATTAGGCAATACTTGGATATGTTCAGCTCCGCTCTGTTGCCATGACTTTGACCAAATGACAGGCCTTGGCATGGGTCAGGGATTGTGCACAGGAAAGTAGAAAGCAAACACTCTACCTCAAAAATTCAGTTCCTCAAATATTAGAATTCAGAGGTACCAAGAACTACCCTGAAAACACGCCTCTATAGAGGTAGGGAGGTAAATCTGCTGGTCTCATCCTAGGAAGCTCTGTGCCATTTTATATCTAAGACCTGAGTGTCTTTTTGAACTGAAATATGTTTACACTTTAGGACATTATCAGATATAATTTGAGGAACAGGAGCTGCTGGAATAAAAGGCCCAGCTTCAACGTGATTGAGTAACCTCTAACTCTGGCCATGTTTTTCTAATTTGCTATCTCACAAACGGCTTAACAAGAAGTCTAGGCCTGTGTAGTAAATAACCTTTATTTTCTGGACCTTTGAAATGAGAACAGTTTTTTTTTTTTTTTAAACATTATCAAGTTTGTCAGTCTGATAGGCTCTTTTTGTAAACATAGAAGCACAAAATCCTAATTTTGTTCAGTTTTAAGGGGTTTGCTGCATTGCCAGGAAAATACTATAAGGATTATGGGATAAGGGGAAGCACATTTTTGAAAGCCAGGGCCTTTTAAGCTGTTTTGATATACAGAAAGCATATCTTTAATTTTAAAGCTCCAAGAAGTAGTTCATGCTGTTTCAGTCAATGCTTACGATGTTTATCATAACTTCAAGTTTTTCTAATTCTATTAACTGAGTACAGTGGCCTGTGGCAATAGTGGGTAATATGGTTAATATTCACAATATTATATAGTAAACAAGACAATAGGATCATGATAATACTTAGTAAAGAAGCAAGGACCAAAGATCTTTGAAAGCATCAGAATTTTTAAAATTATTTGTTTCATCATGGCACAAAGCTAATAACAGTATTCACTGAGGCAAGAATCCTTTCCTCCTTCTCATGGCGGCTTATGACTTAATAATTACTTAAATGATTATTGGGCTTTAGTTTTAGTTTCTCATTTAAATGATCTATTGTACTATTTTAGAAGAAAATATGGTCCTGATTTTATTTTTTTAAATCCAAAAATATGTGCATAGACAAGATAAAGTCACATAAGAGTTACCAAAAGATACTGAATAAAATCTCTCCATCTCCCAAATTGCCCCTACCATCTTTAATTCATCTGGTGACCAGAAGCAGGGGGCAATTTAAAGCTCTGTGTGCTATCCCAATTGGGAAAACTGGTCGTCTGACTCAGCAACTTCAGATAAGTCAAAGCTGTTTCATTCAGCGGCACGTGCATCTGAAGGTGTTTAATAGCAAAACTATGGTCTCAGAAATGAAATGGGTGGTTCATGTAAGTGACCTAGATACTCATGAAGGGCACACTTAAGGAAAATGAAAAATCAAAAAAAGAATCCTAATTGCAGAATGCACTCCGCTGTCTAGTTTGTGCTGGTATTTAATGGCTCTTAGGCATTCTAACGATAGCAGCTGCAGTGGGGAGACTGTAGACCCCGCTTTCTGAAAGGTGAAGAGAATGAGCTCTGAGCCCTCTTGGGACAGAGGGAAAGATAGAGCAGTGACAGCAGAAGTGACCACAGTCAGCCCTCTACATCCTCTGGTTCTGTACCCACCAAGTCGACTCCCCATGGCCTGGGAACATTTGAAAATAAATGTCTTCCGAACACATGCATAGCTTTTGTCACGGCCCTCTGAGTAATAGAACAACAAGGTGCATAGTGTTTGCGTTGCATTATGTATTGCAAATAGTAGCGAGGGTGCTTTAAGTATACAGGGAGATAGAGACAAGTTGTATGAAAACACCACACCCTCTTCCACAAAGATTTGAGCATCTACAGACACTCAAAGGAAGGGCGGTCCTAAACCCAGTACCCCAAGGATACTGAGGCACAACCATGTGAAATCCTTCTAAAGATTCCTGGGTATGTCAGGCAAGGTTCTTAGGAGTTTTATATTCCTAGAAAAATAGAACCAATGGGATATATATATATATATATATATATATATATATATATCAGATATTCAAAAGAAAAAGGTATTCATTGAGAGAAAGAGAGAGGGACTGAGAGACAGACAGAGATAGAGAGAGAGAGAGATTTAAAAAAGAGAGACTTTTAAATGAATTTACTCTTAAATCATGAGGGCTAGCAAGCCCAGAATCTATGGAGTTGGCCAGAAGGTGGAGATTTAGATAATGGTGGATGCTGTGGTCCTAAGGTTGAAATCTATAGCACAGGCCAGCAAGTCAGAAGTTCCATGCTGCCAACAGAATCAGTTCCTCTTTGGGAACTCCAGCTTCTGCTCTGAAGGCCTTTGGCAGATTAGATGAAGCCATCTCTCCTTACTGAAGATAATCTACTTTACTCAAAGTTTACTGATTTGAGTATTAACCATACCTAAAATATACTTCCCACTGACACCTAGACTACTGTTTCAACCATAAACTGGACACAGAGTAGCCAAGTTAACATATAAAGTTAATGTTTTGATTTTACCCCAAGCAATCCAGGAAAACAGTATCTTTCATAACTCCTAAAATGAAACTAATTGCAGATCACTTGGGGATAGCAAACAAATAAATTCATGTGGAAAGTTTAACTTGAAGAGAATATGAGCATCCCTTGATAAGAACAAACATATTTGAGTTCATGGGGAGTGTGTCTATGGCACTAAATCCTTTAACATGCACAAGTATTGAACATCTAGTGTTTACATTCCTTACCATAAGCTCTCAGTGGCTGGAGACTAGAAAGTGGCTCAGAAGAGTCGTGAAGCAAGATAAATACCGTGAATGGCCCAGCTAGGTTGAAATCAGCTGACATTTCTCCCAAAACCACTTCCGGTGTCATTCTGTACCAGTAAGGGGTGTAACCACGTGTAGGAGTGTGGCCTTGTGCTGTGGAGGGAGGAAGGTGAACAAAGAAGAAATGAAGCAAGCTGAGCCTTTGCCTACGCTGTTTGTGATAGCCATCTAGGTGACTTTAAGAAGGATGACGCCTGGGTCCTTCCTGTCCTCAGAAATTCTGATTTACTTCATCTGAGCAAGATGAGCAAGCATGGGAATTGTAGCAAGGACTTATTCAGATCATCAAAAGTTTCTCTCTGGCAGCTTGACATTCACAAGTCATCAGATTATTATGATTTTCTAACCTGACAGGCAAATTCAGAGAGCTCCCCAAATTAATGTGAGAAATCGGGCTTGGTACCATAGTCCTACAATCCTAGCACTCTGAGTGTGTGGGTGGTGGAGCTGAGGATGGGGCATTGTGAGTTGGAAGCCATCTTGGGATACATTTGTTTTTAGTTCCAAGACAGCCAGTGCTATAAAACAAACTAAAGTCAAACATATATGAGAAAACAAATTCCATCCCTCCCTTATAACCTATGTATGACTCTTCTCCTACATCTTTTCTGACCTCTGACAATTTTTATTTATTAAAACTGGCACTTTCAGGATACTAGCTCACCAAAATCAAATCACTCTCTGTGGCATTCCAGTAATTAAAGACTAGTTGAATAGTTTGCTCTAAGACACAAGACTGGGGATAGGAAAAGGTGAGTGAGTCGTATGATGACTGTGGTTTCATCATTTTAGCTAAGCATTTCTTGTAAATCTCCATTGATTCGTCCCATGTTTCCACTACATAATTGCCAATAAATCCGGTGGCTCACAAGACTATTGTTTCAGTAAACAAGCTTCAACTCAGTCTTCCGTTTGTAAGACCCAATGAGCTTTCAGCATAATCACAAAAAGCTTTCAGAGGAAGGCTCGTTTTTCTGTCATGAGGAGGAAAGGCCAAATATCTTCTCCTTCCATGGGTGGTTTCATGTGTCTACTACACTACATTTTCATGTGGGCACTGGGCCTGCATTTTCTATTTTCATTTCAATAAAAGCTGTCTATACTTGGAAAATATTGGTGCACTCTGCATAGAAATCAGCCATGTGGCCGGCCGGTCCCATCACAGTCTGGCAGCGCTCTTCTTGCCTTCTGTAGTGGCTTCACACACTCTCATTAGATTATATGTCTGACCACCCTGCATTGCTTACCCTGGTGTGGTCTTTCTCTTTAAAATGGAATGAAGAGAATCAGAAATATATATCTTAGAATTAGCTACATCCAAGTAAGTAAAAATGCTTTATTTAGTGGCTTAGTGTGGTCAGAGGTTTTCTTGGTTTTTTTTTTTTCCTCATTTTTCCTGATTTGGCTTCTTTGTTCGTGGCCTCCTCTTTTTGAGGATCATCTGGCAATTGCCTGCAACTGACCGTGGCTAACCCTCCACGGCTTCAGGGGGGAAGCAAACTGTGAAGCAGGGTGATATGAGCTGACGTGGTGGTGGGTGCCAGTGTTGAAACCCCAGGTTATATTTTTTTCCTATGTGTGGCTTCACTTCTCATTAAGATTCTACAAAGATTAGAGATTGAATTGCAACTGGTGGCCTCAGCTGCCCAGCCTGTGTGTCTGCTGAGGTTCCCAGTGGCCTCGAAAAGAGTTCCCCCTGTGAGGAGCAACAGTAATCCAGGAGAGAGCGTGGGCTGGCAGTTGGGACAGAAAGTTAGACATTGCCTCTCCATTCCTGGCTGACAATACAGCTGGCTGACCTGAGTGAGCTGTGCTGACTTTTGTTATGCTCCCTGATCCCATAAAGAGAGGCCTTCCACAGCCTCTGGGAGAATGGCAAGGTTCATTTCAATAAAGTCAGTTTCTCACCAAATTTTGTCCCTCCTCCAACCCAAACTGAGGCTCATAGTCCAAACCTATAAAGCAACATTGTATGTAAAATTGTTGGACACAAAGCTCTAAATGAATTTAAATTTATTTCCTAAAGTATATTGTAACCAATGAGTACTAGAATACGGCTTAATAAATTTTTATTTAATATAAAAGGAGGATTAATTTTCTTATGACCTACCTGATAAAAAGGAAGAAATATTTTTAAGTGTTTCTCTTGGATTTGCTAAAAAGTTCCTGTTAGTGACCAAGAAAGAAAAGAGACAAAGAAGAGAAGGTTCTTTGATGATCTGGGCTTTGCTTCCTATTCCTTGTAAGTTCCTGGCATTTCAGCTGAAAGCACATCATAGATGCTTTGTAATGGGAAAAAAATCCATGGTCAAGAACATGTAAGCCAAGGAGAGCCCAAACAGTTTTCAGATAAGATGTTTGATGCATCTCAGCATCACAAAACAGAAGAGGAGGCCTCAACAACTCCATTGTAGCTGTGACACACATTTCACAGTACAGAATTATGGAAAAGTACAGGTTATTTATATTAAGAACATCAAGGTAAAATCAACTTCTTACCAAGAAAAAAAAAAAGACAGAAACGCAGGACCAAATGAGAGGAACGGCCACTCGGTATCTTTATCTTCTGTAGTACTCTAGGAAAAGGCCTAAGTGACTTTAAATATGCATGCTGAAATGAAACACAGACATGAGGAAACATTTCTTTTATGCAACTGAATATGACTGGTCTGATGATTGAGGCTTGAACTAGATAGTGAGTCTTATTAAATAAAACAGCAGGCACTTCATCTTCCATTTGGCCCAAGAAGCTAGAAGAAAAAAGAAAGAAAGAAAACAGCCTTGCTGGCTTTCATTCCTCATCTACCCTCTCTTTGGATCTTCTCCAAAGAGTAAGTAAGACAAGGCCTGGGCACAGAAGGCTATGCCTTTAATCTCAGCACTCAGGAGGCAAAGGCAGGTGGATCTGTGTGAGGCCAACCCAGTCTACATAGTAAGTTCCAGGTCAGCCAGAGATACGTAGTGAGGACCTAATCTCAAACAAGTAACCTAAGAAGTAGAATTAGTCATTGAGATTATTACTAGGATTATTGCATGTATATATATATAATAGCAAAGAGATGGAATCCAAGGTGACTCCTCATCTGAACCCAGCAGTAAAGGACTGTGTACACCTCTCTGAGTGCTGATGACCAATGAGCAGTGAGTGACTTGATGCTACCACATCATAAGCATATAGCTTTGAGCAAAGTATCTTGAATTGTTTCTTCATCTCTCCATAGTACAGATGATCAAGCTGAAGCTTTCTGTTACGATAACTAAAGCTATCCCATTAACGTGCATATACATCTATATGTGGACCCCAGAGTTGCACATGGCATCCATTCTCCTAAATGTCCTTCCCTTCTCTTCCCGCCCCCGTGCTACAGCCTTGATAGGATTTTCTCCATCTGTGCTTCAAGGAGTTATTCTCAAGAACTGTTGGTCCTGGCGGTGATAACCAACAGGCAATGTAGACTAGTTCGCTGGCCTGGCACAGCCATGTCTATCTTCATTCCCCTGTCTCCTCCAGAGCTGCTCCCTGAAGTCAGAGAAACCTTGGTTTTGGAGAGTGGGGGTGAGGAATAAATGGGGATAAATAAGGAGAAGGGTCTATTTACTTCTTAATATAATTGTGATGATAAAATAGTATAGGAGCTAGTGAGATGGCTCAGCAGATAAAGACGCTTGCTGCCAAGTCTGATGACCTGAGTTCCACCCTCAGGATCCACATGGTGGAAGGAGAGAACCAACTGCAGCAAATTGTCTTCTGACTACCACACAGGCACTATGGCATGCATGTACATAATGCACATGTGTACACACACACACAAGCACACACTATATGCATATATATACATATATATGTATATAAAAATAGATAATGTGAATATGTTTGTCAGCTTGGGATGCCATAGCAAAATACAAAGATTGAAGATCCACAAACAACAGCAATTATTTCTCACATTTCTTTCTTTTCTTTTTTTTTTTTTTTTTTTGGTTTTTCGAGACAGGGTTTCTCTGTGTAGCTTTGCGCCTTTCCTGGAACTCACTTGGTAGTCCAGGCTGGCCTCGAACTCACAGAGATCCGCCTAGCTCTGCCTCCCGAGTGCTGGGATTAAAGGCGTGTGCCACCACCGCCTGGCTATTTCTCACATTTCTAAAGGCTGGAAAATCCAGAATCAAATCGCTGACTGACAAACTTCTGACTCGGTCTCTCCTCCTGGCTTACAGATGGTCACCCTCTTTCTGTGCCCTCAGATGATGGAAGAAAAGAAAGACAGCAAACTCTCCGGTGTGTCTTCTCATAACACTGATCGTAACATATTAGGGCACCACTCCCTCCATGATCTCATAAGTTTAATTATGTACTGTTTCCAAATGTCATCACATCCATTGTGAGAGCTTCAGTGTAAGGAACTCAGAGGATCAGGGACACAGCTCAGTCCACTGCAAAAAGTGAAAGAACATTCCATTTTCTTCTTTCACTATTATTGCATGATGGTTCCATGAGAAGAAGCTGAAACTAAGCGAGGCATTCTCATTTTTCTCACTTGGCTATAATCTTTAAGAAGTTTTACCCAGCTGGCAATTCATTCGTTCGTTCATTCATTCATTCATTCATTCATTCATTCATGAACAAACTTTCATGGGATACCCACCATGGCCATTCCCACTAGGCAACAGTTGGCTGGAATTCAATAGCTGTCCCTTCTCCATAAAACCCTTCCGATTTCCCTGGTCTTCACCAGACTTGATTTTCAGTTTTGAATCACCTGGCCTACTCTCCTCAGTTATGAGGTTCCTGGCCCCTGGTGGTGTTGATGAGACTCATATGTGTGCCCTTTTTATATACTTGTCAAGGAAAGAGGAAGCCCAGGACAACTCCAGAGTCCTCTCATCACAGTCGCTTAACCATTTATTTCCTTACTGGATGGCTAGGAGAAAGTTTCTGAGTCCTGGGAAGTAGTTAAGTGTGTACTTAAGTGCATGTGGCTATGGGGCTACACAGCCTGGGATTATGATTTAGATCTATTACTTACAAACTATTACCTTGGGCAAATCAAAGGCTTGTTAAGGAGACTGAAATAAATGAATGCACATGAAGCACTTGTGTGGGGCACATTTTTAAGTGTCCAGCAGACATCAGCTACAGTTACTACTTAAGGTGCAAGAATAAGTTTCAAAATCTGTAGTAATCTGTATTGTTCCAATAATAATAATGTAATAATGTAATAACCTAAATGGCATTGGTACAGGTCCATTTGTACACCATGTCTTTAGTTTATGAATGGAAAAGGTTGTGACTAAGGGGATCTAACAGAAAGAACTAGGGCAGCTGGGCAGCAGAAAGCAGGAAAAGGCATTTTTTTACTATGAGGACAAAATGAACTTACTAATGACTGGCAGGATTACCTGGACTTATATGGCTTAAATGCCATGCCTGCTGTTGCTCCTGGCACACGCTGGATACACATGCACTGTTTTGTTGGGTTTGGAATGTTTTGTTTTGTTTTCTGTTTTGGATTAACTACTCATACTGATGCCCTCAGCTACATAAAAGAAACGTCATAGCTCCCACAGCTATCAGAGTCCAGTGTAGACTGGGCTAGCCATTTGTTGACTCATGTAGAAATGAGTATGCATGGGCAATCTTGAGCATTTTCCTTTTCTTTTTTCAGATACCTAGGGTCAGGTTTAAAAGAGTAGCACAGTATCATGTGGTATGGTGGGAAGAAGTCTCAGGAGGGCAGTGTTCTCCCTCAGGGGTCTATGGAGGACAAGGAAACCTCATTCTTAAAAGGGAAGAAGAAAAAGCAGAGGTGGCTGGATGTTCCCCTAGGCTACCTTAATATTAACGTGGATTGTGCTATAACCAGACATCTATGTATGGCTGTAGGTTTTTTTGGTTTGTTTGTTTGTTTTTTGTTTTTTGTTTTTGTTTTTTTGTTTTTTTGTAGTCTAGGAATGGAATTGCCTCTTGGTCATCTATTTATAAAATATACCTTCTTTCCCTCTATGTGTGTGTGAGTGCTTGAGTTGCCTAATATCATCAGAATAATTGACCTGTTTGAATCCCCCAACTCCCATTACTAATAAACAAAGAGACTGATGTTTCCCCAGCCACACAGATTTTCACATACTTTCATCAGAACAATTCAGGCAGCAGAATGCCTCAATGGTGTGGCCACTGATCCCTTGCCCTTGCTAAGTCAAATAACATCCCACGCACACTCTTGCTATCCACCTATGAAAGTAGGTGAACGATGGAAGAAGGCATTGGTAGGAGAGGGAAGGGGCCAAGAGAACAGAGTGGAGAAGGGACTTTGGTCAAGGAACATTCCAGAAACTGCAGAAGACTAAAGTTTTTGGAGAACTCGATTTTTGAAACAAGTGTTTGTTATCAAAGAGAATTGTGAAAATAAAATTATCATCTGTACTTCCAGGAGAAGCCTTCTCCCCTTTGTTACAGCAAGGGGTCTGTATTTGGCTCTTCCCACGCGTGTACTGATTACTACTGTTGCAATGACATGCTTATTCCTAGCTAGAGAATTTAGCACAGTGTTTGTTCTCTTTCTCTTGGGTTGAAGATTTAGATTGGTTATTTTTACACTTGATCTTAGCTAAAAGACTGAGGTGTGCCTGGATTATTTTTAACTATAGTATCCTCAAAAATATAGTTTGTCTTATATACTAAAACCATTGTTAGTATCAGCATTTACAAGTTTTATTTTCCAATTCTAAAGCTGGTGTGTTTTCTGCCCTTGACTGTTTAAAAAAGTATTTTAATGCCTGTGATAATAAACTGTTATTATCATTATATTATATTATCATTATTTTAGCAATGTGTCCTTGCTTATCCTATAAGCTCACTCTTCCAGGGCTATGTGTCATAACTGAGCTCAAATACGAGTGTGCCTTATATACAACAAAAACTTTGGTCTCTTTAAAATAAGTTTGCTACAAATACATTCCGAAATATGCACAGAATGGGATCAAAATGTGGACGCAAGTACCCATGTTCATATAAATGCATGCACACAAATTCACCCAAGACTCTAAAATCCCAGTCAAAAGCTATATTTCATAAAAGAGAATTATAGTAATGTTGATAGTTGGCCAAAACCCCAAGCAGTGACAGAATCCACAGAGTGTCCTGAGAGGGAAGCCTTTGCAAAGCCACGCCTCGCCAGATGGTTCAGATTAGAGATGCTTAAAAGCACATGGCAGCATTAGTTTGGTTTAGAATTCATAGTTAATTCAGTAGATAGAATAATGCAAATTTGAAACCCTATCCTGTGTATCAGAAAAAAAACATCAAATCTTATGATTGCTCTTAGGGGAGGTTGGTATGTAATGTGTTGACTTTTAAATGGTCTAATTGAAATAGTAAAATTAACCAAGAAGGCTTAAAAAGGATTAAAATAGGAGGATGCAAGTCAAAAACTTTATCCTCTCGCCAAAGAGTTATTCCTCTAAGCTGTCATATCCAATCAATTTGTATGGGATACGACGGCCAATTGTCATTTCCTGAGATATACTATGTAAAGAGGTCATGTTTCAGAGGCAGCATGAAAAAATGGAAAAAATAATTTCAGAGCATGATGCCAAGAGAAACCAAAATGTCCTTAAAGACCACAAAGTACTGCCTGGATTCCCTCACCTTGCTAATAATAGCAGAGAAACAGCTTATGCACGAGGTTTTCCTTGGGCATTTTCAGCTTTCCCTCCTGTGGGCTCTTTGTCCCCACTGTCCCCATTCTTGTGTCTAAAGTCTACTGTGCCACCCTTGATCTCACAGCAGGACAGACTGGGAAGTGCTCTTTGGGAAAGCATGTAGGAGACTTGTGTTAATTCAGAATGCAGATTATCACGTGTGTTACAGCACAAACAAAAGCATTCCACTCATATGCTAAAACTGCTCCTAAAACAATGTTCACCCGAGGATTCAGTCTTCTAAGTCCCTATAACAGTAACACATTTTGAGAATTTCCAAGCATAAAAACTGGAGTTGTGGTTTTTAATAACTAAATAGAGCTTTACAATCAAAACAAATGTGCCTCTCCAGTAGCAAGGACACACACAGAGAGAAGTATGGAGGAAAGTTGAAAGAGTCGTGTACAGAATCTGTTGAATTCACAAGCATTTTTTATTTGTTTTTTAATTAACATACAGTTACTCACATTAACAGGGTAGTGTATACTGCTGTGGTACCCGTGTGTGTTGTTTAGTGATCGAATCGGGGAAGCCAGCACATTCGTCACCTCACATATACCATTTCTTTGTGGTGAGAACATTCAAAATGCCCTTGTCCACTACTTTGAAGTCTTCAGTACCCTGTTGTAATCGCAATCTCCCTTCTGTGCAGCAGAACATGGTTCTCCAAACTCTAACCTAGTGCTGTTAACCAGCCTTTCCTTATTCTCACTCCCGTCTTTCCACCTTCCGTCATGAGTATTATTACTTTTTCTTGGCAACACAGGCATTGTATTGGAGAATCTTAACTTCTAATCAAATATGATACATACATGCCAGCATAAAGGCTGGTCACAGAATTGTATTGTTTTATCTTCTGGTTATGCCTTCAATACTTGGGAATGGGAGGCAGCTGACTGATAGGGAAGATACAGTGTTTGAGGGAGCTCATGTGTTTCTTTCAATTTCTCAACACGAGGCCAACCTTTCAAAATTAAAGCCATTGAAAACGACTTGTTTTGTAGAAAGGAACTCATAGGAAAGAACCCCAGCTATGTGTGCCCTCCTCCCAAGCCACACATCTGATCATGATCCCTGTGGTTCTGGTGGCATTTCCTTCAATATGCTTGGTCACGTTCATGATAGCTCAGCTGATTTTCAGAATCAGTCTTCATTGATGATCACCTCTCTATACTTAAAGATTCAGAAACAAGCTGAGCATAAATATCCTGCCATTCAAGCCTGACAGTATGCTGGCTTCTTGGGAAAATGTTTGCTGGAGCCAAGTTCTATAAAATAACATCACTTTGGAAAACAAAGAGGAAACTACTTCTTAAATCAGACATGGTTCACTGGGTTGGGGGGGGGTGGGGTAAGGAATAGGATATTGTAATTAAATTGTTTTTTAAAATAACCACAACCTCCAAATTGTCCTGTATATGAATGAGAATTTCGTTACATTGGTTTCTTTAGTATGATATCTGATAATTTAGCACATTGTTAAGCATAATACCAAGTGACGAACTTGAACTTGTGAATCAAATGTTGGGGTTCTGCCTACTTTAACCAAGAGCAGAGGATTTTTTGTTGTTGTTGTGCACCTAATAACCAGGGATTGCAGCAAGAAGCTATTTCTTGGTCTTACTCATTTAGCTACCAAGTTCTCACTTTTCTTGTATAGTACGAAGGAAAACCAGATCTCCTTTGCTATACAGTAATGACATCACAGCCAGGTAAGGTAGTGCTTGTGTTCCAGAGAGAAGATGGTCAAGGGGCTCTGTGAGGTTCTCAGTCCTTTATTATTCCAAATTAAGCTTTAATTAAGAAATCTTTGCATGTCTTTTTACATGTTGTTCATATTGTGGACACTTACCCTGTATTGACAGTGTTGGGTATTACCTACAAATAGAATTAATTCAAGCCACAAATATTCTGCATTATTCTTCTCTACCTCAAAATCTTCTAGAGCAGGGAAAAAAAGGAGGGAGGGAGGGCAGGCATAAACTGTATGTTGTTATCCTACACAGTTCCCTAGGAGCTATAGATGTGACTAATTCACACCAATGTTTGTGTTCAAACTTCTTATGCAGCAGGGAGCTTCAGAGTATGATTTGTTCAGAAAAACAAGGGGAACTGGGCAAAGCTTTACATGGCTCTCTACAAAAATGAGCCCAGAGGTTCCTTAGCCAACATTTCTGGGCTTTTGAGGAAGTCTTTGACTCCCCCAGAAAACAGCATATTTGGAGCAATTTTATTAAGCATAAAAACTGGAATAGTGATCTTTCTGTGGCTAGAGGGAGCTCCATGAGAAAAGCAAATGTGCTTCTCTGGTAGCAAGAGGACACATGTGCCCTTACAGAAAAATATTAGAGAGAATTGGGAGGCCCTAACCTGATGGCAGATTAGATCAAAGTAGCACACTCCGGGCTGCAGAGATGGCTCAGCAGTTAATTACGAGCCATTGCTCTTTCAGAGGACAGGAGCTCAGTTCCCAGCACCCACAATTGCCTGTGATTCCAGCTGTGAGTGATTCGGTGTCCTTTAATGGCCTCCATGGGCCATGTATACATCATATACTATAACATGCACACACAAACACACACAGACAAATCATAAAAAAAAAAAAATCTTTAAAAAAGGGGGGGAAATGCTCTAAGTCTCCATATGCAATTTCTTAAATCAAAGAACAATGGATTTTGATTCCTAGTTATCATAAGCAAGATACCAAAGATGATATAGAATAAGCTTGCATAAAGTATAGGATAGATGGCAAAGACTATACCAGAACTTGAACTTCCTTCTCTCTGGCTCCGAGCCAGAGGGTCCATGTCCATTTGCTAAATTAGTAGTCAGTACCACCTGTGAACCAGCAGTAAGGCCAGACCAAGAAGAAAGGCAGCTTGCTGAGCTGTGGAGATCCACACATACTCAGCCACTATATTCATTGCCTGTTCCATCATGGAATGCTCTGCTGCGAAGGCCGATCTGACAGGGCTGGGATCGCAGGCAGCAGGTATGCCATGAACAACAAACCCAGATTCTTAACATATGTTTAATTGGAGTACCTCTCCTTTAAAATACCTCCTGATTCTAAGTCCACATCCTGATTTGCCCACTCTTGTTACCCTTCTCTGCTGCCTGTTCTGAATTAATCCTTTGAGGTGGTCATTCCCCGGAAAGAAAAAAGGAAAATGAGAAGAGAGACGCAAAGTTGGGAATGTGAATGAAAGAGAATGGGAGAAGGCAGCGGGAAGGGGGTCATTAACTGGAGTCTGCCTGCAGGAGCTGGCTTGTCTGGGCTGTGGGAGAAAGGGGAGGTAGAGGAAGAAGAGAACTAGAAGCCAACGGCTCTCCAGAGGTCACTTGCTAACATCCCTACTAAAGAATGAAGATTACTTTGTGCAATCGAGCTCAATTTACAGATTATTTTGATTCTCCGACGTACTTCATCTCAAAGAATTGGTATAATCTAAAAAATGGTTAAAGTTATTAAAACAGTTTCCATAGTAGAAAATTAAATGATTTTATTAACTGTCAAAGTCAGTGTTAAACCGAGATAATTTGAATTATATTTCATATAGTGATCATGTCACCCGGATGTCTAAATATTCTTTGTAAAAGTAATAATCCTTGGTTCTGATTTCTCATCAACAGAAAACTGATGAAAGGTTAAGAGTATTAAGCCACCATCTTTACTATTTGTGAAATTTTAATAGGAGAACAGATTTGGGGAAAATATTTATGTAAATATGTTTTCCATCTTGGAAGAATTAACCCCGTGGGAGACTGTCTAGATTTTTCTTTGACAAATTTGCTTCTCAAAAGACCCGAAAACTATTACAAATGTTTTACATGTACTTAAAAATAAAATAGCAATAGTTTATGCTATTGAATTTGTATATAAAATACAAAATACCTTAATGAATATAATGAGAGCAACATACTATACTGCTTCAAATCACCAGAAATCATTTTCTATCTATGTAACATATATATCCATCAACTGTCATCTGTCATCTATCTGATCCAAGTTTTCCTAAGTCACATAAGAATGCTCTTAAAATAAGGTCCTAGTAGGCTAGAAACATTATTCAGTAGCAAAAAGCACAAGTTACTTTTGCAGATGACCCAGATTTGGTTCCCAGTACCCACATCAGGAGGCTCACAACCATCTATAACTTCAACTCCAGGTGATCTGATGCCTATTGCCTCCAAGACTGCACTTACATGTATGTGTGTGTGTGTGTGTGTGTGTGTGTGTGTGTAGGTGCACACGTGTCCCTGTGCGCGCACACACACACACACACACACACACACACACACACACACACATCCCTACACATAACTAAAAAATAAAAATAGATAAATCTTTAAAAAATAAGGTCCTATTGATAGAATGGAATAGATTTGTTTCCAACTTAGACTTCTGGACTCTTCAAATACTACCATTTTTTTCTGGAAGTTTCAAGAGAAAATAGCAATTGTATTCATGAATAAAAATTCCAGTACCTGCCAGTGAACCAAGAGCATTTTGAAGTCACTCTAGTTTCTATACCCTTTGGCCTTGCCCTCTGACCTGTGTCCATCTGAAAACTGATGTCACTATCTATACAAGCTTTACTCTTGTGTCCCAGTTTCCAGAGCCTCATCATGGTTAATGATGCAATAGCAAGAACACAGAGCAGCTCAGTTTCCTCTAGAACTTCTAGACAATCAAGTCAGAGAATACTCCATAAAGAACGTGACCCAATTACTCTGTCCCTCAAGTTTGTACTGTCTGAAGGAAGGCCAGTCAATGCAAACTGATACTCCACTGTCTTCAGCATCTGTAATAAATATAGTCTTTATATTCTACCAGTGGTACCTTTATGAAAATGTAGTTCTGACAGGCCAGTCTCACTTGCTGGCATTATTTTTGCCCATCCAAACTATAAACAATGCTTATGATCAGACTGGACTGCTTAATGTTATTTCAGGTATGATGGTCTTTATTTCAATGCTAGGATAGCGTACATTTTCCCAGAACAATTCAACAGATGGTTACTGTGCTATTTATAACATAGTAGTTAACACAATGTTAACTACTAAGAACACAATGATGAATACACTCTGTTCTCTGCCTTTAAGGAATCTGTCACTCAAAAACAGAAGAAAAGGTGGCTGGAAAGACAGATCAGTAGTTAAGAGCACTTACTGCTCTGGCAGAGAACCAGAGCTCAGAGTAGACTTGGAGGTGGTTTGGTTGGTGTCAAAGGCCTTTGGAAGGCTGAGCTAGCTCACATTAGGCAGAAAGTGGCCTCTTTAGGTAGAATACCTTGCCTCCTACTTCAGGATGCTACAAATGGCCTGAGAATGGTTGGTGAACCACAGGTATTCCTAAGACTGGTTCTTATTAGCCAGAAAAACTTGAAGCCTTGCTCTTCCTTCTTGATGTGAAATGATACCAATGCAGTCAGTTACTATTTAGACAAGTGAATGAGGGCTATTCGTTTGGGAGAAAATATTCTTAAGGAAAAACTGGCCTCGGGAGTCAATGAAAGGCCTTAGGGGCTGGAGGAAGAGTATATCTTGTGGGTCATTCAAGAACACAGGAACGATGGGCTATTCTGTTGATGCTGTAGAGTTAAGTCCACCTAATCAAAATCATAAGGAAAGCTTTACCTTTCCATAGATGTTTTTGTTATACTACAAATAAAATATGTGGCTCAAACCTTGGCACAGTGTCTGTCTACGAAAGGCGGAATATTTGAGGAAGAGAAATGCCTAAGAGAAGCTTGCATTACCAGATGCTTGGCATCGCGTAGTCAAAACATTTTGAATGTGTTTTTAAAATAGTCTTCCAGATTTGTGACAACTTATAGCTAGCCATAGCCCTTATCTACATTTTGGAAAGGAGTTGGAAATCTGAGGTAGTTACTCAAATTATATAAGAAAATCGAACTCTTATTGCCTTCCTAGCATGATTGCCCTTCAAAAAAGTAATTTAATTCTAAGTTGGGGAGGTGGGGGGAGCCTTTCTACAGATCTATTTAACATTGCATTTACCTTGAAAAACAATAACCACAGAAGGGCATCTTCCATACCTTGGGCTTGCCCTATAAAAGGTATCATTGCCACTAAGTTTTGATCTGTCCCTACATTGGGAGATTCCAACTAATTCAGAAGTCCACATCATTTTGTGATTGTTTTCTCTACTCCTTGATAGCAAGTATTATTTATTCCATACAAGTCAATTTACCCAATTTCTTTTCATTTTAAAATTAATGTTCAAAAACAAAATTGAATAAGGAAGAAAATTAAAACATAGTGGAGATTTCTTTTAATCCTTGAATAAATTTTTTCAACAAAAATTTTTATTTTTCACTGAAAATTATAGGTTGTGTGATTCCTATGGTAGGCCACTTCTAGGAGCACACAGTAGGTGCTAAGTATTCAGTAGTTGGTCTAGAATCTAAGGGAAAATAGTTCAGTGGAGGTTTTACCTTGTGAGCTTTACATAGATATCCAGATATTTTGACAGATAATTTTATCATCTAAGCTAAGAAATATTCTAATTGTTTTTAAGATCCTCAGTGTGTCAAGCTGCGGTTTTGCTTGCTACTGGTATGACGTCATTGTCAGGTTTAAGATGAAATGATGCCTGGTAGCAAACCCTAACGTGGAATTGCATACCAGGTGGGTCTTCAATAATTCCACCTTTCTGCACTCATACTAAGTACAGTGCTCAACTAATTTTCAAGTCTTCTTCATTTTTCTTTGCTGTCTTTATATTTGATATACTAGTAAAAGTAGTGCTGGGTGAGAATAGATTGTTACCCTTCTCTGAATTCTACAGTTAAGTTAAAGATAAGATGGCACTCCTGTAATTTCTCTGAGAGAAAAGCCTGAGCTGCACGGACTAGTTGGCATAAAGTGTCAACCCCTTCCAAACAACTGATAAGTTAAAAATCTCTCCCTCTGGGTTTCCTGCCAAAGCCATCCTGAACCCTTAGCTGCTTCAGTGGGTGTCCGTGGGAGGGAACTAAATGTTTTAATGCCAGGGGCACCAGAGCTGAACAGCTTTGGCCAAAGTTGGGAGCTGGCAGAGTCCTTTAGAGAATATGACCTAGATTTAAAAGATTTGGAGAAGGAAAGTTTCTGATGCAGAAGGATTTAATAATGGCACAGTTTAAGGTTTTGTTCTTAGGATTCTAATGTGCCATGTCTTTACTCCTACCTGAGGATTCACCTTCTTCCTTGGTGGTTTAGGACAACTGCCAAGGACATGTAGAAAGGACCTTTAACTCTCTAGCACAGCTTGATCACCATCTGTCTTGAGAGGACAGTGAACAATCCACATAATCTGGTTAAGAAAATCTGCCCCCAGCATATTATATTCTACTAGGAAAAAGAAAGTAGAGTCAATGTGCATTTTGAGCCAAAATATCCTGGCAATATAAAGGTTGTATGTCTAGGCAAGATCTCAGGTATGCGTGTGACTATGGCCATTACTGTTGATCACTCATGGGAACCAGCTAACACTACATATAATGCAAAGTATTTAATTTTCCATTTTCTCAAAGAGTCCACAAATTTATTAAATATTTATTGAAGACTATGGTAGACAGAATAATTACCCAGAGATATCAGAACCCTGAGGTTGTTGCTTTACCTAGCAAAGAAACTTTGGAAATATGGTTACCATAAGCATCTTAAAATAGGGATGTCATCCTGTACTAGTAAATAGGATGTTCATAAGTGAAACAAGTCAGCAAGAGCATCCCCTCAGATAAGGAAAAGTGATGACAGGAACCATCAGAGGGCTATGAGGGCGCAAACTGGACCAACCATGGCTGACTTTGACAAGGAATTAGAGTGGCCACTAGAAGCTGAGCCAATAGTCCAGAAACTGATTCTCCCCAGTGCCTCCAGGAAAAAATGCAGCTCTCTCCATCCCCTCTATCTTAGCCATCCTAACCTCCAGCTTGGTAACTTAGTGACTCCCTGTTGTTCTAAGCCTCTATTGCAGTGGTTCCTTATAGAACAGATGAGATACTAATACCAACCTCTGCTGTTAGACGCTGTTCTAGGCACTGGGACCAACCCACGGAAAGCAATCGAGCTTTTCTGCTCCTGTGAAGTACACGAGTCCCACAGGCCCTTTGCATTTTGCCTATGGAAAAAATTAAGCCTGAGAAAATTTGCATGATTCCCCCAGGGAAAATCAGTCTTCATAAACCTCCCTATGACTTGTGCATCCTGTGAATATGGGGTTCTTGGAGGGTGCATCCTGCTGCACAATCTGTTACCCAAGGGTTGTGCTGCCTCCCTCTTACCCCAGGGCTAATAGCAATCTAATCGTTTTTGCTTATAGGGAATTAGAACCCTCTGTAGAACATGGTCCTGAAAGGGTTGGACAGCCTAGGCTACAATGTCAAGAGAAGTGACTTTCTCTAACACAGAGGCACCTGATCGGGAAAAACTCTGTCCCATGGGATTTTAACCACAGAAACAAAGCGGCACTGCTGCAGTCAGAGATAGCTGCTAGAACTTGAGTCTCTGAGCTCTTCAGTCACTGCTCCTCTCCCCACAGACACGAGGTGCCACGGTTCCTGCTGCTGCTACAGAATATGACATGGAAGTGTGCCTTTTCTAACCTACTTCCCAGCATAGTGTGGATTACAAAGGGAAGTTAACATGTGAAGAAACCCTTTGGAATCTAGAGGGGCCATGTTCCTTCTCTTGCTATATTATTTGGCTGGAAATGTTGGTGTCATTTTCAAATGTGGGGTCTGATTTAATAGAGGCAGCCAACCACCATGGATCTCATCAAATGGGGCTCAGAACATATATAATAACTTTCAGTTGAGAGCGCATGGGGAGAGCCATACAAAATATTTTCAAGTTTTGGAGTGGTCTGACCAATAAGGCAAAATGTATTCAAAGGGAGCTGAGAAATCAAGCTTAAGGATCTTGTTTTTCAGGGCTATTATAGACAATTCGTTATAATTTATCACACTGATACTCTTAGATTGGATGAAGCCCAAACACAACTGAGTTCGATGCATATTAAATTACCTCTTACTTAAAAGGAGGGTGGTCTCACCAGGGCAAGATGGAGTTCATTAGCAAGCTGAGAAGGTTTTCTTAACTCTTCATTATCTGGTTTTACATTGTTCCGGATTCTCCCAGCATTAATGGGCATCTTTCTTTTTTCAATTCTTGGAAAATCACACTGGGTCCTTCGTGATCCTACCAGTTTCCAGTTCCAAAATTAGTGATAAAATGTTCTTCCTCACAAGCCTATAAACAAAACCCAGATTACTATAAACTCTGCTCTTGTCCTTTACATAAAATCAGCTGGTTTTCTCTTTTAGAAAAAAATGAAAGAAAATATTGTCTTTATGTATATTTTATTTAGAACTGCATGTAGCAAATTAGTTCATTCCAGAATGATAATTGACTGGCACACACAGTGGGTGTGCTGTGGCTTGTTTAGAGTTTACCTCTGTCATTAGAGGAAGTATATGGTCAAGTAGAGACTGAGCTCGCTCCACATGGTCTCTAATAGAGCCCCAGGCTCTTGCCAGGACTGGGAACGTCAAAACCTACCTAAATGCCTTCTAATGTGTGTGCCCTAAGTCTTGTGATTAACAACAGGTTTACCCCTGTAGATTAAGAAAATGTCCCCAAAAGAGATGTAAATGTAATTAGTTGATTCTAAGAGTATTTTTTTATTTTTATCTGTACTTTTAATTTTTAAGATGACATAGAAAGTGATGGGTTTCTCTATGGCATTTTAATACATAGGTATCATTGTGCTTTGTTTTTGTTAATTGCCCTCTCTCACTGTTCTCCCTCAGTTCTCCCGCTTCTCTCACTGCGCCCCCCTTCCCCAATTAGGTCTCACACAAATTCTATTATTCCCCCAGCTGAGATCCTTTCCTCCCTCTCATGGTCCCATTGAAAGAAATGTTAATTCACTAATACCTTTGTCTCTTGGTTATTTATTATTTGGTCTTTTCTTTTTAGAGCTAGTTCATGCTGAACTCTGGGAAATCTGAGTCCTGTTTATCCACTAGTCTTCTTTAGTGTACATAAATGTTGTGTTAAGTGGGGGTTACCTGAGTTGAGAAAGAAGTCCTCCAGGAGAGATTACGGCTTTCCTGAGTCTTTGGCTCTCATATGAAACATCAAAGATCTGTCAGTCACCTATTGGTGAAATTATTAAGTCTACTCCACGTAGTTAAAAGGGAGGTTTATTTTGTGGGGTAACTCGCAAATGAAGGGATAGTTTACAGGGTCTGAAAAAGGTGTGGCGCAGTCTGGCAGTGTTCTCTGGAGAACTCTGCTCAGTCTACCTCCAGCATCAAGGATCCAGGAACCAAGAGAGCTGGCACATCCGGATCTCGGGTCTTCAGAGTCCTCCCTTGGCTCCACCTTGTAGGTGTGACAGTTACCAAAGCCTCAATGGGGGTTGGAACTTCCAGATCAAAGCTGGAATGGCTACACACTACAGTCACCTGATTCATTTCCATTCAGAATCAGCATACTTAGCTATTTTCATGGGTGGGTTCACTCAAATGTTCCCCTCTCAGTGCCTCTCGCTTTGTTAGATGCAGGGCTCTACTTCCCATTTTCTTCCCCAGGGTCTGCATTAGCTAACAGTCATTCAGGTGAGGAAAGACCTGTTCTCGATGGACAATTCCAGGGCCTTGTGAAGTTTAGAATTATCCTACTGATTTCAAGAACTGCCATGGCTGGCAAAGACACCGTGTTAGCAAGACCAACGGTGAAAAGAGTCTGCATATGGTGGAATACTTGGAGTTTCTTTTTTTGCCTTTTTCCTTGATGGTTCCATTATCATTTCTGACCTAAGTGGCTTGGTAAAGATGATCTAATATGGGAAAGCCTGTGACTGTTGGGGTGAATCCTTCAAGTGGGAATTTAATTTACTAATGAGTGGTTGATGAGTGGCATATGGAGGAGATATTTTCTTCCTATTTTTCACACTATTGGCCTATTTATGGTTGTCTTTGAAAACAGGAGAGGGGAAGATCAAGAGGGGAGGGAGGAGAGGGGAGAAGAAAGGGGAGAAGGGGCAAATGAAGGGAAGGGATGGGAAAGGAGAAGGGAAACTGATAACTGAACTCATTCCTCTTTGGGGTTCTATAGTGATAGGACAGGGAAGGAGTGATAAGCTAAGCTGAGTCTTTTTATATGTGCCTACTCTACCAAGGCTGGGGAGAGGAACAGTGCCATATTTATGAGTGCTGTGTTTGCCCCTCTGCAAGGCTGAGCGCTTTTTCAATAAAAATAAATTTAATTTGTGGCTGCACTTCAAGGAAGATGGTTGCTTGGTAAAAGTGGAGCAGCCCCAGCCCTAGATTTAGAGAAATTGTATGGCTGAATCCCTTGGCATAGCTTTCATGTGGTTGAGAGAGCCATTCTAGAAAACCCAAGTGTTTTTGAAGACACTGAACTGGTGACATGCCGAATTCTTCCCTCCATTTCCCCCATTACTTCTTCCCATCTGAACAAGCATTGAAGTTAACACTACCTACACACTTCCTGTTGATCACAGCTCTTCCTCTCTCTTGACCAGAGTAAACTGTTTCCTCTAGCTGATGCTCAAAAAGGGATGAGTGTCAACACATACCAAATATATCAATTTTATTTTTTTTTTAATTGAACAAGATTTAGACATTCCCTTTGAGGAAAGCTGGTGCTTTTTATGTACATGGGTAATCTGTGTATTTCTGGCTTTTTATTATTTGTGTCCCTAGAAACAAAAGGTAGCTTTAAGCTTATACCTCATGTCTATTCGAATCCTGATAGAGCAACTTCTGCTGCACTTACACTGAAAGCAGAGAATAAAGTATGATCATCGGCCATAGAAAGAAAAAAAAAATCTTTGACCCGAGAATGTTTCAGGAGATGTTATTGTCAAATACAGTGACATAGCCTAACTATTTTTACCATAGTACAAATTTTCAGAATACGTGTATCCAGGACCGCCGGGGTTACAAAGGGAAATCCTGTCTTGAAAATATCAAAACAACAACAGTTTTTTTTAAAAAAAAAAAAGAATAAATGTATAAGAAATGTGACTGTATCATATGACAATAGACAGATTGATTAGGAAGTAGATGATAGGTAGGTAGATAGACAGATAGACAGATAGATAGATGGATAGTAGTCATGATGCTACTGTTAAAACTTTTCACTACCTGAGTTCTGTATTGAAAATTTTGGCTCTCTTTTCTTGTTTTGCTTTGATGCAGAATATTTTATACCGTCTAAAAAGATCTGTTTGACTCATTATAGAATCAAAGTTTAAAAGAAAAAACTAAACCCAAATCAAGAGAGTTGGAAGTATCAAAAACAGTGGGAATCTGAAGAACTGTCCTGGAAAGACATAGAGGTCAATGTAATGTGGACTCCTGGTTGGGGTCATAGACCAGGAAAAGGACTGGATGTGAAGCCGAGAACATCTGGATGAAGTGTGGGCTTTAGTTACTAGGAATATCAGCATGGTCTCCTTGGCTCTGACAATTCTCTATGTTAACATAGTGACAACAAGATGGTCACAATAGGAAATTGGCATCGTATTTATGGAAACCGACTCTACAACTTTCCTAGAAATATTAAACTTCTTCTAAAAAATTCAATTTAAAAAGTTGTTCTGATGACTAACTATGAGGGGTGAACAGGAGGGATGGAGCCACTGTTCCTTCCACAAACTAATTTGGTTATGGAAACAAATTTGGCCTTTACAGCCAGGAAATGGAAGTTCTGTAAATGTTCTGCCCTGTGACATATGGCAGCTCAGTGACAGGATGGCACCTCACATGAGCTAAGTTCTGATGCATCATGTGGTGGATGGCAGAGGCTGTTACTTCTGCCAACTTACGACTGGTCTTGCTGCTAGGTAGATGTTAGCAAGAATGTCAAAAACGTGTGTGTGTGTGTGTGTGTGTGTGTGTGTGTGTGTGTGTAGATACATTTTAACCTTGAATTTTTGGTGTATGTCTCAAATTTTAAGGCTCTCTGGGTACATGCATCTCAAATCTTTCATTCATATTTAATGAATAAACTTTTAAACTTTTTTAAAGCATATGCCATCTTTTTTTCAACTTCCAAAAAGTGGCCATTTTTGCTTAAGATGATTCTGTCTCCCGGTGAGCCTGCTGTAAAACTTAAAGATATATGGATTTTACTTCACGTTTCTTGGGTTCAGAAGAGTGTTCCCTAGCTGCTGTGTGGAAGTTCTAAATGAGAATACTCCTTTGTTTGTTAAAATCCACAGGGGCACTGTTGTTTTGTTATATTTTTTCATAATAATCAATAGCAATTTATCTAATTTGAGGGGATAGACCTCCTCACAAAGAATTTGGGGATGTTAATGGTGTTTTTTGTTAGGTTGCACAGTGACAAGACAAAAACAAAAGAGTGTTCTCCTCAAAGCAGTGGCACTAAACACACAGCTTGTCGGGAGTGGCCCCGTCGGTGTCCCAGCGGTGGCAAGCTGTTCAGTAGACTCTCATGAAACGATTAATTGGCCTCAATCAGTTCTCAGCAGGAATACCCACCTCATGGTAAATATCACCGCGATTGGTACTAATTACCTCGGTTGTCACCTGTCACCGCTCATAGGCTGGGAGCTGAGGGAGGAGGGCAGCAATCTTGATAGGACCAGCAGAAACCAAGTTCTCAAGGGGTCTGGGGACCACTGCCAAAGCCCGCCAGCCCTCTCTGCCATGTGGGGAGGCACAAGGGTCAGTGTGGTTCCATGGAGGGGAGGAAATCCAAAGTGTGGTGCTTGAGAAAAGAGATGGCATGTTCCAGGAAGGAAGGGTATTGGCATTCAATCCCGACAGTTGTTCTTAGGGTCTGGTGTGGAAGCCCCCAGGCTGCAGTCCAAACTTGGGCTCTGTCACTTGCTATTCGTCTGATTGTAGATCAGTGGCTATACATCTCTGAGGCTAATTTTTCCTATCTGGAAGCACAAGGATGAAAAAAAAAAAAAAACAGCTAACAGGACTGATACAGTTGTGTCTGCGACCTGTTTAAACTTAAATTTTCAAAGCCCAGGATGCTCCCGAACCACACGATTATGTAATGTATGGTGATGGCAATGTTCATAAGCTTGCCTGACAATGAACAAGAAAACTTCACATGTCCCTGTCTTCATAGACAGCCATCAAGAGAAGCTAGGCCTGTCGATAGCGTTATCTATCATGGTCTAAGAATCTAATCATTACAGAGAAGAAGTAAAGCAAAGAGGGACATAAAAATGAACAGCATTGAAGGAGATGAAGAGGTGGTATTTTCTCAATGGAATGTATAATAGATTCCTCACATGGCCCCATTTTTAAAATGGTATGTGTTTCCATAAAGGAAATACCATAGGCACTGGCCTACATTTTACAAAGGGACAGTCACCCTTTTTGTGTGGATGCATGTAGTGAGAAGAAAACTTACATACTCTTTAGCAATTCTCAAATATGCAATATATTATTAACTATAACCATGAGAATGTACAAAGGATCTCTCATTCCTTCTGTCACTGAAATTGTGTGTCCTTTGACTATTTGACCAACATCTCCACAACCTTTCCTCATAACCACTGCTAAGTAATATATTGGCATTCTCCAATATATCTAATTGAATATCTAATATTCAAATGTATGTGAAAAACACTGATTAGAAGTAGTACTCTCCGCTTTTGACTGCACAACAGCTTCTTAAAAATATTGATACTGAGTATAGGATGTGACCAAAGCACAGGAGGTTGTTTTTTCAAGTCCTCTGCTTGATGGTAAAACACATGCAACTTTGTAGTGACACTGACTGAAAAAATAACTTGAATGCCACCTGTACGACAATCAATAACCAGGTATAAAACCACACCACAGATTGGTAGATCACACTTCTGATGTGAGGTGGAGTTGTCAAGAATAAGAATTCAAGTGAGGTACCCCAGACTCAGAAAGATAAACATGGTATGTACTTGCTCATAAGTGGATACTAGATGTAAAGCAAAGGATAACCAGACTGTAACTCACAACTCCAGGGAGGCTACCTGTAGATGTAACCAACTGTCTTATTAAAATAAGAAACACAGAACCAATGTAAAAGAGAAAGCCAAGAGGTCAGAGCTCAGAGCTAAAATCTTACCTCCTGTGGTGCTCCTACCTCCCTGAAAAAGAGCTACTTCCTGTGTGTATGTCTTTAAATAGTCTTTCTGTTCTGCCTTCTCATTGGTTGTAAACCCAAACACATGACTGCCTCGTCACTGCCTGTAAGTACAGCCCTCCAGGTCTTAAAGGCGTGTGTCTCCAATGATGGCTGTATCCCTGAACACACAGAGATCTACCTAGCTCTTCTACCAAGTGCTGGGATTAAAGGCATGCGCCGCCACCGCCACCGCCACCGCCACCGCCACCGCCACCGCCACCGCCACCGCCACCACCATGCTCTTGCTATGGCTCCAATAGCTCTGACCCCTGGGTAACTTTACTTATTAACATACAATGAAAATCACATTTCAGTACAAATAAAATACCACCATAGCTACCTAGTAAAGAGGACCCTAACAAAGACACAGGGATCACCCAGTGACAGAGAAATAAATGAGATCTACATGAGCAAACTGGACATGGGGGTGGGGGTAATGGAAGGCAAGGGTCAGGGGAAAGAGAGCTTAGGGGAGCGGGAGGTCCCAGCTGGATCAGGAACAGAGTAGAAAACCAAGGAAAAAGAGACCATGATAAATGAAGACTCCATGGGAATAAGAAGAAGCAGAGTGCTAGAGAGGTCCCCAGAAATCCACAAAGATACCTCCACAATAGACTACTGGCAATGGTTGAGAGAGTGCCTGAGCTGACCTACTCTGGTGATCTGATGACTGAACATCCTGTCATGATAGAACTCTCATCCAGTGACTGATGGAAGCAGATGCAGAGATCCACAGCCAAGCCCCAGGTGGAGCTCCATGAGTCCAATCAACACGAGAGAGGAGGGATTGTATAAGCAAGCGATATTGAGACCATGATTGGAAAAGGCACAGGGACAAATAGCCAAACTAGTAGAAACACGTGAACTATGAACCAATAGCTGAGGAGCCCCCATGGAACTGGACCAGGCCCTCTGGATAAGTGAGGCAGACGATTAGCTTGAACTATTTAGGAGGCCCCCAGGCAGAGGGACCGGGACCTGTCCTTAGTGCATGAGCTGGCTTTTTGGAACCTAGTACCTATGCTGAGACACTTTGCTCAGCCTTGGTGTAGGGAAGAGGGGACTGGACCTGCCTCAGCTGAATCTACCAGGCCAAGCTGAATCCCCTGGGGAGACCTTGCCTTGGAGGAGGTGGGAATGGGGGATGCACTGGGGGGGAAGGTGGGGGTGGGAGGAGGGAGGACAGGGGAATCTGTGGCTGATATGTAAAATTAAATTAATTATAAAATAAAATTTTTAAAAAAGGATAAGAATTCAAAAGACTTAAGCTATAAAACGAATACCAGTAAAAAAAAATGCTTAAGTCATCAAGACTGGACCAAGGACTGTGGTTAAGACTGGGAGAAAGAAACATGGACCCAAATGAGGAGTCCTCCAGATTTTCATTATGTTGGCAGATCTTTCTTCAAATCAAGAGTCAAGGCATTCCTAACTCTATGTGGGGTATATTGTTTATAAATAGCTCTGAGATGTGTTGGTGAACTCTGACTGCCCAGGAACCAGGAAGGGCAAAGAAAATGTCCTTTGGGTCTTCAGGGTGAGAACTGTCATGCTTCTTTTATCAACTGCAAATTACTAAATCAGACATCCTGGGGTCCACCTGTAATCTCAATACTTGGGAGGCTGAGGCAAGGGGATGGCAAGTTAGAGGCAACTCATGTTGCATAGCAAGGCAATATCTCAAAAGTAAATAAAGATTAAAGTTTAGATAACTCACAAATGTTGAGGTGATTGCTATTGAAAACAAACAAAAAATCACAGAAGAAATAAAAGCATATGAAAATAGTAGAAACCATGTATTTCATTATAGAATGTAAAGTGATAAAAGTATTAAAAAAAATATGGTTGTAGCATGAATCTTAGAAGGTCTTATTAATAAAAACAAACCCAGAGCCAGGTATTGGGGTGAATGCTGGAAGATCAGAGAAGCAGAACAAGCCACAGTGTCCTCACCTTGCCATTTCCTCAGCTGATCCTGTTTCCTCAGACTGGAACCTTCTGAGTTCTCATCCAAATGGATCTCAGATGAACTGCTGTTCGAAAGCCTGAAAGCTTAACTAGCTAGTTCCTGGTTTTTGTGCGTTATATACCTTTCCACTTTTTGCCATCACTTCCTGGGATTAAAGGCATGAGTCACCATGCCTAGCTGTGGCTTTAAACTCACAGAGATCCAGATGGATCTCTGCCTCCAGAAGGCTAGGATTAAAGATGTGAGTGCCACCATTTTCTGGCCTCTATGTCTGTCTAGTGGCTGTTCTGTTCTCTGACCCCAGATAAATTTATTAGGGTACACAATATTTTGGGGAACAAAATATCACCACATTATGGTGGGAAATGGGATTCTACCACTCTAATTATAAATATATAACCAAAAGGATTAAAAGCACATCCCAAAGAGATATCTTCATGGCCATGTTCGTGGAAACATTACTCGAAAAAGCTGAAAGGAAAAAACAACCCAACTGTGATGTGATAACTAAATTAATAAGCCAAATGTGACCAATAAAAACCAATAATTGTTATTCCACAGGAAGGAAATTCTTATATCAGAAAGTTTTACCTTTTTTTATTTTTAAGGTGTATTTTTATGTGCAATACTGTTTTGCCTGCATGTATGTCTGTGTAAGGATGCCAAATCCCCTGGAACTGGAGTTGCAGACAGTTGTGAGCTGCCATGTGTGCTGGGAACTGAACCCAGGTCCTCTGAAAGAACAGCCTGTGCTCTTAACTATTGAGCCACCTCTCTAGCCCCTGCCATTTTTTTAAATAAATAATTTTAAAGGTGTGTCAAAATTAAGGCCTGAAAATTGCTCAGTTGTTAAAATGCCTGCTGTACATGCTTGAGGACATGAGTTCGAATCCCCAGCACCTATGCCGAAACCCTGACACAATGGCGTATGTCTGTAACTCCAGCACTCTGCAGGCAGAGACTAGACAGACCAGCCAAACCCCCTAATCAGTGAGCTCCAGGCCAAAGGAAATCATGTCTCAAAACAATAAGCAGGACAAGTGGGGGAAGAAGATGGCCTTTTGTTGACCTCTGGATTCTGCATACTGTGTGCCCACATACATGTACGACCTAGATCTGGGACCTCCAAGTCTGCTAGTCCTCCTTTCTATACCAGTGCCTCTTTGGTCATGGAAACTGGAAGTGATGCTCAGAAAAAAAGTTGAGGGCAATGAATAATTACCTGAACAAATAGCAACCACAGCAATCCAGATGTTTGTTCTGAAGATAAGAAGGCCAGTGAGTCCACAAAGTTGGAAATATATCTGCACTCTTTAAAATTGATTCATATTTCACCTACTATACATCATGTTTGGTTTGGGGGTCAGCTCACCACAAATGACTATGGAGTCTCACCTGAAGAACTATCCCGATTTCCTTGATGGATGTGGGAAGACCCATTCCAACTGCAGGCAGAGCCTCCTGGTAGCAGCCCAGATGAAAACAGTGGAACAGAAGGAAGATCTTCTTGCCATTTGCGGCTTGGCCTTCTCTCTTGCCAGGAGTTGACTTACCCCATAGATGATGATGATGATGATGATGATGATGATGATGATGATAATGATTATGGTGGTGGTGGTGATGGTGATGATGGTGATTCCTTCACTGAGAACAGAACCAGTTTCCAGTCTTCTGTCATAGACTACAGAACTGCTGCTGTCCAGCAAACTTCCAGGCTTCCGGGGCTGAATTGGGACAACTGGGGCACCTCACCTTGTGAACCGAGTAACTATTGGTTGCCACATACCCACTCCAAATGAGAGACAACTGTGGCGGGACTGCTTGGACTGCAGAGGCATCCAGCTTCAAGGACTGAATTAACTACCAGGTTCTCAGCCTCTTAGACATGATTTTAGCTGTTGTTACTATTTTAAACATGACTTAGTATATCCATATATATGTGTGTGTGTGTGTGTGTGTGTGTGTGTGTGTGTATTCATTCCATTGGTTCTGCTAATGTACCATACATCCACATTTATCATCCCCAGCTCTGTGCCTTTTTAACAAATTTCCAAAGATGTGTGGCTATTACTTATCCTTATGTGACTTATTTGGGTTGGTTCTCACATCAGTAACTCTCAGCCCTCGTCCATATTACAGCCAGCACAGTGCTTCATGCCCTTTTATTGCTGAACAACATTCACAAGGACTTACCACACATTGCGTGCCCCCTCCTCGGTGGATGGACATTTCAGTTGTTTCTGCTTTTCGACTGTTAGGAGCAATGCCATGACGATCATTAGTGTGCAGGTTGACATGTAAACCTCTGTTCAGTAGTCTTGGCTATTCACGTGGGAGTAGAATTGCTGGGTCATATGGTAACTGTTCAGTCTTCCGAGGAGGCCCCGGAACAGTTTGCAAAGTAGCTGTACCCTTGCAGTCCCACTAGCAGTTTAGTGAGCATTCCGTTTCCTCCACACTCTAGTCAGTGCTTACAGTTTGCCTCCTGCCTTTTGCATGGTCACTGCATAGCCTCTGCTCTGTGCATGCTGAGGTCTCACTAGAGAAAGGCAGGCCAATTCCAAAGAATTCTAAAACAGCTTGTTGGGATGGTTGGCTTCCAAGTTTTGAAGAAATCAAATTTTAGAATCAGCTGCTTTATTATTATTTTTTTTTCCGTGCAAACTAAGATGAGAAGTAGCAGGCCCCTAACTCAATCTCTGCCAAAGAGATTCCAGCACCAATCAAGTGACAGCTTTGTAGGCATGGTCACTCCTCTTAGAGTTTGGAATAATGAAGTGCACATGCCAGGCTAGACTGTCAGAAAGCGAGGGAGGGCATGGAAAAAAGGACCCTTTTCCTCCATCTCCAAGTGAGTGTCAACTCATGTCTTCTGGGGGCTTCATCACCTTCACACCTTCCTCACATGAGCTTTTGGTAGCAACATTCTCCAATTACATGTGTTTCCATTAACAAAAGAAATGTCTCTGTGAGTTCTTTGGGTACTTGCAGAAATCCACACTAGTTTGGTGGGAAGCAGATGAATCCGATCTGTCTGCCTCACGGCCTTCTGACAGTTAAGCATTTACTTTAAGGCAAATAAAATGTCAGCCACCATTAGACAGCATCTGGCAACAATATGGCCATTCCATCCCTGGGGACCGACCTCTCCCCCAGAAGAGATGGTACTTGAAATAGGAGAGGCTTTTGAATGCAGGACCCCATATCCCTCCCACCCAGGCATGGTGGCTACAGAGTGGGCAGACTGCCACCCACAGAAGGACACAGGGAACGAGATCAAATGTGACCCTAGGGGGCAAGCTTCCCAGACAGCAGTGACCAAAGGCTGTTCACCCTCAGTATATGGGTCTGTGGTTACGGGGGAGTCTGATCTCTAAGCTGGCCTAGATTAACTCTACAAAATGTAAAACAGCCTCCACAACCACTTAAAGAAGACTTTGGGCTAACTGAATTGAATGCAGTGGTGTGCCGTGAGTGAAGGGAGACGCTCAAAGGGGAGTCTCCACCCTTTGGAATTCCCCCATGAATGGGGCAAAGCGAACTGAGTTCTCTTGAAAGAGAGGGCAAGGATGTGTAGCCCTCTCCAGTGGGTGCGTCAGTTTGAGGACATGTGACAATATAGGGATAAGGAGGCTGATTTGTAGAGATGGCTAAAACTAGGCAGTCTGCTCAAGGTTGAAAACTAGGACACATCTTCAATAGTCTCTTGGCAAGAGCATCTGTTAATGGAGGTGGCTTGCTCCTCACACACAGTGCTAGGGTGTTCCCTGTCCTTATTTGGAAGGAATTGTGCCTTTTCAATGAACAAGATGTGATGTGTGTCCTGTTAGGAAGTCCATTCCCCCGGTGGCACTGCCTCTGTGTGGGATATATTCAGACACCAGTTTTGCATCAAGCTTTTAACATATAGGCTTATCGTATTTCTAGGCCTCTGATTTGACCAACAACATGGCCACATCAATGAAATCATGAGCTTTGCGAAAACAGAGTTCAACTGGAGTGTCAGGAACATTTATGTTGATGAAACAGTTAACGTTGTCCAAAAATTCTCACCATCTTCATGACTTCTCTCTCACAAGAACTACTTCATTAGAACTGGCAAAGGCTATCCATGTTTTTTCAGAATAAGGGCCCTAGCCCTTTAAAGAATAAAGTACAATAACTAGAATTTTTCAATGTAAGAGCATCTTTACACACGTGCTTGATTCTTTCATTTGTTTGTGAATGGCTCTATGTAACCCAGGCTGGCCCTAAACGCCTGACTCTCGTGCCTTTACTTCCCAAAGGCTGGGATTACAAGCATGTAATACTGGGTTGGGCCACATGTGTATTCTTATAGAGCCCAGAAAAATGAAAAAAGAAAACATCCTGATTCTAATTAACTTCTCTTGCCTAAATTTCCTTAATCTTAGTTTAATAATGCCTTGTTACAATGCTAAGTAACTAAGCTAACACACAACCTTAATCCTAGAAGACTGGTGAATTTTAAACTAACATTAATATTAATAAAATGATTTCCAAGATAATTGTCTTTGGAAAATATGCTGCTAAAAATGAGGACAGAAAAAAATAATAACCCTTCTTCTTTTTTTAGACATGTCAACTACTTTTCCTGCGATGCATTTTCCTCCTTTTTACCAGACAGATGTAAGTGGGTGGGTGAGACCACCATTTGTGCTGTTCACTGGCAGTTAGTAAATTCCATGACAGTCCAGGCAGCAACAGCAGTGAAGTGGGTAGCCGTGTGAGCAGCAGGGAGATGCAGCCGTTTCCAAGACGCCCCTCGCCCCCCCACCACCACCACCACCGAGCGTGGTTGATGCAAAATTCCCCAAATCAGAAGAACTCTCACGGCCAGAGCTGGGGATGGAGTCTAAAGGAGCCTGTGTTTTAGGATGAAAAGTTTTCAAAACGTAAGGCAATCGTGCAAATGTTTGCCACCATTGCATCTAACACTGGAGGAAGTAAGAACTGCTTAAGAGATGACCAAATTCTAACTACACTTCCCCATTAATATCACACTGCCTTCGTGTTTCCATGTGAATGATAGTGTCACATCAAGTGCGGCAAATCCTGGAGCTGTTTGCTGAACTTTGTATACCTAAACCTATAGATCATGTGGCTAGAGGCGGATGCATGAAGAAGACAGAACATTTGTAGAGTGAGCATTTATGCAACTCATCACATAATGCTAATGGGTTATAATTGATGTGATGTGCTTAAAATAGGAGTAAAATTGATTAATGTAACTATACTCCATTTTCTAAATAGCAGGTGAAAATGAGAATATGTGCTTTTATTCCTCTTAGTGATGTCATAAAAAATTGTTTTCAGAAAGACAAAGTTAGTTGTGGTGATTTGTCCCGCACCCCAGCATGGGTTCACTCCTCTGCACCATTCACTTGACTCTTTACGAAAGTTAAATAGAACTCTGGGTCCCAGGTGGGGCATTACGATACTGGGAAAGATCTGAAATGACTTAGCAGATCTCAGTGCTAAGTGTTTGATGAATGAATGAATGAAGATGAAACCAATAAATGAATGGACAAGTGAGGATTAGTTCCAGCCCATGGAGTGGATTCTAATTCATGGTTTGCTCGGTCTGTCAGTTTCAGAAATACCTCTTACTGTTTGTTCTCCTCCAGTCCATTCCAGCAGCACACTGTGTGAGATTTGCAGGGGAATTTGCTGAACTGAACTAAAACAGGGAAGCAATCAAGTGGTTGAATTCTGGGTTTTTCCAATTGAATGCCATTCCTTTATCCATATTGATTTGGGCTTTGGTAAATTCAATGGGTGATACCACCTGGATGATTTTAAGACCCTCTGAAGCTTTTTTTTTTTTTTTTAAGTTTCCAACATAGCTCAAGGAACATAAGAATTTCATCAATTGAAAACTAAGAATCGTTTCTGTGGGATGTGTAAAACAAGAAGCTGGACCAGCGTTATGTTCTTTTTCTTTAATTCAGCGTCATTATTGAGAGTTATTCTTAGACTTTATGAAAACCAGATTTGGGGCATGGGCATGTTCTCTGTCGAACTGTGTTCAAGGAATTGGAACTGAAAATCATTCAAACTAGGAAAACATGACATTGAAAAATACTCCACATTCTTTCTTCTACCTCAGGGTGCCTGAGATGCTTTCTGACTAGGGAGTCTTGTGAGGATCACAGATCTGTTTTTATTTTATTTTTTGTTTTTATTAAGAAATGGATGGTTTGTGCATGATGTGGTAATACACACTTTCAGTACCAGCTCCTGTGAGGCAAAGACACATGGATCTCTGTGACTTCAAGGCCAGTCTGATATTCATAGTGAGTTCTAGGGCAACCAGGTCAGCATAGTGAGAAAGACATTGTCTCAAAACCCCTGAAAAGAGAGGCGGGAAAGAAAGGAGGGAGAGACAGACAGAGAGGGGGGGGGGAAGAAAGTGGCTAGGACGGGAAAAGGAAAGAAGGAAGGTAGGGGAGGGAGGGGGAGGAGGGGAAAGGAGAGGGAGGGAGGGAGGGAGGGAAAGCTGAGCTTTCCAGTCAGGAACAAACCAGTTTCCCTTGATCACTATTCTGTTTGTGTCTCAGTTACAGGATTTTGATGCTTGTTTGCTTCTCCCATGGTCCCTTCCAGCCCCATCGAGGAGCAGACTATTCTTCAGCAGTCTTCAGCTCATGCTTGCTATCTCACCGCTCTGAAATGCATTTCTTTTCTTCTGTACCTACTCAGTTTTCCACAAAGACTTCCAAGTCTAATACAGCCCCTTTCACGAAGCCGTTATAAGTGTCATGCTTTTTCCATAATCTAACAGCTTCCTCTAACTAAAACTAATCTATCTTCCCTGGACCCTTAGCTGCTACACACACACACACACACACACACACACACACACACACACACACACACACACACACACCTATGGCTTAATGGGATCCAGAATTACAATTATGGCTACTCCTTTTGTGTGTAAGCTGTATCCTGCACCAGGATGGTGCACTCAAGATACAACAGATAAGCACATTCCACCTTCCTCGTTATTTGCCAAAGCATGTGACTGCCCACGGTGCTATCTATGCCAGGGGGCACCTTTCTCTATTTCACATGAAGGCTGTGCCTCCACCAGCAATGGCTCTGCTCGTCTGAACCTGGGTTTCTTCCATTCCCATTAATAGAGTTCACATCTGCTGGGGCCATTCACTGTGTCTTTATTTACATCCCTCTTGGTGTAATGCCTTCCTTATACATAGTAAATTCCCAGCAACTGTTCATTGAGTTTAATTGAAGGAGTGATATGTGTTTATTGAAAACACTACTTCAGCTTATGAATGTAATAAGGAAAGTGCTTCAGGAATCAAAAGGGATGTAGCAGATGTGGGAGTTGTCTGCCTTCAAGTGCCTCAACTAAGTTGTTTCCCATGAGCTGCAGTGCCGAACAGTCTTTTGTGGAATTCCAGAAGCCACACTGTGTCGTTATGACAGAGCATGGTCAGGTTGGATTGAAGTCCGTTTCTACTGCTTGTTAAAACAGGCAAAGGATAACATTAAGAGTTGTCTGAAGTGGGCAAGAGAAGGTCATGGAGAATGCCCATGGGAGGTGAGGGAACTTTGGGAGGAGTAAGTTGGGTCCTTCCAAGGTCAGGATACTTCCTAGAAGTCTACATTATGCCAAAAAAAAATTTTTTTTAAAAAGTGTTAAAATTCTTAAAGCTAGAATTACTTTTCCTCTGTGCTGCATTCAGCATAAAGAAGTACTTGGTTGGGACCTCAGTGGGGAGTTGATATCGTTTCTGTCACAATTTTATTCAGGAGATGGGAGATGTCCACAATGCAGACTTCATAGACCACAAAACAATGATGTATTTAAGATAGGTTTTATGCTTATTTGACAACACAGCCAAGACTTCAAATTTCAGATTTCAAGGGGGTAAGCCATTGGCTGACCTATTAAAAAATCCCGAGTTAGTGTGTACAATATCCTACTATGTATTTCACAAGTCAAATTAACATCACGTTATGTCCTCCAGGAGGGGTTGAACTTGTCTGATGAACTATTTTCTGTCCAGGCGGAATGCAGAGGCAATTGAAGGAGCAGTCACCATGTGTCTTTCCTCCCCCACAGTCCTCGGTGATGTCAGTCTGCTTTGCCCGCTTTCATCCGAATTTGGTGGTTGGTGGCACCTATTCAGGCCAGATTGTCCTCTGGGACAATCGCAGTCATCGAAGGACCCCTGTCCAGCGGACCCCCTTGTCAGCTGCTGCACATACAGTAAGTCAAGTTTCTACCATACCCCTGTCGTCTACCCAAGCCCTAGGAGAGGAAGCTGCTCATGGGACAGCTGCAGTATGACTGAGTTAGAAGTGACTGCCTCATAGGGACTGAGTCCTAACTGACTGCAATATGGCTTAGTGAATAGGAGATAAAGTGTGATGCTGCATGCCTCTAACCCAGCACCCTAGAGGCTAAGGCAGGAGAATTCCAACTTTGAGGGCAGCCTGTACTACAGAGAAAGAACCTGTCTCCAAAAAAAGAAAAAGAAAGTGGGCAAAAGTAGCATTGGCTTATACTTGGGAGGCACAGGCAAATGGATCTTTAGGAGATCTGGACAAGCCTGGTCTATATATTGAGCTCCAGGCCAGCCATGGCCACATAAGAAAAAGCACTTATGTGCCGGGCAGTGGTAGTGCACGCCTTTAATCCCAGCACTCAAGATGCAGGGCCAGGCGGATCTTTGTGAGTTCGAGGCCAGCCTGGGCTACAGAGTGAGTTCCAGGAAAGGCGCAAAGCTACACAGAGAAACCCTGTCTCGAAAAACCAAAAAAGAAAAAAAAAAAAAAGAAAAGAAAAGAAAAAGCACCGAATTTCAAGAAAGGTATTAGTAATCATAATAATCATCAAGGTCTAGCATATAGGAAGCTCTCCTTTGATGTTCCAGCCATCAGTGGAGAGGTTTTCCTGTAATTATCTAGCTAGAGAACATCTTCACATTGGTACTTTGAGATGCAAACATGTATTTTCAAATAGATCATAGAGAGTAAGTACCATGCCTAGTGATGGTATATGGGACATTTGCCAACACTTCTTTTCCATTTGCAATTTGAAAGGGTACTATGACTTTAAATTCTGGAATGTGTAGTGTCTCAACATGAAGTCTACAGTGACAGTATAATCCCCAGGGTTAAAAGTCAACATCTCAAAACCATTACCCATAATTTAGTAGAAGAGGTTCAGCATAGTGTTCACAAGACAACTGCTCTGTCATTTCCTTTAAGAGAATGACAGGTGTGAAGAGCAATTGTTAGGAGGGACGAGAAGACAAGCATGTCTCCATCAATTGCCACCACCTTGACATTCAGGGTAGCTGATGTACCTTCTCTGAAATGCTGAAATTATGCCCAAGGATACAGCCCCGGCATTGTTTCCAATTTCCTTAATGCGGTTGGTGTGCTGTTTCATCTGCTGGCGGCAAAACCATTCCAGCTTGGGAAATGGGTGGCGAGCCGCCTAGCTAAGACAAGAAGGAGGAGAATTCTCCCGCTCTTGTTAAGTTTGACAATGGGAAATCGCAAATGCCAAGTCAGTCCTAATTTTGATTGATTGGGAACAAAGACACATGCAAGTAAAAATGGTTCATGGGAATCTTGGGAAATTGATCTCGCCTACCCTATTTCTCCAAACTAATAACAGAAAATTGTGGCCCAAGAGAAGACCAGCCCCATGCAGGTGTGTGTCCCCTCTAGTAGCACAAAACCATTCTTTGGCTCTCTGTGGATGTCTGGAACATTTGTGAACAAGCTTCCAATTTTTCAAAAATGATAAATCCAACTGTACAAGATTTAGCAAAAGGCTTTTAGGGCATTCCAAATTCAGGTGTTCTGTGGAAGACTTGCCATTTCTTCTCCAAGTACCGAACAATGTGGCCATCACATCTGAAATGTTGTTATTATCAAGCTGAGTGCCATTGTTTCTGTTAGAAAATAAGACCCAAACACATTTCTTCTCTCTCTTGCTGTGTTTTGTCTGATTCATAGCTCAATGTGTACAGTTTGTTTTGTGTTTGTCTTTCAACTTCCGTCATTGCCTGGCTGATTGCTGCCAGGATCAAACAAACAAAAAAAAGTCTCTCTACAGAGGGCTTGTTAATTTCCCTTCACACCCACCACACATATGTATTTGGGGCAACAGGAAATCATAATTAAAACAAAATCCTTCTGCCACACAGCATGTTTATTCCTGAAGTAAATAAAAGCAAGCTGACATTTCTATTGGAAAAAGGGGGCTACACTGTTACCTTTTTGCCTTTTCTTTCCATTAAGTAGAGATTTTGCTTGTTTCTTTCCATTAAGTAGGCTGTTCTTTCATGGTCCTTTGGATCTATGACTCTTCTTGACCTTCAGGTTTCTGAACTGATTATAATAGTTTGGGTGATATGTGCTAAGTGTCAGTGGTCAATAGCAAAGTTCCATTTGACTCTTGCTAAAAACTCCAGGTAGCCTTCAAGTTCACAGCAATGACCCGTGCTTTTCACTGGAGGGATAAAGAAAATGGAGTTCAGTGCAGTGTCTTCAGAGATCAGTCCCATCAAGCCCAGACAGCAGCTTTCTGAATATTCCTTCTCACATAATCATCAGTTTTACTAAATCTGATATTTTCTAGGTACGTCTGTTACATCTGTTTTTCCATTTCATCTCTTCTCTGACTTTGGCCTGCTGCATAGCTCATGACTTAAGTTTGATGACACAGTGCTTTCGGTTCCCAAATACCAAAGACCTGAGAAAGACTGTTGGCTACAGTGCCGCATGCAGTCTCTGATACCTGCTGTATTTACTGTTGGGTGGATCCACTAATGCCAATACATGGGAAGGTGTCAGTAGGAGCCTGGCATGAAAAAGACCCAGGAACTTCCTGCCATTCCATCACCACAGGGAAAAGACGGTAGAGTGGTCAAAAAACACGTGTACTCTAACAGTGAGTTAATAAGCCTCATACTTCAGTGTACTAAAAATGAGAAATCATTGCTACACATATTTCTACACTATACAGTCAAAATGTAGGTAAATATCCTGTATTGTTCTCAGAACTTTACCCTTAGGGAACTCTGAGAAAAGACACTGTATTCAACAGAAAAATATTTGAAATGAAGAAAATGTTGGGATCTAGGTAGCCAAGGAAAATTTGAAAGACTTAGCTATAACTAGCCTAAAGCAAGATTTGGGGATTAAAAGTGGGGAGTATAAAAGAGTAATCTAAAATGTTCAAATAGTTGTATTGTTTTGACTCGAATGAACGAAGAGTAGCTCCGTGGGCTTTCTTTACCACTGCTACTCGGGGGAAACCCTCAGCAGTTACTGCTAACACTGACTGCCCTGGAAGAAAGGTGTTGCCGCCGAGTTTGGATGACTTCTAGGAAGAGGCAGCCAAGTAGCTACACTCAACAGTTATTGTTGCTCTTTCTGACCAGGAGTTTATATGATAATAATAGTCTCCGAACCATCCTTTCTGTAATACCAGTTTCCAAGTATTGAAGATTGTTTCATTGTAGTTGTGGCTAGGTATTATGGACACTAACTCATCAAGAGTACAGCTTCAACTGTCAGCTGTTTGTACAGAGAAACATCAAGTAAGTTGTGGTTTGGCCACTCGTGGCTAAGATGCCTGAAATCTAACCCAAATTGCTGCTAGGTTCTACTTATTCTAACCTTCCATTTAGTGTTTAGTGAGCAGCTGCAAATGGTTTTAGCCTACTGTGTAGAATTCTCCAGAACAGGATAAGCTTCTAGAGTCCTGACAGATGGCTAGTGCATCTCACTTCATTCCCAGGATGTATAAATGACCTTTGTCAAGGCTGGGGCCAAATTTAAGCCTCTATACAACTCCAACTGGTATTCTGAAAAATAAACCTCTCATCTTAGACTTTGAAATAACATCCAAAAAAAAAAAAACCCTAATTCTGTCTCACTAAGTGTATTATTACAGTACGTCCACCACCAGTATACCCCTCCTCAAATTAAACTAGTGAGTATTAACCACTTCTTAAAGACAACACTATCAAATGTTCGGCACTGGCTAGAATGCTAGAATGCATTAAACTCCGGATTTAGTAACACAGTCCTTCCACGACTATAGTTCTATGCCTTTGAAGACTGTCTCTCTTCATATTCACTTTGAGCTTAGAAGCTGTGCTTCGTAGTAGACTTACTCATGGAATCCAGACTCCCCTCCCTCCTTGCTCCTGCCTACCAATGATCATTTCTTCTCATTTCCTTCTGTTCTATTGCACTGCACCAAACTTCACAGGTGAAGCTTTGTACATGTTTCCACTACTGGTATTTGCTACAGAAATTTTACAGAATTAGGCTCACAAATGGCAAATGATGGGAAATTCCTATGCCAGCCAAATGATGTCACTCTGGTAGCCCTTGTGATGTTCTTGACACTCAGATGCAATCATTTCCCCGGCTGCAGCACCTGATTCTCCACGTTGATGTTTTTTCAGCACCCTGTGTACTGTGTCAATGTTGTCGGGACCCAGAATGCTCACAACCTCATCACTGTCTCTACCGATGGCAAAATGTGCTCCTGGAGCCTGGATATGCTCTCGACCCCACAGGTGCGTCCGTTTTAATCTCCACGTTACAGCATGCTGGCTCCAAGACCTGCCTGCTTAGGAACTTGTCTTCTAAAGACTCAGAGGCCTGGTTTCAGCAGTCTGCCCTTGAAGCCAAAACCTATTTCCTCTACCGCCCATAATGTCGTTATTGTAATACATTAATCCTTAGGTCAGTTTCAAATGAAAATGAAATAATCCATTTTCAAGCACAGTGATTATAGAAGTTGCCTAGAATGTGAATTGTGCTCACCCTATAGCACTGGGGAGCAATGCAAATAAGGTTGGAGCTCAGTAGCGCAACCCCTTCTGAGGACTGGCCTTGAAGGAAAACTATCCGAGCAAAACAGAAAGCCAAGCTGTTGCTTGTTTCTGTACCCTAGACAACCGCCTGTTTTCCTCTCTGGAATGTTTGTGAGCATGGCTCCTGCCGTTCCTTTCTCAATAAGTGAGAGGTTGAAAATGAAAAGGTTCCCGTGTTTCCAAACCACTACTGATCACAGCAACGGAAGCCAAACAAAGGAGCGGAGGAGAGAAAAATGCTGGAGGCGGGCGCCTGAGTGCCACTTTCAGAGCATGCACATGTGACATGCACATGTGTGCAAGCATGAATGCAGACATGCTCAAGCTTCCCACATGTCTTTGTGTGAAAAAACTGAAACATTCTCCTCCAACTTAAAACCATGAAAAGCTCTTCGGGACAGTCTTTGGCAGGTATGGGAGGAAAGTCATAGAAAATTTCCAGAAGATAATTCTCAGTCTTGAGATTCGTGTCCCCTCCCCTGGAATGACAGCTCTAGAATGTCTCCCACGCGATTTTTGAAGAGGATTAGTTTCAAAATATGTAAGGACATGTGGAAACTGTAAAGACTCCATTTAAGTCTCTACAGATGTAGAGACTACTAAAGCTAAGTTTTTCACATAACTTTAGGGGCACAGAGAGAGCGCTAATAAACAGGTCACAATTCAGCTTCCTGGTTTTGCCAATCTTTATACGGGTCTGCAGTTGTGTGCAGATAGTTTATGGTTTTGCATTAAAATTCTCAGCAATGTGTTGTTTTCTTTTAAAAGCATGGAGATTATAAACAGATATCAGAGCAAACCCTCTATTTGAGAATTTTTAATTGCCCATTTTGCTGATTAAACATGTGTTTGTTTAGGTTAAGGCAGTGGTGTGGGAGCCCCCAGCCCGTTTTTTATTATACTTAGCATGCCCACAGATGCCTGGCTCTGCATGGAGATGGAGTATTTCATAGACTTGTCCCCAGGGAGGGCAGGGATAAGTGGGCCATCTCACAGTTCCCTTCCCCCACTCCCCTCCTCTCCACCCCTAGTGAGTGACCAACAGTCATTTCCTTCCTTACCACTAACTTTAGAGACAGGGCAGAACATCAGATGTTCCATTTTCTATGTTACTGTCAGGGCAGCCTCCCCTTTAGTTAGCATGCTGGGTGCTCTCGATGTGGGGATGTCATGAATGGTCAGTACTACATGGGGCCTCAGGGTCGGTGTGACTGTACCCTGTCAGCAAGGATTTCCAGCTGATGGACTCTGTGGCCAAAACAGCTTGGTTGGCTTGCACAGGAAAATCTCAGCCCTCATACAACTCCATGAACAATTTGTGCCATGCTTCAGATACACAAAATAGGGTGCTTGATGTAAATAGCCAGGAACAATCAAGGGCATTGTTGGTACTTATTCTTCATTATCATTAAACTTAATTTAGCAGAATGTCTTTCTTAGACAATTATTTTAAGTCATGTGTGTCTGTGTGACTGTGTTCCATGTGCATGGAGGTGTCCATGGAGGTCAGAGGCATCAGATCTCCTTGAGCTGGAGTTACAGACAGTTGTGAGCCACCTGACCTGGGTGCTGGGAATGGAACCCAGGTCTGTAGCTAGAATTTTTCTCTCCAGGTCCCGCCAAGTCCCGGCAGTCCCATAGCCCACTAATAAAATAAACATACAGACGCTTATATTATCTAAACTGCTTATTCTATTAGCTCAGGCCTACCATTGTCTAGTTCTTACTCTTATACTCAGCCTATTTCTGTTAATTTATATGTCACCACGTGTTCCGTGGCTTTACCTGCTGCCTTTACATGATGCTCCCTGGATGGCAGGCTGGCGTCTTCTCCTCTCCGCCTTCCTGTTCTCTCAATTCTCCTCTCTGCTAGTCCCACCTATACTTCCTGCCTGGCTACTGGCCAATCAGTATTTTATTTATCAATCAATCTTCCACAGCACTGGTCCTGTGGAAGAACAGTCAGTGCTTTTGACCTCTGAGCTACCTCTTCAGCCCCCAGAAGCGTATGTGTATGTCTTTTGACATACTCTCTAAACTTAACAAATAGTTTTATCATAAAAAAGACTCATGTGCTATCTTAAGCACTTATTTAAATACCTTATAAGCTCAGAGCCTGTCCACCCATCAGCTACCCCTCATGGGGTCTACTTCCTGTTGAATTCTGGCTTTTATGACCTGAGTGACAATTTCCTGGTCTCAGTTCATTGAGGACCCACAGTCCCTCTGTGACAAATGTGTTTAGTACATCTGATATTAATACACGTGTATTCTCACGAACAATTGATTTTGAAAATGTTTGTAAATACAAGGGTATTGTGTGTTTTATTAAAGCCTGGAGCTGACAAGTATAATCATTACAGTATTATCTTTAGTTTCTGCACCATTAGTTTCAGAATTCTCACCTGTCATCTCTGCCTGGCTGGGGAAGCAGCGGCCCATGCTGATGAAATCCAGCCGGCCTGAAACCAGAGACACGGAGCAGCCTGGATGTCAGGGGCAGGAGAGCCTGGCTTCTAGCACTGTGGGGGTCTTTTGTAGTGCTGTGTGAAAAGCAAGCAGACGATTTGGCCAAATGATTTTTCCATGCTGTCTTTGGCATGGTGAGGGGTTGACAGATGGAAATGTAACCACACCGTGTTTTGGTAGGAGAGCATGGAGCTGGTGTACAATAAGTCCAAGCCTGTCGCTGTTACGGGAATGGCCTTCCCAACGGGAGACGTCAACAACTTCGTGGTTGGCAGTGAAGAAGGTACCGTCTACACAGCTTGTCGTCACGGAAGGTGATTTTTCTGTTTTCTTTCTGATGACGTGGTCTTCATTTTCCAAACTCTGGCCATCTAGATTATAACCACCTTGCTTTGTAAGATGGTAATTTCTAAAGAAACACAATGTATGACCTCAAAACTATTAGCTTAAAGCACACATCTGTCTGGGCCCTGGTGACTTACAAACCTCTGGGCACTTCACAGTGTCTTGAAGAAAAATGACTTCTTTACAGAGCCTATCACACTCCCTATTCCTTGCCAGACTCATTTTTTGCACACACCATCAAGCTCCAACCGTGTACCCCTCAGAGATTAACGCCCCCCAAATATTGCCTATCTCTATGTGCCTTCATGAGTCAGTTCCTCTGTTTTCTACTTGGACTAGCATTTGACTTCATTGCCTTATATCCCTTAGCATCTAACATACAACCAGGCATGGTCCCACATTGAAGTCTTTCTGACCCTCTTGAACAAAGAAACAAAAACAAAATGAACAGACACATAAAAAAGAAAAAAAACAGCACCTTTCTCCATTACAGCTTATGGAATTTCATCTTGTTCTGTCAGTTCATTCTTTCAAGGAGATTTTGTTAAGAATCCACTCTGAATCAGATACCATCATAACAATATAGTAAAGTGCAAGGTACCTGTGTCCTTGTTGAGAGTAAAGACTGATACAAAAGTAAATAGTTGCTTAAGAGCCATCATGACAACTGAAGTAGGATAAGCAAGAGGGAACCATAGCCAGCCATACTGATTCTTTTATATATTCTTCTGCGTACATCTGCACTAGCATCCATCACATTTTGTTTCAATCAATCATGCATCTGCCATACTTCTCTTAAACTATTTCCACCTCATCTTTGATTTCCTGGCACGTAGTTAATAGGTGAAGGACTGAAAATTTAAATAATTTAAACTTAAATAAAGAAATTACAATATCTAAATAATAAAAGAAGTACCTTAAGACCAGGTGGTGGTGGTGAACACCTTTAATCCCAGCACTCCAGAGGCAGAAGCAGGAGGATCTCTGTGAGTTCAAGAACAGCTTGGTGTACAAAGTGAGTTCCAGGATAGCCAGGACTATTACACAGAGAAACTCTTTCTGGAACCCTCCACCCCCCGCCAAAAAAATAGATCCTCCCTCCAAGTCAAAAGGGTTGGAGCAGTGTGAAATATACACATATCCACAGAACTGTGCAGTTACCAGTAGACATTGGCAGATGCCTCAGAAATCAGCCATAACAAAGTGGATTCCAGCCACTTGGATTTAACAGGTGACCTCACATCTTTTAAAAGGATGTCTGTATTCACACTGATGCTTAATTTCTCTTTCATTTTCATAGTTCTTGGCCAATTGATTTTTCATCTCTTGCACTCATCCCAGGCTATTTAGACTTAACAAGGAATCACAAATTGTTTAAGCTCAGCTACGTGAGATTTTCCACTCTAACGCTACAAGCTGTGATGTTTCTACTGCTTCAGCGTTTGTCCTGCTCACAGGATTTAAAGAAGACTTGGGAAATTCAGCCTCACAGGTCCATGTCCAGCATCTCTATAACACTAAAACCAGACTACACGCACACACCAAACATAAAAAGATCCAGTCATTGCATTCATTTGCTCAAACACGTTCTGCGCTCCTCCTCTGGACAGTGTGTTGCTGGAGGCTCTAAATAGACAGGTGTCACTTAAACCTGGTTCCTGTTGTCAGGAAACTAGTGGCAGTGGGACTAACAAGTGCACAAACATCACCCTGCATCACCCATAAATATGCCATTCTTGGTATGCGACACACAGATCCAGTGAGTTAAACACGTGGCCACAGTTCCATCTCCGTGTGCACTCGAATCAACAAGTCAGCCTTTCAGTTAACCCAATCCAGCTACAGCCCAGTGTGTCTACTCGGAGTGTTTATGAGCTAGAGTGTACATTCTGGTTTTTCCCATACTTTTTAAGTGAATCACCTTGTAAATGGTGGGTATTTTTATTTTGTGGCTATTGCAAACAGGACTAGAGTATGCATTATTGTTCAAAAGAATGTGGCTCTGACTCACACCACAAATATCTTTACTAAAAGTTTGACTTTGCTTTTGACATTGGTCCATCCATCTGAACTATGAAATGCAAATCTTGGTAAAGTCATAACATAGCAAGTGCTGGCCCTGTAGTAATGTTAAATGGGTCATTTAGGGCTACGGGGACAGGTGGGGGATTTTTCACCTTACATAAAGTGCAAATCCAAGTCCACAAATCAAACAAGGTCCTCACTTTGCACCCTATAAATCCTTTCAGGATGTCGCTAAGAACAAGTGGAGCCTCACCAGTGGCCACTTCAAAGCTCAGCTCCTCCTGTTCATCAGGGCACATTTTGCTGATCACTGTTGGAAGCACTGTTAGCCGTTTACTAGGCATAATCTCTGAGTGCTTGTAACATGGAAGATACTTAGTGCTTTGTTTGTGAGTCCAAATCTTACTCAGCACATTGACATTTATTGGTACTCTGGACCAAAATGTTTTAAAAACTGAATTCATTTTCGCTTTTAGTGACATAATATTGAGATTCTACAATCCCTACATGTTTGTCATACTTAAAGCCTCATGCATATGGATTTTTTAAATATAGCATTGTGGGTATATTTTCTAAGAGTTTCCTAAGTGTGTATGACTGCATGTAGACTATTGTGTAATAAAGGATGGCTGAAAATAATCCCAGCTCGGTTAAATAATCCATGTTAGAGAATGACTTGTAAAATGTGCATCCCTATTTCTCAAATGTACTCTTTTTAAGAAGCATAGGTTTCTCTTTTCCTTTGTTATCTAATTCAGCAAATATTTATAGAATATTTACTGCATAGTAAACATTACATCAAGAAATGTAAGATAGCTCCCCTTATAGAATTTACAAAATGAATCTCTAATCTTACTTCATTTTCCAATGAAATGAAAATATCATTTTTCTGTATTATATTGATACCATGTAAATTATTTTGAAGTAACAAAGGTTTTCATCAGTTGTTACTTTTTTTTAGGTGTGTCAACTTAATTTGAGACATTTCCTTTGAGGAATAAACAACTGTTCCTTCAAAGAATAATTGAATTTTATAGCCAAGAAACTCCTTAGAGAATACTCAAATAGGGCCTGAGTATCTCAGGAGTTTGTTGCGTCATAAATAAGAAAATTCCTGAGATTCAAGTGCATTTGTTTCACTAAAACAGCTTCCCCCAAAATAATAAAATCTGTAAGGCCACTGGAAATAGATAAATGATAAAAATTTTCTTACTAAATTCTTAAGATTTCTCAATCATCGATGTCTTCCTCTCAAAATTGCTGTGAAAATGGTTTCATTCTTGGTCGTGTGGGGTTGTTCTAACACAGATGGACACTGTTTTATTTAATTAACCATTGCTTTACAAAGGTCACTGACATGCTGCATGTGTTCTCTCTGCAGCAAAGCAGGCATCGGTGAGGTCTTTGAAGGTCACCAAGGGCCAGTGACAGGAATTAACTGCCACATGGCAGTGGGTCCCATCGACTTTTCCCATCTGTTTGTCACATCGTCATTTGACTGGACTGTCAAACTGTGGACCACAAAGGTAAGGATGCCTTGATAGAAACTGTCCGTAATCCACAGGGGAAGAGGATGCTTCCTCCTGGGAGAGCTGCAAAGAATAACTGTACCGGGCATTGAGATTCAGAAAACCTACCGGGGAACGCCATCTGTCTAGGAGCTAATTAAGGCCTGAGGGTCTTTTCACAGTCCACACTTACTGTAAATATTGAAGTTATAGTTGAAAACAGGTGATTTGTGGGGGGGAAAAAAGTACAAAGGACTCAAATAATGATAAATCCAAGTCCTCCTTTACTAATGTTACTAATGTTAACCCACACAAATCTTGCTATTAATATCTCTAGGATCTGTAACATTTACTTCCACACATTCATAGCTATGGGGGAAATGTTTGTGTGGTTTGTCTCATCATTTGATTATTTGTTTGTTTGTTTGTTTGTTTGTTTGTTTTTGTGGTCTATTTTGGTTTCTTGAGCCTCTGGGGAAACTGGAATATGGCCCTATATTACTTATGCTTTAAATGCCATTTGTGGTGGGACAGAAAAAAAAAACAAAAAATCACACACCTTTGATTTCAGTACTCTGAAGGCACAGGCCTGCGGGTCTCGGAGCTCAAGGCCAGCCTGGTCTATAGAGTGAGTTCCAGGATACCATGGCTACACAGAGAAACTCTGGGGAAAACAAGGATGTTCTTTAAAAAAAAGAATCAAAGCCCACCAGAAAGAAAGGTACAGTGACCTAGAGAATGCAGAGCAGTGGACAGACGGGAAACAGCAGAGAAGGAAGGGCAATGACGACAGAGCACTAAAAGGATAAAAGCCACAGAAATGGGTGATTGGCGATGTGATGGGCAGGACTGCAAGTCAGAGTCTGGTGAGGTGCCCATCTACCCAAAATGGGGAGCTCTGGGTTCAACAGGGGACCCTCTATCAAAATATTAAGGCAGAGAACGTTTTTCCAACACCCAGCATCAACCTCTGGCCTTCACACAAGCACACACAAGAGTAAACACACTCGCACACAGGCATGCACACATCCACACAGACAAGTCCCCACGCAAAGAACCTAGTGGCCTGTGGCAGCTTTCGCTGCATGAGTGAAGCATGTTGGGAAGGGCTTTCTACAAACTGAGCTTAGGGTACCTGGGAGACACAGTGTAGGGCCTTCAGCAAGCCGTTTGCTGTGAAGGACAGGAGGAGGAGAAGGAGAACACATCTGGAAGCAGTCAGAATAGCTGGCAACCATAGTCACAGGAGAGGGTCTGAAAAGAAACATGGAGACTCAGTGGAGAGTGTCTTGAAGGTAGGCAAGAGATGTGGGGCCAGAGAAGGAGCTGGAAGTGAGTAAGGGAATGGAAGGGAAGTGGGGTGTGTGTGTGTGTTCCTGGGTCTTCAGGGAGATAGTAATGCTAAGATGACAGAAGTTGCCCTTCATTGTCTGGCAGTATCCACAGCCTCATTTCTAAGAGAAACTCGAATGAAATTCACGTTCAAAAAAATGTATTTCCAAATATCAGGTGAGAAGAATCTAACATTTTCATATCTGGAAGCAGCCAGCCATTCTTACCCACTGCTTCTGGAAATGTAAAAATGGGACAGAATCATGGAGAGTAGCTTGGAAAGACCTAAAGATACTGCAGATCCTAACAAGCCATTCTCATAGGGAATCCGTGCCAAAGATACACTAGCCAAGTAAGATAGGAAGTCTGCTGAAAAGCAGTCATTGAAACACCAACCAAAGAACAAAAGGCTGAAAAACCCCAGAGATCTGCATTAATCCACTGTGAGAAGGAAAGTAGAAAAGTAGGAAGACTTCTCCACACTGTTCTGAGTTGATGAGAATGAATATCTAAATTAGAAGAGTTAGGTGGAAAAGTGTGTGAATAGTACTTCATTATTTCTTCTATTTGTTTATATATTTTTGAAACTTTGAAGAATGACCTACACACATTATCTACTTAACAAAAACAATAACCACACTTCTTTAAATATACTCTGCTTTGTAGATTTGATATTGGAGTCATTAAAGTATTTTCTTAATTAAAAAAAATAAGACAAACTTAAAAATTGATTCCTAAGAATTTAAAAAAAAAAAAAAACAAAAAACATGATATCAATCACTTTATTGTGCTTTGAAGTGATGGCAAAAAAAATCCCTATACTGAGAAATGGTTTGAAGTAGCTTTAATCCCCCAAACTTACATTCATAAAGGAGTATATTTCAAGAAGAAAAAATACCGAGAGAGAGAGAGAGAGAGAGAGAGAGAGAGAGAGAGAGAGAGAGAGAGAGAGAGAGAGAGAGAAGCAGCCTTAAAACAGTTGTAGTACTAATGTGACTGGTGGGTGTTGGCTACCACTGTTGTGATTGTTAGGTCTGCATGTAAAAAAAACAAACAAAAGCAAAAAAACAAAAAACAAAAAACAAAGCACTGTGTTGCTATCATTGAGAATTGAGATGTAATCAGGAGGATTGATGGGAGCTACAGAGGCCTGGGATGAAGCAACAGTTCTCTAGCACTCCTGATTGAGAAGCACCTGTAAGAATTTGGGGTATTATCTTTTAGAAAACAAAATATATTCATTGTTCTATGTTCAAGAAAGATCTAGAATCTATGACCACTCCTATGACAAAGACCTTTCTCATCTCAAAGTGTGATCCCTATGCTCAAGGTCCTTTAGAAACCAGGGACCCGGCAGGACTTTTCTGATTCTTACTCTGAAGCAGGATGCAAAATAATTTTGTGTTCCCAACTACAGTATTTTTGTCAAAAGATTAGAGGCCATGCTGAGTAAGATCTTCTGGCCAAAACATTTTAAGAATGTGTAATGCACTGGAGAAAATAAACCAACATAAAATCTTTATTGGTTACTTTTGGAAAAGAAGAGACAAGTAAGCTCATTGTTTTGAAATTTGGTGAGTAGGAGAAAGAATGAAACATGTATCCTACTTTTCCAACAAGATTTGTGCTTCAGAGTTACTAAATGGTTGATAACAGTTTTTCTTAATTGATATATTCCAGACTATGCAGAAATATGAGACAATTTTGAATTTTATCATTTTACAACTCCTAATGATTACAGCAATGATTATGGCTGATAATATTGAGAAAACTGGAAAGAATTTGTGATTAGGATAGTAGGTATGTCACTTTTATAGAGGGCTTGTACACAAAATCAGTCCTGAATCTTATCAATCTTCAGCTCTGTGAGATTAGGTGCAAAAGGAGACAGACACCGTTAGTTAAATAACACCACAGGTATGTAGCTAGTCCTGCCGGGCTGTGGGGAAATTGATAGGACAATGAATTTCATTTCTATAACAAAGCTCAAAAAAAGCAAACAAACAAAAACCAAATATAAGTGAAAATTGTATACCAAAACAAAACAGAACAAAACCAAATTTGAGACTTTTCAAAAAAATCTCAAAACAGGACTCTTACACAGATCTTAGTTAAAACTGACAGCTTGTTTAAAAGGTTAGAAAGCAGCCGGGCGGTGGTGGTACATGCCTTTAATCCCAGCACTCAGGAGGCAGAGACAGGCGGATCTCTGTGAGTTCGAGGCCAGCCTGGGCTACCAAGTGAGTTCCAGGAAAAGGCGAAAAGCTACACAGAGAAACCCTGTCTCGAAAAACCAAAAAAAAAAAGAAAAACAAGTAAAAGGTTAGAAAGCTGTCAAAAACACATGATTATTACTTAATGGCATTCATTAACTTTTAGATATGATAGTGATATTAAATAATTTACATGGTTTTATATTTTAGGGATACATATCAGAATATTTATATAAAATATATCATTTGTGTCTCAACTTTTTGGTTAAGATCAAATGCAGAAACCTTACTGATGCCAGTGGTTCAAAATAAGCCATTTGGCCAAGGGAGAGCTTGTGAATCCAGATAAGTAAGATTGGACATGTGTAGGTAATTATTGAAGCTGAGTGACTGACAAGACTCTAGTCCAGTTATCAATATATGCTTGCCATGTTTGAAGTCTTCTCTAACAACATTTAAATAAAAAATAACAGAGAATAACACTGACAAATATTCAGAACTGTAATGTGCCTATTGTATTTATCAACCCATAAGCCATCAGTGCTCGGGGAAAATACAATGTCTTTGGCGTGTGTTAGAGGTGCACAAGTCACAATAGGTCAAGGAGTGGGTGCAAAGTGAGAAGGAACTGGAAAAGCCAGGATCTTTCTTTTATTTCTTCTGACTATGTTATTTTAAGAAGGAGTCTCTCGTAGCCCAAGACGGACTCATAATCACTATATAACAGGCAAGCCTTAAACTCCTGAGTCTCCTGCCTGCGCCTCCCTAAGGACTAGGACTACAGACCTGCACCACAATGGTTGTTCTTGTTATTGTTTTTCTTCTGTAGATGTTTAAAGGTTAGAAGATGCTTCTTGATGTTGCTCTTGTGGACGAGCTGGGAAAGAAAGAAACAAAATCTGTAAATATAAGCTGGAGGAAAGCATGGTCAGCATGTCAGCATAGACGGTATCCCCAGCAACGGCAGGGCAATGAATTTTAAATGTGAGCAATGACATCTATTCTGTCATAACAGAGGGACAGGAAGTACAGGATGAGATAAGCACAATCCACCAGGTTGAATGGCTGGAGAAAGCCAACACTGATAATGGCTGTTTTCTTAACAATGTAGGAGACTCGGTGTGAACAAAACAAGAGGCTCTGGGCAAGGTGGCAGACCATTGGTGGTGAGAGAACAGTAATGTCATGTTTCTACCTTCAAAGCAGATTCTCCGCATCAGAAGTCAGCAGTACACATTCAGACATAGACAAGGGAGGGAGAAGGTTCCGGACTGGACCAGGGCCAGAATGTGATGGAAGTAAACTAGAGCATAGAACTCAGAGACAGGAGCAAGAAGGCATTTGGTGTTAAAAGTTCATGCAGAGAAGAAATCAAAACAGACAGGGAAAGGAAGGGGAACGAGGGGCTGGAACCCAGGGACAATCAAAGGATGAAGGAAGCAACTGGGAAGACCATAGCGAGAGATCACTGTTGGGAAGTAGGGTGTGCGGAGTTAGTATTTCATGAACGCCTCGCTCCAAGTGAGTTTTAAGAAGTCAGTAAGGATGCGGTTTTCCATAGCTGAAATCTAGTGAAAGTGGAATTCATTGGAAATACGGAGAACATAAACAGAAGGCAGAGGTGCTGTGATGCTGTGGCTTTGGAATGGGTCAGAACGATGAGTAGAGCAGGGCGGAAAGGGAGGCCATGTTTTCAGTGACTAAGTCTTGAGTGAGGGGGGTGAGAGATCACAAAGGCAAAAAATGCTAGAGGCATGTGGCTGCCTTAACAGAAGCAGGATTTTCCCTGGAGCTGAGAAGCAGTGAGGCAGGCAGTCCCAGAGAGCAAGGAGGAAGCCTTTCCACTCAGCATCTGGGAGGAACACACACAGTAACAAACAGCTGCTATTTGTTCTTAGCTAAGACGGGAAGGAAAGTCTTACATCAGTCTAGGGCTCCACTGAGGCAGGCACTAGAGAGCTACCAACTGGATGGCTGAAGATGCAGGGAAAAGCATTAATTAAAAAATGAGAGGCCTAGCAGTGACAGGGATGCTGAGCACATTGGAAGCTTCTGGAAAGACGGGAACTGTGAGTAACTGATTTAGAGGAGATACATACCAATAGAAATCTCTACCCAAAAATCCTGTGCAAATGTACAAAGAAGGGAGAGTGTGGGTGGGGCTCAAGCCCAGACCTGGCGTTCCAGCAGAACGAGGACAGCTTGAAGGGAGCTGAGATTAAAACATATTACACATCCATCCCCGGCCCCATCCCTGACCACACCAAGTTCCATCATTTAACCGCTGTCAGGGAAGACTTCGCTGTGAAGCAGAAACTTTGTTGGAGTGGTTTTCCTCATAAACAGAGGGCCAGGCTGCATTCCAGGCAGCTGAGTCAACACACGCATAGGCAGACATTTTTATCCAGAGGCTAGAAAGTAAGGGTCCAGAGAGGACATAGACAAGAGAGGGAGAGTCTAGAAAGTAGCTGTACTTGATGTTCATTTTTATTTTATTAGGTGATGGCTAGCCATGGGGATAATTAATTGAAATTTCATTTTAAGGAATTTTTGTGATACAAGAAAGGTGAATTTGCATGGGCAGCCCACATCAACATTTCTTGAGCTGATACTGCATTGTGCTAAATGTTTTAAATGTATTGTTAGTCCATTAAATCTTCACCATGAATTTCTGAGTTGATAGTATTCTATTTTATAGACCAGGTATGAAAGGGTAAATGACTTGGCTGGTATATTTGTCAAATAATTGGGGACACTAAGTCTAAACTCAGTTTTGTGTGACATGGAAACCTAGTGGGGACATTTGGACCATAGAAGAATACAGTCATTACACTGTTTTAGAAACTAAAGAAAGGAGACTATAAAAAATGTGGATTAACCGTGGGTGGTTGAGCTGGGCAGTGATGGTGCACGCCTTTAGTCCCAGCACTATGAGGCAGAGGCAGGCAGATCTTGAAGACAGCCTGGTCTACAGAGCGAGTTCCAGGACAGCCAAGGCTACACAAAAAAACCCTGTCTCAGACAAAGAGTGTGTGGTTGAAGCATGGAGAAATGTGACGCTAGGTGGAGAGTGGTGGAAAGGATGCATGTGAGATTGACAAGCTGTCACAGTAGGTCTAGCTAACTGGCTGTGCAGAATAGAGAGTACGGGAAGGAACTGAGGTGTCTGCTAGCCGCGATGAGAACTGAGATATTGGAAGGAGAGAAAGGATGTTTATTCCGCACTTTTAGAGGTGTAAGGCCAGTCTCTTCCTCTGGAGGATGCCCACATTGAGCAGACTTGAGTACCAGCTGAGACTAAACACAGAAGCTAACATAAACTTTACAAGATGGTAAGAACAGAGTTCCATCTGGTGCTACAATTTCTGATATAATTAATATATGGGAGGCTATACTGTGTATGAGTTTGGTACCCCAAATGATTCTCACCTTCTGAGGTGGTCTTGAAAGAATTGCATCCTTGAATCAGTTACTTACCTCATCACTGTGACAAAATACAGAGCAGGAACAACTGAAGGTAGGGGAGGTTTATTTCTGCTTACAGTTTCAAAGGTCGTCCTTCTGAACAGGGGGGGAGAGCGGCCCGTCTCATGCTAGCAAGGAAGCAAGAGAAGGAATAGAGGGTGGGCCGGTGCGAAGGGAAAACACCCAACTCCTGCCCAGTGACCTGCTTTCTCCAGCCAGACCCCACCTCTGCCTCTCACCACTTCAGAATTCTATCAGTCCTTCTAAGGGGTAGCCCTTCCCTTGAGTCAGAGCTCTGGTGATCTAGTTGTCTCGAGAAACATCCTTCTTTAATATGACCAAGGATATGCTTTAATGATCTCCTGGATGTTTCTCAAGTCAATCAAATCAGCAGTCGAGACTAACCCTCATACTTCTCTCTTAAACCAAAAAAAGTAGGAAATGTTTTACAAAGTAACAGTATCTCTAAATTTTATTTATTAAAACTTCCCAAAACTATAACAGCAAATCATCCTGACAAAAATGGCTAAATGGGGAAAAGTTACTCTTATTTTGAAATTACTAATACCATAGTTATCAAGCTAGCCGTAGTGCACACCTGCAACTCCAGCCTTGGAGAGGCAGAAGGAGGGGGGAGGAGGAGGGAGGAGGAGGAGGAGGAGGAGGAGGAGGAGGAGGAGGAGAGCAAGCTTGACGTGAACTTAAGCTACATAGAGGCCCTGCCTCAAACAAGAAATAAAACAAAATAAAGGTCAAAAGACTAATGTGTGATTAAGGCTTTGGTTTGTTTTTATTTTTGTTTTTTCTCTTATTGGCAATGAGTTTTTAGAGAGATTTACAAAAGAGAAAGAAACAAAAGGGGAAACACCGATATCCACCCTGAGATGTATTTAGGGGATGTCTGACGGTAAAGGCAATACAATTAATGACATCCTTTTGTTTTATTTGATTTATATTTATTATTTATTTGCTCTTCTGATAGGACCAGGGATTGACCTAGGACTTCACACACGCTAGACAAGCATTCTACCTCTAATCTCTATGCTCAATCTCATTTTTATTTGTAAGCATCATGATATGACCATTTTTTAATAATATAATTTCTTCACTACCTGAACTCGCAGCACATTTTGCTTCAACTCTTTGCAAGTTATTATAATGAAAGAGTGAAGGAGACAAGTGGTATGACCTTCACCCCAGGATTAAAGAATTAAAATGTAAATAGATGTAGAAATATTATAGTTATAGTTAGGCAGATTATTGACAGAATACAGGAGATCTCAGTGGGGGGATAGAGCAGTCAGCTGTGTACTGACTAGAGTTTGGAGAGCCCAAACAGTGCATGCTCTCTACCTGTGGAGACCACCATGGGACATGATCCTGTGTCCCATCAGCCTCACCTGGTCCTGTTTCTATATTGACCCGACTTCGTTTCCCTCCTATTTATTGAAACAAAGCAAAGCATAAATGCGCATCTGCCACCTTGCTTCCCTTTTCTGTCCTGCCCATCGCCTGCCTTTTCCCACCAATGTGCAGCATCAGTCTCTACAATCACCCTCTACCCCAGGACCACCCTGGACCTCCTCTGTCAAGTCGCCCTGACCCTCTCGTCTCTTCCAGGGCTCATTTTGCCAATTTCATTTCCTTTGATGACTTTGTTATTTTAGTGCTGGTTTGTCCTTCCCAGCGGCCTTTCAGGGAGCATCAGAGAGTGGGGCTGCACCTGGAGTCAAGTCCTGCATCTTTAACTCTGTGCTCGATGACCCTTTTAAAAGTGAGAAAATGCATTACCTGAATACATTCTGTTGAGTACCAACCCTTACCTTTTACTGTATCTTAGCATATTAAATTTCCCATCCATCAAAAAAGCCTAGGGTCGATTCTCAGAAATAAAGTATGCACTCTTGGCTGGATTAAAACATTCATTATTCCACTCTGCTTCTCTGTTTGCTGAGGTTTGGGCTAATTTTTTTTCCCTGTGCTGCTGTTTAGCTTAGTGGCTAGACAAGTTATGAGTCTTTGGACTTTTTATCATTTCATCCAGTTTGGAAAGTTTCAGTGGATTCCAATTAAACATTAGGTTAATATTTATTTTGGTCTTGGTACAGCTTCTTAAGGATTTAGCTTCCTGATACTGTTCATGTATTTGCCAGGTCGGTTCCTTTCCTTGGACTTCCAAGAGCTTATGTTTCTTCTGCTTATATTGACACTATCTGCTAAATTCCTTCTGCATTAGACTTTTGAGCTCTGAAACTTCACTAGCTTATACTGACTATTCTAGTATATGGCCTGACTTAACTCCCATATTGGTATTTGATGGCGGTGTTGGACACAAGCCTGGAGTTCCCATGATGCAATGTGATTGGTGGAAATCTCTGACTCTCTCTGGGGATATCTTGACATTGTATAATCTGTCCTGGTAGTTAAAATACATTTCTGGCTGCTAATCTTTTAACAAAGCAGTGACTCTGAGGGTGAAATGTTCTATGTGACTGACAGATGATAACTTTACACAAATAATTCAGTTTCTAAGCAGTTACTGTGAAAATTAGTAAGGCCTACCTGATTTGTATAGCCTCTGCCCAGGCTAAAATATAAAGTGACTCTCTTAACTGGTTGCCTTCCCTCTTAATTACTAGAAAAGAATAATAATTTGAAATTATTTCAAATAAAAGATTATAAAGAGCTTTTCCTTTAAAATTCCTTTCCAGATGAATTAATTAAAAGTTATTATGATGGGTAAATATACCACAATGATAAAAAATACTTTGGTCCACTGAATCACAGTGGTTGTGTAACTACAATGCCCTCCCTCCCTCCCTGGGAGACTGTGGGGTCCTTGAAGAAAGATCCGGATCTTTTTCTATATATATATTCCCAGTGCCTGGTGTAGCACTTGGTAAATCATTGGGCTAACATTTGTACAAATAAACCATGGATTCTCTATAAGACGTGTGTTAAAGATATCCTGCTAAAAATTTTTATTAAGAACGCTATGAAGCAATAAAATTCACAACTGTAATTTACATGTATTATAATTATAAAACTGACATTAGGCTTTAAGAATCTGATTAGGAAATATTTATGTATAATAATATGAAGGTGAAAAAATCCCTGGGCAAGCACTCAGGAATAGAGTGACATCCTCTGGTATGCCTTACCAGGACAATGAGTACAACTGTAATTCCCAGTTGAAACGACCTAAAGCTCTGAGCCACCATAATGTGTGTCCTCGACTCTGCGCTCCCTCGAGAACACTCATCCAGTGATGGAGGTGGGCAGCTCCCAGTGTCTCTGCGGCCGGGATACTTGCTCCTGGACAATCACTCCCTGGAATGTTATAGTGCTCTTACACACAGGAGTGCTCTTTCTAAAGATTATTCTGAAAATCTGTCTCTGGTGCACTGTTACTCCTTGAGAAGAATGGGACCATGTACCTGTCTAAACTATAGTTTATAAGGGATGTAGCCAATTCACAGGAAGAAGGAATGGAAGCAGGAGGTCCTGAAGGGGTGTCTCAAAGCCTGTGATGTCCAAGCTAAAGTTAGAAGTAGGTAAGGGGGATGAGGAAGGGAGCTCAAGTAGGATGAAGGGAGCATGTGAATGCACAGAAGCCTGGGGCAGTGGACTTGCTGGCGGTGAATCTGCAGTGATTATCTTAGTGCTGCAGTCTCTTCGCCCATCGCTATTCCATCGACGTGTGAAGATTAAACAAGCTAGTAAAGGGGAAGCCTTTGGACCATGGAAAGCATTGAAAGAGGTAGCAACAGTTTTTACCATCACTGTTACTAAGTACAGTCATTGTTCTTAGTGTGGTTTGGATGTTACAGTTCAATCTTAAATGTCCTCTAAAATCCATGTATTAAAGGTCTGGTCCCAAGATGACACCATGGGGAGGCAGGGCCAAGATGGAGGCCCTTAGCCATCAGAGGTATCTCCCTAAGGGGAACAATGGGACTCTAGTCATTCCTTTATGTAGCAGGAATCTTAAAAGTTCTTATTAATAAAATCAAACCCAAGGCCAGTTATTGGGGTCCATGCTGGTAGATCAGAGAGACAGAACAAGCCACAGCTATCTCACCTCACCAGTTCCTCAGCTGGTCCTGTTTCCCCAGACTGGAGGCCTCTGAGTCCTCATCCGGAATGAATCTCAGCTGAACTGTGTTGCTCCAAAGCCTGAAAGCTTAACCAGCCAAAATCATCTAGTTTCTGGTCCTCATGACTTATATATCTTTCTGTTTTCTACCACCACTCCCTGGGATTAAAGGCTGGCTTTCTGGGATTAAAGGCGTGTCACCATGCTTGGCTATTTCCAATGTGGCCTTGAACTCACAGAGATCCAGAGGGATTTCTATCTCTGGAATGCTAGGATTAAAGGTGTGAGTGCCACCATTTTCTAGCCTTTGTATCTAGTGGCTGTCTGTTCTCTGACCCCCAGATAAATTTATTAGGGTACACAATATTTTGGGGAACACAATACCACCACACCTTTACTTTATGCTTCTTATCATAGGGCCACTGAATTTCTTCCTGCTTATATCCACCCATGATAGGTACCCCGTTCACCCACTCATAGGCCCGAAACAATGGGGTGAACCAATTATGAGCTAGAAACCTCAAAACTGTGAATCAAAATAAAACTGTGATGTCATCTGATAGAATATACACAAAACTGTGATGTCATCTGATAGAATTCACACAAAACTGTGATGTCATCTGATAGAATTCACACTTCCTGCTGAAGATGGCAAGGATGACAGCTTATGGTGGAATGGGACCAAACTGTCCTTGGCTTTTAGTAGTGTGACAGTGGCTACTCTGGATATCTCTGAATTTAGAGACTTCCTTTCTAAGTTACCATATATAAATTTTCTGATGAAAGTGGGTTATCATCAACAGCAAAGTGACATTCAACTGAATGTTTACATGACTGGCATTGTACCAGTGATGTCACACAATTTTATAAATACAATACCTGTAACCTTATCTTTTTTGTTTGTTTATTTTTGAGATTGTTATTTTAATTGTGTTTCTCTAGTCCCTTTCCTCCCTCTAAACCCTCCTGTATACCTTTCCCCACTCTCCTTCAGATTCATGGTCTCTTTCTTCATCAATGGTTATTGCATGCATAAATATACATATATATTATATACATAAGTATATACATATAGCATATATATACATAAATATACATACATGTGGTATATACATATATAGTATGTATGTGTATATTCCTAAATATAACCTGTTGAATCCATCTAATGTTACTTATATGTATGTTCTCAAGGCTGACTGTTAAGCACTGGACAGCTGATTAGTGTGCTCTTCCCTGGGGAGGACCACCTCTCCTGCTCCCAGCCTTGCTCAGTTACCTATAATTCCTGGTGAAGGGTTGAGGCCTCAGGGGCTTTTTCCTACCCAGTTTTACATGTCCATTGGTGGCCATTGGCTCAGCTCATGTTTGGGCAGTCATGTTGGTGACACTTTGTGGGTGTAGCTTCTGATGTTGCTAGGAGACACAAACTCCCTGTTCATCTGGTAATTAAAATCTTTCCACCTCCTCTTCTGCAATGTTCTCTGAGGCTTGGTGTGGGAGTGTTTTGGAGATGTGTTCATTGGGACTGAGCTCCACAACTCTGCATATCGACTGGTTGCATCTTCGTATGGTGGTTTCTGTGTGTGACCTCATCTCATAGCTGATTGCCTGCAGCCTTGTCTCATCTGGTTTCTCTACTGGCTTTCTGCTTGCTTGCTTCAATGTTGTATCTGCATTGAATGTTTATATTGGCTTGGCATTTCTTTCTAGCTTTATACCAGAGTGAAGATTTCTTTCCTTGTCCTTCTGGGTTCTAGAAAACTGCTATAGGTCATCCTCCTATTATCACTCAAAAACTGCACCTGTGCTTTCCTCACAAATTCTAATATTTCAAAGGGAATTTATTTTTTTTAGCCTTTTTCCTTTTCTTTTCTTTCTTTCTTTCTTTCTTTCTTTCTTTCTTTCTTTCTTTTGATGCTGAATGCTGTTTATTAAAGGAGGGGGGAGGTCTTAAATACAGGCTTACAGCACAATGGGAGGACCCCGGAGGGCAGAAGTTTGCTACCAATCTTGCATCTAAGCTGTTAATGCCCAATATGCAGGATACACAGACAAGGAACTTCCTTTAAGCATTCAAGAGGGTGGAACCCGGCAGAGAATTAGCATAGGGAGGATATCAAGGTCAAGGTCAAGGTCAGCAAGCAAGGCAACAGTTACCCAAAACAGGGGCCCTACAGGTCCCCCCTTTTACTAAAAATAAGTTTCTGACTTAGGTTGTGTAGGACATCAGCAGGTCACCTTTCCCATCATGGAGATGCCTGCCCAGGCCACACAGGCGCTGTCTTAGGTTGGTGAGCGCCCCCCAGACATTACCTGTCTCTGAATACTCGTTACCATACAGGCTCAATCGTGTGTGAGCTGCTACAGCTAGCACAGTGGAGACCCTGGCAGCAAAAGTAGCTACCACAGTTAGTTAATCTTTCATTCTATTGGGCATGATAAATTTATTTCAATAGTTATATACATTTTGATTGGCTTTGAAAGTTATAAATTTATAAACTCAAGTTCCATTTGCTTTTGGGATACCATCTTACAAGGACTCCAATTTGCAGTAAGGCTTGTTAAGGAAGGGAATGGCTCAGTTGCCTTTAACCTACTGGCTATGGGTGGGTTAGGACTTCTGTTGGTCTTCTCTGTGTCGAACACACAGATTGCAAGCCCAACGCCACTTTCAAAGGGAATTTAAATATAACAAGGCAGGGAGAAAAGGTAATGTTCATTTGATTTAGGTCTACAAGAAGTGCAAATAAGGATTTTTATTCTTAGTAATCCCAAAATTCAATTCTATTGACAGAAGCTACATATTTAACTTTTTTGATTATTTAGTGCATAATTATACATTCTTTTTTTTTTCAATACAGGATATTGCTTTGTTTGACTCCATCCTGTACTCAATTCATTTTAATTTGCCCATAGAATGTGTAATATAAAATAAGTACAATTTGCTCATTAGGAGAAATTATGGCTTTATCAACTTCACACAATACATATTGGAAAATTATCTCATTCTTATAGGGCTTTGTAAAGAATAAATGGGAGTTTTGTAGTGGAAAAATAAATATAATTGATCTATAAAAGCTCTCCTTTTTCTTCCAAAGTGGAGTAACCAGCCTTCCCATAAATCCAGGGCAACCAAACCTCTGTGTTTACTACTGGAAGCTCACCAGCTCTGTGGAAGTTTCTGGAAAGGAATGTTGTGGACTGTGGACTTGGCAGCAGATGGAAATGGCTTTCTCTCCTGTCCGCTGGCTCACTGGCTTCAACTAAGCCTGAGCCCAAAGCAGGACAGCGTCTGTGTGAAGTCATCAGTGTCCTCACTTCAGACCTTCCATAATGATTAAAAACTTGAGGGTTTTTTAAAGAAACATGCTGTTTTATTACAAAGTCTCACCAAATTAGAATATCTCAGAAAGTAAGCTATGCTAGCAATCTTAACCTGCAGAGTTGGGGGAAGACAGGGCAATGGGAGGTTTTTCCTGCTTGCCTGAGACCAGTGGGAAGGTATAAACAGAACCAATCTAAAATGGCTGACATTAACTAAGCCTGAAAATAAGGGGTCCCAGAAGGCCCAGTTACTCCTCCAGAAAGCTTAATAAGGACATCTTAGCAGAGCTCCTAAGCAGGCGCCTAGCAGTTAGGGATTTGTCTTCCAGTCATGTTCTTTCCACTCTGACCTACTACGTTCAAAACTCAGACCTGGGGCAAGACGGACAAGGTAGCTTTGGGAAGAGTTCCTCCAGCACCACTGCCCTGGGCACGGGTCTCTGGTTCCTATCTAGTCCCGGGGACATTAAATTCAATATATTTTATATAAATGCACCAAGGAAGAGAAAATATAAAATCTGAGAGACTGGGGAGAAGTGAGGGACTGGGGGAGAGCCAGAGTGGCACATCTTGCCCAGACCAACTTGACCTATCCTTGATCTCTAGGCTTCCAGCTTCTCCTCCTCAGCTCTCTCCTCATCTGTGACTTCTTTTTCCCCTCTTCTGTATCGTTCTTCTTTTCATCCTGTTTTGACTCTTTTGGCCTTTTGTTTGTTTGTTTGTTTGTTTAATTAGAAGAGTTCTTGTGACCATAGTCTCCCTCAGAATTCCCTTGTACCTCTTTGCCAGGCCCAGCTGCACACCAGGGTGACCAATCCTTGAGAGTTATGCTGGAGACACTTGGCCTCCACCCACCTGTGAACTTAATTTGTGCCTGATTAATCTGATTCCCCAGTCTCCCTCTCCCTGTCCTGCTTTAACAGAGGTCAGCAAATAACTGGTCTTTGTTGTTAGTTTACTGTTGGATCCATTACCTTAATGCTGTGGAGCACCAACATGAACCCGTATGCATACCTGTGTGTGTTCTCATTTCTTCTCTTCATTGTGTTTTATGCTAATCTCGATTGGTTATAGATTAGAATGGCCATGCTTCCCTCTAAGAATGTTCCTTTTAACCCCAAAACCCCAAAGTCTATTGCATTGATAAAATAGCATTATCTTTACTGAGTTTGTGGCAAAATCAAATGTCTCTGAAGAGGGTCTCCACTCATACTCTTTTTTTTTTTTTTTTTTTTTTTTTTGGTTTTTCAAGACAGGGTTTCTCTGTATAATAACTCTGGCTGTCCTGGAACTTGCTTTGTAGACCAGGCTGTCCTCAAACTCACAGATTCACCTGTCTCTACCTCCTGAGCTGGGAATCACAAGTGTGTGCCATCACCACCCAGCTTCCACACTCATATTCTTATATCATCATTTCAGAGCATACCTTACCCTACAACATACACACTTCAGTGTGTGTGTGTGTGTGTGTGTGTGTGTGTGTGTGTGTGTGTGTACTCTTCATAGGAGCCTTCTTAAGGCAAGAGAAGGAACTTCATGATAGTTTTGTAAAAACAATATAAAAGTTAAGCAAAACAAGCAAATATATTTCTCAGCGAGGTCTCTATTCTTCAAGAGTGATAGAACTACATGAAATACAAAGACCCTCAGGCTGGCCAGAATGGGAGATTTTTTTTTACTTGAGGGTAAGAGAGAACAGCAATCGGTGGACTGTTACCCTGGAAATTGACTAATCCCTGCTTTACTAGCTTCCATAACCATTTTAGAGAGCCCTAACTCTTTTTTTTTTTTTTTTGATTCTCCACACTTTAGGTAAGAGTCTAGCGTCTAGCCACTAGTCTCAGAAACTCTAATGATGATCATTGCAATTTGCACTTTAGTAATAATGTCAAATAAATTTTATCGATCAGCCAACATCAAGATTATCTGAACAACGCAATTAAACAGCTTGTGTTGGATCAAGATAGAAAATAAAAAGAGAGCGGAGGCTGAGTTTTAAGAAATCGTGATTAGAGATGGAAATGTGGCATGGCTTTAGAAGCCGTAAGGAGCTGCGTGTGGAGACATGTGCAATGCCAGTGCCGCTTGCAATCCTCATTCAATAAATAAAGCCTGTCTTCTTAGAAGCATTTGGGATGACGTTATAAAACCAAAGTCCATAGAGCAACATGGCGGGGCAGTGCTGCTCTTCCAGATGACCCGACTTCAGTTCCAGAACCCACATGGGATGGCTCATGAACACCTGTACCTCCAGCTCTAGGGGGGATCTGGTGCCCTCTTCTGATCTCTGTGATCTCCCACACTCACATGGGGCGGGGAGAGAACTTAAAAAAAACAAACCAACCAAGCAGAACATCTGGTGAAGATCTAAGAATCAGGCTTAGAGCACTTTGAAGTTCTCCACTCCAAATCCTCATTTTTTTTTTTTTTTTTTTTTTTTTTTTAGAAAACAAAACTGATTCCTGGAGAAGAATGAAAAAAGTTATTTACCCCATAGTGCTTGCCCCATATTTCCACCTCATATTCATTGTAATTGGGTTCAAAATCAGTATACTAAGTGGGAGCTGGTATTTGAACTGTCCACCTACTACTATTCACGATTTAGTAGTGGACTCAGATTTGAGCCATGGTCGGTAATTTTAAGCAACACTCATTAGCACCTCAATATAATGCCAATAACTTTTATTGACCTGTGAATTTCTTCTCTCTTTTCTGCTGAGCTCTGAGTTTCTTGAGGACTCTGGCCATCTCTTGTATCTCATCTATCTTCCCTACAACTTTCAGTGGAGTTGTGATTACTTTGTGATATATGTCGACTGTTATATTGACTGATTGCAAATTAATAATAGGATAATCTAAGAGGTTTTATATTTACCGCAAATTTATTTCGACTTGTGCTCAGACACCCTAAATACTGAACACAGCTAGCGCTCCAGTGGTCCTGCGAAATTATCTCTGTCTAGCCTATGCATTTCATCTCTACTTCATTTTGCACCTATCACCTTTCCCTGTTCCACTGATTTTTTCCTTCTGCTCAACCATTCATGCACATGGATTTCACTTATGCTCATGACATTTATGAACTAACTTTTTTATCTACAATATTACCATCATGAAACTTGCAAAAAAATAACAATGAAAATGGAATTAAGATTCTACTGCAAAATAAACACATATATTCCTTTTCCTGTCTACTCAGAAGATAGATTTTGTCAGTTATCCACTCATGAAATCAGCACTCAAGGAGAACTTAATGTCTTCGTAGTGTACTACCAGGTGCTATGACAAAGGTAGAAATGAACCCCAGTCCCTGGCATCACCAGATTCACTGTAAACATCTTCTTACTCAACCTTAAATACAGTATCCCTAAAACACAGTATCCCTGCATAGCTCTGGCCAACCTGGAACTCACTGTGTAAACTGATCTCAAAAATCACAGAGATCCACCTGCCTCTGCCTCCGAGGGCTGGGATTCGAGATATCTCTTAGCCTCTGAGGACTGGCGTTAGAGGTGGGTGTCACCACACTGGGCTGCAAATTCTTTAAGGAACAAAAGTTCCTGTCAGTATCTCAGATGTCCTCATTTTCATTATACTGCAATTCAAATGCACATAGAGCAGAACAAAGTACTTACATGTTCAACACACAGCTATTTACTAAAAGCATGTATGTGCTGGAGTGCCATATAACAAAGTCATGAAAACACCCAGTAACTACAAGCGCTAATTCTGATGAGAAGTGGAAATAATCCATTCATGCTATTCACCACCATTATAGGTGGTAAAGTTGTCTTAAAAATTGAGGCGGCAGTACAGGAATCACTGCTCTAGAGGACATACAGGGCTAGGATTTTGTAAACCCAGGCCACAACATTTTCATCAAGCAATCCATATGTGATCTCATTTTGCATGTGTTTCTGTGGAAAGGTTTATTCCAAATTATGATCAATTTAAGATAGAATGTTGGTTCGTCTTAACATTGGCCCCAGTCCACAGTATCCACATGAAGAAATCTTTTCAAAACATACACGTCCTAAGAGGGTGCATCACAGCCCACTGCAGCTTAGAACACCAGATGGCACTTAGCCCTAGTCCTTTGACCCTTCTGAACAGCAAAAGTCATCAACAAGAAACACAGAGATGCCATAAACATGGCACCCAATAGACACAAAGAGAATTGTAATTACAGGTTGTGAACTGAAGCAGAGTAGTTTTCCATGTAGGTATGGAAAACTGAGTACTTGGTAATGAAGTAAAACTACAGTTAAATATTACTATCTAAGAGAGACTCCCAGAGAGTGCTAAGACAGTCTCTAAACAACACTACATCAGCAGGGCGGTGGTGGTGCTCACCTTTAATCCCAGCACTCGGGAGGCAGAGGCAGGCGGATCTCTGTGAGTTCAAGGCCAGCCTGGTCTACAGAGTGAGATCCAGGACAGGCACCAAAGCAAACAACAACAACAACAACAACAACAACAAAAATGGCTGGTGACATGATTCAGGGTAATGGAGCTTAGCACTAAGCCTAACAAACCTGTGTTGAGTTCTTGGAACCCATAAGATGGGAGAAGAGAACAAACCAAGTCCTGCGAGTTATTCTGATCTCCACACATGCAGCACACATACACATGCACACGTGCATACATACATACATACATACATGCACACACATATACACATACAATACATGCATACATGCATGTATACATACATAATACGTATATACATACATACATGTGAAAAGAAACTAGACACTGAGGAAAAGAATTTCTCCAGAGTTCTGCAAGTGTTTGAGATCAGGTTATGGAGTTTGTGGACTCCATGGAGACAGCAGAACTGGACAGTGAGCAGGGCAGGGAGTCATAGGCCCTTCAAGAGTAGAACAAAGCTGCGGTACTCACGCAGACCACAGTAGAGGAAGCTGTAAGTAAGCCACTTGCTGAAGCCCACTGTAGTGACAGGCGGAGGGAGAGGAATCCCTCAAAAGGCTTGGCCCAGCCATTTCCCCAGTGAGATCGATGGCCGAGTTTGTACCCCGGCCTGTCTCGCTGCTGCACTGGCCATGGGATCTATGTCATGACACTTTCTCAATGTAGCTATTTGTACTGAGCCTGTCACTAGCTCGGCAGGAGGTAAAAATTACTTGACAGTCTCTCCTGGCTCTCTCCCAGACTCAGCGTGAGAGCGAGTGGGCGTGCAGAGTGAGTGGGTGGGTGCAGGGCACAGAGAGTCCTTAAGACCTGCAGCCCTCAGAGAGGGAGAGTGACAGGCACAGGGAGGCCTCCGCAGATCCGGGGACACGGGTGCAAAGCAAGCATGGCCCCCACAGCACAATCCTAGGCCCGCCATCCTCTCCGCCTTTAGTGGATCACTCTCAACGTGCCTCGCCTGTGTGGAAGTAGACTTGCCTCTCAAATTCACTCAATCCTCCCCACCCCCCATTTTCAACCCTCACATTGGAATTTAAAATCTCAGCTAACCACTCTTAACCTACCCAGAAAGCCCTGCTACCCTCTGATTCTGTTGGTTTCCCATTAAAGTGCAGATGTGGAGCACTCACCGTGTGCAGGGCATTCATTTCAACCCGCTTGACTTCTTCAGGCAGGGTGATAACATTTGGGATTTCATTTTTGTTTGTCCTACAAGAGTCTTGAGTTTAGGCCAAAAAAGCCCAGGCCCAGGATGAATGTGCTTTAGACCTCACTTTCTGTCAGGAGGCCAAGTGGACTTGGGAGAGCGGGCGGAGCCGTCTGTGGAGGCCCTTTGCCTCTGGAGCCAGGGCTCTGGCCCACAGCCAGCCGCATGGAGAGAAGATTACGGTGTTTTCTAGGTAATTTTAAAGAGTACAAGCCCAAAGCAAAGTCAGGTGGTTTCAAGTCTGCATTGAATTTTTCATGTTCAGGATTTGTCATGAGCCGGGTTTTCGACAGAGCTATATTTTAAATGATGAAGGGGGTTGGAGTCTTCTGGAGACAGGCATGTTTTGGTTGTTTGCTAATGACCTCTGGTTTTGCTTATGTGGAGTCTTGTTAACAAATTGAAATGTAGCGAAATAAAACATTCTCTTTCTTTTCCTGCTTTCTTTCTTCAGTTTTTTTTCCCTTCTTTCTCTTCTTTTTTAAACAATAGGAACCGTTGCAACACACTGTCAAAACTGAGCTACAGATATTGGTTATTGTAGCATCATTAATACTGTGCAAAGATAAATTAGTCACTTTGGCAATCAAACACATTCTTCAGATCCCCTGTCTGTGCGTTAAACAGAGCCTTCTCCTTGTGTTTGATAGATCCTATTGTTAAGAGAACTGCAGAAATGTATTCAAAAATTCTTTGAAATTTTTCCAACTTCGAGAACGTATTCAGCAGTAATTAGCCTTCAAGGCGGCTGCTAAGGGGAGCTTGGCAGGGGGCTGCTCTAGAGTCTAACTGTGAACCCCAGGCCCCGCAGGAGAGGGTGTCAGCTTTAGGACCCATGCCAGCTCTGCTGAACCTGCTTACCCTACCTGCCCTCTCACCGTACCCATGCTACCTACTGAACCTCTTTTCTAAAAGAAAGTGAGGTTGAGGCAGAGGATTCAGGGAGCGGCAAGATCAGTCATAAGTAAGCTCTGAACTCAAGTGCAGAGAATAACACTGAGGTGACCGAGGAGGTGTCTCGATGGGCAAAGTGCTTCCCGTGGTCAGTGAGGGTGTGAGTTCCGATCCCCAGCACCCCTGTACCAAACCAGGCTTGGCAGCACATACCTGGGAGGCAAGGACAGCGGGATCCCAGGGCTTTGCTTGCTAGACAACTAGCCGAGCCAATCAGTGAGTTCCAGGCTCAGAGAGAGGCCTATCTCAAAGAAAGTAAGGGAAAGAACAATGGAAGAAGACATCCAACACTGACCTCCACATCTTCAGTCATAGGCATATACACTTACACGTAGGTACATGTCCATACATGCATACACAACACATGCAAAATATTAAACATAAGTAGGCGATAACCCCAAGCGAAAGAGACTGACTTCCTGTGTATGACAGAGCTGCCATTGCCTAGTTAAGGTTAGGCAGATCCCTGGGGCAGTTTAAATGGAGACCGTATCAGTTTCCACAGGGCGTCCGTCCCTTTCCCTGTCGTTACCTGCTCACTTGTCCCAAGATTGTGATGGGCACTGTATAAACCAAGTTGAAATTTTTCAAAAGGTTTTGCTGTCTCCAGACCTGGAGGACGTAATTTGCATTCATCACACCCAACCTGTTCCTGTCACCAGAAGGTGCGGTAAAGCTCACAGTAGAGCCGTTGTCCCTGGTTGCAAAGGGACGTGTTCAGAAAAGACAGGTAGCTGCTCTGAAGCAGAGTGTCTGGTATGCTCAGAGACCCTTCCATGGAGGCAGAATACAGATAAACCCCAGAGGGCATCGGGGGATGAGAGGAAAATAGGATCTTGCGCCACTTCCCCTTTAAGTTAGTTATGAGTTCGTCAGCCTGCCTGAGTAAAGTATCGTGGATGGAGAGGCTTCATCAGCAGAAATGTATTTCCTCACCATTCTGATACCAAAGTGCCATGAGGACCAGCTTCCTCTCAGACAATCTCTCCATAACCTATCAACACAGTCTTCCCTCTGTGTCTCCAAGTGGTCTTCCTCCTGTACGCCCTCCTTGTAAAGACACTGCTCATGTTGGATTTCATTGTCCAAAGCTAAATTTAAACTTAATTACCTGTTAGAAGGCTTTATCTCTAAATACAGCAGTCACATTCTAAGGCACTGTGGACAGTAGTTGAATTTTGAAAGCACGGCAATTCTTCCCATAATGAGAACTGAGATTACTTCAGTATTCCTGTTTATCCTTGCTTGTGGACCCAAAATAAACCCTGTTAGCATCACAGGCTTCACCAGACATCTCTTCGCCACCCTGGCTCCTGGTACCTGAGTTCAAGACTAACTCAGGGTCAGTAGGATCTTGAAGGAAAGTGCAGTTGGTGTAACGAGGTTGTTCTGACAGTTGGCTCTGCTGATGATGAAGCAGAAGACCACTTCATCCGGGGGCGGGGCACCTTCACTGATGCTCTGCCAGTGATCAGATGTCACACCACGCTGACTTGGATCCAGGCTCTGTACCGCTGACTTGGATCCAGGCTCTGTACCGTTCAGTTTCCTGCCATCACGGCTCTTCCTGGACAAGCACGTGGGACTGTCTCAGGAGAGCTGAGTTCATCTCTTTCACACACACACACACACACACACACTCAAATCATTTGAAATGCAAGAGTTACGAGGAACTTATGGATATATACTGATGTTTTAACTCCGAAGCTAACTTTGGTCTGTTTTTACTGGGATAGAATACATCATATGTTTAATTTCTTTTTCTCCTATGGTACGAAAACTACTCCTGGCCAGATTTCCCACGCTGATTTACAGAGTGGCTGCGCTGGTTTACATCCCAGCAGCAATGCGTGAGGGTTGCTTTGCCCCACACCCTCACCACCATTCATTTTTTTCCTTCATGGTAGCCATTCCATGGGATAAGAACAATCTTGGTGTAGTTTGGATGTGCACTTTCCTGGCAGGTAGAATGTTAGACGTTTTCATGTATGCATTGGACAGTTGTGCTTCTTCTGACAACTGTTTACTCAACTCCCTGGCCCATTTACTGGCCAGAGGGCTGGGTTTTTGGCTTTAACGTTTGAATCACTTCCATATTCCAGGTATTAGTCCCCTGTCGGGTACGCAGTTTGCAGCAGCTCCTGGAAACCCAGCATGTCAGCATTGTCCTCTGTTTGTCCCAGTCTTCCCTTAGCCAACACTGTTACTCTTCCCATGTGTCTGTCTTTCACACCACCAGGGAGCCCCAAACTGGTGAGTGCAAGGGCTTCTTAGCTCCTTGTCTACCACTCTGGCCTCTGCTTGTTCCTTTGGCTCTCTCTGTCCTAGGCTCAGCTCTCCCAGTTTACCTTGGCATAGCCTTCTTTCCTGTAACAACAGTTTTCCTGTCCCTCAATGCTCCTTGTAAATACTTCCCTGTCCCGTCTTTACTCCATATCTGTATTTCTATTGTTAGTTTAACATGAGAGTCACTTTCAGACCCAAACGCACCATATTTAAAATGCCAGTCACATTTTTCCCCTTTGCTCTACTCCATCTGTCTTCCTTCAGCTAAAGGTACCAACTATTCGGTCATCCACACTCAGAAAAGATGAGAACTTGAACATGTTATATATCTTCAGACATAGCACATTTATCAATGCCTACTTAATAAATTAGCAGATATTCTATCAAGAAGTCTTAATACGCCCATGATCAAAATTATTATTATTATTATTATTATTATTATTTTATCTATGTGGAAAAATGCTCAGCCCTACCAGGGCCTGCCCAGCTATCACCTTGATGTCTGAGTGGAAATGCCATCCTGACCTACGTGATCAAGCAGGCTCTGCTCTCCCCCTTGACTGTCTTCCTTCCCATCCATCAGGGTCTCTGCATCTTTCAAAACAGGCCTCCTCACCTGTTCCAGGTAATACCTGCCTTGACCACATCAGATGGCAACCTGCAAGCCAGCCAGCCTTGGAATTCCTCTGGCACCTAACAACTGTAGCACAAAAACAACACCCGGCTACATGCCTGTTCTCTTCCTTCGGTATAAACAAGACAGGCAGTGCTCTGTTTTCCAGGGATTCTCAGACAAGGTAAATTCCTTGTTGAGTTTTACCTAAGAATGTGTCTTTGAGAAAGAATTTTTATTTCTCTTTTCTTCAGACAGTACAGTCTCTGCACCTCCTTGTAATTCCGGGTGTGTTCCCTTTCATCTTGGTTTTCATGCCGCTTGGATCTGCTTCAATACCAGATTGCAGTAACCACTCGTCAGGATGGCGGCCACAGCTATGCCGTCTTCCTGTCCTTGCTACAGCTCTCTGTTGAGTGCTTGTTCTCAGTTTTCCAAGATAAATAATGTGAAGATACAGCAGATCTTCCCGGAATGCAGTGTAAAAATGGATCTCCAAACACATGATGTTCTTAGTATTCAATTCAGAGTCCCCTTTCCCCTACCTGGATGGTTACTGCTTGAGAACAGAGTCAAATCTTGACTCCTCTTGATTGCCTAAGGTAAAAGCCTGTATTCTGTTCTCAGTGACTCACTGATATTTTACCTGAAATATGTGTTTTATGAAAGGGAGTTAGAGCATCTGCAAGTGGGATGAATACCTTCTAAAATGACGTCATTTTAACAATGGACCCTAGTCTATGTATTTCTGCTATTGTAGTGTTAAATACCCAAAATACCAGAAGGAAAACACACACAATAAAAAACTAAAGTTTTGAGTTTTACAAGCAAGAAGATGGACAAAGTTGGCAATCTATCTTGGTAAGGATTTACCAGATAACAGAAAACACTATCTCTACAACTCCAAAGGTCTCGTGGTGCCTTTCTGATAAACATGATATCCAGGCAGTGTCTGGCTTGTTTGATTTTTTACTTTGTCATCATTTTTATCCCTTCTCCTCTCCTTTCCTAGCACCAGACAGTAAACATTAAAATTGGCTTTTGATAAAAACTACCTGGGCTGTCACCAAATTCTGTCCCACTACACACATTTGCTGCATCAATTTTTAAAAGCTTGCCCATGCAGAATACTTCAACTGTGCAAGAAACCACAGAAGTGATCTAAAGCCATGTCCCAACTTGGCCTGTATGCATACTTCCTGTCCTTTACTTCTCCAGCCCTCCTCCAGACTCATCTGTGAGCACATGCCTTTGAGCTGCTGAATATTTATGCAGACATGTGTGACTAATTCATGTAACTACAAACACTTTGGGGACTTAAATTCACCCAGCTCACTGGATTTTCTCATTGTGCAAAAAGTAAAGGCTTGGTAAGTCCTGTCTTTTCTGGTAAATCTCTTTCAACCAGCAGGGAAGGGAAAAGTTCGCCTGTATTTTAATGATATAATGATATACTACACAGGTTACCTTCCCAGGCTTAGCTTTCTAAATAGTATTGTTGGGTGTGGGGAGATGCACACCAGCTACTTATAAAATGAAAGAATCCCCCCGTCCAGGCCCCCTGCATTAACTATCATTTTACATCTAATATTGTAAGATAAATTAAAACTCATTTTTTTACTCCAAAGCAGCTGTTTTGAGATCAAACAAATATAGGTCTGTCTTGATCAGCTTTCTGTGACCTCTTAACTTTGCAGATTGTCGAGGACAGAAAGTAATCCAATTAATCACGTGGCTATTTCCAATATTTTGAATCACCTCACCTCACATTTACGTCACATTTAGCCCGTGTTAGCTTCTTCAATAGGAAGCAGTTCCAGTCTGGCTAATCGAGAATAGAGTAGTTGTCTATTGTAAAGATATGGCTAACTCAAGCAGAATGTTTTGAACTTCTGCTTTTTAGGATTCTCCCTTCTGGTTCTCATCAAAATTAAAATAAATATGTCAGCAATATTAGTATTAAATATTATACAATAGGTATAGTAATTTAATACAGGAGACATGAGCAAGATGAGCTATCAAACCTCACCCTTACTCTGAAAATATACCCAACACACACACACGCACACGCACACGCACACGCACATGCACACGCACATTCACACACCTAAATGCTATATTCAAATGCAATGAGTTCATCATACAAATCAGCTTTGGTAATTGGCAAATACCAACTTAGACATTTTAGAAATAAGTACCATGGGGGAATCAAAGTAGGATCTATTGTTCTAGATTTTTAATTTGATACTTCTTAATTTGTGCATTTAAAACACTCATCGTGAACTCACACTAACTGTTGCTACCTGCCCAAGACTGAACCTCTCAGAAAAGCATCGCCAACAGGAGAAAGACTCACGAGACCTCCGCTCCTCCCTAAGGAGCTGCTAGACTTCCATAGTTTCTGGATTGACAGTGGTGGAGGGCGGGGAGAGGGTAGCAACTCCGAAGCTGTCCTCACTTAAGTGAATAACTCCTCACCTATATTCACGTAAGCAACACTAATTAAACATTGTGGGTCACCAAAAAAGACATCTAAGTAGAAGCGGGCTTTGTGAGAAGAATAGTTCAGCAGGAGTGTAAGAGGAATAAAAGAGATTCATGGGGATATATAATTCTAGTACTTTATATATGTGTACATATGTGTTTGTGTTTATAAAATTTATTCAAGAACAGATTTTAAAATTTGTGTAGGATCGATGGCATAAGTCAGTTGGAAGAAACAGAAAGCTCTGTGTTTCATCTCTAGTCCTATATGAAACCAGAGGCACAGGAGTTCAAGGTCATCTTCAACCACAAAGGCAGTTCCAGTTCAGCCATGGCTACCTGACACCCTGCCTCAAACAAGGTCAACAGCAAGAGTGTATACGTCTGTGAGAGTTTGTAAGATCGGTGTCACAAACATTGGGACTTAACACTATTTCAGTGGAAGTATTTTGCTGTGCAGCCTGCTAGCTAGTAAAACACAGTTGTCCAACTTGACATTCAAGTCACAAAAAACAAACAGACCTCAGGCCTGCATTGTCTGTCTCCTTTCTTCGAATCCTTCGTGACTTCCAGGCACAGGCACAGGCACAACCACACATCTAGCTGTTTCTAGGTCTGGTCCATTCTCCTCCTTTGCACCTCCAGTCGTTCATAGAGGTATTCACACCTTCTCTCCATCCTTCTGGGACTCTCCAACCATCCCGACCCTCATGGATTTACAGGATGCTTTTTTGACTAATGAATATGATGCTGAATATGAAGCAGCGCAGCCGTAGCAGCGACAGCCGGAAACCGTGCAGCCAGTAGAGGGCACTCTTTTGAACCTGCTCACTCCTTTCTGTTGGTCCATAATTCTTCCAAGAGAAAGAGAATGTGCTTGAGAGAAGAGCTGTTGAAGGAATGCAGCAACTCAGATGACCCCAGTGTCGGGGCATAATCCTCCTCTCCCCAGTTCCAAAGAGCAGCTCCACTGCTTAATGTTTTCACAATGTGTCCATAAAATGTATGCCACTAGAAGGCCAGTTTCAAAGAACCTTGAGGTCAAGCTAACATTTGTAAAAATGTCAGTGTGGGAAATACTCCCTTTATGAATTAGGCAAAGCTTGTAGCTTTCCCCATGGCTTTGAACACTCACATACTAGTCAAAACCTGTGAATATGTGTACATTCTTTTTTTATGGATAATTGGGCTCTTTATTGGTGGCGCCTCCTGGATTAGGAGGATTCTTCCATGCAAATAAGCAGGAGAGGAAGGCAGAGCAACAAAGAACGCCTTTCATGTGGCTTCAGCTCTCAGGTAACCACACTGAGACAGAGACAAACGTCGAGTTCCTAGATGTCCATAATCATCTTTCAAGTTGTTTTCAATCAACTCGTTCATACAAAAGTCCTTACATAGTTTTTGTTAATGCCCCCAAACAACCAACTGGCCTGCTCTCCATGTCCTTTTGAGAATAGTCTACCCCAAGTGTTGCTGTCTCAGCTCCAGCTCCCGTACCTGAGTGCGGCTGTCACGTGCATGGCTGTTTAATAACAGGCCACAGAAGTGGCGATGACTAAGAGATACTTTGTGCGTTAGAAGGACCTCGGATTAAGTTGCACATGAAATTTTCCAATGACGGAACTGAATTTGTAATACTTCTCTGGGTCCAAGAGCATTGGTTTCTTTGGTTTGGTTTGTGAGTTTTGGTTTATTTGTTTGTTTAACCACTTTCTTTTTATGGTAGAGGCATCCATTTTGTGTGAGCCTGGAGTTTTGGGGTCCTTTCGGTGGCTTTTTCTTTTTTAAAGTGATACTGTGGTCTCACATTTTGATGTTTCCTGGAAGAACTAGCTGGCTCTTTATTTAAATTACTTCACAGGAACCCACAGAACAATTTTTGGAGGATATTTTCATGTTACTTGTCTTGGTCATCATCCTTCTCCTGCAAGGGAATGTTGTTTCTAAGTAGTGGCCATTTGGTTTCCTTCTGCTTCAGAACTCAGGGTAGAGTTCTGAACTTCTAACTCAGAGTTAGTTTCCTGCCCTTTCACCTACCTGAGTAGTATCCCCTACAAAATACTCCTTCTCCACAAAAGAAATGTTTACAGGTCAGGTACACATGTCTATGTCTGCTTGGAAAGTTCATCATTTAGAAACCAGCCCAACCTTAATAACCACGGATGGTGTGTGAGGCTGTTGGGGAATATTTTAACATAAATCCTTCTATTCCCCGGCATTCAGAACACTAAATTCTGTTGGGATGCTTGGAGGTCTCCATAAATGAGGAAGACAAAGAACACAGTGATGGCCATTTTGGTCTCTGTAATCTCAGCCTGTGTCAAGAACAGGAAGCCACCCCTGTAGAAATCATTTCTAAGTTAGCAGATTGGAGTATGGGTGTCTCCATTGGTTCTTTTTTTTTTTTTTTCTTTTCCCAGAGCTGAGGACCGAACCCAGGGCCTTGCGCTTGCTAGGCAAGTGCTCTACCACTGAGCTAAATCCCCAACCCCCCCCCTTTTTTTTTAAAGATTTATTTATTTATTTATTATGTATGCAGAAGAGGGTGCCAGATCTCATTACAGCACCATGTGGGTGCTGGGAATTGAACTCAGGACCTCTGAAAGAGTAGCCAGTGCTCTTAACCTCTGAGCCATCTCTCCAGCCTCCGCTCCATTGGTTCTTACAAGTATGCTTACAAAGCATAGCCTGGTTCTAGAATCTTCACTGCAGAATGCTGCATATTGTGAAGTTCACTTTCTTTAAACCGATTTTACAGCCTGACTCTAATGAAAATTCAGCATTTATTTTTCAATTGCTCAAAGAGAAAAACTATTGCTACTTCCGTTATTTCAAATTTCTCAGTTTTACATGATTATTTTACTAAGTTACAAACCTTAGAAAGCATTTAAAACTGTTTACATTTTTTATAGACTCGTGATCTAAATTCTATGAACATCAAGTAAGATGGAGTCTGTTATAACATGTACCATTGACCAGCCCTTTAGAAAAACAAATCTTTCTGCAGCTTCATTTCATTCCGTCCTTGCTGCTGAGTAATGTGGCACATAGCAGAACCGCCCCGGAATCATAAAGGAGAACCCGAGGATCAGAGGACCATCCTCCCATCTTACACACCGGAAAACTGACATTCAGAGGCAGGAGGTGAAATCGTCCAAGTGCTGTAGCCACCCCTGGTTTCCTGGCCGTTCTGCTTAGCTTTGCAACTCCTGTCTTTCGGCGGCCATCTTGGTAGTCTTTGCCACAGGCACCCAGTCAGAGACCTGGAGGCGAGGCTTTGCCCTCTTGCTCTTCTTAATCCTCTTCCCACACCACAGCCTTGCTGTGCTCTCCTGGCTAAAGGATGGCTCCCGTGCCGTTTCTAGCATGTAAGAGAAAATGTTCTTCTCTTCCCACCGAACGACCCCTCGCAAGTGTGGGTGATACCCTCAGTGGCATCAATAACTGGGTTAGGGAAGAAAAAACGGTCAGTAATCATTGTTTAACTGTACAAGTCACTTAGTGTGTGCTCAGTAAATATTGGTTGAATTGCATGGGAGGGTGAAGAATAGGGGTAACAGATTGCTGTTTTTTTTTTTTTTTTTCTGTAAAGACTGAAGATGAGGTAGAGGGGCCCCAGAGGGCCTGCAAACAGAGGATGTGCTTAACAACGAGACATCCTGAGACCAAAAACGACCTCCCCTCCTCCACAACCTACTTAACTTTCCTGAGCTATAATTTTCTTTTCCATAAACACCATCTACCTTACAGAAATTTTATGCGGATTAAGTCAGACAATGTGTGCAGAGCCTGGCCCACAGAAAACCTTCTTGCCTGCCTGCCCTTCACATCGGTCGGTGCTGGTCGGCCACTCTGCTTTGTTTGAACATCAGCAAATTAAAAGCAAGCTGGCTTGCATAACTTCATGCGCTTTATTGGCATAGCAAGCCTGGAGACCGGAGGAAGCAGAGCGAGTTGAGGTTTGATTTCAGTGGCATGTGCCACACAGGCACAGGTTGTGGATGATGACGGTCCCCTTTTCCTTCTCAACACGTTGCTGATGCTAAGCATGGCGTCTGTGAGGGGAACACACAGGTGAAAGGAGGTTTGTCCAGTGGAATTCGACTGCTTTGCAGAACGCTTTCCACGGCAACACGCTGTGGAGCAATATTTAGTTAACTAAATGACCGTGGGCATTTTCTAGAGTAAATGTTTAAGATCAGGAAGCCTCTGTGACTTTGATACACACAAAGGATATTGTGAGAGTCCTCCTCAAAATCACTGGCAGTGTTTATTCCCATGCTGTCTTTTTCACAATCTGTGGTATTCGAAAATCAATACCCATGCCCGAGTAAGCCATAAAAAGTTTGTGAGCTCTGAAATTTATGTTTCACAAACTCAAAAGCAGCATACTTGGGATTGGATGCTTTGAAGGTCTTTTATGAAAATGTTAATATTTCATGATATTAATGTTTATCAGACATTTTTTAAACGTTTAAGCGTTTGAGGCAGATCTTTAATAATATTATCCTTGGAGACAAAATGAAATAGAATAATAAAATACTTTATTGGACAGAGTGTAATTACTATTAAAAATAGCGCTAGTTTACAAGTGGCATTCATTTCTGTGCCTGAATTTTATTTCTATGCAAGACATGGGACTAACTGGTCTGTAGATGGGGCCCAGACGGTATAGTAATGAGTTCAGCAAGTTTCCCAACCTATGTATTTATCAAGGCGAAACAGAAACTTTGGAAATGTGAACCCTCTTTCTCCTTCCCAAGCACACACCTACCATAGCCAAGCATTACTTCCACAGAGACTTTGGTAATAGAAGGTTCAGCCTGGGGGGTCAAAGGTGAGGAGGAAGCTGCAGAAAGGCAACAAAAGAAGAGTATTTCAGTCAGTCTGAGGAACAGGAAAAAAACTGTGCTGAGGGACTTGAAGAAGGGGAGTTATTTCCAGATGTTTCAAAAGTGAAGTCTCCAGGATAGACTCCAGTTTTTATTGAACTTCTCAGTAGAGAAAATATCAAAAAGAAAAAGAGGGAGCATACTATAAAATCAACAGAATAACTTCTTAAGGGGATTAGCATATCTCCTGTTGACAGCTCCTTGGTGAGTGGTTGTCTAAAATTGGGTGGAGTTTGAACTGATCGCAACAATAATGGCAGGTGTGTTGTGTGTTTATTGCATGTTTGTGTGTCTATCCACAGCTACAGCTCTGTGTGCTTAGATGTACTACTGACTGACTGAATGAGAGAGGATACTGAGAACCCAGTCTTAGAACATGTTTGGCTTAGGCATCACTGACGTTAAAAGAAATGTGCTGTGTTCTCTAACAAATAGTGGCCAGCTAGCTATGAAATCAAGAATCTGTGGTAACATGTTTTTCTCTTTAGCAAAGAGTCAGAATGTAATATACACAGCTGTCAGAGAAGGACCAGATACTCCATACTTTCTTTTTAATATATATAAGGGCAAATGATACAATCATGCCCTTAGGTAATAATTTAGTACTTGGATTTTTCTAGAAAAAGTTTGAATTATGGAATAATTCAAACAATGAAAGGAAGATGTAAATAAGTAGCCAATAAGCATATAATTTTGGATTCTAATCATATTGCAGACATGAGATTTAAAACATTTTTGTATAAAAATTAAAGAATAACAATATAAAGGACTATAAGAAGAATGTCTAGTTTATTCCTTTTTGGTGTTTCAGTGACAGATATTGTTTTTCAAATTACATTCCACAGATACTTTTGAAGTTAAAAATATGATGCATCTATCTTCCATAGAAACACTCCAAAGACACACACACACACACACACACACACCACTGGTCCAATCTGTGTTGCTTCAATCTCTATAAACTTTGTTTGCATCAAACCAGTGACTTTTAAATGTCAAGAAAATGCAAATAATGGAAAGAAATCAATTATAGTTACTACCGGAACAAGTTGTTGCATTATATGCAGGTTAAGGAACTGTGGGTTTGCACTGATTTTCTCCGCTTCAGTTTCAGCGCATGTACTTTGTGCATTTTGCATGCGCAAGCAGCACACATTGGCAGTTCGCTCTGATATTTGGAGCTGATTCCCTACAGATGTGTTCTTTGAATATCCGAAGCAGAAAGGATTTGATTGTTATATTGTATGTTATCTTTTCTTGATCTTACCACCCTGGCCTGTGCAGGCATTCCACAGAGCCCGAGAAGGGAGTACAGGCAGCTGACTGGAGGAAGAAGACAAAATTCCCATTGTTTAGATTTCTGTCAGAGGATATAAGAATAGTTAATTTCTTTTATCTCTGGGGCTTTCATTATCATTTAAATTTCATTTTACATTAATTGATCAGGGATTAGTAAAGCCATTATGCAGAAATTAGAATAAGACAAGCCAGATGGAATGAATAATTCATAAAGTCCAATTACGTTTTATTTCTGGTGTACTTTCAAACTTGCCTCTGACTTCTGTGCTATTTTGATGTGACAATATTCTCTGGAAATCAAGTGTGCCATTTTAATTTATTATATCCCTCTGGAGTGGAGGCATTTGTATGCAGTGGAAGAATGTTCAGTGTTTCCCCTCAGAACATCAACTTTAGGGGTCTTAGAAATCCTTAGTGATTTAGAAAGGATGGCATATTTTCTGTGTACGTTTAGAGGTTCTAGGTCGGCTACATCACTCCACTTGGTTCAGGTAGACTAACCCTGAAGGTTAAGGAGATTAGGGTCTTGAATGGCGTGATTCCCACTTTTCTGTAAGAGCTGAAACCCCTTTGCAGGTATTTGTTCCCTTTCCTCGCCTCAGAGGAAGCATTAAAACGCGAATTTGGCCTGCAATAGGACAGGAAGCGACCGCCGTTGCTGCAGCGACAAGCAGGGACCACGAGGTGGCAGACGTTGCCTTCGGTGCAGAACCAGGGTTCCCAGGGACCGCCCGGGCTTCGGAGCATCCCAGCGGGTCCAAGCCCCTCGGACCACTGCTGGGTTCAGGCTCCCACCGCTCGCACAGCTTGGCCCGGCAAGAATTCCGAGCTAATGGCAGTCGCGTCCACCTGTCTGGAATGTCGCTTACAACCGTGTCTGAAACCGCCTCACTCCGCGGGTCCTGGCCCCGGCCCATTCAGAGTAACCCCCACCCCCCGGGATTTATTTATGCCACTGGACAGTTGTAGTCACATTAAAGCTCCGGTTCACCTTCTCGAGGACTTTCATCTCGGGAAGTTTTATGACACTTGGTGAATGTGCAAAGTTTTTAATTAGGCTCTCTAGACAGCCCGAGGCGGCGGCAGCGCCACTAAGTCTTCACGGTCTCTCTGCTTTACAGCACAACAAGCCGCTCTACTCCTTTGAAGACAATGCAGACTATGTGTACGATGTCATGTGGTCCCCTGTGCATCCCGCGCTCTTTGCCTGCGTGGACGGGATGGGGCGCTTGGACCTCTGGAACCTCAACAGTGACACTGAGGTGAGCGGCGCAGGCGCCCGGGCCCAGGGCTGGGAGGGGGCACCCGGGACCACTCTGCAGTCTGATTCTTCCTGCAAAAACGGCCTTTTGTGGACAGACCTTCCAACTGCCTCGGGGCTGTGCCATGGGCCCCCACCCCAGACCCACCCCTCATTTCTTGACTATCCAGAAGGGAACCTGCAGTTGCATTGCCCCAAATTCCATGTCACTTCATCCTGTGGAAGATCTTAGACAATTACTGACGCTACACACACACACACACACACACACACACACACACACACACACACACCCTTTTTTTTTTTAAGGAACAAGGTGTATTCACACCTTTCCCTAAGGGAGAGGACACATATTATTGAAATAACTTTATTGGCAGACACTTGGAAGAGAAAGCTTTTGTGGATGCTGTTTTTAGATTGGATTATTGAAATGGGACTACTCTGTCAATGTTGGCTATTTGTACAATTTCTATTTTGACCCCATAAAAGATGATTCTCTTCACTGCTTTCTGTTTAGATCTACCACTCATTTAATTTTTACCAAGGAAATATTCCTTGTCTACAATATTGAACTTGAAAGCAGTAGTGCCTAACTTTTAAACATGTAAACAAAACCCAAGTATTTTTTTTTAAAGTGGGATTTTTAACATGTCACATTGAAAGCCATTCACAAGTGAAAAAAGTGCCTATTTTTTAAAAAGTTTGATAATCAAATGATTATTTTTAAAGTGTCTATCATGTGCTTTGTTCCTTTTTTTCAGACCCTCAAGATTATTGAGGGTCTAAGTCAGAGCCATTGGATTTTTGCTGTTGTTGTTGTTATTGTTGTTGGGAACATGTTACATGAATATTATGTGTCCTAAAATGGCCTCTGCATCATTTCTTGGTTTTAGGTTTGGAGAGCTCTCCATAAATGCAAATATCCAGGTAGAGAGCACATGGTAGGAGGTCTATGTCAAGTAAAGCCAGTCTTTTGAAGTGTTTCGAGCAGGAAGCTGTTCGGCCTTTTTAATTAAGGATCCTACAGCTGGGGGACATGAAGGAGGAGCACACACAGGAGTCTAGGATTTTTTGTGGGAGGAGGCATGGAAATTTCCTTCAGGTGGTGCTGCATCTGGGTGTCTTTTAGGGCACAGATACCTCTAACTATCACCAAAGAGCTACCTTTTGAAAGTATTTCCATTGCAGCCTATTTTTTTCCTTTTAGCTCCAAGAACTATGTGACAGGGAAGTTATGTAGTGAAGCATCTTTAAAAATAATCAAAAGGCATGAGTGAGATGCCCATCATTTGGGATGTTCAAATGTTTATAATGTCATTGCTTTTCATAGTAAAGTGCTATTACCTTACATTGTAATGGCTTCCCAAAGTCTTTCATTGCTGTTGATTAAAATCATATTGCTTCTATTTGCTAAGAGAAACTCACCCAAAGCAACCAAAAAAACAAACGCTTTCCAGATTGACTCGGGAGTTTGTTGTATCAGAGAGAGGCCAAGCTGAGGGGATGTGTGCATGACACTCTGCTTTAATGCATACAGAGGGATGGAGTGGTCTACACCCTCCTTAGTAACTCCCATCTAACTTTGTCGGTTGCTTTTTTTTTTTTTAGAAAAAGAAAGTGATGTCTTGACATCGCCTTCTCTTTCTGTGGGTGTCAAAGAGAGGAACACAGATGAGTTCTATGGCTAACATTTAGAAACTCAGGGCTGGTCATGCACACAGTTGGGGTTGCTGATGAACATGGTTCTGCTTTCACAGTGATAGTAAAAATACACCGAGTCTGACTCCGACCCAGCACCTCACACTTTGAAAGCCCTCCTGGTATTTCCATTTTAGGGCAAGTTGGGTGATATTTTACAGGTATAAGTCAGATTAGGAAAAGATTTGTTCAAAAAAAAAAATTGAAGGAGCCCAAACTCCCAGTCTATCTTGTTGTTCTTCTAGTATTCTACTTTAAAACCAAGGTGTCCCTGCTGTGCCTGTACAAAAATGGCTCCTCGTATTTACCTTTGATGCGACTGACGTTTATTGCTTAGTAATTTATGCTGTACACATCTTGTGTCTGCAATTAAAATGACTGCTCCTAAAGACATGAGAATACTTAGGAAATCCAAGTTGAAAGTAACACACATGCATAGGGCACGAGGATTATTTTAGTCCACATTCATTCACATTTGAACTTTGAATACTTCTTAAATTAATGCAGATTTATTTTGTTCTTCATGGACTCATTGATTTTAGCATATACTGTAGGCTGTGATAACTGATTTTATTTTTTATATTTTGTTTTTTTATAACAGCTTGAAAAGAAAGAACTGTGGAAATTGTTTAAAACAGACTTGGGTTGGCTATGTTACTTGCTTTTCAAGTAAACTAATTCTCTTAGAAACACATTAGGCATTGTTTTAACTATATGAGAAGGTCGGGTTTTTTTTTTTTGAGTAATTAAATTTTTAGCTATGATCATACAAAGATTAAACGTTTTACTCAGCTTTTAGATTATTCAAGGTAAAATCTGATGTTGAACATAGAAAATCCTTTATGATGCTTTTAAGTCACAGTGATAAAAATGAACTCTGAAGGTTCTATTGCTGAATCATGAATTTGTTTTCAGGCCAGCACCACTAATAATAAAGTGTATTGACAGAATTATAGTCTATCTAAATTCACATTGTTTTTATTCTTTGCAAGGTTTGGTTAAAAATTCAGACTCCAGCTTGCACAGCAGGTACCTTTACTGTAGAAATTGGGTATTTAAAAAAAATGAGCTGGGGATTTTCATTTTACATTTTTGTTCACAATTGACATGCAATGATTTAAGCAGGTAAAAAGAATTTTTATTGATTTCAAGATGAAGTTTAAACATAGATCTTACATATGATGGAGTTTTTATTGCTATTTTAAAGATAGGTATTGGCTCAATAGTTTCATATAAACAGATGGTTTCAATCCTGTGGGCAGCTGAATGCCGGGGTGCTAAGCCACAGTACATGTCATTTTTCCATGTTGGTGAATCTCATTTATTGGGCGCAGGTCTCACCCAGTGGCTGGAGATGCTCTCGGTGGCCCTCTTTTAATCATTTCCCCCTTTTTCTTTGAACATGCACCGTTTTCTTTCTTAATGGCATGCTGTCATTCCCTAGTCAATGCTCTTGTAGAAGGCCCAGGAGCTCGAAGCAGTTAGAAACGGCCAACTTTGAAGACAGGAGCGCACACACTGAAGAAGAGGGATTGACTCCCTCAAACCCCTCCTCCACACACTGAGGCTCTCGCAGGAAATAAGCAAATGACTGCAGGTTCTATTTCAGCGCTGCTGGTTCACTGTAACCGTGATTATTAGCCCAGTCATCAATGCTTCTGGATTTCCGGTGTTTATTAAAGGAACATACACATAGATAGCTACATTTTAAGAGGGTGTCACCGGCTGGGCAGTGCCGAAGTTATGGACCATTCTCCCTATCTGTCTTGGTATTGCCACCTGGAGAGAGAATACAAGGAGGAAGGAGGAGAATGGAAGCTCCTTCAGGCTTCCTACCTGTGCACTTCTTTCCTCCTGATCGTCTGCTCCCTGGTGAGCTTGGTAAATGGGCTAATATCAGTGCATATATGCTGACATTTTCATGAAGACTCACGTTATTTGAGGGATGGACTCTTTCCCCTGGTACCCTTGCCTTTTGTAGATCCTCAGTCCTAGTAAACACAAACGTCTTTTCCCCTTGACATATCCCGCACAATCTAATGGTCAAGCATTGCATGTAGCTGTCATGCCTGTGCTGGACAGACACTTGCCGAACTCCAGACACTGGCTACCTTGACTGTGGGAAAGAATGTCCCTGCTTCCCTTTCTTTCTGGTGTCTCTCCTTCCTCCCCCTCAAGTCAGTGGAGCGTATGATTCTAGAACAATGAGTCTCGTTCACTCTTGTGCAGGGGATGGATGTGGCTTCATGCACAGGAAGGCAGTTGTGACTCATGGAGAAACACACCACCATAGATTAGTATGTTTAAACTCATATTCCTCTTTGTGTCAACAACCCCTTTGGCAGGTGCCAACAGCAAGTGTGGCCATTGAGGGGGCGTCTGCCCTAAACCGTGTTCGTTGGGCACAAGGCGGCAAAGAAGTTGCTGTGGGGGACTCAGAAGGCCGTATTTGGATCTACGATGTTGGAGAGGTACATATTTGGAGTGTTCTGTTTTGTTTTAGTGTTTTCTTTGGGGAGAGGAAACTGGCTTGTGTATCCACTTTAAAGACCTACCAAATTATTAACAAGACTTTCTGGGCCACAAGAAGCCTCTCGATGGCGTTTGCAAATTTTCATTGACTTCAGTGGGAGTTTGTTAACACCTCCTTGGGGCCTAATTTGGCCTTTGTCTCCATGCCCAGGACGCTTTAGTTAATGATCCGGACTCTTCCTATTTGTGCTGCGGAAACCCAGCTTAACAGACTGAAGTACGACAAGGCACACTAACGCTCGCCAAACTCATAACGTTAAGAGTGAAACTGGAATTTGCCATTTACTCTGAGAACGTCGAGTTGTAGTTAGTGTGCTGAATCAAAATCACAGCCCTTAAGGTCACCACTGACAATTAAGAAGGTTGAGATTAATCAAATTTTATACCATTTATGACATTACCATGTGAGATTGCTGCCTCTTCTGGTATGTCTTATTATATGACATGTAAAATACAGTGAATAACATGGGATATATCAGTGTGAAAAATAATGCATCCTTTACTCTGAAAAATCTTGAATTTGTGGCCTATCTTTACTTTTCCATTATATGTATAGAAACATGCATATATATGTTTTCTCTCACTTCTTGAGAAAGTGTTGAAAAAAAACCCTTGATTTCTGGTGAGGTTAAGGGTTTTGTTTTTGTTTTCCCTTAAAGACAAAGAAAATACAGGAAAAACAAGTAAGCATGTTGTATAAAGTTACTTAAGCATGATTTGAATCGAACATTTGCATTCCAAAGAGAAAACAGACCACATTTGTATGCACAGTGTCCTAGGCCTTGGAAGTTCTCTGTGACTACCTGGTGGACTAGCTTAGCTGATCATACTGAGAAAGGTTCCCCACAGTCTCACCAATCAGCATCCTGGGACTTCGACAAGCCCAGATGGTTTGTTCAGCAGTGGAACTTTTGATGGCACGTTATATAATGTGGTGTTCTATGGTTGATTATGTTGAAACAAGCTAGTTGGTGTTTTCAGATTTCAGCTGGGCATAGAAACTGAATAACTTCAGAGACGGGGCTTTCTATCCTAGCATGCAAACGCCTAAGTAAAACATTTAAGCATCTCTTGGTTGTTCCGTATTTAGACTCTCTTCCCTGCCATGGTTATTCCTGATTGCCACAAGTTAAGACATGCAAAATGGCAGAGACTCTCCACACTGGCCTGCATGGTGAAGATCCAGATGGCCAGGTGCCCCACAGCTTGGAGTTGGGGAGAGAGACTGACATTTGAGTCAGAAATAGTTATTATCCGTGGCTTCCTAGTCATATTTTCTGCCACGAGGATTCTTCATGTTTGGTATACTTTTTTCATGGTCTTCACCTAAATAAAACTAAGCAACAAAACAAATATTCGTTATTGAGCTGTTTCCCAAAACATAAAAAAGCAAGTAAAGGACAATTTTAACAAACAAGGTTTCTTTTTCTCTCTCTTACTTTCGTATCTTTTCTTTTTTTCTTTTTTGATAACAACTGTTATTTGGGGAGAAAAATAAAGGTGCGAAAATATCCAAAAATAGCAGAAGAGAGATAAAATATTAACTCTCTGTTTCCCTCAAATGCATACTGTCCATTAGCTCTTTTTAGGTAGTGCACATTAGTTGTTTTATTCTTTTGTTCTAGCTAGCATAATAATCTGGTTTATTATATAACAGCCTCCTGAAAGGCCCCCACACTTACAGAAATATTACATAGGTGTGTAGACACATCCCGGATAAGAAAAGAAAAACAACAACAACAACAGAGTAACATAGACATAATTTTCTGCGATAAGATCCATCGATAGTTTATGGCTAGAATGACTGGACCATGACTCTGTCTGGGGAGTATGTGCGATTTTACAGAAGTTGCTTCGGCTGATATGGCTGCTCGACTCCTTCCTAGGGCACGCACTATCATCATCTCTACACTGTGAAGTGTTGTTATGCTCATGCCTACCATCACACTGCAGGTCAGGCTGCTTTTCATTTTTGTATTATTGCCCTTGCTTTTCTAAGTGATATTACAGACTACAGAAATGTCTGCCGCTATAGGCCAGTCTCGTCTATTGTCTGGAGTCTAGACAGGCTATAGAAAAATCTCTGGGACATATAATAGGCCAAACAATTTGTAGGGTTGTTTATCCTTACAAATTCACTCCTAGGAGAGGAAAGGGGACTATACCATTTTATTGAGCGTAGGTAATGTTACAATCTTTCAGCCCTTCTCTGAATGAGTGAAAACCAGGCTAGGCTTCAGCACTCGAACAATTCTCTCTGTATTGTTTGATCATACACAAAGCTGTGGTTAGCTCAGACTTAACAACATCATTTAGACTAACTATCATTTTTTCCTAAATGTTTCTGCAAAGCATCTTATATTCTTTTCAAGGTGAAGGGTCCTTTCTGTTTCTCCTTGCTGACCTCTGTAAGCTTGCTTTGAATCTTTGAAGACCACAACTGTTGAGTACTGACGGGAAAGATGGCCTCTTACAGTTGAGGTCCGGCTGAAGCTCACTTCTTAGAAAATGGTAGCTATGTCCTGGGCAACTGCTGCTGTTGTTGTAATGACTGTTACATTGTTCCCCATCCTGGAACTGACAGAGCATCACTGTCCTTAGGATGCAGGAATATGTGCCAAACAGTACCCTGGCAGCCATCTAACGCTCCTCCACGGCAGAGAGCCATCTGGGGTACTTTCAAGACAAGCTGGCCCGTTGAGAATTAGAGGTCAAATCCAAAGCTGGTACATGGCTGATGAGAGGAAGAGAGCCTGAGCAGGAAGCAATTTAAATAGAAAAAGTATAGAGGAAGAAGAAAACTATATGGCATTGAGAACCAAGCTGTCGGTAGGTTGTGCTACCAATGATCAGCTTTCCAAATCAGTCCTCTGGTCCTCATTATAGTTGAATTCCTCACCAGGGTCATGCTAGCCTTTGGAAAGCCTTGATGGAAAAAGATAAAACACTTCTAGATAGCTCTTAAAATGCAGTCTGTGCGAGAATGTAAATGGCAGTTTCCAGAATGCTCAATGCTGATCAGCTTGCCTCGAGACCTCAGTAAACTGAAGAGGTGTCTGTCTGTGAGAAGCCCTCTCAAATCCATCCTCCACTGTTCATTTGCCTGAGACCTCTCTAAGACAGGAAGAAGAGAAGGCTAGCTTGTGTGAAGATCTTATTCTACAAGTGCCCCAGGCTCCGCTGGTGTGGGACTTGTACAGTGTCCCAGAGCCCTGCGCTTTGGAGCCCTGAGTCGGGCTGAATGTTCTATTGTCATTGTCTTGCAGTCGGTAAACAAAGTTGTCAGCAAGATGCTTCATAGTTTCATTTTGTAATGGCCGCGGTGTGTTATGTAGCCTGTTCTGTGCCCAAGAAAACTGACCATAAGACAAATCAGAAATAAAACATTTGGCTCTGACCTAGATCATTGGAAAAAAGAAAGGGAAATCTCTAGAAATGTGACCAAATAGATAGAGTGCATGCTATGTAATTCTATTACCTACACCTTACATGATAAGGTCCTAGATTATAAACCTCACAAGGTGCATAAGGGGAGTGCTTAAACAAAGGTAGAGTCCTATGACACCTCCTCACAACCTCATTTCCATCCTATTATCGTTTTCGTTTGAAGCACAATATTTTTTGGAAAGATTTCTGTAATGCCTGCTTTATCAGGTGAAGCAGGGTAGGAGGGGCCATCACTGTGCTCACCGCTGTAGGCAACTTCCTGTGCACACAGTTGGAGACCTCTCCACTGGAGTCCAGGTAAGACCTTAGGGCACTGCAGAGAGGAACTCTGGTGTCGCCAGCTGCTAGCAATCATCTGCCTCCTCTGTCCCAGCTGAGGCTGCAGCTGCTGCAGGGAGTCCCAGCACAGAGCCTCAAGAATCACGTCCTTCTCTGTTCCATAGTACAATTATCCTTCGTGACTCTTCTGATGATAACAGTGGCTTGAATCCAGATTTACTGATGCAACTCATTAGGAACTTGTCAAGAGGTAAACAGAGAGTTGTATATGAGCTCCCAGAAATCAACAGGTTGAATTTGTCCACACCCTCTTTCTTTACTTTTTGTTACATTTAAAAGGCCAAAGTATGAGTGATATCTCAGGGCTTCGAACTCAGGAAGTACAACATAAAGCAGTCATGTTTTCAGGCAGGCGACCTGATGCTGTGTTTGTATAGCATACATTTTTGCTTATTTAATTTCAGCGTTGTATCTGGAAATCTGCTGCACATATTTATTTTCACAGATAGGGGCCTATTTCCTTCTCAGAGCAGGTGTTTAACTTCCATTAGCATAAATAGAAGCTATGCAAAGTGTAAGACAAAGAGCCCCCTTTTTATTATTTGGTTGTGATTTTTATTCTATTTGTGTTTTCAAAAATCACTTAAGTAGACAGTAGTTGCATGGATCATTTAAAATTTCTGAAATCTAAAATACAGGAGCTGGAGAGATGGCTCAGCAGTTAAGGACCCTTGCTGCTCTTCCAGAGGACCCGAGTTCAGTTCTGAGTACCCACATCAGACTCCTTACAATTGCCTGTAACTCTGACTCCAGGGGATCTGACACCCTCTTCAGGCCTCTTAGAGAACTGCACACACACACACACATACACGTAAATAAAATTTAAAAGTTCGATGTTTTTTTAAATGAGCCTAGCCTTTGACTACGGTTTGAGAAATCTCCACACTACCAGATGGGATCACTCTGGCACTCTAGGGTCTCATTCAATTAATTAGAACACGAGTAAAATAACAAGTCATAAATTAAGCCTAAATATAGCCTCAGATGTGTTTATATTAGAATATACTCATAAAAATCTGTTGAGAACTGCTGGAATTTTTCTTTTTTTCCAAATGATATGTGAACACACATAGTTTAAAGATTTAAAACTAAAAATTACTTAGCTAGCATAGTTCCTTTATTGACTAGCAGGCTTTCCTACATATGTCTGTATAACTGACTTTCACTGCGCATGGGCTAATGTATATAGAATTCTTCACATGTCCTCATGATTGATAGTCAGCACATCTACCTGTCTCTCTTGAAGATGTGTTTTCTGGAAAGCCCGCGACCATTGTTAATGCTTCAGTGCAGTCTCACGGATGCGCCTGTCACAAATATCCCCTAACAACTACGTTGGCTGCTTATCTGAATTAGTTAGGATGCTGTTTGCAGCTCTGCTTTTCAAAGAAGCAGTTTATCTTCCACCTCCTATTATTTCTTTTTCCATTAACCTCTTCCAGGGAAGATTTTGTTTTCAGTTGTGATAAATACATGCAGCTTTCAAATCCCTGATTATATTTTTATACTACACAGATGACAAAATTTCAAAATCATTTTCAGCTTAAAGTAGGATTTGCAAAATAAAATGATCACCTAAAAGCTGTGATTTATGAGAAGGGGAAATCTTATCACCCTAGCTGTGTTTGTCTGGCCCGTTGACCAATTAGTAAATAGAAGCATGCATAAACCTTTAAATTTAAATGCTTAACTTTGGTGACATTACAAATAATTCATTCGATATGACTACTTATAATAACAGCAGTTAGATTATTGCAAATTTCAATAAAAGTAATACATTCTTCAATATATTTAAATGCATTGAAAAGTTCTTAAGAAGGAAAATGAAGTTGAATATGTATATCAAATGTTATTGCTAAAAGAATAAATAAAATTAAATAAATAAAAGAATAAAAAGTGTGATTTTTAAATGTCAGTTTGAATATTTTTAAATGGAAGTGAAAAAGTAGGTTCAAAAGTAGATTTAGAACCCCAAAAGGAAAAATGACCAATGCTATAAACTTTAAAATAGTGACCAAGGTGTTACATGTAAGAATTATTAAAAAAAAAAAAATGCCTCCAGGGCATAGGATATATCTCAGTGGCTGAGTGCTTAGAAAGAAAAAAACAAAAACGTTTTCAACTTTCATGCAGCCAGCAAGAATAAGAATAACAAAAAGACAATCCGAGAGCTGTTTCTCTTGAAGTTAGTCAGAAACAGCATTTAGTACAGTAAAATCTGGTAGACAGACGTGCCAGAAGTTGAGCAGGGCTTGAGTGACGGCGAGTCAACAGAGTGTATTTATACATTTCTTTTCCAGTGGATTATACGAAGCAGTAATTGTTTGCTCTTAGCCGTTTTTAGTAGGACAGGGTGTACATTATTCTCAAAAGAAGCACAGGTCTCTGTATAAATAACTGCTCTCCTTGGGAATTGGGTAGACAGAACATCAAATAAAAAGTTAAACTAAAACCTGGGTGTTAATTCAAACAGGAGTCTCCTCACGACCGAGACTGTGTATGAAGGTAGCCGTGTGGTTACTCTTGTCCTCTAGCTCAGGCAGAGCTTGGGTGACGCCTCAGCTTTGGCAGCTTCCAGAGGAGCAGGGCAGGGCTGGTGTCACTTAGCCACATCTGGTCCTGACCATCCGAGGCGCTGGTGTTTCTCATTAAGAAAGTGTGCCTGCCACTTGCTAGACTCTCGACGGTCCTCGCAAGGACTGCCTGCTTTGATGGAGAAACAATTTTAGATTCTTTAGCTGATACCAAATGCTTCCTTTGGTTTTCCCTTCACCACGAAACAGGAAAAGACAGGGACCATTTCTTCTGTGGTACCAAGCACCCAGATAAAGGCTGACAATCTAAAGACCAAGTTTTCTTAGAAGCATCTACACATTTGATAACACAGACAAACATTGGGATTTGCAGGATTGGGTTGAACTATTGAGATTTCCCATAAATTTTTTAGTATGAAAGCCACAGAGCCATGCAATGAAGTCAAAGAACACAAAAGCATATTTGTGTGGCAGATTGGTGATACTAATAAACATAATTATAGAAAAGCAGCCATTCTGAATTAATACATTAATTCAGTTCTTTGTCATAATAAGTTACATGTATTTAAAAAATAATTTGAGTAAAATGTATAATTATAATTTTAGTATTAACTTGATTTCTTCTGAGGAAAGTATTTAATTTAAGAAAGAAAAGAAAAGGCACTATTTCCAATTCCAATTAATGTTATAATGACTCATTTTATAGTCTGTGTGGTAGCAGCAACTTCCATTTGGTAATTATATATGTAAAAGACCATAATCATGATTAAATTAATTACTATATAAATAGTGTGCTTATTGAGGTAGAATCAGTTTATGAAAATGGACTTATGGTATTAATATCTTTTCAGGCATATTTTTCCATTTGTATCACATTTGATACAAAAACACTTATGACTTTTATGTGTTACGAATGGTTAGTTAAATGAAAAGAAAGCCCTAATGTCTATTTTTATGAGAGCCAAATTCAAGAGTGCACATCAGTTTTCAATATCACTGTAGTGGTAAATGGCCTATGAATGTATACCTCCTGAAACAAAAGGCAGCTTGGACAAGTAGCCATCTTCATAATTCTTCTGTGGTTCCACACTGTTGTATTCAATGGCTGTTTGGATTCTGAAGCAATTGTTAGTGTGTTAAACTTTTTATGATAGACAAATTCTATTAGTTTTATAATTTCAAAACTGTTAGATTTTGTCTCAAGAAAAAGTATCAATGACAGCAGATGCTCCAAATCGCACCTTACAAAAACCCAGGATAAAGCTGTACCCTGCAGGGAATAGAGATTTATACTGCTCTATAAAGGAACCGAGTGAATGTAATATGAAAACAAATATTCACTTATGTGTGTTTATAAATGTTTATATATCACATAGGTTGGACTTGAAAAGGGAGGAAGAATGATTGGATGATTTTATTCTATTTCCAAGGAAGGTTTACATGAGTTTCTAGAATATCAGCTATCACAACATCTTTTACTTTAAATTTTTTACTTAAAATACATTGATTATGTATCATGTGAGTAATATCCAGCCTTCTACTATTGTAGAAATAATCTGCATGAGTGGCCCATTCCTAAGCTCTTTTTCCTGATGACAAGGTAGTTATTTCCCAATATTTATTCTTATTGATCTTGGCATTAAGCCCCTTGGGCAGAAATGGAACACCTTCCAGTATCTATTATCATAAAGACTAGACAACTTTTTGACCTCAAAAGAAATCCTGTTAGCATCCCTCATTTGGCTATCAAATTTATCTGCAAAGTTTTTATGACCTTTGGAGTGCAGAGAAGCATCCAAAGATATGTCTTGTCTGTTAGAGCAGGCTAACCTGGTCCAACACAGTGGCTGTCACCTCACAGGAATTCAATAAATACAGGTGAATGAATGAATGATTCCTGGTGTGAAATTTTGGGGGAAATTAAGCAAAAGCATAATTGTACAAAGCATTCAGAATGCAGCTTCCAAATCGAATGTAGTCTGGTAGACACAGAAAAGTTAAATGTATTGGCACAGAAAAGGATATTTAGAAGGGACCATTTGTCCTTCCTCCCAATCATTGTCCTGGTCTTCCTCCTGTGCTTTTAAAAGTGAGTGGTTGACGACCAGTGCCATGAAAGCATAATCGTTGATTCAAACAGTTGTCAACCCGCCGGAAAAATGCTTCCTTTTCACTGTGCTTTTTTTGGACACTATAGATATGATAAATCATGAACTGCATTATAAAAATACCTCTTTTATGCCCAAACATTCAGTAGGAGGAAATGACATTTCTTTTATTACCTTGGTAAATGTTTTTAAGGTGTTTAGCGACAAGCTTTCTTATTGTCAAAACTGCTTAGATTCGGTGGTTGCTAGGAATTTACTTGAAAACCTATAGTCAATAATATCAGGGGAAAGAGGGCTGCATAGTTAGTCAGCTAATGTGGAGAGAGACTCGACGAGCGCTCCCTTTCTCGTCTCCTGCCTCTTTCTTGATCTTTTGTACTATGGAAAGGGAGGCAATTGGAATTTAGAAAGTTTATTTTCCATCATCGCGCATCAGCTATTGTCTCCAGCACTTTCTCCTCTTTTGGGCTGAGAAATGGATTGTCCCCAACAGTAGACAAAATAACAACATGCAACCATTTCAGAAGACAGGAGCCTGGTATGATTTCAACACACGTGCAAACAAGGGCATCTTCACGACTTGGGAAATTCGTTCTGTCTCTTCTTCAGCTTTTGGTTGGTTTGCTTTTGTTTTCTCCACAGGCAAAAACCTCCAGATTTCAATACCAGATTTGCTTACATGCTAAATTTTACCATGAAGAATATTTGTAACTGTTCATTTCTCAAGACAAGTGCTTAAGTTGTTTATTTCCTCCAATAGTTACTGGCCTCCTGGAATGGATGGTAAATAATACCTTAGCTGTTTCTATTCGCTTTGCCTCTTACCTCCTGCTTTCATTTCTCACCTTAATTAGGTGGCAATGGATTATCTTTTTTAGTGTTGTTCTGAGAAACATGCAGTAAAAAGAAACCATCCGTTTGAAGATAGAAGGGAAGGAACTTTTGGCAAGTGGGTCTCCAAGCTTCTGGGCAGTTGAGTAGGCAGAGGAAAAGAAATTCAAAAGCAGATACCTCCAGTGAAGACAAGGTTAGAAAGCAAGTAACCTTCCTAGCAATTTTCACCTCTTGACTGGCTGGTGATAGCAGTCTACAGCACAGATGTGAGTGCGCCCTGCTTTCCTGACTTCTCGGAAGCTACTCCAAAGACTCAGTTATCACAGTCTATCTTGTGGCAGAATGCTATTGCATATCTTCGCCCCATGTAGCTGCATCCTGGTATGGGATTCTAGTCCGTAGTTCTAGCCATTGTTCACAGTGGTGTGGGCCTTGCCGCTCCGTGAATTAAACACAGCGGAGCTGCATTTATGTGAAGCGGGTCTGCCTGGCTGCTCCAAGGCGGCTGTTTCAGAGCCTATGACCTCCCACTTTGCTGCCTTCTGTGTGTGTGGTAAAGGGAATTGTCCTAAAAAATATAGGCTTTCGCTGAACACAAATGCATATTTGCATGCCAGTGGGTTAACATTCTCCTAAATTTGGGTGCCATTAATAACTGTGTCGGGGGCTTGTTTTCTTTTAACCTTTTGAGTACAGGGAGGTTGAACTGTCGCTCTGTGGAAACGTACATAAGCTTCCCTGGTTCCTGTAGATGCACAAAAAACAATGTGCATTCAAATGAAAAGGTCTCATTTGTACAATATCTTCTTGGAAGAAAAACTTCTGTGTTGAAGGTAACACAGAAGAAGAAATTGTTCTTGTGTCTGTTCAGAATCGGTGGTTAATGTAACATTCCCATGACTGTTCAAAATAACTCCATTTAATTGAAAGATTACAAAGATACCGATGAACCACACGTCTACAAACTGTTAATCTGGAAACCTAGAGACCTCCTCTCTTAGTTTGTGTGCCGTGAAAATGGAACTGAGAAACTTAATTGAGATTATGGAATATTTTTCTAATTTCTTAATTATCCAAGGTTTTTTAAACCTTGCCTTTGTAAGCACTGCCTGGGATATATTTTATCATAAAAATATTCATAGGTAGAAGTTATTGCGGCTAGTTAATGAAGTATAGAAATGATCCTTGAAACGTAGTCTTTACTGGAGCTATTTAAAATCAGCTGCTAGGGACCATAAATCCTTAGAATTTACTGAAAAAATGAGGGAGATTTACCTGGGGACTGTTGAGAGCTGTTAGCTCTGTGCTTATAAAAGGGACACATGAATGATATTTGTGTGTTTAACCCTGATTATAAATAGTCACTTGATTTTTATAACAACATGTTCAGCAATAATCAAGCCTTACAACTTAAGGTAGAAAAAAATGTAGAATCCTACTGCAAAAAATTCTGTAACAAGAAAAAAATAGCTGCATTGGAATGCATTGGTCATATGTGAAAAACGAAAATAGTGGTGGTGTGGTGGGGGGAGAATGTTAGCATATATGGCTAGCAGGAATCCATATATTTTAAATTTAATTTTTAATGGACAATAAAAAATAACTCTGACAACAATTCTCTTATAAGCTGACAAATCTCTTTCCTTACATTTAGTGCGTGAAAGATAGGCATTGTTTTTAAAGGAAGTAACTATTTAGGAAGTCATTGGTGTGAATTTCAGAGAAATAAAATATGCTTTAAAATAAACTAAAACATGCAGTTCTAGGTAGGTGAAGAAAAATGGGAGAGAGGGAAGAGGAAAAAAGAAAAAAAGAAAAATTAGAAGACAAGAAAATAAACAAGAATGAAAAGTAAGAGCCATCCTTTAACTGGGGTTCACAAAGGGTCAAGCACTGTGTTTCCTGTGTTTTTGTCTTACTCTCCTCCCCATCATGAGACACACTCTCAAATTTCCTTCATGCAAATAAGGGAGATCGGAGAAGTTGCCCAAGGACACACAGCAAAAAGCGGCAAGCTGGGAAAGAAAGCATGATTTAGCCACTCTCTGTGGTGGGTGTGAGCTGATCCTGGCTTTCTGTCCAATTCTAACTGCTCTCCCGTCTGTGCCTCCCTATCCTGCAAGGTACCCAAGATGCCCAGGCATGACACCCCGTGGTCAGACCACCGAGTCTCTGGAGGATCACAGGGGTGGGGGGTGGGGTGGGTGGAGATGAGTCTGCAGGGGTGAACCACTCAGCCAGAGAGAGGGTCAGATGCCTGACCCAGGGACAGAGGTAGGAGGGGTGTGGAAGAAACTAAAATCACCCACATACATGATTTCTTTATCCCGCACTTTTCACACGTTTGCTCTTTGCTGGTGACCTTTTGTCTCCTAAGAATCTCAGATTACAGTCTTCGGAATCTTTTAGTAGCTGACTCGAAACTCATTACCTGCCTGCCTCTCTACCATGGAGGCTGAGCACTTTTAGAGTCTGAGGTCTTACCTGCCCCACGTGCACCTGGAAAGTGACTTAAGCAAACTGTCTAGCTCCTTCATTGCCCTTTTCCATGGGGTAGAAACATGTCTTTTAATGTTCTTACAGCAGTCCGCACTCGTTCTTCAAGAAAAAAAACAGTCCTCAGAAAAATACTGAAGACCTGATGTCATCATGTACGCTACTTTTCGACTTAGGAACCTGTTTCATCTGAGTGACAACTGACAGTCTGACTATTCCATGCTGGACTCGGTCCCTCTTAGCTCAGATTACCTTTCATGTCCTGTCCATGTCTCTGTTGATAAATGGTCAGATGTCCCCATCCTCATTTGACAATTGAGGCAATGAGAGGTTAAGTGCCTGGCCATTGGCAGTAACTGAAATAAGAATAAGCCTTGAGTTTCCTGGCCAAATCTGAGGTTTATTTTCCCTTTTCCTTAAGGCCAAATTGCTACCTCAATAACTACCTTTGGCCTTCAGTCCCTTGACTGTAAAAACAGGGTTATTCCATATCTATAAAGGGGGGGGGGTGCTTTTAGAGCTGAGATTTTATTGTCTTAGAAATCAGAGCTCTCGATGCTTAAGGCATTCAAATGCTTTATTCACTTGCCCAAAAATTAGGTAGCCGTTATCTGTCAGGATGGACTGGCTATGGCAAGCTCTGCTCTGAGACGCAGTGGGAAAATATGAGTCACCCGTGACCTTCTGTGTGACTCCGGCAGACAAAGCTAAAGCAGAAAACGTTTCCAGATCCAAGTTGGTTCAGCAGCAGCAGTTTTGAAAAGGCCGTTCTGACGTTGCTTTCATTTCACTACACATGCTTTTTCTCCCTGTCGCCTCGCGTGTATTTTTAATTGATCAGAATTATTATCATCATTAGAATATAAATATGTTTCCCATGATAATGTAATTTTCTTTTGAGACCTGGTTTCACGATGTAGCCCAGGCTCTCCTAGGGTTCACTATGTAGACCAGACAGGCCTCCAACTCAGAGATCTGCCTGCCTCTGCCTTCCAAGTGCTAGCGTTAAAGGCATGTGCCACCACACCATACAATAAGTGGAAATTCTTTACAAATTACTAGAAACAGTTATTTGCAAGGGGTAGGATCCAAGTGCGTGGATGCTCAGATTCTCTGAATGAAGCCATGGTGTCAGCATTTGTCCCAGCTACCTGGGTGGCTCTAAGGACACACTTCTCATATTATTCCATTTCTGAACACCAGTAATGTTTTAAAAAATCTATGCCAGTATTCACCTGTTCTAACCAAAAACAGCATTAATTTCCACCTCCTTTTCCTGGTCATCGTATTTCAAAAGGGTTCTCACTGGATCTCCAGTTCCAGGGCAGGGCCTGGCATGGTGTCCATGCTGATTGCGTATTGGTAAGTTCACGCACTGGTTAGGACAAAGAGCTGTATCATTCTTTAATAAGAACAAAGCCTTTTTCTAACTAATGAATAAGGTGTAGTCAGAAAGGTCCCAGTGCATTTGCACCCTCACACCTCCTTCTCGCTCTTTCTAACTGAGAACACCCTCGGAGAAGGATCGGGAACTGCCCAGGGTGAGAAGGACAGCTCTGTCCAAACAGATTTTATTTACAGTCATCGATGTAAACTGCCAAAGAGTGTAAGACACCTGCTTGGTCTCACCTACAAGTAATTCAAATGCCAAAAAACATTAGTTCCAGTGTGGAATTGGCCTGTGAATGTACCTTCACACATTGGAGCTGAGATTGTACTTAGAATGTTTCCTGATGTGATGCTTAATTCTAAACATGGAGCTGGCAGTCTACTGTGTACCTTCTCCATCTAACAGTGCATTCACATTGGGTTATTTTTACAGTCAGCTAGATGAAAAGGCATCATAGCATGAGGTAGGGAAAGCGACTTCAAGTTTCTAGAAGCAATTGTGTTTCTAGCATGTTCTGTTCCAGAATTTGGTGTGAAAAAAGCAAATTAATATTTCTGCAAGGTGTGTGGTATATTAGGGAGGAAAACATTTGACAGAATAATTTTTTTTTTAAAAAAAGCTTGGTGTGTGTGTGTGTGTGTGTGTGTGTGTGTGTTACTACAAAAAACAGTAGCATATCAGGAAGAGGACAAAATCTGTTTGAATATTATAAAAATGCCTGTGAAGTTTAATCTGCAAATTTAAATGTCCTTGAGGATAAATCTTCCTATTTAAAATCATGCTTAGGAATTAAGATGTTAAATGTTAGTCTTATCTCCATGAAAGAGGCCAAACACTTTAATTGCTATGATAATTTTGTTTAGTAGAAACATTCAGGTTTGATAAAATTTATCTTTTAGACATTTCATGTGTGGTTTTATATAGCATACGTGATTGTCAATTTATTCTCGACCTGCGTCTGGCCACTATTCGAGCTAGGTGTTCCATAATCTCAACGAAAGTAATTTCTTAAGTCTCTCTAGTACTACTCCATGAAACAATGTGAGTGCATTTACCTATTTTCTTGTTCTGGTGTATAGATCCTGTACAGTGCTGTCAATAAAATGTTACAAAGGTCAGCACAGGTGAACTTGCTTTCACTGCCTGAAACAGCAGTATAGTCTTATGTTTGTAGGACATCCTTGTCTGCTTGTGAGCAATATGCTGTTGGATTGGAGAAGATATTTTTCCAAGCCTTTAAAGTCATACAAAGGTGTGAGGTCTTTAGCTTTATGTCTCTCTTAACTTTATTTTGTGAGAAAAAAGTTAGTGTTCTTCTGACTGAGTTTCTGTCTCCTCAGGCTTTCCTTTCATGGTTCTTTTTGGAAGCATTTTGTCAGGCACTGGGAGAGGGGAAGGAAAAATGGACCTATTCTTTCACATAAATGGTACCAATCCTCTTGCGGGCTTATGCTTTTGGTTAGCTATTTGGAATCTTTTATTTTGGGGGTACCGTTTCCCCAGGGTAGCATTATATAAAATTGAAGACAAAAATGAAGAACTATAAGAGAAGTGCTCACCATAAGGAAAGTGGTCTGAGCCAAGGGGTAACGATGTCGTCCGACATTACTGTGAATGTGTGTCATTGCTGCGAGGGAAATTTAGATTCATTTCCGTAACTAGGGAAGTATTTCGACTTCACTACTCCAAAACTTACTCATAGTTTTGAATGAAAACTCTCATTGGAGAGGCATTTCTGATAATAAACTGGAGCGCTTCCCCACCTGTACATCATTTCCAGAATTACATTCTTGAGACATTTGGCCTTAGTAGTAGAACTCATTTAAGGTCACACTTGACAGAATGGCACTGCCACTCTCCAGTAAGTTTTTTTTTTTTTTTTTTTTTGGAGGGGAGGGGAGCGGGACAGATAGTATCTGAGACTATGATTTCCTGTAATAAAAATTTTAAGGCTCTAATCATCTGGTTGTGTGTAGTGGGTAATTTTCTAGCTATAGATATAATTTAAATGCTTAGATTTCTCTTCTTCCTCTTTTTTTATTTTACTTTCAGTAATGTGTATTGATTGAGGTGATTGTGTTCCATATATATGGAATATATGGATACCGTGTAGAGTCCTAGTATACAGATGGATTGATCGCACCATTTTACATAGTGAAACTCCAAGAAAATGACTGTCATGTCTAAATCAATTTTATTGTATCTGAACTTCTTCAAAGTTCTACTCAGTGCAACTTTTCATCTTCAAAAAAATGTTTTCCTATTTCAAACCCTTTTTTGTTATCTTTAAACAACTCACTTTTGGATGCTATGTGTGAAATCATAATCTTTTAGTGCAGCTAAAAAAAATCATCTGCAAAATTTCTATCAAGGGTGTGTTAATTCCTTTTCATTGAATTGTACACACCAGAAGACAATATTTGGGAAGTTTTATAGATATCCCCTTTTGACAAATCAATATAGCATATTAATTCAGTACTGAAATCACATAACATTGGAAAAGGTACTTGCTGGCTATGTAGCCTTGGTAGGATTTTTCCCCATGTTTCAATTCCCCACCCCTCCTTCGATAACATGGAAATATTTTGTTCCCATACATAGGATAAATTTACCCCAACTGGGACTGCTGTGAGGAATGAGTTAATATATGGAATGTACTTCGAACAGAACCCTTAGTCAATGTTAGTTAGTAGTGCAGTTAGTCATAGCCATCATCACACAGGTCCTGCTGGAAATGCTCAAGCGTGACCTCATAGTAGGAAAATTTCTGTGCATATGTAAGCTATTCTTTCTCCATGTATATTGACTCATTAATGGCACTTTAGAAAACAAATCGATAGCTTCGACTAGAAAGAAAATGCCACAGTTATTCAGAAACTGTGGTTAATAATGCAGCTTTTATTTGCTGAGCTCACCGTAGGACCTAAGAACAAAGAACTCTCCTTATTCTGAGTGCTTTAATGTGGCTGCTGGGATTGTTTGGTTAATGCACATTTTAAAAGTTTTATACATTCCGTGAGTGATGTCCTGTCTAAGAGAAAAAAAACTATAGGTTAAGCGCCACACTTCAGGTCCTCCTTGGTTCACAGAGTATTTGGTTTCCTTTGCATTCTTTGGTGAGGAGCGGCCGTTCCAACACCAAGGCATGTAAGATGCAAGGGGTTATCTTGCTTATCGTTTCTCCACTGATTTGCTTTGCAGCTGGCAGTTCCCCACAATGATGAATGGACGCGATTTGCCCGGACCCTGGTGGAGATCCGCGCCAACCGGGCTGACAGCGAGGAGGAAGGCGCTGTTGAGTTAGCTGCGTAGATGTGAGATGAGCCTGCCCCCTGTGGCCCTCCCATGCTTCCATGCTCGAACTCAGAGTCTGCAGTCAAGGCCTCCGTGCTGTGTTTGGTGTCCTTTCAAGTATCAGTATCTCTGTGGCATTTTAGGGGCCATGTTGTGCAGTGTCGTCCCATATACTCCATATGTACCTACTCACCCAACATCCGCCCCAGCATTTCTATCTCTCTGTCTCTGTCTCAAAAACAAAAGGGGGAGGGAACCCTTAGGGGTTTAGTTGTTGCCTTTTAACTACTTGGTAGCTGTGTTTAATAGCTGGAAACCTCTGGTTGAATTTGTGCTTACATGTACTTCTGGCATAGTCCTATTAAATCCATATGAAGCCAGATATGATTGGGTGCAGATGTGGCGTGCCTCGTGATATGGTACAGGGCCAAAGACTCGAGATGTGGTGTTTTACATGGTGACTCACATTATGAATGGATTTACTACAAGAACATTGCTGCTCCTTATTTATTGTAACGTGCTGCATGGAACGTATTTATTTGAAAGCATTAAAATAAACGATCTTAGAGCATGTGCGTAATGAGAGGACTGTATTTTCTCTGCTGCTGCTGCTGAGGTTACGTTAAGTTCCAAATAACAATTACAGTATGCCAGTCCCACTGAGAACACGGAGTCTTTAGAGGTTTGTTGCAGTGAACGGAATGAATTTTAATGCCTATTATTTCTAGGTACTTTAACAATATTTCAAATATAGTTGGCCATTGATACTTATCATTCAAGCTAGCACAACCCTACAAAAGTCTGTGGTTCCTGAATATGACACCAGTATTGCCAATAAAATGTTCCAAACCAGGCCTGTATCGCTGTGGGTAAATGTTTTGCTTTGCAGAAACCTGACATGAACTTTGCTTTGACAAGGGGTTGGAGAGATGGGTGAGGACCATGGTAAAGATTGAACATGACTTTTTAGGCAGCCAGACTGGTAGGCTTAAATCAAGGCTCTTCATTTTATCTTTATAAGGCTACATGCATGTATGGCTTTTTTTTTCTTTTTATTGTTGTTTGTTCAGATTTTAGGAGGTAGACACTCCCTTGCCTCTGTCACCAAAGCCACCAAGTCTTAAAAACAATGTTAAATGGTAGAATAAGAAAGGCCAGGTTGAGATAAACAAATGCCATATGTTCTACAAATGTATATTTTTAAATTCACACTAGAAGTTATGTTAATTACTATTAAACTAGAGAATGTGCCTATAAACAGCTTTAATCATTCTTTTCAAGGGTTATTTCATTGCTAAAGAGTAAAAATAAATTGTAGTTAAATCATTTTAAAAATTGTCAATAGGCTCTTGATATTTTAGGAAGAAAACTTCCCTCAACACATTCTTGGTAGTGATTCCTTAAACTAATATATAGATAGATACACACACACACACACACACACACACACACACACACATACATATATACATTTTAAAGTTATAATATATTTTCCTCCAAGTGCTCTATAGTACCTACATAATTAAATTCCCATACAAGCAGAAATTAGCATTTTATAGATTAAAAATGAATGTCTTCATATATGTGTATCTAAACTTAGTGGATAGAAGTATTGAAGAAAAACATTTGAAAATTCCAGCAAATTTCCTAATCTTTTTGTTTTGTTTCTTGGGGGTGCTGGGGTGGTAGAGGGGTGTTGAGACAAGGTTTCTCTGTGTGTAGCCTTGGCTGTCCTGAAACTATCTTTGCAGATCTGGCTAGCCTCAAACTCAGAGATCCGCCTGCCTCTGCTTCCTGAGTGCTGGGATGAAAGGTGTGTACCACCACTACCTGGCTACAAATTTTCTGTTTTGTTAAAGGAGAACGTTCTAATTAACTTTAGGTTATGAAAATATTTCAATAGGCCCTTTACTTATGCAAAGCTATGCCAAAATACCATTATGATAATGTGATGAGGTAAGAGACAAAAAAAAAGTATCTAAAAAAATTGTCGTATAATCTGGTGACTTGAGTTCCATCAGGACTCATATGGTGGAAGGAGAGAACTGACCCCCACAAGTTCTCTTCTCACCTCCACACTCCCACACACATATCCATGCATGCAAATAATACATGGAAACATTTTTAAGTCTAAAAGCAATCTAGTAACAAAAATATTGGAAAAGAGTTCTTGGGCACACACTAAGCTGTCATTAAGAGTAAATCAAAGCCCGTGTGTTGTGATTAAAGAAAAATCTCAATGTTTCCATGACATGGGAAGCCTGTGTAAAGCACAGTCAGAGTCACTTCTGGAAAGGCCATTGGGTGGTGCATGTAAAAGTCCCTGATTGATCCCTTGAGACAGCCAGCCTCTGTACAGTCCTCACATCTTGGCCCTCAGACCCTGTAATGAGTTTGTACTGACCTCACATAACTGAGAGAGTAAGGGGACATTATGAGAAGAATAATACTCATGTCTGGATTTTGCCTCACATCTATGAGAATATGTTATAATCCAAAGTGCTAGGTTGGGTATGATAGCACACACCTTTAATCCCAGCTACTTCAGTGAACTGGTTTAGGACCTTCAACCCTTCCAGTGGTTAGGAGCATACTGAGATATCCCCTCCAAAGGAAAGAAGAAACTGCAGACATATAGAACTCATAACACATAGAAGAAAGCCCAGCACCTGGCAAGGTATTTGGGCCTCTGAAGCCAACACATTCCATATCCTGTGATCCATAGCTGGCGGAAATCAGGGCGTTTGGTGGACATAGAATGGGGGTGGACTTTGCTATAGATCTGAATGGCAGTACAAGGAGCTCGAAGACTGGGTAATACAGCTGAAGAAGTTAGGATGCAAGTATCAATGGTGAGGAGAGACAGTATGGAACTTTTGGAATAGCATTTTTCATCAATATTGGAATAGCATCCGTCGTCAGTATCACATCCCATAGAAAAGGATTCTGCTGCCATAGGATATGGACATGCCATGCATCTCGCTGCCCCACTATAAGTTGAGCTGTGTCAGCCCTACCAAAACACAGTTAGAAAGACCTAGAAGCCACTTGTAATATAGAAATTGTGACCAGAATCAAAGAATTTGAATAAGCGGCATAAACAAGTAGCCTAGGAGCCCAGTGTTGCCCAACAGAATTTTAGCAGTGCCCCTCCCCCGTATTGGCATACCTGGTCATATGTGGGGGTGGGGCAGGTTCTGTATGACCAGGAGAAGGAGAAAGAAATACATCAGAGCCTGGTGTACATACAGGTTGGCTCAATTTGGGGGATAAAAGTTGGACATGGAGGACAGCCAGATTAGAGCCATCTTCTGGAGTGACTTTGAAAGACAGTGCTGAGGAAAAATTCTTTTCATAGATCAGAGATTTGAGCTGCACAACCAGTCATCCATTTTCACACGCAAACCATTTTGAGTGGGTGGTGAAGGGGCCAGAGGTGAGTCCACATGCACACTGCCAGCCTACTTCAGCTCTGTCAGTTTTGCAGAAGCCACCACCCCCTCACCTCTCACCTCTTCCATCACTTTTCATAACAGCTGAGCAGGTGATGTTGCCCAAATGCTGAAGCCATCAGAGCACAGTGAGAAGATGCAACCCTTAGAGTGATCCATTCACTAGATGATTTGACTTGGACCTTCCATGTTAGTTACTTTTCTCCTTGCTCTGATGAGACACCTGACCAATGCAACCTGAGTAAAAATTTATTTTGGCTCACTGTAGATGTAACTGTCTTGTTAAATAAGAAACACAGAGCCAATGCAGAGATGAAAGCCTAAGAGCTCAGAGCAATAACTAAGAGCTAAACAAACACCTTACCCTTCACTGCCACTGCTGTCCTCCTCAGCAAGTGCACTACTTCCTGTGTATCTGTCTTTATATAGACTTTCTGTTCTGCCTTCTCATTGGTTGTAAACCCAACCACATGACCTCCTCTTCACTGCCCATCTATACAGACCTCCAGATCTTCTATGGTTGGTATTGAGATTAAAGGCGTGTGTCTCCATGCTGGTGGTATCCTTGAACACACAGAGATCTGCCTGTCGTGTGATCAGGATTAAAGGCACGTGCTACCACTGCCAGACTTCTGCTATGGCTTGCTATTAGCTCTGACCACCAGGCAACTTTATTTATTAACATACGAATAAAATCACATTCAGTACAAATAAAATATCACCATAGCTCACAGTTTAAGAGACACAGTCTGTGATGGGGGAGGCATGGCAGGAGAAGTATGCTGTGACTGGTCACACAGTCTGAAGCCAAGAAGCCAAGAGTGGACAGGAAATGGGGCAGGCTATACAAGCTCAAGGCTAGTTCTGCTACCCACCTCCTCCAGAGCCTCTCCCCACTCCAAAACAGCACCACCAGATGGTGACCAAGTGTCCAAAATCATGAACATCTGAGACACATCTCATAATCAAACCATGTCCTCTGTGGTCTTCTCCCTGAGTACTCTAAGCTTTACTAACCCACTCAAGCTGCATAGGTCTCTTTACTCTTCCAGTCATATGACCAATCACAGAGCCTCTGCAGTAACTGTTGAGAACACTGAATTCATAAATCCTCATGCATACATTCTGAAATTCCACCCTTTAATTAAGTTCGTTCTTCTGATTGACTGATTTTTCAATTAACTTTTTAATCTGTGAGAGCAGCAAGTCCCTCGAGGCCTAAGGTCAACACCAATATGAAAAGCTATATTCTATAAGAGCAATACCAGCAAAAATAATAAAACACACCTGCCACTCCTCATCACAGAATTAAAATGAAAAAAGTATGGTTTTTACATTTTAGTGCATAAACTAAATGCACAACCATTAAAGGTTCATTCATCAACTTTTTTGTTTTTAAAGATTATTACAATATTTATTTTTATTTCATGAGTGTTTGCCTACATATATCTATATGTACCATGTGCACACCTGGTACCTACAGAAGCCAGTAGAGACCCACACCTCCCTAGAACTGGAGTTTCATAGGGTTGTGAGCCACAATTTGGGTGCTGGGAACCAAGCCGAGATCCTCTGCAAGAATAGCAAGTGCTTGTAATCACTAAGTCATCTCTCCAGCCCAGATTCATCCTCCTTTTATATTTTGGAGACAGGGTCTCACTATGTAGCCCTGGCTTCCCTGGCACTCAGTATGCAAAACTGTAGCTGAAGTTTTCCTGTGTCCCACCCAGTCCTCAGCCGCTCAGACCAAGTAAACACACAGAGGCTTATATTAATTAAAACTGCTCAGCCATTAGCTCAGGCTTACTACTGACTAGTTCTTGTGCTTAAACTCAGCCCATTTCTGTTAATCTATATGTTGCCACATTTTGGGTGGCCTTACTTGTGTGCCATTACATGCTGCTCCCTGGACAGCAGTCTGATGTTTTCTGACTCAGCCTTTCTCTTCTCAGAATTCTCCTTGTCTGCTTGTCTCTCCTATACTTCTTGCCTGTCTACTGGCCAATCAGCATTTTATTTATCAACCAATCAGAGCAACACATTTTCACAGCATACAGAAAGACATTCCCCCATCACAAAACAGGTTAGCCTCTAAGTAAGAGAGACCCACATACCTCTGCTTCCCAGGTGCTAGGATTAAAGTTATGTGCCACCATGTCTGGTTTTATTCATCAACTCTTAACAGTTATGTTCATGGAGTTTTGTTTTGTTTTGTTTGTTTTTAGATTTATTTATCACATATACAATGTTCTGCATGCAAGTATGCCTGCATGCCAGAAGAGGACACCAGATCTCATTATAGATGGTTGTGAGCCACCATGTGGATGCTGGGAAATTGAACTCAAGACCTCTGGAAGTGCAGGCAGCACTCTTAACCTCTGAGCCATGTCTCCATCCTCAAAGAGAGCTGGATGTCTGTGTGTGTGTGTGTGTGTATGTGTGTGTGTGTGTGTGTGTATGTGTCTTTTTTGGGGGGGGGGTGTTTCAAGACAGGGTTTTCCAAACCATGGTTTTGAATCTGTCTACCTCATCTTTTTGTTTTTCCACTTTTATTTATGTACTTTGAAGTTGTTACTAAGTACATAGGTTATATTTTCTTGATAAACTGACACATTTATCTGACATACAAGGATTGAACCCAGGACTTTGTGCATGTCAAGCACTGAGCAGGGTAACCCATGACCCTTTACTTTTCATATTATCTGGGTCAATGTCCTCTCGTTTCAGCCCTAAGGATTCCCTCTAGTGTTTATTATTTTGCATAGATGCTAGTCACATGCTATTGCTTTTGCTTGTGTGGGGTTGCCAGTATTTCTCCTTTATCTCTGAAGAATGATTTTTATTTAGAAATGGAACTTTCATTGACAGGTTTTTTTTTTCTTCCTTCCAGTATTTGGACTACCTTGAGCAAAGCTGGGGAGATGGCTCATTTGGTAAAGTACCTACTGCATGAGTGTTGAGGAAGTGAGTTTGAAGCCCCAGAAGCAGGGAAAGCTGGGCAAGGTAGTACGTGATTCCAGGACTCTACAGGGAGGTAGGAAGCAGTGACAGGAGAAACCTTGTAAGTTCACAGGTCAGCTAACCTGGCATAGCAGAGCAGAACAACAAAATGGAGTGAGCAAGATTGTCCAGTGATCGCCGGGTGGTGGTGGCACACGCCTTTAATCCCAGCACTCGGGAGGCAGAGCCAGGTGAATCTCTGTGAGTTCGAGGCCAGCCTGGGCTACCAAGTGAGTCCCAGGAAAGGCGCAAAGCTACACAGAGAAACCCTGTCTCGAAAAACCAAAAAAAAAAAAAAAAAAAAAAAAAAAAGATTGTCCAGTGATCTCCACACACACGTACCTGTAATCACAACCACAAACGCACAAGCACGCACACGCACGCATGCACACACACACACACACACACACACACACACACACACACACACACGTTTTGTGGAGGGTGTAGGGGTGAGGATCTTAGACCACTGGCTTCTGCCCACCCCAGATTCCTCTATTTCCTTGACAACATTACTTATAATGGTTTTGATGCTAGTTCCACAACTGTTTTTTTTTTTGGGGGGGGGGGTGGGGGCTTTCTATTTAATTTTTCATTTTGTTGTGGCATTTTTGTCTTTACAATTTTAAAAGTTATTATATTCTTTTTGGTATGGCTTTCTGTTCTGACAGTTAATACTTGGAATCAGTGAACTCCCTAGAAGGCTCACTTTGTGGTTTTATTCCAAGCAATCCAACACTGCCAGCAGCCTAGTTTCCTGCTTATCGGACCCTCTTCAGAGGACTCTACTTGGTGGGCTGAGTAGGCTGAAGACCTTCCTGTGGCTTTCAGAGCAGAAATTCTTTCTCCCCAGGAAGCCCCGGAGTCTTCATTCATTCTCAGCTTCAGGTATTTCCTCCTTAGTCTTGCAAAGGTTCTTTTTACAGATGGCTGGATTGGTACTCCACCGGAAGCCGGAGACACCTCTGTAATGGCCACTGCTGCCTCTAGGATCAGTTCCTTCTAATTGCTTCTTTGTCCTACAACCCCTACCTAACTCAGTCTCTCTGACTTCTCAATGTTCAATCTGGGGACACGGCTGGGGTCTCTGGGGTCTCCTACTTTGCACAGTGGATGGAAACTGCCTCAGGTAACAAGCGGAGGCATCGATGTCTTTGGCTCCTTCCCTCCCCAAACTCACAGCCCCTTTCTTTGCTACACACCAGCTGTCTGAAGAACACTCCATCATATAGTTCTGTTACAGTTCTGGTCTTCCCAACTGTTCCATTACGGCCAGAAGCAAAAACTGCCATAAGATTTAAGTTTCAAAGCAGAAAAGTGAAAAAAAAGATCAATGTCTCACAGAAGCCAAAGCTGATCTACTTGATGTTGGGGACATTGAGAACTCATTGCTATAGGATTAAAAATTATTCAAACGCTTTGCAGATTCAAAGCGGAGGCTATCAACGAGGTCATACTGATGCCAAGTGTCATCATCATAAATTAGCCAGCTATGTATAGAGAGGATTAGAATGTAGTTATTAAGGCCCTTCCTAACCTGAGTGAAAGGAAAGAATGTCAGCCTTAACTTCAAAGAGAGGAACATGAGGGCCTCTGTGGGTCCACGTTCACTGACAGACTAAAGACAAAGGAAAAAGAGATTACAGACTTCCAAAGTGGGTAAAGGGTAGCTTGAAGCTCCAGGTTAAGCTCAACCTGTTTCTTCAGATAGGGAGAAAGGGGCACTCACTTTGTAGCCCAGGCTGGCCTGGACCCCATGGTAATAAAACTCAGGAAACACTGGCTCCACTTCTCTCTGCAGAAAAAAAAAAAAAAGAAGCCTGCTGCTGGCTTTTCCTCTTCTTCCTTCACCTCCTGTCTTTCTGATTTTATAAAAACAGAGTATCAGCCTAGTATATAACACTGCGACCAGTCCAGATGACAAGCCTTGTCATAAAAAGCAGATTCTTAAAGGCTGGAGGGACAGCTGGGCGGTTAAGAGCACTGACTTGAGGACCTGGGTTTGTTCCCAGCACCCATGTGGCAGCACACAGCTATAAAACATATAAGGACATCTCAGATTAATAGCACACACCACATCATGTAGAACTCAGGTGGCAAAATCCTGCTTCAGAAGTGCACAGTCAGAACACACCACACTCTCAAGGAGTGAAAATATGATACTTTAATGTAAAAAAAAAATACATATTTTTTGCCCATCAAGAAAATACTGCAAATTTTTGGTGTAGTTGGTAACTTGCTCGTGTTTATGTAAGAATGGAGGAGACTAGAGTGATGGTAGATGCCTTCTTTAATTTAGGGGGCAGGAAGAAGCCTGTTGAGAATACAGTATGACTTTCCTGCCATTCGTGGTGATGAGAATTTCATGACCAAAGTCATCCCAGCAACTCCCACATTCTGCAAAGGTCCTTTCTTCTCTCCAGACACATATTCATAGGTATTGACTTTTAGGAGGCTAAGTATCCATGGGTATTTACTTTTAACTTGGTTTTCCATTATTTCCAACCCTTGTCAGAGAATGACATTTTCTAATTGGAGATTTTGAAGACGCTCCAGGTCCGTTGGCTTCATATCATGGTGCACTGTAACAGTTTGTAAACTCACCTCTGCTTTTTCCACACTGCCTTCCAATTTTACTCCTGGGGGGCAAATGCTTCACGTTTACCTCAGTCCTCTTTACTGACTTTACTAGGCTTTAAACTTGTTTAAAAGGCCCCTCAAAAGGCTGGTTCAGGATTCACCTGGTCCTCAAGCCCTGAAATTCTTTGAGGTAGCAAATGTACTTGGTAAGATAAACAACTGGAGATCAGACTTCCCCCTTACTCTACCACCAGAAATCTGGGTGCATGTCCTAGGAACTTTCTGCATTGAGTTCTACCATGAAACCTTCCTAGGGGAGGGCGGGCTGCTAGAAACCGGATTCAAACTGGAGCTCCAACACTGTGGGGCCTAAGTACTGTGAGCCAGCAACTTACTGAGGGTCTTGGTCTCATTTTTAACATGGAGAAAAGGATACTACCTCTTCAAGGACCAGGGGTGGCTTACTAAGACCATGTCTGGCATGTGACAGCCCCTGTTTAACGAGTCCTTACAGACCAGAGAACTCTGTCCTCAGAGGGCAGTGTTTGGGAGAGGACTTCAGAAGGAGCTGACATCAGCAACGTAGGGCAGAACGATGGGATACACACACACACACACACACACATACACACACACACACACACACACACACACACACACACACATGCACACATGTATGTATATATATATGCCTTTAGTGACTTTTATTACTTTACTCTGGACTGCTTTTCTCTACCTTATTGTACAAGCCTGTTTTAAGAATTTAGGTCAACTTTAAAATCACCTTAGTAACTGCTCCTCTGTAACAAACAAACAAACAAACAAAAAAACACGAATCACCCTTGAAGAGCATCATGCTGAAGCAGCTATAAGCAGCAGAGCCTTGGTGGCCAGATTAGAACGAAGGGAGGCGTGTTTGTGACCCAGAAGTCAGCCTCAGACATGCACAATTCCTGTGTCTTCCTAATTTCCCCCCAAACCCCTTTAACAGCCCAGCGTCTCAAAGCAAACTCCGTTATTTTATTAGGTACCCCAGCAGATGAAAGCAGTGCTCCATTTGGCTGCTTCTCAGTCAATTAATGCATTAGCTAAAAACAAACCGTTCTGGAAACAAACCCACTATTCGCAGCAGCTTCCAAGAGATTTGAGAAACAGAAAGCAAGCTTCGAATACTTATTCAAGGATAAGAAAACACCCATCTCAAGCCCAAGGTAACACTCAGCTCAGGGGAGAGGATTTTTAAAACAACAGTTTAGTGTTCACCATGACCGGGGAATTCACATTTGAATTTATGCGATGCTTCCAGACTCACAGCAACAAGTTACTAATAATTAAAATTACAGCTATGTTGATTTGATAAAAGATCGGCCTTTGATGTCTAAAGGAAGTGTTCGGTATGCAGGGGTGTGCCAATTGGTCTTTATTTCTAGTTTTCACTCTAGCAGCAGAAAAGGCCTGTGAAAGGCAGTGGTAGCCAGCTTGATGGCACAAGCCTGAATCCCCAGGCTGATGGCAGCAGCCTGTGTCCCCAGCCTGACGGGACAAGCTTGGATTCCCAGTTATTTGGGTGGCTGAGAGCAGCAGACAGATCAAAAGTTCCAGGCCAACTTGGGAAGGACCTGATTCAAAATAAAAACGCAGAAAGGGCTGCGGGCGGATGCAGCTCTGTAATGGAACATCTTGTCCAAGGCCCTGGAGGGTAAGTCTTCAGTATCATAAAAACCACCATGACCACCACCAACAACAAAAGAGAGACACAGTGGAGGAAAATACATTTATCAAAAATCCATCAATCTGACTATTCATGCACGCATAACTTCACAATGGGAACTGAAAGTGTACAAGATTCGGAACAGCCCCTCCCTTAGAGAACCCTGTCAGGTTTCAGGGGAGAGGAGGCCACTGTTCAGGAAAACACAAGTCAGGGTGCTGCTGTCCAAGACATTAAGAAGAAGCGGGCAATTTTGTGAGCACATCTTATCTTCCTAACACCAAAGGTTGAATCCATGGGAGAAGATTGCCACCCCCCACCAAAGGTAAAACAAAAGGCACACACCTCTTTGTGGAAGACGCTTGTGGAAAGAACATTTTAGAAAGCTGTGGAAAAATCCACATCCTGAAAGCATTCGATTACCCAGAAATTTAAAATGGGATTTTGCTCAGTGGCAAGAGTACAAATTCATCCCTGCACGTCTGGCTGCTGTGGTCAGAGACGCACGATGGCTCGGAGGGAAGGGTTAATGGGAAGGCAGATAGACTGGGCTCTGACACAGACTCATCACATGTTACCACTGAAGCCCCCCACCCCACCCCTGCCTCCACCTGAAGCTTTCCAACATGCCGTGCATTCTGAACACACAGTCCGAGGAGGTTACATACGGTTTCAAGCGCAATTTGCTCCCCGTTTTTATTCCCTGCTCACTGAGTTATGTGCTGCTAAACATTTCCAGAAGACTGTCAAAACGTAAGCATCCCAAGGTTTACACAGGCCACACCATTAAATAACATATAAGCACGAAGATTTAAACATTGTTTTCCAGCAATGCTAAATATTTTAGCTAAGTAAAAACTGAGGCTTGAAATGCAATAAGCATTTAAATGACTCTTTTCTGTGCCAGAGTTCTTATTTTTCCCTGTGCGACCCTGGCTGCTGGGATTAAGGCGACCCCAGGGAGCTCGCTGGGCAAATGGTTGTGGGTTAGGAGGTGCAGCAGGGGCTTGGCGACATCGCGCCACCCAGCTTCAGGAAACCCAGCCACGACTGGAACCCAAGAATCAGTGTGTTCCCTTTGTGGTCAGCTTCACATTTTTTCCTCTCCTTGGAAAAAAATTAAAAAGGCTGCTACGAAAATTAGGCCTGTCTCCCACCTCCCAAGTAATCATGAGGTGGGCCAAGAGCAGAGCCGAAAGGCTCCAGGGCTCTACACTAGGGGAGCCTGGTTCCCCTGGGCAGGAGGCAAGGAAGCACCCAGGAGTGAGATGCCTACAGTGCCTCAGCTCTACAGAGGGACACAGTCCAGGGACCGTCTGCAATCAATGACAGCAGCCACGCCGCTCCAGACATGTTGTGTTGTCACTTTGGGGAGAAGAAAAACCCAGAACAAATTTCACGTGGTTTTCCCCACATGGTGATTGCAGTCCAATTCTGGGCCCGTCACAGGCATGCCACCCACTGAGCAGAAGTCATGGAAAGCAGGCCTCCTTCAAAGGCTCTCAAGCCACTGCCTCTCAGACAGAAAAAGTCAAGGATTTCAGAGAAGTGTGGTCCCATCTCCACCGACTTCTGGACCTCTGGTTTCTTCTTCTTCACTGTGCAGAATTACCCTCAGCCCCACATAAGTCTAGGCAAAGCCAGGGCGCTCTCCCATCAAGACCGACAGCTCGTAAAGAAATGGGTGGACTGTGTACTTTTTATGAGACCTAGGTCAGTGTTTTTCTTCCACGAAAAATCTGATCTTCTATAAAATTTCTAGCAAGTGTCGAAAGGGAATGTAAGAACTCAGAGGCTTTCCTCCACACTCCAAAGGCCAACGCTGGTGCTCTGTGTTTTATAGCATCCTCACACTGGTACTCATCTTTGAGGGCGATATGTAGGTATCAAATCATGTGATGGAAATTACGCCTTTGTCTGGTCAAACAGACGTGGAAGGAGTCACATGTACACATGCCCTATTTCTGGTAAAGATCCACACCTGTAACAGGTGTGCAAATAACTTATGATGTTGACTCTCCAACTTGAATATCACTTTGTGTGTCAGCCTGTAGGAACAGGGATGGGGGGGCCTTCAGAGACTAAGACTGTTCATACACACCTCAGTAGCTCAATCAATATCATCTTTGGGAGAAGACTGCTGTTGAAGGTAACCACAAATTCTTTTCAAGATTAACTTCTTTTCCAAAATCAGCACAAGAAGGCAAATTTCAGGGGTTGGTTAGCTACAGCAAAATACGAGTCTGGTATAACTTGGTAGAAAATTACAGTACAAATATCATTTCACCCTAGTTCTTATGTCCAACTTCCATCGAAGCTTTATATTATTTTAGTCATCATGATAAGAAATTGTACCACGTGGGGCTCTAAGGGGATGGCCCCACCAGTAAAGTGCCTGCTGTCCAAGTATGAGGACCTGAGTTTGGATCCATCAGACACGTAAAAATCCACGACTGGAGGCACTCACATGTTATCCAAGAACACGTGGTATGTTTGTGTATATGGGGACATGTGGATCCCTAGAGCTTATTGGCCAGGTAGGTAGCCAAATTGTTGAGCTCTAATTCCATGAGAGACCCTCTCTCAATAATTAAGATGGAGAGTGAGCAAGGAAGGCATCCAGTCCTGAACTCTGGTTTCCATACATACATGCACACATGTGTATTCACACTTAAGTACTTACAGATAAACATAGCCACCTAAGCACATGTTTTCCAGACACACAAATTATCTTTAATATTAAAGATGACCAGGGTGAGATATCAGTTCAGTAGTTCTTTCCCTCCTAGAGTGAGACACATGTTCTCCTACTCATTCTACACCATGAAAATGAGCTCACACATTACTTTGAGAGCTAACTCCAGGAGGAACAGGATATCCTTAAACATGGCATGAGGACAAATCCATTCATGACAATCATGGTTGCCATCCATCATGGAAATACACAAGAGCAAGCAATCAGTAGCTTTGAAAATAGTTTATTTTCCCCTTCACAAGCACACAAACCTCTGACCATGATACAAGGCACCCCAAATTAAATAAAAACGTAGAGTATATTTGTCTGACGTGATTCAAGATAAAGTGATTTTAAAGGCAAATGGGTGCCAACTATGGGGGTGGGATTAGGCTGGTACCAGCACAAGGGGGTGGGCATTATTCTCACAGTGTCTGTTAAAATTGGCAGTAATCAGCATGTGTTCATCATGTAAGTATTTATCCCAAATCAGCACGCTCAGGAGTAGAATTGTGTCTCAGTTTCTTCTGTCTCTATAATAAAAATGCCAAAAGCACTTCCTTAACATTCAAAACTTTTCCCTAGTAGACTTGGTACGAGTAAGAGAATATGATTACTAAACATCCTCAATGTGGCTTTCATTACGAAAAAACATGTTTCACATAAAACCTTCATAATATAATCCAGAGGCCAAATTTGTGCATGTTTAAAATTTGAGTCCAGGCTGGGTATTGGTTTTTTTTTCCTTCCAGTGTTTTTCATTTTTATAAATATATACCCAGCTTTCTACCCCTTTAAACATCCTCAGCACTCTTTGCTATAGGAACCACAGCTGCCTTTCAGTAGACTATCATTCAGGTAGGAGACCTCCATCATTTTCCTTCAGACTTAATCGAGAGCAAGTTAGTGTTGACCAAACCCCGGTATATAAAAGACACAAACACAGGTTTGTGGGCAGAGTGCCAAAGAATAATTAGGAAATTCCACATGATCTTGGTACAAAAACATCCAGAAAATGAATGATTGCATTTCATATAAAAAGCCTTGACCTGAATTTGAATGAGACAGATGCAGAAGGGGTGAGGCCATGCTTCAGTCCGAGATGGGACTCTGCAGTTCCGACCATTTTACAGCCAGCTCCAGGCCAGTCCTCCTACGGGCCCCCACCAGTCACGTCTGAGGTAGATGTCGACGGCTTGAAGAGAGGTAGGTAAAGTCCAAACTTGTTTTCAATGCCTGCAAACGTTGCAACTGCCAGTTTATAGCCCCCGACATGGTCAGGATTGGGAGCAGGCAGAGTAATCCGGGATTTAGGAACTGGCTCGGATCCCACGGGCTTCCTAGGAAAAGAGTAAATCCGAATCAACTGAGTGTTTTAAAAATCCCAGTAGAAACCAATAAAACCATGCAACAAGAAGCAAAAATTGGATTCTAGTCAACTGCATGCTCCCTTTGAAATGACCTTGCGGACACTATCACAGGATCCAGAGAGCTTTGTGTGCTTTTCTCAATGGGAACTGAACATTTGAGGAGGCAGGAATTTAGCAATGCATTCACCATGACACTTACACTCCTCCAAAATCGACATAGAACCATCGCTGTAGCAATTCATAAGTCAGCAAGGTGACCCCAAACTGTGGCGAGGACCGGAACACACGAGCTATGACAAAGATGGAAAGAAATAACAGACACCATTAGATTTTTAAAACATTTACCTGATACCCAAAGGTTAGTTAAGAACCAATTACTTCCGTACCAGCAGCTCCTTTCCACAAGGCTTTTGGGCCTTCTTCCCGAAGGATCTTTCTGAAGCAGTCCATCACACCGGTGTAAGTGGTCTGGCCAGCCCGGGCAGCCACCTGTAATCTAGTCTTGATAACATCAGCAGGGGTCACTAAGGATGCTGCCGGCATACCTGCAGGCGAGACCACACAGTACCATCTCAGTCCACTCACATTCTCACTATATAAAAATAACTGTGCTTTGAACTGCTGGCCGTGGAAAGAAAGGTGAGAAGCCCGTGTAATGAAATGCCCATTTTGCTGTCCTCTGGAAAGCACGGCATGCCGGTACTGTCTGCGAGTGTCCACCGCCCCCTCCTCCCTTCGTTTGTTGTTTCTATTCTTAAATACATAAATATTTTTAAGCAATTATTTATCCGTAACACTATTTCAAGTGGTTGAAAACAAACAGAGAAAGTGGTTTTCAAAAAAATTTTTTTTTGCTTTCCTGTTGAAATCAGAACCTCACAAAGTTATTAGGTCTGATTTTTCAGAGGTGAAGCTTATTATGTATTTCCTCTTCATGGTTTCCTGGCTGCTGGCAGTCACAGGAGGCTTCTCTCACATATCCAGCCACCCTGCACTCCAAAACCCTAACCTCTCTCCCCAGGCTGTAACGATAGCAAAGCAAACACCATGAGCCTCTGTGTGACGCTCACACCGATCCCTCCTTCTCCCTAAGCCGAGAGAGCTAGAAAATTGTAACAGAAGGCTTACAATTTATACTGTCTGGTAATCAGTAAGAAAGGAACAACAACAACAACAACAACAACAACAAATTCCCTCCCCAAATTACCAACGGGAAAACTTTCTACAGTTGTTTTTATCCAAAAATGGGGCAGCCCATGTTTAGAGTTTTTAAAAGGGAGACTATTCAGAAAACACTGTCTCTTATGGTTTTATTACTTTTCCATTATGAACCTATTCCAAACCAAACTGGTCAGATGCAGATGCATAAATCTCCTTTGCTTTTTTTAAGGCTTAATAATTCTGTAAGGATTTCTGTCCAAACCAACATGGTCTGGCTTAGAACTCCATCTCATCCTTCAACAGACAGTTTTAAAGTCGCAGTGTGAGCTGGGGGTGGTGTGTAGCTGTGCGCTCCATGCTCCCCTTTCTACCAGAAAAGCAGAGTCTCTTCTTCCTCTTGCAGCTCCACTCTACTCCTGTGACTCTGATTCTGAGAAACAGTCGTTACAAAACTCGCTGCAGTTTTACATGTGAAAAGCGCACTTTCTACCCAGGGTTCATCTAAGAAATCGCACTGGGCTTCCTATTAGCTTGGAGGGATTACTGTCATTTGGAGCCAGGAATTTATCCTCTGACATGATGAAAGGAAACACACACACACACACACACACACACACACACACACACACAGCTTAGAAACCCACTGTATTCACAGTACCCATTTTGCTTCACTTCCTGGTTTAGGGGAGTTTAGCAGGGAGTCTCCTCTAGACATGAAGTAAAATCTTCCTAACCACATCGCAGGTATGATCATGTGGAGCTGTGAAAGACACAGGGGCGATAATGGGGAAAATGTTCTTTTTCCATTACGGTGCTTTTCATAAACATTTCCTGGTCACGAGAGAAGTAACGGAGAAGAAGAGAGTAGAAGAATAGTTGCAATGGGAATAAAGACACCTGGCTGAAAATGCTAAAAGAAACACATAACCTACTTAATAAGTTGTCTGCCAAAGCAGATTAGGCTCTGTGTGTGCGCTCGTGTGCTTACACGTGCGCACATGTCCTAGAAACCCTGCAACCCAAACACAAGCTTAGCCATATCTACCTGTAGCCCCCACAGTCCCTAAAGGATGAAGTCTAGAGTCTAGGAGTCACTCCAGACATCGCCGTGGAGACTTCTAAGGTGGGGTTGACAGTAAACCCGGAGAACTGGGTTTAGCTACTCTAAAACTTGGCCAGGCCAGCCACAGGTCCTGCAAAGGGCTTGACCACCAGATAACTAAGTGGGCAAAGACTCTGAGTCCATTTGCCTGGTCATTCTCTGCTTTCAAAAGCATGAAACCACGTAGATGAAATGGCCTGGGTGTGGAAGAAGAGGAGATATCCAGAAGACAGGAAAGTATCTTCTGTGTCCTCAACAGGAAGATTGCAGTCCATCAATAAGACTCACACATGCTTAGCTCTGGACCATCCACAACCTCAGCAAGAAAAACGACACCAGGTGCTCAGCAGCCAATAAAAACAACTGAGGTTTCCAGGGAGCCAGGAAGTACAGAAGATCACTGATAGCAAAAAGAAAATGTGACTTGGTGAATCCAGACAGCTTTGGGGACAAAGACATTAATTTTCGTATTATATTAGCATTAATACAATATTTTGTGTTTCTCCATTTAAGGTTTAACAAGTGAATACATATTTCTTTTGGGTCAAGGCCAATATATTCTAAATTCCACTTCTTGGTTGCTATCGATATGATCAACCTGCTATTGACAGCAATGTAATAAAGTTCCTCATTAAGAAGGAGAAAAATCTCATGTTCTGTTTATATTTCCAAGCTGAGATTGTAAGAGGCATGTTGCATTGATAATTCACAAAGGCTGGTTGATACTGTCCAATGGAAGATGACTACATTTTCTTTTAAAACTGAAATGAAAGTGTTTGTTTTCACTTAAGACACTGGATCCACTTCTGTTGACGATGGCTACTGGACTTGTTCCTCATGTCCTATGTGTTTTCTGTCTCTTCCACTTCCTGTTACTTCCCTTTTGATCTGGAGATCAAATATCTCAATAAATATAGTAACTGTGACACAGCCATGGCCGACAAATATCGACGGCACGGCTGTGCCTCTAACACACACATCCTCTTCCAGCAAATTGAGGAGGATAGTCTACTTTCGCTCTGGCCTTTTCTTTCCTTCATGTGTCTCCCAACAGCTCTTCTTGCATAATAAATACAAACATCTGAGTCAGCAATAATTTTGAGTGGCTTACAGCTACAACTTTTCTGTCAATGCTGCTTGGAGTATCCCACATTGTTCTTCTTAAATTCACTCCTCATTTGGCTGCAGAGAAGGGAGCCTTGCAAGCAGAGGAGATACAGGCTTCATCCTCCCCTTGGACGCTATAAGCCTGGGAACATGACTGTGGTTCCAGACTTCATTTCCTGGGCAACTGGAAGGTATTGCATTGCACATTAAAAACCCATCTTCTACTCACTTCTTGTTGGTTGTCCTCCTCTCCTAACCCTGATATCCAGGGAACCTCTTTTGAAGGTGGTAGACCGACATGCCTCTTCAGTGTTTGTAGTTCCCACCTCTGGAATTCTGTGCCACATTCTACAGTGTTGTCCCTACCATGTCTTTATTTCCCAAATGTCTAACTTTTTCTCCTTTTCCTTATTCTTTTCTCAAGGCAGGTTCTTCCTGTGGCACCCAGGCTGTCCTCAAACTCTTAATTCTTCTGCCTCATCCTCCTGAGTGTTGGGGTCATGGATGAGCAGCACTACATGAGGCCTCACTTGGTTTTCTTCGGTCAGAACCATATGGATCTTTAATTCTGACAATCATTTTGTTAATTAAAAAACAAAACCCACCCAAAGTCAATTCTGGCTACAAAGTGAGTGCAAGGTCAGTCTTGCTCATCCTAATGCGAAGCTGTCTCAAAATAATAAACCATGTAATCAATGCATTAGACCTTGGGTCCAGCCTCAACACCGCCAATAAACACATAAAGTAAATTTCAAATGCCACAGAACTTCATGTGTGTTACAGCAAGTCAATTTCCTGATTTTGACCTTGTATGATAGTTATGAAAGATACAAGGTTCCTAGGAAGAGTACGTGGAATATCACTATATTGGTTTTTACAACTTCCTGTGTACTTACTTTTATTTAAAAATAAAAAGAAGACACAAAGAATCCCCTCCAGGCTTCCTAATTACAGTTCTTGCAAGTTCCCCTCTGGTCCCTAAATTACCGTTTTCTCCACCATTTTTCAGTTCGCTTTCCTTGCTCTCCCTTCCTGTCCGAGGATGCCTGGCTGTCTGCTGATACTCAGAGCGAAATGGTGTGCTCAGCAGCCACGGAATTTGGCCGTGGGTGGCACCTGCCATACTCCAGACCTGCTTCCCCCACAGTTCTCTGTTTTGGAAAGGAGACTCCTTCATGCTGAGGGGGCTAAGGCAGGCTGGCAGGGCTGAACCTTTCCCAAATGCTGATGTGTAGAAAGCTGAACTGTGCAGTGAGAATAATTTATTTTCTACTCCCCTGGGAAAGAGCTGTTAATTTATGTTTCGCTGCACCTGTGGTTAAGGTTCGGCATGCACTTAAGCCCTGCCCTGCTTTCCGTCAATTCTACACAGGCTGTTTCCAGGCCAATGGCTCAATCTCTGCATTACAATTCTGAGGTTTCAACTTGTGGACAAATGTTGCTTGAAGCTCTAGATGACATGGCTAAGGTGGCTGTGTGTCCAGAAATGCAGCTCTCTAACTTACTTCTTTTAGCATACCTAAGGCATTCTACTGTTCACTCAGAGGTCGAAAGTCTCCACTTTGGCTTTTACATTATCAATAGTTTTTCCTGCCAGGGCTTTGGCCTGTAGCATCATCAATTTCAGACTCAGGCTGGTTGCTTCCTGAGTACTGAGTGCTGATGTTGCTCTTTTTGATGTGTAGTTTCTAGCAGTTTGAGACATTCTGGAAGAATTGGATGAGTATGTGCACGTCATTACCCTGATCTGTCTCCACTATGTTTTATTCTCAAGGTTCTCAGAATTGAATTATTCAATTATCAAATCTGTGTAAGCAGTCACTTTCCTCTTAGGGTTGTGTAACATAGTTTGAACCACAGGCCCACAAAAAAAAACAAAACAAAAAAAAAAACAAACCTGCTCCTGATCCACACCCAAGAAGAAACATTAAGTTCTTGTTTAGAGCTGAGAAGCTCTGGGGTAGTAATAAAGGCATCCCAGATGTGCTGGCTGGTTTTCTGTCAACCTGACACAAGCTGGAGTCATCTGAGAGGAGGGAACCTCAGTTGAGAAAATGCCTCCATCCGACTGGGCATAGGCATGCCTATTAGTGATTGATGGGGGAGGGCCCAGCCCATTGTGGGTGGGACTACCCCTGGGCTGGAGGTCCTGGTTTCTATAACAAAGCAAGCTGAGCAAGCCTAGGGGAGCAATCCAATAACAACACTCTTCCATGGCCTCTGCATCAGCTCCTGCCGACAGGTTCCTGCCCTGTTTGAGTCCCTGTCCAGACTTGCTTCAGTGATGAACAGTGATGGGGAAGTGTGAACCAAATGAATCATTTCTTCCCCAAGTTGCTTTTGGTCATGGTATTTCAGCACAGCAATAGAACCCCTAACTAAGACACCAGGCGAGTGCTCAGACAATAGGATGGCTATGGGGCTAAAACACCAGCATAAGGCTGGTGATGCCTCCAGAATTTCAGGACTAATGGAGCTTCATGTTAAAACAATCACACTTTCCACCAGCAAACTCAGTTCCTAGAATCTGTTTCTTCAAAAGGACAGATCTACAACCAGAGAAAATCTTTACACCTAAAGATCTGCTTTGTTTTGATAAAATCCAAACTGTCATTTGGACAGTTCTAAGCACCTATGATTAAGAACGATATGATTCTATCTCTTTACTGAATTCTATTTTAGAATCCTGGATATATTCATTTCCATGAGTCGTACATTTGTGTTTTCTTGGGCATCACTCAGGCATTTATTCTCTTAAAGTTCAGTTTCTTTAAGTTTACTAAGCTGTTTTTCTTTGTGTCTTCTTTAAATTCCTGGAATTCTTTGATGACATTTGTGATTGGTTGTTGTTGTTGTTGTTTAATTCTGTGTCCTGGAGTTCATCAAGGTAATTCTCATCGGCAGACATTTTCATAGGACTGGTAGATTCGGGGGTGGAAGGTGATGCTGTTTTCATCTTTCATATTGTTTATGTATTTCGCCTTGAGATCTGAGCATGTGAACTTCTTCTGTTAGTTCCTCTTATTCAACAAGGACAGAGTGAGTTGGGACATAAGAGGGAGTGTGCAGCTAGGGCTGGGCCTAGAGGTTGGATGTGGCTTAGGTTGAATGAAGTCAGTTGGACACAGGGAACTGGGCTGGTGTGCCGGGTTAGGGACCATGTCCTAGTTCAAGCTTGGAGTTTGGGGATAGATGTGGGTGTTAAGGTGGTATGAGAAGGGGAGTATTAGGTGAACTTACCAGGCTAGACCCCAGAGACAGATGTGTAGGATCTGGCTGGGTGAGGAGGATGGATGTAGCATGGGAGGAGCTCGTAGGCTGAGGCAGGCAGGGAGGGTCCTGACAGAAGCCTAGAGATTAGTAGCAGCATAGGCAGGAATGGCCAGACTTGGCTGGGGCACTAGATGTGGGATTGGGATAGAGTTGGGGTTGGGGAGAGTGTATGGAGGGGAGGATCAAGAGGACTCACCTCGCTAGACCCTATTCAACAGATCCTTGCTCAGCCATGCTCCCTGCTGCTTTCTTCATAGTTAGAAAATGGAAACAACCTAAGCATCCTTCAACTGACTAATAGATAATAAAAATGTGGTACATATACACAATGGATGTTATGGCTATTATTGTTTGTCATTTTGACTACATCTGGAATGAACTACAATCCGGAAATGGAGGGCACATCTGTGTGAGATTTTTTTTGCTTGGTTTGAAGTGGGTGAATCCACTTCTAGTATGGACCTTCGAGGTAGGAAGACACACATCTTTGATTTCGATGTTGAGACAGAAGACACACCTTTAATCTGGGCCACACCTTCTGCTGGAAGTGTATATAAGGACATAGAAGAAGGAAGCTATTGCTCTTGGCCTGCTTTCCCTCGCCTTGTTAGCACAATCATTCCTTCACTGGCATTGGAGCCTACTTCTTTGGGATTCCTACATATACTGAAGACTAGCTGAAACATCCAGTCTTGTGGATTAAGTAACTCTGGGATTCTTGGATTTTCCATTCATAGCCAGCTATTGTTGTTGATTAATTGGGCTGCAGCCTGTATGTCATTTCAATAAATTCCATTTGTGTGTATGTATGTATATATGTATGTATGTATGTATATGTGTGTGTGTGTGTGTGTATAGAGAGAGAGACAGAGATTCATTCTATAAGTTCTTTTCCTCTAGAAAATCCTAATACAATGGAATATTATTCAGCTGCAAAGAAAAATATGACATTATGAAATCTACAGAAAAATGGACTGAACTAGAAAAGAACATATTGAGTGAGGTATCCCAGACAAAGAGAGACAACGTATTACATCTTTTCTCTCATCTGAGGCTCGTAACTCCAAATCTTCAGAAGAGAGTACATAAAAGCTAGGGAAGTAAAGAAGGTTGCAGGGAGGCTTTAGAGAGGGAGATAAACACAGAAGGAGGAGGGAGGAAAGTAAAATGATAAGGATATCTGAAAACATCATAAGGATTCACTGTTAGCTATCTATTTAATAAAAAAATACCTGTAGCATATAAGTCTGTATGTACATATTCACAAATAGTTTAAATGAAATTTTCCCACCTGGGCTAACGATGCCACCCCCAAGAGCCACAGACTGTCTAACAAGAATCTCAACACAAGGCATGAAATACCCTCTCATGAGTTGTTGGTCAGTACTGTCTAAGAGACTTCTAGAACACTATAGGCTACTGTTGGTGCCAAAGTTAAGTTTCGACTGCTGAAGACACCATGCACTTCAGACACAGGACCGCGAGGACCAGAGCTGGGATCTAATTCAAAAGACTCTTCCCTGAGCACCATCTTTCATGGCACCAGAAGGCACCATGCAAGCTTTGAAAGGAGAGCAGCACCCAACCAATAGTTCTACCCAACTATGATGTCTCTGAACCACAACAACTGGCACAACATCATAACCCTCAGGGTGCAAAAGTGGCACACGTACCTTCTTGGTGCCCTCCAACTGGACTAGAAGTGAAATCACACCGTGGGCCCAGTCGACAAGACGTGAAATCACACCGTGGGCCCAGTGGACAAGAAGTGAAGTCATACCGTGGGCCCAGTCGACAAGAAGTGAAATCACACCGTGGGCCCAGTCGACAAGAAGTGAAATCACACCGTGGCCAGCACAAGTGAACAACGTGGGCCCAGTCGACAAGAAGTGAAATCACACCATGGGCCCAGTCGACAAGAAGTGAAATCACACCGTGGGCCCAGTCGAAAGAAGTGAAATCACACCGTGGGCCCAGTCGAAAGAAGTGAAATCACACCGTGGGCCCAGTCGAAAGAAGTGAAATCACACCGTGGGCCCAGTCGACAAGAAGTGAAATCACACCGTGTGCCCAGTCGACAAGAAGTGAAATCACACCGTGTGCCCAGTCGACAAGAAGTGAAATCACACCCTGTGCCCAGTCGACAAGAAGTGAAATCACACCCTGTGCCCAGTCGACAAGAAGTGAAATCACACCCTGTGTCCAGTCAACAAGAAGTGAAATCACACCCTGTGCCCAGTCGACAAGAAGTGAAATCACACCGTGGGCCCAGTCGACAAGAAGTGAAATCACACCGTGTGCCTAGTCGACAAGAAGTGAAATCACACCCTGTGCCCAGTCGACAAGAAGTGAAATCATACCGTGTGCCTAGTCGACAAGAAGTGAAATCACACCCTGTGCCCAGTCGACAAGAAGTGAAATCACACCGTGGGCCCAGTCGACAAGAAGTGAAATCACACCGTGGGCCCAGTCGACAAGAAGTGAAATCACACCATGTGCCCAGTCGACAAAAAGCTGAAAGCAGGAGAAACAGACTTCTCCCCAAAGAGCACACCAACTGGTTTTCCAATACCAGATAGTCAACTCCAAAAACATATGTACAAGTAACATTATATAGATCAAGCAGGTTGTAATTATATGTTTAGAACACACACACACACACACACACACACACACACACACACACACACACACACACAAACAACAGCAATGACAGAAAGAGAGGCCATGAATGTGAACAGGAAGGGTCACAATGGGGACATAGGAAGGACTGCAGGGAGAAAAGGGAAGCAAGGGAAGTAATGTAATTATATCATAATCTCAAAAAATTATAATGAAAAGTAAGGATACGATCCATCTGTTTAAACTACATTTAGGGAGTTTAAAATTATACACAATAAAATCACTATAGTTGAACATTTCTAAATACTAACATGATGGCAACTACTTTAAATCTTTGTCTATTATTCCATTTAATCCCATAATTCTTTTGTGAAGCTATAACAGTCATCCCCAGATTTGAAGAAGCAGGTCAAGAGGGAGTCAGTGACTTGTGTAGGTCCTAGGGGTCTACATGAGGAGGTGAATCTGAGCCTTGGAGTCTGATACCACAACACATGCCACTAATCATCACCCTCCAGTAGTCAACAATGCTGAAGGATCAAAACGCAAACCACGGGTACAGTTCCACTGAAACTCCATCAAAACCATCCATGTAGGAAAAAGCAAAGAAGTTGAGTAAGGCTGGTGAGATGGCTCAGGGGTAAAGACACTTGCTACCAAGACTAACAGCCCAAGTGTGGTTCCCGAGAGCCACACAGGGAAGAGTACACCGACTGCCTCACTTGTCCTCTGACCTCTGTGGACGACAGCATCTGTCTACATATACATCTTCATAAAGCACACGAATAACTGTAATAAAAACGTTTAAGTTAAACAGCAACTCTCTTCCAGCAATGGAATCATGGATAATACCTACCATTCCTAAATATTTTTACAGTGAGCTATATTACTTTCATAATCGGGGAAAAATGAAAATAAATGTTCAGCTCTGGTAACATGCCCTACCTAGTATATTCCTACCCTGATATGAAACTGGTTCTCAGTGAATGTTTTCTCCAAGAGAAGGGCACAATGTTTTTATAGTTTGAGGAAAACAAGGTTAAGAGAGAATCTTTGATCCTGAGCTGAGCTCTAATATTCCTCCTTAATTTCATATCTGGTACTTGTGGAGCAATTTATGGGCAGATTCTTCGAGATTCAGTCTTCATGTTTGCTGAATTCATGATACATGCTAGGCACTATGCTAAGAGCCTCCCATGATACAAGCTGGCCTCTACAGTTTGAGATTCAAAGCTGAGGAAAAGAAACCTATTGAAGTAACAACCAACAAAGGTCACACGTCAAGAAGCAGTACTTCGTTTTCCTTAGGCCCTAGCTTATTTCAATTGAGCAATTTAAAATAAATTGTATAATGCTTTCTTTCCATTTTTCCTCATTTATATGTACATAAATGTGACCATTCAGGACACAGTGAATGAGTGACTGAATTGGAATGAAAATAGGAGTTCTGTATTCCAGATCTTGCTTCCTTAGTGTTGATACAATGGTTTCCAGATCTCATTATGACTTAAACAACTAGAGTCCTCAACAGAATTCACAGGCCAGTATCCATGTATTTGGGAAAAAGAGATTAAGGATAAAGGATAAAGGAGTGTGACTTGGCTTCCTGCTATTGGGGGTCTTGCAGGAGAGGGGAAGCATGAAGTAGCTACTCAAAGCTGGGGTTCACCTCCCATCCTGCTTTTAGCAACAGCTCTAACCTCCACTCTGATGACAGCAACATGTCTATCAAAAATGTTGGGAACCAGGAAGCCCAGGACTGCCCTAGGGTTTGTTAACTCATTAAAAGTTTGTTACCAATTCCAGCATTCGGGAGGCAGAGCCAGGCGGATCTCTGTGAGTTCAAGGCCAGCCTGGTCTACAGAGCAAGATCCAGAACAGGCACCAAAACTACACAGAGAAACCCTGTCTTGAGGAAAAAAAAAGTTTGTTGCCACTTAGAGAGCTAGTCCAGACAGATCCAGCCATTAGCTTCTCTGGACAAGGAGGTTCACAAAATCCAGGTGATGATCCTGTACCGTGCCGATAATCAGTATCTATTTTTAATTCCCTATTTTTCTGTGTATTGGGATAATTCTGTGTATTGGGATAATCTAGGCCAGCACTAGAGACAGAAGACAGTTACTTCTATGACTCACTTAACATACATCTAGCCCTTGACCTGACAGCCACTTCAAGAAATGTCTTGTCAGCTTAGTCACTTTTAGTTCCATTACACTTCTAAATAAATGACAATAACTTTTGTTTAAGTTCTGGACAAGCTTATACTCACTAATTTGTTTAGACACCATTAGGGCATGAGCATTTAAAGTTTTAAAAAGTTGAGGCCAACTCATTTTCACTCTTGTGCTACTAAGTGAATATGGACCATGAATTAGAATCTACCAGTATGACAGAAAGCAAATAAATAAATCAACCAACTGTTAGTGGATACTCTAAAGTTAAAGTTCACTTAATAATCTAACTTGACAAAATATAGATTAATTCCTTGTCTGCCCCTTGAAAGCTATTCAAAGACAATCATGAGGACTCTGTTAGAAACTGCCAGAACAAACGACACTATTTCTGCAGTATGGGTGGGGTTAGGTTAGCAAGAGGCTGGAGGGTTGGGGGATGGGTGGTGGGCAAGCACAGCACTGCATGGGTGAGACTTACCGGCTATAGCACCAGCTAAGAGCAGACTTCCTGGGCTCACCTGCCCATCTTCGTTTGCAAAGGAGGCCTTCACATGGGCATAGCACGGGAAGTAGATGGCCGAGAAAGGAATGTCCCGCAGAAAGCATGCTTTGGCACCCTGTGAGGTTTGCAAGGGCAAGAAACACCACATGAAACACACATCCCATTGAGGAGGTCAGGCTTCTCGGGAACTGACCTCAGAACAAAATATTCCTGGAGAAGACCAAATTTGTTCTCACACTGAAAGGGGAATAGTAAACTGTACCCGGATTCTTGAAGCCACAAGCCTGGGTCTTGCTCTTCTAAACACAACTAGATTTGTCGTAGGGTGTGAGGACGTGGGAAAGGGGAGTTCTCGTTTACTCTAAAACTGAGATTTTAATTAACACAATTTTGGAACTCTGCCTGTGACTCTTTTCAAGTCTCCGTGGGTGGAAGTTGCTGGCATTTGAAGGAAGATCTGTTGGCTGGTCTCAAAGCAAGACAGGAAGCAAGAATCAAGGTGCCTCTGTGTTTATTCATCAGGAGATAGACGAGCTGTGTAGGTGCAAAGGGAAAGGTCCCATTTCTGTATCTTTTGAGAATCTGATGAAAGTGTTGGAGTCTTTCCCAGAAAAAAAAAACTACATATACATAAAAATATATCTTTTCAGAGAGCACTTGGATTCTTATCCATTGTTTTGTGTTCATGAAATATTGATAAATGCTGACCTTAAAATATTTACCATAATTCTGACACATTCAAGAGCTCAATATAGGACAATTAACTTCAGAAATTAAGTTTTCACTAAATAATTTCTGATGCCAAAATCATGCCATGCTAGGGCCCCAAGCATTTTGATGATATAATACCAAGAAAGAGAACACGGTGTTATAATGCAAACTACAACACATACACACACACTCTTTCTTAGGCAGGCTGAGTAGGAGGGAAATTAGCCCCTTTCAACACTTAATGACTTAATACTGTTTCTTTCACAGATTTCTAATGCTCCAAATTTCTACCAATTATAGAAATTCCCAAAAGACAATAATGAATTCATCCAGACTCAACAGATCTAGTCACATCCAATTACAGACACGGAAGTACAGTTATGCAGCATTGAGAATTTCTGTCCGTTGTTGGCTTCAGTTGGCGCAAGTTCTTCTGACCACACCCTGTAACTGACTCTTCCTAACAAACACATTTCACTCCTAACTCAAACAGAGATCTGGGGGTATAAAACCCTGAGTCTTCTTTCACAGAAACTGTTATTAACCCAGGTCTACTGCAACTTAATTAGTCATCTTACACAAGTAATACAAGTAGAACTTTATACTTAATCCTATTAAATTGAATCCTAGTTCAGCTCCACCTTCCAACTAGAACAAAAGGCTTAGAATCTGGATTCTGTCCAGATTTGACGGAATTTGGGTATTCCTCTTTTGAGTGACCCATGGAGACTTTCTGCATCCATTCTGCATGAAGGTCTTAGAAAAAGGGCTGGTCCCCCCAGGGGTGAGTCAGCTCATGCAAGTGCAGCCTGTCACTCCCCCAACCATTAGATGACTAATAGAAAATAAGTACGACAGCATCCATCATTTCATACATGTAAAACCTGATGCCCAGGACGTTTATCTATCAAGTGTACATTTGAGGGGCACGTTCCAATCCAGTAACTGCAGACAAGTCTACAACACTAGATGCTAAGAATCTGCTTTCGGACAGTGCCAGCAGCTACATGGAGCACCCAATGCTGCCTTTAGGGTTAGTTCTTTAAATAAGCTTAGAGAATTAGTACCACTTTCTAATTTCTTCTTTTCTCCTCCGTTTTGATTCTTGCTTCAAGTTTTCCTGTGAGTTCTAGTTTTCTGTCCACACGTGTGTGCCGTCCAGACAATGCAGACCAAATACGCAATTCCAATAAAGATCAGTTAAATAGGGCTCCCTCCCTTAAGGTGAGTAAAAAGTACCTCACATTACTTCCTACATAAATCACAAGGATTTCTTGATTGGTATGATTCTTTCTGCAAATTGTCCTTTTACCATACCTTTAGCCATCTGGAGCTCCAATGTTACATTTTATAGACCGACCTCTGTCCTTTTTTCTTTGCTAATAATAGTTTCTCTTAAGGAAACTAAATTTCTATAGAGAAATCCCACTATAGAATATTATGTTTACTAAAAACCTACAAATTTAATCTGCTGTCCACTGTTTTCACTCGTCAGGGATTGCAAGCATTCTAAACATTTTAGAGCATGGTCCACAGAAATATAAGCAACAACTCCAGAACTGAGGCCACGCTGGGGTGACTCTCTCTGGCTTATTCCGTTCCCTCTTAAACCCACAGTGCATGGCTTTCGTTTCGTTTTGACCAGAAATGATCTTTCTCCTTTAGTTGTGTTGTTTACACTTTGATTCTACTTTAAAACTCGGGGGACTTTCCTTGGTTCCGGGTGTCCTGCAGGTAGGTCCCTCTAGTCTCACCCGTTTCAGAGTTTTGCTTTTCCAGTTTCTTTTCACGGATGCACCTAACTCCTTTCAGCTATTTATCTACAGCTATCAGTGCTCCATTCACCTGATCAGCCATGTCCACCTCTCGCTCCTCACCTTCTGTGATGAGTGCTATGCTGGGCACGCAAACCTTTTAAATGCCACCTCTTGCTTCACTTCAGCCCCAAACACCACCCTTCCTGTGAGCATCTTTTAAGTAAAAGATAGACAGGCATGGATTCCATATGGTTCCACACTCTCTACATGGTCTCAATACTGTTCTGAATCTTTCAGACCTAGATACCTGCCTATTTCAGTGTTGGTATTACCTGAAACGTATTGGAAGAAACCAGGAATCAGAAATGACTACCTGATTTACTTTATAAAACACCTAACAAAATCTGTAGCTGCCAGGCATGTTCTTGACGACAGTGATTTTTGCTTTGGTGATGTCCTTGGATAGAAGGGGCCCAACTAGAAAGATCCACAAGAGCCTTTGGAACATGTTGTTAGCTTTCCACAAGGACACTAACTCGCTTCTTTGAAAAATACTCTAGAAAGCAAAACCATAATTCTAGCTTTTTAGACAAAGATCCATTATTCGTTGGAGACTAACAAGCTGTAGCAGAAAACAGTCATTTTGTACTGGAGTGCTAACGTTAAAAAAAGAGAGCTCGGTCTGTGTTAGGCTTTGTAGATTCAATGTGATCAAGGTCAATCATACATAACAAAGTAAGAGGCACAAACTGAAAATCCTCTTGGGACCGAAGAAGAGCAGCAGCACAGGAAACACAGCTGAGTCCCCCCAGAAGCAGCCTTAGGTATCCCAACATCACACTGCCTCCCTCCTTTCTTGAAAGCGTGAGTCAGTTGTACATCCCTGGGAGAAGATGTAGCAAGATTGAAGAGATGAATAAAGACCGAAGACAAATGGCCTGGTCAGAAATCAAGCTTAGAAACAAATGAAGAACAAACCTGAAGAAAAGCAGAGTTGTACCAGTAACATGATGGGCACGGAGTAGGAGCAGGCTGTATTCTTTCAAGAAACAAGGCAGTCGGGTCAGACAAACCAGAACATGTGTCAGGCTGTGTAAGGTTGCTGATGATCTGAACTCCAGCCATCCCTGTTTCTTAGGCAGGATGGCTGTGCCACCAAGTGAAGGCTGAATGCTGCTTCTCTACCTACTCAGATAGCAAGAACACCCCACAGAAGGGAGCAAGAGCTGAGCCCTGGAAACAACTTTGGACTATCAAACACCAAGGGGCAGAGAAGGGAGTGGACCTTCAGGAAAAAGCGAGGCAACACCTGTCACAGTCCTGTGAAGGACCCACTGTCACAAAAAAAAGAGGGACAAATGTGGCCAGAAAGGTTGTGTTTCCTTGTCTCTCCTCTGGTGCCTACCTCAATTGTTCCCTAAACCTGTACCGGCTCAAGAGACTCCTTTCAGCAAATAGTTCAGAAAGTGCTCTTAGCTTCTCCTGGCCAGCCAAGGCATCCAGTCTTCCTGGAGAGGTAGCTTTAAAACCTAGAGGAACAGTCATGCTTATTCAATTTCTCTGGTCTTTTCTTGACCACTCCCTCCAGGCCTCAGTCACAAAGCAGGCGCCAATTTGCAGGGCCGCCTCAGGCAATCCCTGACCTGTAGCTCCCAACAATGGAAAGGGAAGCAGGATGTGAAAAGGGCTTCTAGGTTTCAAAGGTGAAGAAAATGTTTCTCTACCATAGATTCCTGGATAAATCCTTCACTCGGTGAACACCCATCCTCCAGCACAAAGTCAGAAACTGAAGCCGCTGGCTGGAATCCTACTCGGCCCGTGGAAAATCTTTACTAGGTGATCAAGTCATTCTGAACGAGCAGCCCTGCAGGACAGAGACAGGCTGTGCGGCCGTGTCAGCGAGGCAAAAATGAGGCTGGCCATTGAAAAACAATTTATCAATTATGTAGATTAACCATCTAAATCTTCAATCTTTCTTCTCCCTTATGAGAATGGCCAGAGTTCCTGGCCCCTCTTTCACTACTTATCTGGGCGAATTTGCCCTTATTCTCTGATTGGCCTTGAATTCTCTAGGTATAGAGCAAAATCACATATGGAAAATTACTAAACACAAAATGCAATCCTCTAACCTAATCACTAAAGTACCCCCTATCTCCAAAGAAGGGAATTTTTTTTTCCTTTTTAAAATGAAAGTCTCGTTGATGAACAGATGGGAACAATAAAAAGCATTTCCAGGCAACCTAATATGCAAATAGTCTTGGATTGACTCTGCTAATTCTGGACTATTCGAATGTCCTCTATCACGGTTCCTCCTTACGGGATAAGGCAAGCATCTTTAAGGTAGGCTCACTTCAAGGTAACGGCCCACAATTCACACGGTCAGTTAGGAGGCAGGAGGATGCTGACTATAGTCATAGTATCCTCACAGCAAAAGAATCATTTCTTTTTCTCCTGTCTTTTTGATGTGGACACAGTTGAAAGACCAGAAGAGCTTTAATCAATTCTTAAGTTGCTGGAATCATCCACTCAAGTTTACTCTGGCAGTTCCACAAGACTGTCAAGATACAACACACAACCCCCCCCATCTGTCACACACACACACACACACACACACACACACACACCCCTTTAAAAGTTCTTCATCCTGTTGAGTCCCACCAGCCTCATCAACCCAACATCAGGCAAGGAAGCCAGTCCTGAAGGATGGTGCTGATAAAGATGTCAGAGGCAGGGCAGGTCTTTTTGCATGCTAATTCCTGCTTATTCTAGCAGTACCTGCAAACACAGCTCTAAACAGACGATTTCTAATACAGGGAAAGGTAATTACACTTACAAAGGCACCTCTGTGTCGGGCGGGCGGGCACCAGGAGCCAGCAGGTCTGGGGGACTGGGGCTTAAGGGAGACTCCAGCAGTGAATGCACATTGTCTAGCATGGGGGAAAATGCCAGACTGGGGACCCCCACAGGACTCACGACAACAGTGGCGCACCTTGTCTGAGGAGGAGGTTATTTAATGCTTCTGGCACCTGTCGTCAGGGCCACCCCTCTTTTCCGACCTTACAGGTTTAGAATTTATTTGGCATGCATAATTGTATATTTTGATCTGGAGCTATAACAATGGGCAGCGTGTCGTGTCTTGATCCCTCAGCATTCCTCTTGGCTTCCCCTCAGCAAGTTAACCCTTCCACACACAGCTTGGCAGCAGCAGGGGTTTCTGCCCTGGGCTCAGTACTCAGTTTCACCTCCCCTCTCCCCACTCCCACCCCCCAAAACAAAGGAAGTTGGGCAATATCCTTCAGTAGAAAGCAAACTGCTGGTAAATGTGTAGCAGGAAAGACATGAAAAGGAAAACACTGGTGTATGTTTCAACATCATCATCCCAATTTTTGCATGTGACGATATAATGCTAGTTATATGAGACTTGAACGGGATCTTGCCAAGAATCTCACCAGTATCAAGACCTGCTAAGACCATCAAAATCAAATAAACCAACCGCCACCTGAAGATGTCAGTGAACATCTAAATACTTCAATTTGAACATAAAATACAAGTGCCTCCCATTTGGTTCGAACCAAGGGGCTCTGATGGCATATTTCTTCTTAATTCCATTTAATTCCAAAACATTATCTTGGCAGCCCAGCATCTCTTGGTGGAAAGGAAACACCACTTACTGGTCAGCTGTGCTGTGACTGTGAGCTGCTTTGTCACCAACAGGGCTGTCACTCAGCTGCACCAGGAGCCCTGTGGCCAACACAGACGGTTCTGTGTGCAAGTTTAGTCTCATGCCACCACCACCGCACTAACCTGTGGAAAGGTCTTTCCTTCCCATTTTCCTCTCCTCCTCCTAGCAGCCTCACGCCTGCCAAATCTATTTCCAGTCTGCACCCTGTTTACTTTAGGACAGTTTTTCTATTTATCGTCCTCCTGTCCAGCACACATTCTTCAGACTACTTAAATTAAAAGCAGTCTTCCTTTTATTATTTGGATATTAATTACAGCTTAAAACATTAAGCACCAACAGCTACCGTTATACACACATACATAAAAATCAAGACAATGCCACGAGTCCTCCATTTCATTCGCATTACTGTACATTTGTAAATGGAGCTGGGCTTGCATCTATGGCTCACGCATTCTAGGAAAGGACTCTGCCTCTGAGCTACATCCCCAGCCCTGTAACTTCCTTCTGTTCACCACGGAGTCCTGTTTAGCTGCAAACTCTTTAGGCCAGGCTAGCCTCAAACTCAGAGACCAGGCTAGCCTCAAACTCACAGAGACCCGTGTGCCTCTGCCTCCTGCGTGTGTCACTGTGCCTGGCTTATAATTTCTTTCTCCATGCCTAACTTGACATGCTTCTTGAGTTCTGTCAATCTTTAAAAAAAATAAATAAATAAAAAGGATTTTAGTCTACCCTTGTTCCTAAAACATAGTTTTACAGAACATAGAATTCTAGACTGAAAAAGTTTTGTTTCCCCTCCAGACATGACGACACCGTGTGAAGAACTGTCCTTTGAATCTGGGTGTGTCGTCTTCTCGGGTACCCAGGAGCGTCTCTGCAGCTGTGGGGCGCCACGCTCTCAGTGAGCCGCACGGAGTTGCTAATTTCATCCTGCTCTTGCAATCCGTCATACTCCATTCGTCCTGGGGATCCTCCGCCATCATCTTTCCTTTCCTTCTGTTGTCTTTATACTTAGTAAGCCATCTCAAATTCTCTCAGAAATGCTTTGGAATAATTCCTAACTTCTACCTCTCTAATTCTTTATTCAGCTATGTTCAAATCTGACAGGGCCACCTGTTGAATTTAAAATTCTAGCCATCATAATTTTACTTACTAGCTTTTTTAAAAAAATAAACCTTCAATTTATATTTCAGTTTAAGACCTTTACAACTTTTGTATGTTTAGAGTATTTCCTGTTCTTGTCATCTCTTACTGCTTTATGTGACTTGAGATTTTTTATTTCCCTTGGTACAGTATCTGAAAAAACCTTTGAGGTTCAGGGTAAAAGTGGGCTCCTTCTGAGAGGACTAATGTTTTGTTCTGTCAGTCACACAGGGATAGTCCCAGCGTGCCATCCCCCCACCCCACAAAGAAATGTAAATTCGCCTGTACACTCAGGTCAGACCAGCTTAGACCTTCTCACTGTTAGAAGAGGGATTCTCCCACCCCTTCCTCTCTTCTTCTATTGATAAGCGAGGCCAAGTCCCTTGTAACTTAATGAGGAACGCAGCATGGCATTTGGCCATCCACCAAGGTTGCAGTTTTATGGGGGAAGATTCTTTAGCACCAGGAATAGGGTCAGAGGAGGGTGCTCCAGCAGAAAGGATTAGCGTGCCAACAGACTCGCTGTGCACATGTAGGGTTGACCTCCAGAACAAATATCGCCTGAAACGCTCCACTTCCTCCTCTTAATCCCAGCCATATTCCTTCATTCTCAGCACTTCAGACATTACTAAGGTATTTATTTGGAGAATGCCTTGCAGCTGCAGATTTCTGTGAAGTCACCTAACTTTTATTTCCTTCCTTCCTAACTCGTGAAAAGGCTGTTACAAAGTATATTACTCAACATTTTCAGTTGTTTATTTTTGGATGTTCTACCAATGGCCAAAAACTCTACAGAGAGACCCTACTGGAGGAACTGCTCAGGTTAGTTCCTTCTTAACGCCCGCCGCGGGGGGGGGTGTCCCCCCCCCCCGTTATGTCCTTCAAAACACCAAAGATCACAAAGGCAGTGTGCCTTGCAATTAGTTTCTCATTTCTTCTAACCCCGTCAATATACTCAGTGAAGGTTAATTCTCAATAACACTAGCCGTTATGGCTGATCCCAGCTATGTCAGAATTCTCTTCCACCGTTAACATGGATACAAAGTCTGATGAATGCTCACTTACTGCCGAGAAGACGGCTCTTCAGCTAGGGAAGAAGTAGATGGCTTCCAAAGAAACAAATATTCAAATGTATCACCTTAATTATGGATCTGATTCTAAATCATGGTTGCTCCACGCCAAACCCAGAACACTGTAGGAACCAGAGCACAGGCCCTGTAATAAGAGGACTTTCTCTATGTCAACTTCCTTATCTATAAAATATAAATTTTATAGGCATACTACATGTAAATTTAGTAACAAATAAATATAGTAATTAACATAAACCTAGTATAATACTCAGCATGGGATCCTCGAAAAGTAATGTCAATCACCTAATGCTCAACACCCTGCCTATTAGAGGGAAAGAGGAAAATGGCCAGTGTATTATTTTTAACAACTTGTAGCTAGAAAAGGACTTTGGTTTCATAACTAAATCACAGAAGAGTACATTTTTCAGCCTTAGAGTCAAATTGCTTTTAGTGAAAAACTTAATCCTACTAAAGACATGTTTTTAGTTCCCTACACTGCTCATTCCCCACACAGGCCTCTGGCTGCCAAGACCTATCTCATTAATATTTATCTAATTAACATTTCTTAAGCAGACTGTCCTTTAAGTACATACCTCAATCACAATTAGAAACCAGAGAATGAAAGGCTGGATTTGTAGAATGAGAAACATGCCCAGCACTTCTGGAAAAATACATTCAGAGTAGCCTATGAACAGGGGTTATCATCAGTCTCCATACTTACTAACATGCACATTATATATAGTCCAACAGTTTAGATTCTGCAGGTTCTTTGCAAAGAGAACAAACTAAACAATGAAAACAACAAAACAAAATATAGACTTGGTAAAAAATGCTTGCCTCTGGAAAGACAGATTCACAGAAGTCTAGGCATGAATAAAGTAACATCTAGTTGTCATAAGCCCTTTTTGTATCTGAATTGTCTGTGTTGACTATCAAAATACTTAAAAGAAATTGATGGGACTACAATGACAAGTTTACATTCCTCCATGGCCTCAACACTGACCACTTTGAAGACAATGATGACATACATATCTTTGTAACTTCAGTAAATGGAGTGTTTGCATGTGATACTTGGTGACTAAACAGAGGGATGATTGTGGTGGTTTGCATAAAAATGGCTCCCATAGACTCAAAATATGCTTGGCTCCTTCTCCAGTTAATGGAACTCTCTGAGGAGGATTAGGAGGTGTGGCCTTGTTGGAGGAGGTGTGTCACTGGGAGGGATTTGAGGTTTCAAAAGACCAAATGAGGCACAGTTTCTCTCTGTCTCTGTCTGTCTGTATCCCTCCCTCCCTCCTTCACTCCCCACCCATCACTGCTAGTAGATCAGGATGTAAAACTCTCAGGTACTGCTCCAGCATCATGCCTGTCTACTTCCTGCCACAATGATCATCTTCTTCTCTAACACTGCAAGGAAGCCCCCAGTTAAATGCTTTCTTTTATAAGAGCTGTCTTAGTCATAGTGTCTCTTCTCTGCAACAGAACAGTAATTAAACAATGATCAATCATTTGTGTTTTAAGCACTACATTCCCCCCTACAGCCTAATTAACACTGAACTCCACTAGGCACTGTTCTATAAAAATCGTATTTTCAAAAGCTATCTCCATTTCATTTGATCTTCCAGTGCTCCAAGCAAGCTGGGTGTGGTTAAGCCTACCTGTAATCTCGGTGCTGAGGTGGGGGCTGCAGGGTTAGGAGTTCAAGGTGATCCTCCCTGGTTACATACAGAGTTTGAAGCTAGCCCAGGCAATAGAAACCCTTACTGAAAAGAGGATGGTAGGAATTCTTTCATAATCTTTTAGTTGACATCCTGCAGCTAAAAAATATAATTAGTAACTAGTGCATCATATGTACTGTGCGCTAAGCTCTATGTAATATGCTTTATATGCACACAAGATGACTATTTCCATGGAAATTTAAGGTACTATGCATGTCTTCTTTCCTACCCAACTCAACCAGCTTTATGAGCTATATCAAGTTTCAAAGAGAGATGTGGCTGAGTTTGAAGTCCAGACTCATCACTTGATTTATAAGATAAAATCCATCAAGCCTTCCTTTTCTCAGCTGTAACTTGGAGCTTAAAAAGAAAGTGTCTGGCTGGTGGGCTGTGGTGAGGATACACTGATGTATAAGAGGAAACCCTTCATAAACAATAGCTTGAATGAACTTGTGGCTGACTGTACACGCACTATTCTAGCCCTGGACCCATCTCTCTGCATCCTGAATGTGCTAAGCATTGCTGATCCTGCCATCTCCAGCTGTGTAAAATCCTGCCTTCATTGGCTTTTTCTTCTGTCTCCAGATGCACATGTTCTACCAATAAAATAGTAACAAACGGGCTGGGTGGGGAGCTGAGTAGTACAGCATGTGCCTAGTGTGCACTAGGCCCCAAGGTTGATTCCCAGGAATTGAAAAAGACAAACACAATTAAAATGGTAATCTCTAAATGACCTTCATTATGGCCCTAGCTTTTCTTTCACAGTGAAACTCCTAGGTTGGGTAGTTTATATGCTTGTATTTCCTCATGGAGGTTTCTGCTTCTATGATTCTATTTACACTGGCTTCTTCTTCTTTTTCTTCTTCTTTTCTCCTCCTCCTCCTCCTCCTTCTACTTCTTCTTCTCCCTCTCCCTCCTCTTCTTTTGTTTTTGTTTGTTTGTTTTTACAGGGTTTCTCTCTGTAACAGCCTTTGCTGTCCTGGAACTTGCTTTATAGACTAGGCTGGCCTGGAACTCACCACTGTCTAGCACTGGCTTCTTGAAGACAGCCACTGACCTCCATCTTTAGCTCCCTTTGATCCTCGATGGCCATCCCTTCTCCCTGAGAGCTACATCTGTTCTTTCCCCGACCTGTAACTCCTGCCACCTCAGTGATAGTGGTCGCTGCAGACCAGCAATAGCTTCCTGCAGCCTGAAGATACCAACACTTGTGGTTTCGTGCCCACGGATGACCTCACATAGCATCTTCAGTGCCCATCAGTCTACCTTCTAGAACCATCACAAGAGGAGGAACATTGGAGAGATCAGGAAGGCCTATCTTTGTACTGCCCCTGCTTGCCTGGGTCACCCACTTAAGCATCCTTCCATTTCTGGGCCTGTATTCCTCAACGACAGGGAGAAGAGCAGACAAGATCTTTTAAAAGTTTCTCCTGCCTCCTGTCAACATTGTATACTTCTATTTGATGATTTCTGTGTCAAACATTATATGGAAATGTTTCCAAGTATTTTCTGTATTAACTGTGAATGAATAGAACAAAATAAACTGCCTGTGATGGAAAAAAAAAAAAAAAAGTTTCTCGCAGCTTCTCCAACTCTGAAATCCAAAAGTCCCTTTACCACCAAATCTACATTTTCTTTCTGCATTTCGTTGTTTTTCAGGACTTTACGAGACTGAAGCTTCCTTCAAAGGCCTCTTCAATTGCTATCCCGACTGCCACTGGCCCCGTCAGGTCCGTGTTCCCGAGACCCAGCTGCATCCTTCTGTCCGCCCTGCCTGAAGTCTGACTCTCCCATCACAGTAGTCTACAGGCCACACCACGTTACCTTTCCTCAAACCTTACCCGGCTACTTCAATAGGCCTTCCACCGGGCTAACGATGTGATGCTGTTCCACACCACATCCTTGGGAAGCTCCTGGCCCTCTTGCTGTGAGTGGGATCTACTTCCCTCTGGGCTCTGCACTGTCCTCTGACAGCTCTTCTTAACTGTGTATAAGCTGCATTCTAGAGATCTGTGAGCTGGGTGACTGCTGCCATGAGACAGTAACATCCTCGGTAACCACCCCTTGCCCATTCCCCCAGCACCAAGACAGTGCACACTGGCAGAAAGGGATCTCCCCCCTTTACACTCAACTCTCCCAGGATTGTATTTTTTTTGGGGGGAGGTGTCTTTATGCAGCAGTTCACTTACTTTCTTTCCTCTAACACGCTTGTTTGTAACAGGGAAAAACATTTGGCTTTCAGTGACCACGTATTTGCTCAACACCCAGTTATCTGGTATCTACTCATGACCAGAAAAGGTTACAAAGCAGCAGTGAACAAGAGAAGTCCATTATCAAAGACACTGCAGAGAAAGGGACGCAGGCACAGAGAGAATATTAGAGGGTCACTAGTGTGGACCGTCTGGAAACTGGAGTGGGGATGTGATCACAATGGAGGGGTCGTCTTTCCGAGAAAGCCAGAGCTGAGCGTCGATCTGAGGGAAGAGCCTTCAGCACCATTTGACGTATTGGTTTTCTTGAACGCTGACTTTTCCTAGCTATCAAATTGTGTGCAGCAACTTGGCTTTCCACAGCCACCTTCTAAGTGGCCACAACTCTGCCAGGCGCCAGGGTCAGCCTCTGATCTTAGTGTGTTGACTAATCTGTCTCCACACTTGCTTTGTCGAGATGTCCTGTAGACTGTCCTGAGCAATGTCGCCCACTTAGTAACATGCAGCTACTTTTCCCCCGGTGTTTCTTCATGGATGTACAGTTCATTTCCATTTTTTCAATTTTCATTTTATGAATATTTTGCCTGCCATGTATGTCTGTGCACTACCCATGTGCCTGTAGCCAGTGGAGGCCAGAAAAGGGATTCAAATTCCCTGGAACTGGAGTTAGAGAAAGTGGTGAGTCACCATATGGGTACTGGGAATTGAAATGGGGACCTCTGGAAGAGCAGTGAGTGCTATTAACTGCTGAGACATCTCTCCAGCCCCTACCTCATTTCTTTTCAGCAATTTTCCATTGTCCAATATACCGCAGTATGTTCATCCACACATTTACCATGGGACATCATCTTTGCTCCTAGCCTTGGGCAATTATAAATAAAGCTTCTACAAACAATAACACCTGTACTCAGAGAGTGAATTAATGTTATTCACATCATTCCAGCTGCTATGTCTTGGAAAAGTGAAGAGTCAGAGAAAGCCCTCAGGAGGCTCCGACATAGGTCCAGTTAAAAGATTCAAGGAGGGGTGGGAGGATGGGAATGGCCACTAGGGTGGATGCAAGGGGACAACAGCATGTTCCCTTGGTGTCAGGAAGTTTTCAGATGACGTGTTCCCAAAGAAATACCTGCACAATTGCTTTCTTCATGTGGGACAGAAGGACATAGAAAGAGAAACTTTATAAGCAGGCAAAGGGGGTATTATTCCTAGAGGTGCTTCTAAATAAATAGGATGAAATTGGTAAATGGATTCAAAACCCACTAACATTGAAATGTACATACACGTTGACTTACAACTTCACTGCTGGGAACCTGTACTTTATACACACTCACAAAAGTATGTCATGCACACACTGGAATAGTCTCCATGGCCTCACTTCTAATAGTTCTGTAAGGGAGAGATTGGTACGGTCCATTTTCAATAAGGTGTGCTTAGAGTTCATCACAGTTACAGGTAAGCAGGAGGTGCGAGGCCTCTCTCCTGCTGGAGAGATGGAGGCTGGCATTAGCTGTCTGAGAACTCTGAGAGTCGGAAAGTCACAGGTAATGTGCTATATGACAATATGATCAGAAAAGGGAGCAGTTTCAAGGCCCAAATTATTCATTAGCTCCAGCCTATGGGAAAAGAGGACAGAGATTTCTCAAGTTTGGAAATACCAAACCAATGTGACAGCCATATCTTAAAAATACCAACCCAATGTGACAGCCTTTCTCTATGCTGTATCCCATTCTGCAGAATTGTACATTAAACACTGCTTTGTTTCACTAATCTCTTCAATTTGTTATTACCTATTCCAACATCTCTAAAACTGGAAAGAAACAATAATTACTGATAATAGGAAGCTAGATTAAAAAATACTTTGAGCAATACACATAGCAATCTGTTTACACAAAATGGATGAGCATATATACAGAAAAAAAAAACAAAAAACTTATCTGAATAATGTCATCTACGGTGTAATAAAGCAAATGCTTTTGATTAGAACGGAGTCAGTAGAGCCCATTTTCTTAAGCGACCTTCCACGGGCAGCTAACCTCTGGGATCACAGATGAGAAATACCTTCTGTCAATACATGATGGCGCTCATCCTCGTTGCTTTGGTGGCCAGGTTTTGTCTTCACAGAAACAATTTGTACCAATGCTTTCTAGTGAAACTGCGTTTGATCCCTATTAGCTGGGCTGCCATTCAATGCTAAATAATAAGCCTTATAAACTGACAGCGCCAACAGAAAAGGGAAATTCACACAGCCCTCTTTCCTATGATAGACGATTTATTTAATGCTGCCGGAACTTAGGCCATAAGACAGGATAAGAGAACCGTATCCATCTATATATAGAAGGATATGATTCTGTGTGTGCATGGGTGTGCATGGCCTGGGATGGCACCCAGGGCCTTGTGCATGCCAGGTAAATGTTCCACCACGGAGCTGCAAGCCCAGGCCTTGTATTCTCATGCTCTGAAGAAAAGTAGTGCAGGAGATTTTTTTTTTTAAACATATTAAATAGTCTTTCAAAGGCAATTACTTACCTCCCCCCCTTTATTTCAATCAGCTATTTCCTGTATGCTTTAACTAAATCTCTAAATGTTACCAGTTCAGAGGAGGCTTTTGTTTCACTTAACTATTTCTAACTTCAGGAGTGTAAAATGTTTACTGTATTCACTTTTTTTTTCTTTCAGTTGCAAATGTATTTTTAAAGGCAAGTACTCTAATTGCAGTTTACTGGGAGGTCACAGAATGCTAAGGTATTTTGCAAGTCAATTCAAGAGAAAAAAACAGAAAAGCTGGTAAAATCAGTTCAGTTAAGGTTAAGCTCAGCAGTCCTAAACACACAGACAGAACCCATCACTCATCCTGCCTGCTTCCAACATTGTAATGATAACAGCAGCAAACAAAGGGGACCCTGGGAAGGAGAAGGAAGAGCATCTGTCCCAAGAAAAATTAGGACAGGGGTCCTCCCCTTAAAGACTTACCTGAAAGAACAACTAACAGCCTTAATGTATTGGGTTGCTCCAACCATTTGCATTTTTTTATGACCAACTAAAACTACCGAGAAACACTTTGTAAGTAGAGAGCTCTACATCCTGAAACAAAATCACCCAGAACTACACAGAAAAGCCACAGTTGTGATGCTCCCTAGTGGGCCAGTTCTTAACACTCATTCCATGGAGAGGTGAGAAAGAGAGACCTGGAGTCCAGGTTCACAAGACAAAACTGAGTAACAGAAGCGAATCCATCTTGGGTGGTGTCACAAGGCAGCCCACACCAGAGAGGTCCCAACTGCTGGGGAACTGACCCTTGGGTCTCTGAGAATCTGGCTGATAAGGATGCCTGCAGGAAGGTGGGGGCGACCAGGGCACTTTCACACAATAAAACCAAATTTTCAGCTCAAAACCACTGGTAACTTTATGTGGTAATTACCAATTCACCAAAACAGCATTTTGGAAGGCAGCGCCAAGCTGTGTGGAATGCTTCGGAACTAGATTAAATCACTAGACTAGTAATTAACTAACTTTATATGGGAGAGTGCTCTTGTTCAAACGTGAGCGATCTTGCTCATTTCAGAAAAGCAACTTTAGCACAAAAGCACAAACAAGCGACGTCTGGGCTTCAGTCTCAGCTCAAATGCCATGCCTGGCAGCCACAGCTCACCCAACTACAAAACCAGGGTGCCAGGGCCTCCCCAGGAGCCTTAGAGGGGATTAAGATTGTGACATAATGTGGAGATGAAAAGCACCAAGCCCCAGCCTGGTGTCATGTGCAGGGAGTCGCACGGCCTGCTCTTGCATCAGCAAACCAGTCCCTACCATCTTCTCATCTACAGAGATAGTCCGATAACAGTCATTGCCATAGTACCCAGTGTCCTTTACTAGACAGCCTGTTGAAAGACTGTCTGGCATCCTGTCATAATGACAAGCCACGACATCATGTCACAGGCAGCAAGGACCTAAAATGTTAGAAGAGAAAGTGTTTTCTTTCCAAGTTGATCTACGCCATGCCTCCTGACAGTACTGTTTACTTCTTAGAGCTGGGAATATGTGTGCAAACAAAATAGCTGTAGCCGCTGTGTTCACTGCCCAATTGTAGCATCTTAAGTGCTATTAAAAAGTAAAAGAGCCAACATACCGAGGGCCTTAGAGATGGCTTTGGAGGTATAGCCACTTAACAGACCCTGGCAACTGGAGTCTGGCCCCAGGAATCCACAATAAGATGGAAAGAGAGATTTGCCCTCCGACTTCATGCACATGCACACTCACACACACCACATATGTCAAGTTAAAAACAAAATAGCCCACATCCACATATTTATTCCAAACTAGCACATGCTAGTTTAAGATGAATCCCAGTAGAGAGTCACATGCTGTCTGATTCTGGGAAGGCTCAGATCATGGGGTTCCCTAATAGTCACAAGACCTGGAGGAATGCAGAGAACCATCTGGGGCAGGTGAAGTTGCCTAAAAGAAGCTCCATTGGAAACAACTCTGGATTTCACTGAGGTCCCCTGCAGAAGCCAGAAACAAAAAGGGAGAAAGTATTGGGGGAATGGGAACTCAAACACCTCACTGAAGGCCCAAAGTGGTTGGCATGGCCAGTTGTTACACAGACAGGGTGTGTTCCACCCGCTTGGGATGACTGGGGAGGAGAAGGCGGCAGTGTCTCAATGGTAGTGCTTGTGGAGTCAATTTCCAGGGCCATGGAGTCAAAAGAGCTTGACCTGCATGGCTTGGGATGAAAATGGAGGCGATGCACTCTGGAAATCAACCTCAGCAGGTGTCTAAAGGCAGAGAGAACACTGAGAGAACACTGCTTCAGATTTCACAACTAACTTGAATAAAGCATCTCTGGATCTGTACATAATTTATTAATTATATATTTCTGCATATGTAAATTAAGCTGCATTGTGCAGACTTTGAATTCCACCCTGTATTCCCAAAGATTTATTTGTTTGAGTCAACAACAAATTCTTTTTGGGAATCTTCTTATTTGAGAACAGTGAGTACCTTTTGTTATAAAATTCAGCACTGGGCATAGATGCAGATGACTTCAGTTTATTACAGCACAGCTGTGTGTGTGTGTGTGTGTGTGTGTGTGTGTGTGTGTGTGTGAAAGAGAGAGAGAGAGAGAGAGAGAGAGAGACAGAGACAGAGAGAGAGACAGAGACAGAGACAGAGACAGAGAGACAGAGAGAGACAGGGTGTCACTGTGTACCTCTGGCAGGCCTGAAACTCTATGTAGATCGGGCTGGCTTTGAACTCACAGAGATCCACTTGCCTCTGCCTCCCGAGCTCTGGGACTAAGGGTATATGTCATCACACTTGCCTGTTCCAATACAACTTATGGTAGAAGAGTAGGAAAACTCTTCAAACCACCACTAAAAATTGACACTGTCATCCTGGAAAGTTAGTTTATAAATACAAAGTGGGTGAGATTTATAATAATTACGATGAGGTGCCAATATAGAATATTCACCTAGTACCAGAATATATGGAGGACCAAAAAGTAAATTCTTGAACTAAGAATTTGGTTCTGGGGCTGGGGAGATAGCTCCGTTTGTAAAGTGCTTGAAGGTCAAGGACTTCAGGAGGGGTCCCCAGGGCACATATGAAAAAAAAAGCTAAGTGTAGCCATGTGCCTGCCACCCCTGAGCTGGGGAGGTGGAAACAGGAGTCACTAGTCAACCAGTAAGCTTCAGGTTCAGTGAAAAACAACGATTCCCCAAAAGTGGAAAGCAATAGAAGACACCCAATGCTAACCTCTGGCCATCACATGCATCTGTTCACACATCCAAACAAATGAACCCCCCCAACACACACACACACACACACACACACACACACACACACACACACACACGAATGAGAGAGAGAGAGAGAAAACATCCAGTTCTTATATCAATGCAAGTCCAAAAAGAGCTGCCGCCAGTGTCTGAGGCCAGTGCTGCTGGAGAGAGATGCTCTGAACCTCTCTATCAGGCGCCACGCCCAGCACAGTCACTTGGCATTTCGCCTCTCTAAGGACAGTTTGCTGGCAGATGTCAGGAAGGGACACCTCCTAACTGGCTCGATACTGCCCCATGGGTTCCAGCAGAATGTCTTGTCAAGGTGGAGAAATGAGCTGCCTTCAGAAGTACAGTTTTGCCCTTGAAATAACATTAGTTAAACAAAGAAGGAAAAGAAAAGTTACCTTGTAGATGCCAAAGAAGCCCAGGTCTCGCACCACAGACAGAGCACTGACTCTGGGGCCGGTGGTGATCTCTCCAGCCACTTGCAGGCGTATCTTGACGATTTCTAAAGGGTTTGTGAAAATTACCTGGGAGCCTCCTGCCTAGAGAGAGAGGAAAAAAAAGGGAAAACGTAGGGTCAAAGCTGAGACATGTTAATGGGGCAGAAGAGAAGGATAACATCTTTGAACAAAGTGTAGGATAGTCTGTCCTCACAGGATAATCGGCACGGTTCCTACCATCAATTAAAACAGGTGGTGGAGCAGGAAGATGGTTAAGTGGGTAAAGGTGCTTGCCACCAAGCCTGAGGACCCGAGTTCAATCCCTGAGACCCACATAGTGGAAAGAGAACTGACTCCTGCTAAGTGGTTCTGTGACCTCCACTTATGCGTGCACACACAGAGAGAGATAAATGCAATTATATTTTTAAAAAGAAATTTAAAAATGCAGCTAGCGATTATAAGTATGAATCAAAATCTAGTTGTGGTGTAGAAGGCTTCAAGTACAGAGTTCCTACCTCCTCAGTGTGGAGGACAAAAGAAGACCAAGACTAGAGGAAGGCTGCCATTGGCCCCACTCACAGTGAAGTGACAGGAATCTTCAGGGGCATGGACAAGGCCTTAGCATGCACTAGACTTCAGGTCTGATCCCCAGCACCAGGAAACCAAACTGACTGCAGGAAGTTTAGATAACTGCTACCACAATACCCAAGCCAAAGATACAAAGGCAGCAACAAAATACTAAAATAACACCAGCATCTTCAAACACCACTTCATGAAGTGACTCTTACAACTTTATTTATGCATTGCCTGTGTGTAGAATCACTCTATTTACATAAACTAAACGGTATGTCAATGTCATGAAAACATGAATTACATTGATTACAGCCTCAGCTTTGTACATTGTGTGCTCATTTGTTTCAGTATGGCTGGATACCACCACACCCCTGAGGTCATCAGTGACATATTTATAGTGTGCAATACGGGAAAGAAACCTCAGTTTGAAACTAAGTCCACATTCATTATAAGCAACTATGATTTTCTTCTTAATATTCTTCAGCTTGTTATTTCTTAATCACAAAGACAGCAATATCATCCAACTGAATTAGTCAAGAGGCAGCACAATTCTGAATATTTATTATGCAATGATGTCACTAACACCCGGCCACAGATACGAGGCTAACACAGTTTATGAAATGCCATCACAGGAACAGATAAATTGGGGTCAACATCAAACAAAAGTACCTCCTGGGAGGTTTTCTACTCTCAGGACTCAATGCATGCATCCTTTCAAATCACCTGCCTGCACTAAATGGAATGCATTAAAGTATAATGGTGGTCTCGGAAGTACTGCTTATAATAGCTGGAAAAGAGACTGAGAAACAACATAAATATCCAGTGGTGAGAGGGACTAAATGAATATGCCCATTCATTGAAGATACCGACCACTGTGCTAAATGTTCAACGTGCGTACAACTGGAAAGTGTTACAGCACGCACAGAAGACCCACACCAGAGGGATACTGCAGCGGTGATAAAATTACAGAGTTTAGTCTTTTTCTTGGTATATTTTAAATTTCTGTGTAGATCATGTGTTGCCAGAACAACAATGTTAATTTTAAAAGTGGAGGACAATGTTCATTTACTGTTTTCCTCTTTTCAACAATTTAATATTGTGGAGGTCTGAATAGCTATGGCCCCTGTAGACTCATGTGTTTGAATGCTTGTCCCATAGGAAGTGGCACTATTAGGAGGTGTGGCCTTGTGAGAGTACATGTGGCCTTGTTGGAGGGAGTGTGTCATTGTGCGTGTAGGTGGGCTTTGAGGTCTTATATGTTCAAGCTACACCCAGTGTGACACACAGTCTCCTTCTACTGTCTGTGGAAGATGAAGAACTAACTCTCAGCTCCTTCCCCATCACCATGTCTGCCTGTATGCCACCATGTCCCACAGTGATGACAATTAACTAAACCTCTGAAACTGTAGGCCAGCCCCAATTAAATGTTTTCCTTTATAAGAGTTGCCGTGGTCATGGTGTCTCTTCACAGCAACAGAAACTCTAACTAAGGCAAATATCTTCATCAAGACACATTTGTTCTTAAAAAGCAGACTTTCCCTGTCTCTGCATTAACAGAGCAGTGGTGTTCACCTTTTCTCAGACATACTACCTCTCCCTGTCCGCTCCGACCATGTTTTGCCCATTTCCTTTTCTAAAGAGGTTTTCCAAACAACTTGGGAGGTCCCAGGAAAGGCTCAAAAAGTAGAATAGAGAGCCTAAGATAGCATGTCCTGGGGCTGCTGTGTCCTCCTGGTCTATACAATGATGATGCCTTGTCCTCTGCTCAGAAAAGCTGTTTCCTCATGCACCACAGCTTCCTGCAGCAACCTGGACTAAAGCCCCTGCTCCCCCAACCTAAAGCATGCTGTGGAGTTTCAGGTGCTTCCTACACAACATGCAGTCAGCATGATGGTTAGCAGAAAGAGAATGAAATGAACTTAGTGACCATATTAAGTACACAGGGAAGATTCTCTTAGTGCTTCTGGACCAGAGAGCTCTTCAGATGAAAGTGAAGATCATTCTCAAAACCAAAAGTGAACTATAAAAGAGGATAGGTTCGAGCTCAGAGAGAGAATGTTCAAGGCCCTGGGTTTGATTCCCAGCACTACAAACAAACAATAAAAAGGTCTATGAGACAAAACTGTTAAGAGGATTCACTGGGATGCAATTAGCCTACGGGCTGGTTTCTCTTTCTGATTTTTGTCTTTTTCAGAGTAGAGAACACTTTCTTTAAGCATGCAAGGGGCAGGAGGCTAAGCTTCAAAGAGGCACTATTGTCTGCAGCCCAATGGCTGACTTCTCAAAGCCCCGATCAGGTAACCCAACACATCCTCAGGCCAGCCCTCTCACAGCAGGTCAGGAGGCAGCTGAGTGCCCCATGGAAAGACACAGTCTTGGTCACTTATCTGGCAAATTACCTCATTTATTATAAAAAGCAAAGAAATGATGAATATACACCTGCCCGGAGCTCAAGGCAGAGCAGTGGTTCTACACGTACAGGGTCTATTCCCTTTCTCATAAGGTGCTGGTTCTGTGGCCGGGCCAGGTCACATTCAACTGTAGAGCCTCTGAGGGGTGGTGCCTTCTGCACTCCTCACCAGAGAACTAATTAAGAATTTCTGTATCTCTGCTTGTTAAAATTCTTCCTATGTAATAATGCACATGGAAGCCTGAAAACTCTCTTCATTATACAATCTGTAGGATGCCTGTCAATTCTGAGGGTTTTCTCAGCTTCCATGAAAGCTATGATTTCTAATTCCCATCTCCCATATTATTTCAGAGAATAGCTTTTATGTTTTCCTTTGATCTCACAGCCAAGCATTGCCATTATCAAAGGTATAATTTTTAGGCACAGAATTGTCTCATTATTTTATTTCTTTACAAACACCTGTAAAAGTTAACAACGTATCCAATAAAGTAGGAACTTATTCTCAACTCCCTAACTCCAAGACAATAGACAGACATGAATTCTTAGGATCAGCAGAGCTAGACTGCAAGTTAAGAATAGAAGACACAAGAGAAAAAATATACTTCATACGGCTGCTGGGACTAGATGTATCAGAAAGAAATTGTAGTGGTACCAGGAAAATGGAATGATATATACCAGGGCTCTGGCAGACCAAGAAATAAAAAACCTACAGACCCAATGTGGCACACTGGAAAGGTATTGAAGATGAAACAGGTCCTTCGGAGTCTGGCTGAAAGGAAACGAGACTTGAAGGCACCGAGCGAAGATGCTTATCATGAGTCGTCACACACACAATGTCTGGGCATCTCCAGGGCTTGATCACTGCACAGCACACTCACCGCCTGGTGCTCTTCCAGCCCCTGCTCTATTGTCCATTCATACTACCTTGGCCATGTCCCTCCTCTGTAGAGATCAAAGATACCTCAAATGGGCCAACAATGAACAGGAACGCCGATTGTACACAAAGCTTTGTGTCCCTCATCACTTGAGAGCTCTGGCTGTGCGAAGATACTGGCCTTTGTGTACACGTGATTTTTGTCACAAATCATTTTCTTAGGACTTTCGGGAGTCTCTGGTGGGTTTCAAAGAAGGCTTGCATTACTGAACTCACAGTGGCATCTTGTACCTGCAGTGAGGGCACTGACTTCTTCCTGTGTTTCCTGCTCTAGCTTCTGTCACTGACTCCAACTGAGATAGAAAACACAGGCTTGCTGTGGAGGTTTGAATGAGAAATGTCCCCCTTCAATGCTAGTATCTGAAACCTTGGTGCCCAGTTGGTGGCACTGTCTGGAGATATTGCAGGGAGGTGCAAACTCCGTGGAGGAATTACATCAATGGGGGTGGGCTTTGAGAGTTTAAAGCCTTAGCCCACTTCCTGTTTGCTCTCCATTTCATGCCCGCTCTCAAAGATCCACATTTCTCAGCTTCCTATTTCTGCAGTCACATTTATGAATAGCTTCCACACTTTTCTGACATGATGGATATGTACGTATCCCTCTGAACCATAAACCCAAATAAACTCTTGCATGGCTGCTTTTGGTCATGATGTTTCATCACTGCAGCAGAAAAGCAACTGATTCACTTGTTTCTGCTCCCAAATATTTATCCACATATTTATTCTCTAAATGTTTTATCAACACTCACATTCCAAGTTGTGCTAAGAGCATGATGGCGTGGTGGCACACTACCTGTAATCCCAGCACTTGGGAGACAGACGCAGACAAGAACACCAAGAGTTCCTTGGCTATGTAGAAAGTTTGAGATCAACCTGGGCTATGAAAGACCTTCTCTTAACTTACCCACTTTTTTGCCAAAAAATAAAATAAAGCAAAGTTCACCCCAGGAATTTTGCAAGAGCAACAAAGCATCCCTGTTCTTAAGAGAACATGAAGTAAGAGCAGAAATAGTAATGGACATCCAGTTAATATCCCACAGGAGCCACTTGGGCGCTGCTTGGCATATACTGCGTGTCTTTACAACAGGGTAAACACAGAAAGGTCAGCGCAATTGTTATAAGTTAAGCAATTTTACCAAAAGTCACAGCTGACTACGACCAAGCTGAGACACCTAAGCACCTATGCTTCAGAAAGTGCGTGTATTTGGAGATGGAGCTTCCAAAAAGGGAGAATTAAGTTAAAATGAGTTTTATTGTGTATGTTGGTTAGTTTGTTGTTGGTTTTTTTAAGTGGGAAGTAAAATAGGGTCTTGCTATGTAGTCGTGGCTGGCCGGGAACTTGATCTATAAATGATGCTAGCTTCAAACTTATGTGATCTTCTTGCCTCTGCCACCTGAGTGCTGAGATTTCACGTGTTATACCACCACATCCCACTAAAACAGAGTTTTTAAGGAAGGCCTCAATCCAATCTTACTAATATTTTTATAAACAGAGGAAATTAAGCACAGGCATATAAGAGTACAGAGAAATGGCCATGTGAGGACACAGCACAAGCTGGTCCAACACTTGGAAAGCTAAAGGCAAGAAAACCACCATGAGTTTAGGTGACCTTAGGCTGTACAACAGAGTCCAGGACAGGCTTGGTTATACAGTGAGACCTATGCTCACAAAATAAAACAGTCACAGAGAGAAGACAGCCAACGGTAGCCAAAGAGGGTGGCCTTAGAGGGACCAACACCAAAGATCAGCACCTTGGTCTCAGGACTTCTAGCCCCCAGATAGGTGAGAAAATGCACTTCCATCGTCTGAGCCAACCAGACTGTAGCTAGCACCCACATTTTGACAATCCCTGCATATTAGTCCAGCAGTTTACCCAGGGCTACAGAAGAGCAAGCAGAAGAGACAGCATGTGAGAAAAAAGAATTAGCATACATGGCAGAGGTAAGGTCCAGACGAGACAACTCAAAGGAGGGCAAGGTGTTTCCTCTCTTTAGTCTTCTGGGACATGAGAAGATAAAATGTTTGCTGGCAACAGAAGAGAACTTAGGATTCAGAGGTCTAATCCTCGGTGTCATTAAACATGACTGTTACCCACCAAGGAAGAGCTTGAGAACACCACAGTTGAGTTACCTCCTGAATCACAGGCGCATACACACACACAAAAGCATGTTTTACATGACTTAGGATTTTTCCGTTGGTTTGCATGTGGTCCAAGAGTCATAGGCTACACACAACACAACGTAGTGGGAGAAGAAATGACATCAAAGCAGTAAGAGAGGATTCTCTGGGTAACGAACCATTGTAACACATCAATCAAATAAAACATCAGGCAGGAAGGTAAGCAGGACAAGACTTACAGCGCCAGTTACTTACTGCATACCAGGCGTTACACTAACTTGGGGGTGGAGTTGGTCTCCATAATAGTCACTTTTTTTTTTTTCATTTTAATGAACGCACTAAGGTAGTTTAACTTACAGGGTGTCACAGAGCTAGAATGTGAGGCTTAGATGCTAAGGTAGAGTTACTTGCATGGGTCTGAGAACTTATTTGTATTTGTTTTTGTTGTTGTTGTTGCTTTGAGACAGTCTCGCTATGTAGTCCTGGATGACCTAGAACTCACTATGTAGACTACACTGGCCTTGAACTCACAGAGCTCTGCCTGCCTCTGCTGAGATGAAAGGCAGGCACTACCAGGTTATCATATGAACTATCATATGAACCCCTCTTATCATGGCAGCAGGAAGGCCCTGCCCAGAATTCTTGGCTAGACCAGCATTTCAACCTTCCTAATGCTGCAACCCTGTAATACAGTGGTGACCCCCAACCATAAAATTATGTCTTTGCTATTTCATAACTGTAATTTTGCTACTGTTATAAACCATAATGTAAATATCTGATATGCAGGATACATGATATGCGACCCCCAAATGGCTTACTAATCATAGATTGAGAACCGCTACTCTATATAGAACAGGTGGGTATGAAAGAGAATAGCCAAAAATAAAACCACTGAGCCAAATTACAGAAAGATCAGGCTGGGGGGGGAGGACTGGACCGTGACCATCAGGCTGAAGAGGGACGTGTACAGTGGACATGGAGGTTAAGTCTGAGTAAAGAAAGGGCATCTAAAGTAAACAGACTGTTTAGGAGCTGCAGGGAAGAGGCTTGGATAACAAAGGGATGTGTTTGGTGCTAATTTGGAAAAGAGGGACCCAAGCTCAGGGTAACAATTAGGGTTTTAGCAGATTGGGTGAGAGATAAAAGGTACAATTAAGATAATTGATTGTGTCTGTAATGAGAAGGGGAGGGGTGAGAGGCAGCGGGTGCAATAAAGACCAACAAGGTTAGAATGTAGAATGGGAGGTGAGGTCAAAGGAGTTGAGCTAACGTTGAGCTATTCCACAGGACAGAGGATAATAAAGAGAGTCATGAACACCCAATGTGAGAGAAGAACTAAGACTCAGATGTGGGCACACCCCACTGGGACTCAACCCAGGGGTCTGTACGGGGCTGGAAGGCAAGTTACAACAAGAGCGGTGAACGGAAACACTGACTAGACTGTAGTGTCCCGGAAATCTGGGGGAAACGGTGGAGAATGGGGCTTCTAGAAAGGAGGTGGTGAACCAGTGAACAAGATCTGCAAACATCAGATACAGTCGTGCCTGGGAGGTGACCTGATGAGAAAGCGAGGTGACTGCTGAGGCAGAGATGGGAAAGTGAGAAAAGGACTGCCATTCTCAGAGTATGCAAGGACAATGGGTATTTAGAGTAACTAGGGAGAAAGGGTGTAGAGTGTAGAGATACAACCCACAGACCCAGAGAGGCTGAGTCCTAAGGAGGGCTCTGAGGGGTGGGGGTGGGGGGTCGACGAATGGATCTCCCTGAGAAGGGGAAATAGAATAGATTTTGTAGATGGACTGGGGCAGTCGGGTATGGGAACAGGAGTCAAGGAGGAAGGGACAGAGGGAGAGAAGACACAGAAAGACTACTGGAATGGGAGAACTTAGGGGGTGATATGGAAACATAGTGCAGTGGAAACTTCCTGGAACCTATGAGGGTGACCCTAGGGAGGACTCCTAGTAATAGAGGCTATGGTGCCTGAACTAAGCATCTTCTGTAACCAGGCAAGGTATCCAGCAGTGAAATAGGACACCAACCCAGCCACAAAACCTTCAACCCACACCTGTCCTGCCTGCAAGATGTGGTGGCTCAGTGCTTGGGAGAGCAGCCAACCAGCAAACTGCTCTAACTTGAGGCCCAAGCCACAGGAGGATGCCCATGCCCAACACTGCCTGGATGGCCAGTAATCGGAAGCTGGATGGCCCAGAGACCTAGGGTAGAACCAAACACAACTGACCAAAAGAAGTTAATGAAATGATTGCTCATGATACTCTGCTATACTCAGAGATCAGTGTCTAGCCCAATTGACATCAATGAGGCTTCCTCCAGCAGCTGATAGGAGCAGGTGCACAGACCCACAGCCAAATATTAGGCAGAGCTCAGAGAACCCCACAGAAGAGGGAGAGGAAGGACTGTAGAAGCCAGAGGGGTCAAAGACACCAAGAGAACATGGCCCACGGAACCAACTAAGCAGGGCTCACAGGGGCCCACTGAGACCGAAGCAGCAGTCATGGAGCCTGCATGGGTCTGCGCTAGCTTTTCTGCACATATGTTACGGTTATTAGTTTGGTGTTTTGTGGGGCTCCTAAAAGTGGAGGGGGGGTGGTGTCTCTGATTGTTTTGCCTGCTCTTGGGACCCTTTTCCTCCTGCTGGGTTGCCTCATCTAGCCTTGATATGAGGGTTTGTGCCTTGTCTTACTGCATCTGTTATGCTGTGTTTGGTTGGTATCACTGGGAAGCCTGCTCTCTTCTGAAGGGAAATGGAAGAGCTGTGGATCTGGGGGAGGGGGGAGGGGGGCGGGAGAAGTGGAGGGATGGGAGACTTCAGTCAGGATGTATTGTATATGAAAGAAGAATCAAAAGAAAATCTGAAGACTTTCCTGGAAGGTAAGTTCTAGGCCAGTCTGAGTTACATTTAGAACAGCTAAAGTTGTGACACATAGCCAAAGCCAAGCCCACTTGGAGCTGATGGCAAAATAATATTCTGGAGCTCTACAAGAAGTTACCACAAGAAATTACACAGAGATGATCTTGATGATTAAAAAGGAAAGCACTTGTGTATTCTCTTGCAAAACTCAACACAAACAGCCTGCAAGCCACAGCAGGCAGCCAAGTATTGTGTTTAGACACAATGGAGAGCTGTATTTGTACCTGCCAGCAGGGGACCTAGAGTCACAGGGTCCTACTGTGTGTACACATAAGAGCCTACTCTGAGTACATATGACCCATAGATGGGTAAGTTCATTGCCATGTGGATTCTTACCTAGGCAGTTACCATACTTAACAAAAACATCTGACGATCCGCTTCATTTCCCTGAACACTAGCCAAAAAGGATCCTATGGCATTTATAAAAGACAAGAACCTGATGTTCAAAAATATTACATATCTTCAGAGTAGAGAGACAGAATTGGTATATCCAAAAAAGAGTTTACTTCTCAGCTTTTGTTTGCAAATAAGTATCATTAGTAGAAAATAGCTATGTAAAATACACAGGACCAAAATGAAGAAAATTACAGGTTTTGTGGTTTGTTCTAACAGAGATAAAGGAGTCGAAGACTAAGGAACCACCTATTGTTATTAAAAAGATTCAATGTTATAAATGTATGTGTGCCCATAGCACACTTTAAAATGCAGATGTTATAAAAGACAAAAAAAAAAACCACATTTTCTTTTAATCAAGTCCAATATTATTAAAATAGAATTTCCCCAAATTAATTTAACATTCGAAACTGTTTTCCTAAACAGTTCAGTTTTCTGAGATGTTAAAAAATAAGACAGCCTGGAGAATTTTGTTGGTGCCCATTCATGAATTAGACTGCCAGAAAAGTTTAAAGTGTAGCATACGACAAGTAAAGGAGAAGACCCAAAGACAGAGGGACCACTGCGAGGCACACACAAGGAGCACACTGAGCCAGTGTCCCAGTCAGCTGCTGTTTACTGATCTTTTCTCCTGTAAACAGGGGTAGCAAGGCCACCGGTTTTTGATATCTATCAGCATCAGTCCCATCAACCACGATGAAGGAATCCAGCTCAACAATCTTTCTAGCATAGTCTCCAGCTTCTGTTAACTCCTGAGTCCCATGAGTCTCATCTCAGCTAGAACACAGTTCGCCAGGGATCCTGTATGCCAGAAGAGGTCCAGACACTGACAGTACAATGCAAGGATTGAAAGATACTGCATTCAGTTTACTTTGTCAAGCTGTGGTTTGCTGGATATGAGGGCTTTCCAGTAGAAGCAATACAGCCCTGTAGTGGACTTGAACAGCCAACCGCCCTTTTGTTTTGTTTTGTTTGAGACAGGATCCCTCCTCATAGCCTGGCTATCCTGGAACTAGCTATGTAGACCAAGTTGGTCTTCATCTCACAGATCCTCCTGAGTGCTGGGATTAAAGGCATGAACCACCATGGCCTGGCTAACTGCCTCTTTATTAACATCTCCTTCATTTCTTTAGTTTTTGATTGTGCAAACTCTCTACTCCTTCTGGCCTTCTTAGCACCAGGAGGTATAAGCCTTTCCTCTAGGAAAGCTGTTCCCTACCCACCCCACCCCACCCCCACTAAAATCATCTAGAGAAAGTTCTGACAGCACCAACTGTACATGATGTCCTGTAGGTCCCTTTCTGGAATGCAGAGGTTCATTAACAACCAAGACAAGGGTAGTGCTTCATCTTTGTTGCTAATGATGGGACTTGAGCAGACTTGGCAGGCACTCTACCACTAACCTCCATCCTAGGCCCTTGGAAGGATAGTCATTTCTAGACTGTCTTACTAAGAATGAATGGTCCCTAGGTAGGACCAGAAACAAGTCACGGTTATAAGCCTTGAATGACAAGCCTCATCAGCCCTTTGTCTTCATCCCTCCTCTCAAGAGGCCAGAGTCTGGCATTTGTGGAACACGTGCAGTGCAGCAGGTTCAGTGCTGAACCCCCGAGAGACATGTCTGCCTCCATTCATGCCTTACAGGCACTGTTATCCCTGTCTTTCTGGAGAGTAGAGAGGAGCGAAGAGCCCAGAATGGCCCAATTTCAAACGAAAGCTCGGAACTTTATTCTGATTTATTATTAAAGAAGCTAAGTGTTGAAATAGGTTTTCAGTTTTCTTTCTTCTTTGAGTAGAGTGCCTGCTTATGACTTTGGTCAATCTGATCATCCGGACCAGAGTTCCCATGATTTGGTGAGGCTTTTGTTAAGTAAATAAACAGAAGATTCAGATAGACCAAAGGAATATGAGGAGACGTGGTTTTGAAATGAATAGAGTTGGTTTAACAAATGTGTCCCATTCTTCTTTGTAGATAAGGCAACTAATCATAAAGTCAAACAAGTAGGAATTATAACCCCAAATCATTAAAATATGAATCTTCAAGGCCTGCTTTAGACTCACAGAGAAACGTGTAACTAGTGACAATTTCTATTTTATTGACATAGGCTTGCAAAGTGGTCACTCTAGTTGCCATAGATTTTACATAAATACAACATTAGTTCAGGATCAGAACAACAGACACCTCCTCTCTATATGCATACACCACAGTTCACACCTCTGTATAACAGCTTGGGCTGTTGTAATTCTTGTCTGCCTCCCATCATCCTCACAATCCACCTTTACACCCTGTGGCCCAAGAGCACCAAACAGAGAAATGGGCTGTGGAAGCTGCAACTATGTCAGCATGGAGCCCACACACCAAGCTTCTCAAATGAGTATGGCTCTCTCCACACAAAGCATCATCATTTCCAAAATGCTCTAATTTTTCACATGATATGATTTCTTGGGGCTCAAAGCAAAATTATAGTTTTTTTCTTCTAATATCCCCTCTCACTAAAATGGGCTAGATGGACGGTCTGCAAAGAACCTAAAATGTGGCTTCTATCACAGCTGCTTTTGGTCAATGCCTAGATGTTTTTAGGAGCTTGCTGTCTGTGCTTCCTCACGAGTTTGCAACCCCGATTCCCCCTCCCATGTGACAAAAAGACTCCCTTCACTGTAAACGTCTCTGAATGCACAGGGAGCATCATGGTTGGGGGTGAGAGCATAGCTAGTTCTTTCAGACAAACAGAATTAAAAAAAAAAATGTTCAGAAAGTCAACTTAACCCTGATGTAGTAGTGCCTGTTTTCTCTGAACATCCAAAGAACAATGACCTTCAATAAACCTCACTAAGCTGACCCTGTTCTTTAGGTAAAATGAGTACAGACAGATAGGTTTTCTTGTCATATATCTCTTCCCAATTACTTGAACAGGCTCATTATCATGACTGCAGAGAGTATCAGCCATCTAAATAGACTGCACCTTCAGGAGCTCCTCCTCTTCCTTTTTCTCCATAATCCATTTTCTTTCATTTGTCTGCACACAACTAGCCTTTCTGCAAACTGTCTTCACTAAATGGGACACTGTCCCAAACATTCATTCTTGGGACCTGAGGAATCCTGTCCAAAGCAACTATGACGGTTTAAAAAAAAAAGTCTCCAGTCAACAGCCTTGTGAACACTAACAGCCTTCCTTTAAATACAACTGAAGCCATAGGTCTGCTGTCCACAGAAACACAGCACTACATATTTTTAACACAGTATAGGTTCTGCTACATTTTAAATTAAAAGCATTAAATATATCCATAATTTAATCACCTTCCTTTAATTTGAATTCACATGGTAGATACTTATAGCTACTTAAAAAATTAAGTGGCAAAATGTATATGAAGAATATGTATCTTGATATTTTAATTATGCTCAATTGAATGTACTTAGATTTAAAGTGCTTTTCACAAATGACATGTGCTAAGAATATCTAATTGCACACTGACATTCTAAAATATGTGCTTACATGTGTCAAAAATAGATTAATATAAAGTTATTGGATGACTTTTTTCCATAAACCAAATATATTATTTTGATTATATAGATACAAACAAAACTATACATATAAATAAGTTCTATACTAGTAAATGCCTAATGATGTGTCGCATTAATATGAACATATACAATTGTGACAGCATTTGAGATTTGAGTAAGTCAGAAAATAGGCTTCTTAAGAATTCTTAGGTTCAATGTATTTTTCCAGTTAGTCATCCTGACTTGATGTCAATGGAAGCATCAAAATAATTTGAATGTAGGCCAAGTGTTTTTACTCTTTATAAAGATCACAGATAGAAAACAGATATTCACCAAACAACAGTAGATGGGTTAAATTAATGTGCACTACTCAAAAGCAGTCAGGTATTGAAGATAGACATTCAGCAGCCTCCCAGATGGGACCAGTTGCAAAAGGTCATTCAAGGTCATTCACTCCATGCTGGGTCACGTCCCTCATTAAAAGCAGCCTCACCCTCCCACAATCAAGAAGTCCTTCTTCCAAGTTGAAAAAAAAAATACCTTTGCTTATCTTTTGACATTGGGACATGATATTATGTTCAGCCTCAAGAACCACAAGATTCAGTTTTTAAAGAGAAGAATCACAAATCCCATCACACTTTAAGGAAGCTGACCATTTTGTATTGAGCTGAATTCATAGCTACCTTGAGCAACATGTGTGTTGGACATGCCTAGGATCCTAGTCTAATGAACCTGAATCATACAATTCAAAATGTGTACACAAGATCTCTACTTCCACGTACCTCAGAATGAGACTACATTTTGAGGTACGACTCTTTGAAAGAGAGAATTCAAATACAATGAGGCCATAGAGTTGGCTCTACTTTGTGACTGGTGTCCTAAGAGATTAGGACACATACAGCACACAGACTGAGAGGGAGTCCGTGATGATAACAAAACCGCACCTGGCAAGACATGTGCCTGAGCCTTCAGGCATGCTAAACTGTGGAGAAAATAAATAAATAAATAAACAAACAAAACAAAATAAACAAAATAAATGAATGAATAAATAAATAAATAAATAAATAAATAAATAAATAAATAAATAAATGCATGCTGCTTACACACCTGACCCGTGGCACTTCACTCTGGCAGACCCAGTCTACTGAATCTCTCTAAAACTATGGTGCTGTACATGCCTAACCACGAAGCAACATAGGATTTTTCTCCTTAGGTTGGGTATATGAATTTCACAACTCTGAAAAAAAAGGTAAGAGCAGATTCTTCTTACCATTTACTTGTTTGTTCCTGAGATACCAAACTGGAATGTTCTATTCTTAATGTTTTTAACCACACAGCAAGGCAGAAAAGGGGCTATTATGTTTACACATTTTATAAACATCAAATTTCATATTTTCAGCTTCATGGGGTTTTAATAGGCCCTTAGGAGCCTGGCCAGGAAACCAAAGTGGAATCTATTTGACATTAAAAAGCAATTAAGTTAGAAACCTGTCAAACTTGTTGACATTTGGGGTCTGCCTGTTCTACTGTGACTACTACTATCAGAATCAGCTAATGCTTAGCAGGCTGTTGGTGTCTAGTACCTTAACTCTAGGACACCTCTGGTCAAATACAACCTCAAAGTTTCATATCATAACAAACCCCTTCTCTATATACTAGACACAAGTTGATGGCCTTGGTGTTTAAAGTGTCCCGAATCAAATACTGTAACTGCTGAAAAAGGAAAGGAAAGAAGTCAGCAGCAAGATATCTGGCTTGCTGAATGCCTGCCATGAAAGCTGGACCTTCCTATACAAGATGGCGTTTCCTAGCATCCAAAGGCAGCTCTGACCCAAACACATCAATGTCTTCATGTGTTCTGGCTGTTATGCCCAAACTTCACAGATTGGACCCCTGTGCCAGTCAAAGTTTGTCAATGACACAATTTGTCATCTGGGAAGAGGTGACCTCAACTGAGAAAATGCCCTCATCCAGATGGTCCTGTAGGCAAGGCTGTGGGGCATTTGCTTGATTGATATGGCCCTGTGCCACCCCTGGACAGGCGCTCCTGGACTGTATAAGAAACAAGCTGAAAAGAATCCTATACGACAAAGCAACCTTTGGAGGCATCACCATCCCTGACCTCAAACTCTACTATAGAGCTATAGTAATAAAAACAGCTTGGTACTGGTATAAAAACCGACACACGGACCAATGGAATCGAATTGAAGACCCTGACATTAATCCATGCACATATGAACACTTGGTTTTTGACAAAGGATACAAAACTACACAATGGAAAAAAAAAAAGTATCTTCAACAAATGGTGCTGGCATAACTGGATCTCAATAAGTAAAAGATTACAAATAGATCCATATCTGTCACCATGCACAACACTCAAGTCCAAGTGGAACAAAGACCTAAACATAAATCCAGTTACACTAAACTTAATAGAAAAGAAAGTAGGAAGCAATCTTGAACGCATTGGCACTGGAGACCATTTCCTAAATAAAACACCAACAGCACAGACCCTGAGCACAACAATTAATAAATGGGACCTCTCGAAACTGAGAAGCTTTTGCAGGGCAAAAGACACAGTCAATAAGACAAAAAGACAGCCAACAGAATGGAAAAAGATCTTCACCAGCCCCACATCTGACAGAGGATTGATCTCCACAGTATATAAAGAACTCAAGAAACTAGACATCAAAAATACTGAACAGTCCAATTAAAAAATGGGCTAAAGAGCTAAACAGAGAATTCACAAAACAAGAACCACAAATGGCTGAAAGACATTTAAAGAAATGCTCAACATCCTTAATCATCAGAGAAATGCAAATCAAAACGATTCTGAGATACCACCTTACACCTGTTAGAATAGCTACGATCAAAAACACCAATGACAACCAATGTTGGAGAGGATGTGGAGCAAAGGGAACACTCCTCCACTGTTGGTGGGAATGTAAACTTGTACAACCACTGTGGAAATCAGTATGGCGGTTTCTCAGAAAATTAGGAATCGAACTACCTCAAGACCCAGCCATTCCACTCTTGGGCATATACCCAAGGAGTGCTGATTCATACCATAAAGATACATGCTCGGCTATGTTCATAGCAGCACTATTTGTAATAGCCAGAACCTGGAAACAACCTAGATGCCCATCAACGGAAGAATGGATGAAAAAAATGTGGTACATATACACAATGGAGTGCTACTCAGCAGAGAAAAACAATGAAAGCATGAAATTTGCAGGCAAATGGATGGAACTAGAAAAAATCATCCTGAGTGAGGTAACCCAAACCCACAAAGACAGTTATGGTATGTACTCACTCATAAGTGGATTCTAGATATAAAATAAAGAACAATCAGACCACAACCCATAGAACCATGAAGGCTATATATATAGCATGGAGGTCCCTAGGACGACTGTGGCTCATAATAAATTTCAGTTTTACTCAATTATTGAAAAAAAATAGCCAAATGAATGGAAACACATGAACTATGAACCAAAGGCTGAGGGGCCCCAGCTGGATCAGGCCCTCTGAATAGGTGTGACAGTTGATTGGCTTGATCAGTTTGGGAGGCAACTAGGCAGTGGACCAAGTCCTGTGCTCATTGCATGAGTTGGCTGTTTGAAACCTGGAGCTTATGCAGGGACACTTGGCTCAGGCTGGGAGGAAGGGACTGGACCTGCCCGGACTGAGTCTACCAGGTTGATCACAGTCCTTTGGGAGGATTTGCCCTGGAGGAGGTGGGAATGGGGGTGGGCTGGGGGTAAGGGAGGGGGGTGGGAGGGGGAAAATAGGGGAACCCATGGCTGATATGTAGAACTGAATGATATTGTAAAATAAAATAAAATTAAAAAAAAAAAAGAAACAAGCTGAACGTGCCATGGAGAGCAAGTCAGTAAGCAACACTCCTCCATGATTGCTGCCTCAGTTCCTGCCTTGAGTTCTTGTTCTGACTTCTCTTCATGATGAACAACAAAAATGCAAGCTGAAATCAACCCTTTCTTCAAGTTGATTTTGGTCACTGTCTTTTATCACAGAGATAGAAAGCAAACCAGGACAGTCACATACAAACAATACAAGGTGCTTTCCTAGGGTTCCTAGAGGTGAGCTGACCCCGGTCAGATGTCCGCACAGCACAGGGTACCTTCCTAGTTCACACATACCGTTTTCCTGCTATGTCCTTGCATGTCAAAGCATGGAAGAAACGGTGTGCTCATGACCATGTCCACCTCTCAGCGTGATGCTTCCCCCTCCTAAGGCCAGAGTATTGGGTCTTAGATTCCAGTGTATGAACTGGGGGAAGAAGGAAATCCTGAATCCAGAGCATCCCGAAGGCCTTGGAGCCATTTCTTGAATCCAGAGTGTCCCAAAGTCCTTGGTGCCATTGGGTATTGTTCTCACTTTTGCCTTCAGTCCAAGTAAGAATCATCTAGAGAAATCTCTCAACAAGGCACATGGCGGCATGCAATTAGCGGAACTCTGGTCCACACCAAGGCTTTAGTCCCATCTCCATGGAACCTTCCAGGGTGAACTACAATGGAGATGCTTCCTCAGCTTCTTAAAAATTCTCCAAATTTGGATTTTGCTATGGCTAGCATTTTTTTTTTTTTTTTGCTGTTCATCAGCTCCTTTTTTAATCCTCTCTTTTATGATTCTTTCATGGTTTTGACATGACAATTTTACAAGTTAACTATTCAGTAAAACTCTTTTCTGCTTAGAACATTAGTCATCATAAATAAACTATACCAAATTGTCTCCAGTCATTACCTTCATCCTGTTCTTAGGGTTCTGAAGGTATTTGAGGGTTGTTTGTTATTCTTAGAAATGAAGTCAAGTAAAATAAGTCGGTACTTTTCAAAGGTTGGTTCAGTGACTGAGTGCTCATGGAGGATTTCTTTGGGAAACGACCTTGATAAGGCAGCATGTGAGCACGGCTACTGTGAGTGAGCATGGCCACCGTGAGCACGGCTACCGTGCGCATGGCTACAGCTGCTCCCTGAAGTCCATCAGTTCCTCTATCTGTTCCTCTTAGAGTCAGCACACCCCATGGGTCATCCATCTGTAAGTTAATAAACCATGCCACATGGAATATATAACTATCCTCCTCCTTCTAGCTAAATATTTCATCACCTGATACAGCTTTTAAGCTCTGCAAAAAATTTCCCTGGAATATTTCAAATGAACACAATAACAAAAATTTGAAATAATGAAACCAGTCATTAAACTCTCATCAAATTACAATACATTATATAGATATAAGCACCAAAAAATAATAAAATTTATATCCATAGCATCCTCTTGGTTACCTGATCTGTTACATCAGAGCAGCATCACAGAAACTCAGCTAAATGAGTTAGCTCACATCATCTGATACATGTAAGTTTGATATGTCTAAATGTGCACAGTAAAACGAAAACTCTGTTTTAAGGTTAAAACAAAACAAAACAAACAAACAAACACTATGAGGCCATATCTCTACAGCAAACCTTGAGAAAAGAAAGATCATAAAAATAGGACTTAAATCCATTTCAAACTATCACTTCACCAGCCCTGACTGCCAGAGCCTGCTTGTTCATTATTTGAGGAAATTTTCTCCCTGGTTGGAAGTGACTAGGCTTGAAATCTCAAGAGACTTCAAGCTCAATGATAAGGCATCTGGCTTTGGGTTAGGGTACCCACACCATTACTTAGGGCTTACTTACAGAATTCGGCACTCAAAACAGTGCAAGAAGGGTTTGAGGGTATCCTTGGACGGTAGAAAAGATGGATCTGCAAAGCCCAGTCTCTTCTAACATTTGGGGGAGGTCACCAGTCAAAACTGTCCCTGGGATTTATAAATAATCCAATCTACCCACCAAATTTCTTCTCTCAATAAGTAACTGAGTAGGAGAGCACAGCTGAATGACTTGAGGTAATTACCTGGGTCTAGGACAGGAGCTGAGGAGGTTGAAAGGTCAACTGGAGAGGCCAGGTGTCTAACAAGAGCATGAAGTGCATTCTTGGACAGCAAATACCATGAAGAGGAGAAACTGACAGCGGACTGAAAAGAGGTGTGGAGAGATGAAAAGTCACCGTGAAAGGGATCAGCGGCCACGTGGAGAAGAAGAAGGAAGCACTCGGTTTCCAGAGCTGCTCAAATTTCAAATACCTTGCGTGTTATTTCGTGATACCCTCAAGGTAAACATTTATTATTGATTATTGCAGTTTTAGTGAGTTTCTGCTCCCCTGTCAACAGGAGCAATCTGGAGGTCTGGCAATGCAAATCATGCTCAAGAGCTGTTTTGACCTCAAAACTCTTTCATTTAGCAAATATTTACTGAGTCTGATAGCAAGTGGCCATGTATTAACTGAGGTCATTGGGATATGTTAATAACTAAAAGACTCCTCCCTTATGTCACATGAAGAGGGGCACAGAACATGCATAGCACTCATGAGAAGTACAAACAGCATGTAGAACACTTGGAAAGGACAAGGGCAATGCTGGGGAGAAGGAGAGACAGAGAGAGTGAGAGAGGAAGGACCTATGGTAAGGAAAGGTGAGGATAACGGACGTGGGAAGCATTGGAAGTTTGAAGTTACTCAGCACTGGGTACAGGTTAATATTATAAAACTGAAGAAAACTCTGCAGTCCTGGTTAGAAACCCTCCGTGGGTTGAATGACACAGTGTCCTAACGATAGGACTGCCTGTATAACAGCTCTGTAAAGACAAACATCTGTAGCAGACACATGCAAGAGAGGCAGCATTCCGGCGTCCGGAAGTAATGACCGCACTTACTTCTCTCTGCTGACAAGCCAAGCCTAGGAGCGGCGCTGATGGGAATGGCAAAAGCTTAGATCCAGGAAGCCTGGGCGCTCCTACAGCACCAGGCTTGAGTGGAGCATTCAAAAGCAAACATTTACATCGCTTAGGAGACATCCAGATGTAGCACAAAGCAGAAAAAACATGCGTGACAGTGAAGACCTGCCTCACTCAGGAAGGAGGGAAGGCCACCAGGGGAGCTACTGAGGGCCTCCAGTTACACTCCAGTTTGGCATTTTAAGGTAACCAAGAGGCATACTTAGGTGCATACCTCTGTGTTTCCCATGGTTTTTCAAAATAATCATTAACGTCAACTAAATGTGATGTAAAAATGACTAATAACTAAAGTTTGCCTTTAAAACACAATACCTGGGGTGCTGGGGCCCAGAGAGATAGTTCAGCAGTTAAGAACACCAGCTACTCTTCCAGAGGACCCAAGTTCAATTCCCACATGGTGGTTAACTACTCCCAGGGGATTCGACACTTTCTTCTGGCTGCCTCGGGCACCAGGCACACGGTTGATGCAAAGACATACATGTAGGCAAAATACCCATATTCATAAAATGAAATAACAACAACAAAAAATTTAAATAGTTTCTAGGGGATCATTGAAATGGTTAATGGGTTAAGTAAGGAACTAACTAACTAGCTGCTAAGCTTGATGGTCTAAGTTTAATCACTAGAAGCTATATGGTGAAAAGAAAGAGAACTAACTCTTGCACTTGGTCCTCTGATCTCCACATGCATGTGTGCATGGATACACACGCACATACACACACACACACACACACACACACAGAAAAATAAGTATGTGGCCAGCATGGTGATAAGCATCTGTAATCCCAACATTCAGAAGTCTGAGGCAAGGAGACCTTGAGTTCCAGTCTAGTTTGGTTACACAACAAGACCCTGTCTCGAACAAACAACAGCCAACACAATTAACGCACAGCTATATAAGCAGATATAAAGCTCTTATACATACGAGAATACAGAAGCTGGGCCAAATGGCACAGGCCTGTAATACAAGCTACCCAGGGGGCTTAAGTAGGACAACTGCAAGTTCAAGGCCAGCCTGGGCAACTTAATGAGATCTTGTTTTGAAATTAAAATCAGAAAAAAATAATAAAAGTGGTTGGGAGATACAGTTTAGAGGTAGACTGCATACCATGCTCAAGGCCCTAGGTTCGCTCTCCAGAACCATAAAAGAAAAAGAGAGGAAGAATACAAGCAGATAATAGCATGTGGCCCTGCGCTTTGTTAGGGAGAATAATTAGTCACATTCCAAACCTTTCCACTTGTGCTATACCGTTTTTCTTGGTTTTTGTAGATGTATATGTAGGCACATGTGTGTGCTGGTACGAGAATGTACACACACACACACACACACACACACACACACACACACACACGCACGCACCCACGCACCCACGCACGCACGCACGCACGCACGCGTATAGAGACCTGGCATTGATGTCTAGCGTCTTCCTCCGTCTTGCTGCACCTTATATATGCAGGCAGAGTCTCTAGCTAATTTTGGCCAGTCTGGTAGCCTGCTTACTTTGGGGAATTCCTATCTCTGTTTCCAATCAGCTGAGATCACAGGCAAACTGCCACTCCCACTTAGCTTTTACATGGGTGTTGGGAATCAGGGCTCAGATCTTCATGCTTGTGTGGCTAGTGTTTTCCTCACCAAGCCATCTCTCTAGCCCTGGCAGAACTTTATGTACCAATCATTTCCAGAACCATCAGTGTGATCTTATCAATGACTTTTCCCATGAATGAATACAAACTCATGAACATCAGAGGCATTCACGTAAGCACACGAGCACACCACACCAGGAAAATATTGGGACTGTATTATCACAATCACAGCCATAGCCTTTACAAAAACTATCACAGAATTTTGTTTTCTACTGATAAAAAATAATTTTTTACTAGGTAACACAGGTGCTGTTGACACATTTTTTCTGGTGAATATTAGATTTTCACAACAGATAATTTCCTTTCTTTCTTAAGGACAATTACAGCACCATTGTCTTTCCTTACATGGTGGGATTTCATAAGATCAAAGAATCAGAAGCCAAAGATTCCAAGCTGCCCATACCCTCACCAAGGCTTTAACCCTACCAGCTCTGGGTTTACTGGAGTCACTGGCAATCTGCTTAAACTGTGGTCATATGTCCGCTCCTCGACCAAATTTCATGATGACCTTCACTACCAGGTTCTCAGCCACATTGTTTCACAGAAAGAGAAGGATGCAAAGGGATGGAACACATATCTTTTGTGCCAGTGGAGCCCGAGGGCCCAAGTCTCTCTCAGAATTCTTACATCATCAATGAAGAAATTTTAAAAAAGCAGAAAATTCACTCAGAGAAAAATACCACCACCACAAAGATTTCTTTCAGATTTAGGAGTTTAAAAACTCCAGTCTCAGCATCGAGGTGAGTCATGAATTATGGTGAAAATATCTACCAGTCAGTGTGGATCTATTTTTTAAAAAAAAGAAGGAAAGAAAGAAAGAAAACTCACGTAAAAATTTTAGCTGGGGTTCTAAACTGAAACTAATCTCAGGAAGAAATATGAGCTTTTATGTGTCAGCAAAGGAAAAGTAGTTTTAGTTTCTTCATTTAAAAGTACTATTTTATGAAGCTAACAAGAAGTAGAGTAAGTTTTCCTCCTGTGAAGTGCCCGTGACTGTCTCCCTCCTAATGTATACCACTTTCATTGTTCTACAATGAGTAAAGAAATGAGATTGGCCAAGCACTGTGAAGACGCAGGTTACGAGCCAATGCTCTCTGCATATTTTCCCTGTTGTTGTCAAAAACACTGTAAAACAGAGAGGGCTTTGTTCAAAGAAATGAACAGCTTTGGTTGACGTGAGTGAAAAGTCAGCCATGTGTGCGGATGCTCAGCAATAAGGAAGCAAGGTGAGCTCCCGGGGACTTAAAAGTCAATGCCCAGCCATGCTTGGCTGAGCTCAAGCAAGGAACTGCTCATGGGACCCGAGGTCACAGAACCCTTTGTATTCTCAATTACACAGAGCAGGCCAGAGAACTCATGTCTTTCTACGGTATACACAGGCGTTGAAAGAGAGAAAGAGCCTAGAAGGAAAGATGCTGCTGTGACTTGCACACACCCACGCACGCACGCACGCACGCGCGCGCGCAAACCATCCAGTCTTCTCTCCCCTGGGTTCTTTGCTCCTACACGACTGCCTAACTGAACTCAAACTTTTCCCTAAAGCAGTGGCTAGTGTGGGGAGGGGCACAAAACCAGAGGCTTGCACTTCAGAGGAGTGCCTCTGAGGTAAAGGGCGGCAAACCTCATTTCACAGATATTTTAAGTAGCTGGAAAGCCCAAGTGGCTCCAATTTTAAGCCTGTGTTTAGATCAGGCTTGAAAAGGGACTGTGTCTCTTTACAGTAGCTAGGCACCACTTCTGATGCCAATCTGTGCTCTGTGTTTGAAATGGGCCACCTTACTTGAAAACAAGACCACCTACAGAGGGCACCTTGACAATGCATGCCCGGCCGATCTCCTCGGCACCCCAATGCATGTGTGGGCAAAATGCCTACATTAAGGAAAAAATACATCTCCAGGCTCTGTGCCATGATGGTTGCCTGACTAGAGTCATAAAATGAATTTTACATTTTAAATTCTTACACGGTTCTAGCATCATGTGTCTATGAAGTTTAAAAAATGTAACTTACAAAATACAAAACGAAACCTCCACCTTTACCTGATCAAAATATCCTGCTGTCTCAAGGCTCTTTACAACAGGTTGAAGGACTAGGATAAACTCAGCCTGTAGAGACACCTATTCAATACCTGAGGCTTACTGCAGCATCCTGAAAGACTGAGCTAGACCCAGCCTGTGGAAGCATGTATTTAAATATTAGGAAACAAGCTGGAGAGATGGCTCTTCCATTTTCGAGTTCCCAGCAAACACTCGCAACTGTTTGTGACTCCAGGTCCAGAAGACCCAACTCTCTCGTCAGGGCAGCACACACTTGAAATGCTTTCACAACCAGACACACATGCATGGGCGCACGCATGCATGTGCACAGGCACACAAACACACACATACACAAATTAATTAATTAATTAAAAATTAGAAAGTCTCGCTACTTGAATGGCAAAGGCAGGCTTGCTTGAGATGAAGAGTCCTTACGGGGAGCACTTCTGAACTCCTCAAGTCTCTTTATTACTACTATGTGTCCCTTGCGTTGAAGACATTAAAGGGCTCCCCTTTCCATCCTGAATGCTCCTAAACATTCAGGGACAAGGGACCCTACCTGGCCACTTCTGACAGGTCACTGATCAAACAGAGTCAGGCAGCAGCCCAATTCTATCCTCTCTTAAAAGTTACCAGGAGCATGGGCTCCTGGCAGCTGCCACATTCAGCTTGACATAGACAGTGATCCTCTTCCACACAAGCATTTCCTATCATCAGGTGTCTGCTTCTAAACTCTATGATTTTCAAGGAGAGGGGGGAAAAAGGTCTATTTCATTGCCTGAAGAGGCCAATTTAAAAAGAAAAGAAAAATGTGACCTCATCTTTTCTTATATGGAAAGTTTCGTGAGGTTAGAAGGGAAATATACCAAATTGGATAGCCTGGGTGATCAAAGTGAATTTACTTAGTGAACCTTATCTTTAAATGGCTCCAGCCCTTGTGCAAGAGTTAATTTACTTGAAGGATTTGCATTCACATGGACAAACTGGTCCATGAGACACAGCCAGACAATGTTCTGCTGAGCTTTAGAACGAGCTGCAGGTTGGTTGCTCAGCCATATCCCAAAGCAATCAGTCCACACATTTCTGACAAGGCAGAACACCCTCAGCCACCTGCTTCCCAGAGTTTCTCCCAGAAGCCCTGGAAGTGGGAAGGTTCGCTGCCACTTGCAAGACAAAGCAAAGCCGAGAGCTGGAAGAGCTGACTGCAAGCTACAAGCTTAGGGCTTCACCCAGCAGAGGCTGCCACTGGAAATAAGATATTACGAGGCAACTTCAGAAAGGGCTGGCAAAGGCCTTTCAAAGGCCAAACACTCGTGCGGCAAAGGAGCTGACGGCAGAGCTGACCCAAAGCAATGAGAAATGGTAACAGGCATGAAGATCAGGCTGAGAGATTAGCAATTTACCCTTCACCTCAGGAACCGCAGCCTGTCTAGGAAACTCTGGCCTTGTACAGGATCTGTGGTCAAACAGAAGCCTTAGTCCATACGTGCTGGTCACGGTAGTGACGCATGTATGAAGGACAGCTTTCCAGTGTGGAAATGTAGACAAGATACTTACACAGCCACCAGCAAAAATCTCTGCCGAAAGTGGGACCGAGCCATCTTTGTGCATGAACTTATCTCTCACAAAATCGTTCACCTTGAAGAGAAATATTTAGAGGCTGATGAAAAATATAAATAAAGTCATTAAACACACAAATATACATCTGTCAATATACGGTTTTTTTTTTTCTCAGTTGATTGCACAAATTAACAGATCTTAAAATAGTTTAAGAGAGACTCTTAATAGCATACAGGTCATGTGTGTGTGTGTACATATACATATACATACACACACACACACACACACACACACATATATATGACAGGTAAATATATATAGGCATACCTGATATTACAGGTAGAAAAATTCAAAGGAAAACGGCCTAAAGAGCCAAAAATTTAAAAATGCCCTGCAGTTACAGTAGCATGAAAAAGGAGACACATTGATAGCACAGATGAAAACATACATTTTATAATTTAAAACTTGTCTTATAAATTATAACTAAAAGTCATAATAAGTCTTTTAACAAGATTTTATTTAAAATAGCATTCCTCACTGAAACCAACGTAGGCTGCTTAGTTTTGTTTGTTTGTTTGTTTTTTTCAGCTTAGTAGATATTTAGTATCTAAAAATTCCTCAGGGGGCTGGAGAGATGTTTCAGCAGTTAACAGTGTCTCATGCTCTTTTTGAGGATCCAAGTTCAATCCCCAGCATTGTAAAGTGGCTTCTAACTGCCTGCAATTCCAGCTCTGGGGTGAGCCAATGCCCTCTTCTGGCTTCCAAGAGATGCCTGCACACACTTGTCATCCGTTCACACCTGCACACACTTGTAATACATTCACACCTGCATACACTTGTCATAACTTCACACAGACATAAACTTCCCAGACATACACATTAAAAAATGAGTATAATCTCTGGGTAGGTACTCTAAGCAATTTTAAGAAACAACAATAGTTGTTACATAGTTTTGGACAGATATGGGCAGAGACTAGCTCTCTCAAAGTCCCGTCATCAAATGACACAAGAAGTATTACAGCGACCAAGGCTATACGGCCCAGTCTAAAGCCAGAGTTGAATTTTCTAGGACTCTGAGGCCTTAGGGATGTATACGTAGTATCTCCCCACTCTCCAGACACTGAAAATGGGTACCAACCACCTGCAGGTGAGCTGGGACAAGCTTCAACCAGACCAATGAGCTCTCAGCATCTGGCTTAGAATGCTCCTTGAACACGCTGTAAGATGCATTCCATGGCATCGGGAGTAAGTGCAAGAGGACATACCAAGAAGTTTGAAATCCTGACACAGCATTCTGGTTCTCTGACTCATGAATTAGGCTACTTGAACCCTACTGGCCTCACTCGCTGTACTCCGAAAATCACACTTTAAACTTTAAGACGACAGGTGTCCAGCGCCTAGTATGTCAGGTATCGTGGGAACTTCGCTGCTGCAAAGATGAGGACAAGCCATGGCAGCAGCCACCTACAATCATCTCCAAGGTCATTACAACATTTTTGGATGTTTAATGAACAAGGAGAAGTTATGTGTGGCGACTGCTCTGACCATCAAACTAATTAGCATGGTTGAAGGACCACAAACCGGCTGAATCACAGAAGAATGCCTGCTAGACTGTTGAGTCTGGGTCTCTGAATAAGAAGCCCCGATTCAAAGACTTACTGTAAGTTTTATGGCCTTCTCCGGGGCGACTCCCAGTAACTGTGGCAGCAAACCTAAAAATCAACAAGAAGCAGAGGCGTATTAAATAAATTAGCATTAACTACACAAATCAACAGCTCTGCAGAGGGGATCACCACTTGAAAACGGGGGCAATCTTTGCTGCAATTTTCTGCTATTACCTTTAATGAGAACACTTGTGATGGAATTTAAGAACCGACTTCTAATAGCCACATCAGCCCTGAGTAAATTCCCTTGCACATTCTGGACCGTTTGCACATTGGGTAAGTCAACAGTGTTAGTAACATAGGAAACCTCATTATCTCGGGGAGGTTGCTCCTCCTCCTCCTCCTCCTCCGCCGAGCACACACCTTCCTCTGGCTCCCTCAAGGCCCACAGTGCAGTCATTCAGTCACGGGGACAACTATGACTTCGTGATGGGCGGGAACAAATCAAGAACATGATCTTATGAAGGCAGAGGCCTTTCTGGGACTTGATAACTGGAGAAAATTAATTTCCAAGTGAGAAACAGAAGGGGCATTGAAAACAAGGGAGAGTGAGCCCTGTGTGCTCTAGACGGATGGAGAATGTGGGCCTGGCCCATGAGAGGAGCGTGCCTGAGGCGAGCACTGGATGCTCCAGCCTCATCAGACGCCGGGAGCCTCAGCCTCACTTGTTCTGTTAGATGAGAAACGAGTAGCGAGTTCGAAGCGTAAGAGTAACGCACTATTGTATTTTTTTTCTTTTTCTTGTCTTTCCTTTTTTCTTTTTGTTTATTTATTTTTTCTTTTTTGGAGACAGTGCTTCACTGTGTAGACCAGGCTGGCATTGAACTCATGGAGATCGGCCTGCCTCTGCTGGGATTAAAGGCCACTATACCTAGCGCAAATTTTTATTTTTAAAACCAACTCTAGCCACTTTGTGGAGACAGGGTAACGTGTGTGTGTGTGTGTGTGTGTGTGTGTGTGTGTGTGTGTGTGTGTGTGTGTGTATCTATCCACAAGTACAATTTCAACTCACATACATAAATCTCACTTTCAGTCACTTCTCCGGGGACAAATATAGTCACACATGTTCTTAAAGCTGCAGCCTGAGGCCAGAGCATGCAGTCTGCGCGCTGTATGTCTCCAAACCCATACATGTGCTTGATTGAGTAGCAGAAGTTTTCAAACATAATCCATCCAAGCTCTTTGCCAAGAAAGAACGACAGATCTGACAGCCTTGGGCCTCTTTCTGATGTCTGTTTAAGACAGGTGACATTCTTTTCTTTGGACACAATCTATTCAACCAATTTGCCAAGGTCCCCACCCTACTTTAAGGCAGACCAGTGCCCAGTGTTGGCTTTCATTTTATGTGTCCTGTTGCTATCCTCACAATAGAGAAAAGTATCCTTTTTTGCTCATGGAAATATGAAAGGGGGAATGGGAACTATTCATGAGCAGACCATAACAGCTTTGTGTTTTAGGAAAAACAATGAGACAGTCCATTTCACTGTGGAACTACATGATAATGGGGATGCTGACAGTGAGGAAAATGAAGACACACCCATATAATGTTCATTGGGTGCCAGGCACCGTTTGAGGTCTCTATTAACCCATTTAATCCTAGTAAAACCACTCTACAGAGAAGAAATGAAGGTTTTCGGAGCTTAGGTAATGGTGAGCGTTTGGTAAATGGTGAGATGATTTCAAACCCAAGTTCTTCCTGGTCAAGAGTTCATACCAGTAGGCAACACACAGTTGTCATGTGATTAACAAGTATCTTCTACGCAGCCTTTGCTGTTCCCTGACACAGCTTGTGGGGGGTGGGGGGTGGGGGATGAAGGATGGGGGATATGGGGGGAAGTAATGAGGCCTTAGAGTGTGTATTACCTCCTCTGTATTTCCAGATCTTACTGAATTCCTGGAGCTTCTGCTAACTGGATAATACGTAGACTACTTACTAAGAGCTAAGCAGCCAATGACTTAGCAACCTGAACTCTGTAAAATGGAGCTGGCCCATCAAGAAGCCCTCTCCAGAAGCATGATTGAGTATTCTTTGAGGGAATGCTACCAACTTGCCCAGGGGCAGAAAAGTGAAAAGAGGTCTCAGATGGTGCAGGGACATTGGCCAGTTGGATGCTAGGCATGAACTAAGGTCACAAGGAAGCAGAAACCACAAATAAGCAAAGGTACTGGCTGGGTGGAGCAATGTAGGGGAAAAAAAGAATGGGACCACCAAAAGAGAAAACACAGCCCAGAAAAGGCAGAGCTTGGAGACTGCACAGTGATAGCCTGACTGTTTTCTGGACCCAGTGAGCCACACAGGCTCCAGGGTAACTGCTGCCCCTAGATCGCCCCAGATTTTGCCTTTGCTCGCTCTCATGTGCACTCCTACTAAAAGTCTCCCCTCACTAGCTTGGGGCATGTTGTGCTCCCTATACTCTGTCCGGATGAGCCAGAGCAGCGCTGGAGGGGTTGGGAAGAGCCTCCGGCTGGTGTCACACACTGGAAAGCACTGAGTCTACAGTACACTTGCCTACCAACCTCTGAAGAGGCAACTTGCAATTTGAAGAAAGGTTCTGTTATCACCCAGTTATATATTAATTTCTCCTAGGGAAATGTGGGCAGATGGCATTTAAACCAATTCTTACTACCCCAAATCTTGATTTTTCTTTCTGCATTCAGGCCCAACCCCTAATGTGCTTAAATATGTATTTGCTACATGTATTTTTCTCATCATTAAATCACAGTGCAACCCTGAAGACACTGGGATTAAAATGATGATCTCTCGTCTTTATAACTATCCTGTGAGTCTTCATAACTATCCTGACTAAAACCCATCCTAGAACTAAATGACCGTAGTGTTACATACCATCAGTTCAGCCAGCTTCTTGCTATAAATTCAGTGATGTGTTGTGAACATCAAGAAACAAAGCAGAAAACCCTTTGTTTAAGATTGAAAATGGAGCAACAAATATTTATTCATGGAGCAACCATCTACCCAATGCCTTCTGCTTGTGTCCAGTAGAATGGACTGGGATGAAGACAAATGGGATGGATGATTTCTCAGGAAAAAAAAAAACAACTCAGTTTACAAACAGCCCTACTTGTCCACCAAACTACACATGCTACTCTACTTGTCTAGAGGTACCAGAAAGAGGACAAAACACCTGAAAACAGTTTGGTAAGTATCTGAGGGCAGGGACCTCAAAGCAGCAGAATAATACTGTGGGGAGAACCCGTTATTCTGCCTGCAGGATGCGGGCTGTATCACAGAAGCAGGGTTATTTGCCTTGGAACTCTGTGAGTCCACCCAAGCTCTCTGGAGAAGAGATCAAAGCAGAATGGAAGGCAGGAATGGCATGTGGAAGGCACTAAAACCTCAAGATCATGGTCCTTTCAAAATCAGCAAGATGACCAGAGACTGTGGCTGAACCACATGTCTAACAATAATGGCTTCATTAGGGGCATATACTGCACACCAGGAATTACATCTGGTTTTTTTTTTATATACATTAAGACACTGGATTCAAATAATAATCTTATTTGGTGCAATACCACCACTACATCATCATCATCATCATCATCATCATCTCTCAAACCATAAAGAAAATGAGGCTGACTCCCAAGAAGTTGCAGGTCACCTGGCTGTTGGATGTGCAGCATGGTTTACCTAGGCAGTCTTGCTCCAACACGTCGGCTCACCTGGTTAGTACACTGCTTATCATATTTGAGTCACACTAAGGAACATGGACCAAATTCTGTAGACACATGAGGTGGCTTTTAAAATAAAAACCAAGAAGTTCTAGAAGCAGTTGGAGGACATCTGTAGGTAGTTTAAAAAACACAACAACAAAACTAAAGCAATATAACCAGAGACCGCGTTTCCTCATATTAAATGAAGACCTCCTGAAAAGAACAAAACCAAACTACACATCCATCCCTAAGACCTGGGCCAGGTGCTGGCACTGAGCAAGGAGAGAGGAGAGACCATTCTTGTTCTTTACTACGGCTCCACAGGAAACACACGTGACTCCAGGTTACAATAGGAGGTTACAGACCAGTCTTGACACTGTCAGCTCTGAGCAAAGACCTCCTGAAGCCATCATAAATGGCCAGAGAGTGAAGAGTACAGAGGCGAGACTTGCAATAATTCTTCCTAGACGTGTTCCTCAGGAAGGAGGGTAACATGGTTTAGTAAGCCTCCAGTTACCATTCCAGTTACAGCACCTCATTACAATAGCACTTAAAGCTCAGGAACATATGTGTTTGACATCTGGGTAACTCAGCAGAAAAGTCAGGTTTCTAATATAAGATGTTTCTGGTGGTCTCCAGAAATTCATTTTAACCATTCCAAACAGAAACGGGATGTGCGTGTGTTGTTTCTAACTTGTCAAAACAGCACTCCATTTTCCAACTGCCTCAGATGAAATTTATTAGTGCGGTTTCTTTTCTAATCTTCTCTTTTTAACTTAGCTCCATCAGCACACATGGCAATTCTTCCTTGGCACATTTTAATAGAAGGCTGCTAATGCGAGAAAAGATTTACAGGGCACAGAATTAATGCAGTATTTTCTCTTCAAATTTCACGGGTTGAAAATATAAATCACACTGTTCTTCCCCCTTTGAGCAGTCAATGAGAACGGAGCTGGAGGTGTGGGCACGGAGCCCACACCAGCATCCCAAAAGGAGGTTCCTGTGAGCAATGTGCTCAACCAGAGACCTACTACACTGTTCCGTACCAAAGAACTTTTTATAAATACTTCATAAATATTAGGTAATTCTAGAATTTCAGAGTTGGCAAAGGCTGGGGAAAAGCTCATTAACAATTCAAGCCCAGTTAAAGCTTATTTATCCCCATAGTTGGTGGCAGTTAAACGTCAAGGCATAAGCTTTGGAAATGGACAGATCTGGGTTGCATTTCTGGGTTTGTGCCTTTTTCTAGTTGAGAGATCTTTCCTATATTTGGCCTCAAACTCTGCGTTCCCCACTGTTAAAACAAAAATGCTACTTACTATCTACTGTTCATTTTGATAATTTAAAGAACAAATGTATACAAAGCCTAAGACCCTCATCATCTATTTAACGTATTCCTAACTGCATGCTTCTTTCCACCTCATCAAGCTGTAGCCTTGCATTGCGTCTTATTTCTAAGGGGCAACTCAGGCTGAATAACACTTTTAATTCAGCAGTGGATAAGGGGTAATAATACAACGCTATCACCATGACATCATGCCTATCTTTGGAAGAGCCCTCCTTAATTGGGGGCACTGGGACTGAGTCTAGGGGCCCCACCTACAAAATATAGCACAGAAATAAAGCACATCTTCAATTGGTGTTTATTTAAGTCCAAATACAATCTTTTAGTTAAATATTTAAACAGGTCTCAAGTTCTGCTGGTAAGCAACTGTTGACAGCTGCTCCTTCTTCCTGGGAACCAGACTCCACATAGCGGCTCAGCAGCTTGGTCCATGGCACCCAAGCTATTCAGTGCCTGCAGCAGTACTCACATGGGTAAGTTCATGTTCATTAACAACTCTCACACCAGGCTCTACGCTTTTCATGTTTAGCTTTTCTCTCTAGAGAACACACTGCTCAAACTTCCTCCCAATCTGCCACTCTGTCACGAATACCAGGCTCTCTGGAGAAGGCAGTGATCAGAAGTCAGGTTCATCATCCATGGAAACTGTGACCAATGTAACTGCTATTCTAACCACGCTACACAAGCCAAGCAGCTCTATAAAGGCAACAGGGCCTCTAACAAGGAAGGAACTCCGAGCCTAAGGCAGCAAAGCTGTGTTAGTTCGGACAAAGGCCAGCTCAGGAGCGGCCAGCCCTGAGAAAGGTGGACTAGCCTACACATAATAGGGTGGAAGGCATGCAGGGTGGAATTCCGTAGGGAAACTGAATACACCTGACACCCATGCTCCCTGAAGTCACAGCCAGCACACTTTGAACCCAGTGGCAACCCTGTGTTGTGTTACCCTCCTGACCTCACTGTACTTGTCCCCTCGTCCCCAGAGAGCGCCCCCCCCCTGCTTTCAACATCAGATTAACCCTCGCTCAGCAGCCATCAACACTCCATGCCTCCATGCAGCTTGCCTTATAGCTTTTCTTCTCAGGCCTTTCTCTCCACACTAGTTGAAGCATTCTTTCTCTCCCCCCCCCCCACTGCAGAGTCTATCTGCTTCTGACTCAGACTGCCCCAGGCAGGAGGCTCCTTCACCTTCCCAAACACACTATCCTGTTTCAAAGCCTCACTACGGTCCAGTTCTCCACAGACTCTCAGAGCAGCTACACCGTGGTGGCTAGATTATGGGGATGGGGGTGGGTAAGAGAGTGGGGGTGGGCAGTTGGGATTTCAACGCTCATTTATTGGGTTCCATGCTTCATTAGAATTTTTGACCACAGTCTACACTAGGGTTCAGGATGCCTTTGGGAGTCTAAGTATTAAAACATAAAAATGAGTGACATCAATAGAGGTTTAGAAAAAAGCAGGTCTTTTGATGCTTCTGTCTTGGGGTTTCCCAGAAGTAAAGACTGCGGAGAAGCGTCATACAGTTTTCTTCAGTTTTGTACAGGAATGCGTGGTAACTTTGCAAATGCTGGCCATCTAGCATCTACACTATGAAGTTTAATCCGTTTCAATCTGAACAAGGACAACAGCCGTGGAAATACTACTGTTCCAGAAGTCTGAAACCCATTTGTCATCAATCTCTCCTCCAGGTTACATAAAATCCCCAAACCTGGCAGCCTCCAGAACTGGCTCCGCTCACCACTTCCCCTGTGTACCCACTCCTCACCCACCCCGGTCAGCTGTGTCACCTTGATGTCTACGAACGGCTTCCTGAGCTCCCTCGTGAAGAGTATCCAAGTCTTCTGCTCACTCCTGATCTCCTCAGTCGAGTATCTGTCTTTTGATTTCTATAATCTAACATCACAGAGGAAAATGTGAAGAAGCTGGGTATGACAACTGGACTCTAAGCAGCCCGTTCTGCACAAAACGAGCATTCTGCTGGGCAAAAGTGGACCGTGACTCGAGGGAGCTCAGGACGTAACTGCGGTCTCTCTAAAGGCGCACATGTCAATAAGTGATGCTAATAGCGGTGACCAAAACTTCAATGGCTTTATTTTAGCGTTAGCATTTTGAGGTCTATTTTTATCCACAAGAGGTAAGTATGATGGAGGGCTCTCAGGAGAAACCCACTGAATTTACATCCTCTCAACTACACTGCCATCAACCATAACAAAGAGACTTGGCTTTAACTAGCTGCCCACCAACTTTTTTCTAGAATATCTGCAATCAATGGCTTCCTGAAATATCACCACAACATCCTCTAGATGTCACCTTGAGAACATGCCAGGATTGAGGATGACTGCTTTGAATCACAAAAACAATTTGAAATAGACTGTACTAAAATTTTGCACGTCTGATTCAATGGGCTAATTTGAATAATTTTTTATTTTTGTAGGGACTGACTTTTATTTTATTATTCATTTTCTAATAAATATCTAAATTAAGGCATGGTTCATACATTGATCTAATTTGCTTTTCTGGGATTTTTTTTTCCTTATATTTTTTATTTCAAAAACAAGCTTTAGGGTTCTCCCACCAATAGAAATAGAAATCCTTTAGGAAGCGTCTCTGACGAACTCTGATTTCTCTTGGGTATATTTCCCATGCCCAAAGTCCTCCCAAAACATCTCCCAATGTCGGAGGCTCCTCATCTTACCCCCTGGGCACTGGAGAGGAGAGGTGGTGCCATCAGTTTAAAAGCAGCAACTAGTTATGTCTGGAACGTTAAGAAGATTTGATTATGGATGACTACCCAGCAATTGTTTCTCTTAGACCAGCTCAGACTATGGCAGGCCAATGACTGACTCGATTTGCTCAAGCAGTTCATTCACAGCAAAAGAACTGTCAGGGAATTCATTAAAGTCTCAAACACCTTTGAGTGAGTTAAATCGCTCTGGAAACCTGGGAGGAAACAAAGATTTTTACGAGTGACTTCAGGGAATCCTGGATTATCCACTTAGTCTAAGGGTTAGATGTTCAAAATTTACAAAAATACCTGAGAAGAAGTAGTCATTTTCTTGAAAAGAGAGTCACCTGCACTACAGAGGAGTTTGAACCCAGAGTCACAGGCTCCAAAGGGGACCCTTCCCAACAACCAAGAGTTGTGTGAAAAAATACAGTCCTGGGAATAGAGCAAAAGCCCTACACTGGGCGCAGAGAGTGGGGCCACAAGCTCACAACTTTAGTTTTTCCCACTCTCCACGGCACTCCCCCGAACTCTACTGCTGTGGAGCAGCCTTCCTAGGGACCCAGATGTGTGTTCTGTTTATTGCCCGGTAAAGTGCAGGGCTGGGGACAGAGGCTGGCAGTAGGCAGAGGAAGGGAAAGGCAAATGAGCCCTAAGCACTGTCAGAATTCTCCAATGGGAACCTGCACTCTGGTTCCACGGGGAACGACTTCTAACTACAAAAACAGCTTCCAGTGTTCCTGTGGTGAGAAAAAAAAGAGTGTGGCAGGGAATTATTAACCTTGGAATAAAAACATGATGCAGAGGTACCGGCTTTCACAGGGGTTTGCCAGCCCAGCATTTGTGAAAGCAAATGCAGAGGTAGTTCTAAACAGGAGAGAGATTTCATTTGTACCAAATTCTCAAATTATCCTATTTAGGAAACATGAACAACTATATATTTTATGGTGGAGAAAAGCTCTATCTCATGCAAATTCTAAAATATGAGAAAATGTCTAATGTTTCATAGCTCACTTATAAATTAGTGATATACTCCAACATTTCAACTACTGCCAGTACAGAGTATTAACAGCAGCAATAATGGTCCATTGGACCATTTTCCTTTATAACTACAGAACTTCAAAAAACAATGATACTACATTTAATGTGAAACATACAGGGAGTCGCATGAGGATGTTTTATACAATGATTTTATATATAAAGGCTGAGCTAAGAACTACTTGTCTTTTTATCTCTATTATTTTTAGTAGTGACTATTTCCCATGGGTTACCTACAGTTTCATTTAGTCTCTCTCTGGCCCATTTACACACACAATGATTGTGCACAATGAACTCAAGAGTACTGGACCCTCAGCAGTCCAGAATAGAAATACATCATTTTCAGGGCCTTATTCTTCTTAACTTTAACTATCTATCATCTCTTTGCTCAAGATTCAAATTAAAAACAGGTACTAAGTAAGAGTTTTTTTTAGAGTCAACTTTTTTTTTGTTTTAAAATCCATCCTCTAGCAAAGAAAAACACTCAGGAAGAAAAGAACATAGTGAGTCCCGGTGCTAATCTTATATTCACGTTCTACTTATCATCCTGACAAACAGCTCCAGCCCCTGCCCTGAGGGGCTGTGCACCCAAAGCAGGTTAGATAAATGGCTCTTTCTAAGCCTGGAAACAGGAGAGAGCTGTCTCTTGGTGCCGAGAATGAGCCTCCTCTCTCCATGTCAGCTCGCTCTCCCATCTGGAAGTTAAAAGCAGTGTGTCTTCTCTCTACACCCACAGCTCGATCCTCAAGAGGGATGAACTGTTTTTCACAGCCAGGCACTCAGCTCAAGTGCCCTCTGTGCTCTTCAGTCCATGGGGTCAAAAGGTGAGGTCACCCAGAGAAAGATCTAGATATAACCGAGAATCGGGATGTGCCAGGTGTAGTCACAGAGGCAAGAAGGGGGGCAGAAAGTTAAAACACAAGCAAACCGAAGGGATAACACTGTGTGAGAGGCAGGGTTCCCACAACTGAAAAGGCACCCCTACCATTAATTTCAATACCCATAAAAGTATTCCGCGAAGCAACATCAAGACTTGACAGCTGCGCACACTAGAAGTTCAAAGTGTTCCTTTAAAACACCACCCCCACCCCCACCACCACCACCACCACCACCACCACCACCACAGATGCAGGTAAGGTGGAATTTTTGCCTCAGTTACTGTAGAGCAGTATCTGTGACATTAACCTTGTACTACCTGGGAGCCATTTTATTTGAAAGGTTGTTGTCACCAAAGAGGAAAAGCATTTCAAATGGAAGGTGGTGACCCTACAGGGGTCATCATTAATCATCTAGGGTCAAAGACCTTCCCGATTGTAATAGGAGGCAGGAGGCAAGGGAAAGAAGAGAGAGAAAAGATCAAAAGGCCTTTGATGAGGGGTATCTCCCAACACAATGGCACCTGCAGGATGGAACTTCTCAGCAGTTGGAAGCCCCCAGCTTCTAAGGTGACAGGGTTTTTGTTCATTAACTCAGCTTACTTAGGAGACTAAAGTCAGCAGGTGGCAGAAGAGGCCTAGAGGTCTCTCTCTCTCTCTCTCTCTCATGGCTGTCACTTTCATCCTACCTCAGCGGAGTACAAGGCACTCTTTGCTTCTCCAAGACGAAGCACTAGGATCACGAGGAGGAAAGAGTTGCCGTTCCATAAATGGCAAAGGGCCCACCATGAACCACCTTCCAGTTCTGCATTGGAGCTTAGGAAAATGCACAGAGCTGCTCTTTGCAAAAGGCAAGCACAGGCAGAAAGCTGGGAGTAAGGGCATTGTCTCCGCAGGCCAAGCCTGATAGAACAGAAGGTGTGTGGGACCCTTGGTTAGTAATGATGCACTCTTTCCTCCTGTTAACACTGTTTAATAACCTTCACATGTAAAAGAAGCAGGTGGACAGAGAGAATGCCATGGCTATGTGTGAATCAAATCCATCAGATGGAGGAAGGGGCAACTAATTCAGGATGTGATGGGCAAGCAAGGCTCCGGTGAACACTTGGTTATCCGCCTGACAAGTGTTCCCTGATGCAGTACTAGTCTTTGCAGCATCTACAGAAGGAATATTCCAAGGCCTTTAGTGGGTGCTTGACCTCAGACACTCCAAACCTCGTACGTTCCACTCTTCCTGTATGTACATACCTAAGGTAAAGCGGAATTTACAAATATGACAGAGCAAGAGGTGAGCCACAATAACATTAATAAAACACCCCTAAATATGTACTGTTGTTAAAGGGGTATGAATGTGGTCTCTCTCAAAGTCTCCTAGTGTGTCTGTCCTCACTCTTCCTGGGATAATACAAGCTGATATGAGGCCTCGGTGACATAAGAAAGAGAGGGAATGATGACTGTGTGATGTGGCACTAAGATGCTACTGACCTGAAGATGAGTGAGGCCAATCAAAGGCTGCATTTGGGTGCAAAAACACGAGTGAGTTCATCATGTTCCTCAGACTAGTATACTATTTACAGTTTGTGAGTTGCTTATTTCTGGAATTTTCTAGTCTGTATTTTTAGAGCACGGTTGACCATGAATAACTGAACCCATGGAAAGCGATACCATGGAATGGGGACCACTGGACATTCCAGGAGATTCACAAATCTCAAGCAAGCTGTGTCCTGTTCCTAGGATTCGTTTCCCTGGTCAATGGTGGAATACTTCAAGAACACAAACAATAAGCCTTTCAAAAACTCACTAAAAAATATGTATAAAAATAATTTATTATTTTAAGAAATAAAACACACAACAGAGCAACAGGAACGGCTTTCAGGCTATGGGCTGTTTTGATTAGCCATGCCCTGGATGCCTACAGCTACGCCCATTAGCATGGATAATTGAGAATCTGCTGGATTTCCATTTTAACACAGTCTCTCTAATTCATTTCAGGCACTGAGATGGGAAAGCGAAACCTTGGCCATGATTCCACTCACACAAATGCAGCGCCGCACCGCTCCACGATGTACTCACCTCTGTACAGTCCGAAGAAGCCTTCGTAGCGGAGCACTTTCTTGAAACAGTCAAAGCTGTTCTTATACATGAGCTCTCCCACAAAGGAGCCAGTCGACCGCTGGTTCTGCATTCGAGTCTTCACAAGGTCAATAGGATACACAGCGGTGGCTCCAACAGCTGAAATTAAGTAATACCGTTATCTCAGCCAGAATTAAGGTGAGTTGGGGGTAAGGAAAAGGTGGACAAAAATTAAAGAAAGATTTGAAAACAGATTTTTTTAAATGCACAGAATTAGTGAACTACCTTTCTATACTCTTATTTGTAGATTTTTATTCCAATGCCCCCTGGCAAAAGGATGTCACTAGAGTTTAAATTAAAAGTATATCTGCAAAGTCTAACCTCAGAAAAGGGAGAGAAAACCATCACTTGCAGGATGCTGACCACGTGAAAGTGTATGAAAAGTCCCCTCTGCTCTGGTCCTCCCTAACAGGCTGGTAACTGACTTGGGGATGATGCTGAAATCAGGGAGGCAGGAAACAGGAGGAAAGACCACAGGACAACACAGAAGCGACAACTTGACACTCATCCGTGACTAACCTCCAGCAACAGAACCCAGACCAAACCTGTAGGCTGACTCTGCCACCTGGAGAAGAACTGGCCGTGCGACATCACCCGAGGCCTGCTGCTTCAGTAGGCAGCACAGTGGCAAGCAGGAAGCAGGAAGCCCAGGACAGAGAGGGGACAGAACAGAAACATGTATGGTTAGTTAACCATATATCACTGGCTGAACTCTACATCTAATACAAGCGAAACAGAAGGACAAAATGAGATCCGAGGTCATCAAACGCTTATTAATAATAGGTGTTTGGATACTAATCATGACTGAAATTGCATTGGGACATAAAATCATGACATGAAAAATAACGTTATGAACCATTTTTCAGATGTTCAGTTCTCATTATTGTTCACAGAAACGTCAATGTAAAAATACCAAGGAGACATCATTCTTGATTACTCAAACTGGCTAAGCTTTTTATTTGAAATTTGTTTGGGTTTTAAATGGTAACACTCAGACTAGTAAGAATTGATAAAAATATATACATAAACATCCAAAAATTTAAAATAAATGTAATCTCTAATGCTGAAATACTTTCTTGAAATTAGGCAAGAAACAACAATGAAAAACCAGGGAAAAAACAAGGATTGGGCTCTTTAAAAAGCAGCACCCCAAGAGCAAAAATTCTGGAAATACACTAACTGACCAATAATAGGTTTAAAATCCTATACTGATGGGCAAGGAGGCACACACCTTTCATGCCAGGGGTTGGGAGGGTGAGGCTGATCTCTGTGAGTTCAGGGCCAGCCTGATTGACATATCAAAGTCCAAGCAAACCAGAACCACACAGTGAGACACTGTCTCAAAAATAAATAATAAATAAATAAAATAAAAATCACTTTTAAAACAAAAGTATATCATTTAAGATGGTATCTCCAAAGAAGAGTTGATGTTGGTTTAAAAAAAATGTTCACAAAACTCTTATTTTATGAAGAAAACATAAGGGGTTGGAGAGATGGTTCAGTGGTTAAGAGCACAGGCTGCTCTTCCAGAGAACCCGGGTTCAATTCCCAGCACCTCCGTGGTAGCTCACAACTGTCTGCAGCCCCAGTCTTAGGGTCTGATGCTGACACCAGCCACACATGTGGTACACAGATGTAATGGAAGCGAAACACCCACACACATAACAATAAATTAATAAGTTTTTAAGATGAAAGAAAACAAGCTGAAAAGAGCATGGTGAGTGGGCAAGTATTTGTGATATTCCTTTTACCTTTATGAAATGCTTGAAATACTTCATGGCATTTTCTTTACATGTGTGAGTGTTTTGTCTACTGTATGTGTATGCACCACATGTGTACCCGGTACCCACGAGGGTACAGAATCTCCCAGAACAGAAGGTAAGGATGGTTGTCAGCCACTGTGTGAGTGCTGGGAACTAAACCCAGGTTCACGGCAAGAGCAACAAGTGCTCTTTGTAGCCCAGCCACTCCTCCCGCTCTTCAGGGTATTGAAAAGAAAATGAAAGAGTAGAATATGAGCCAGGCGGTGGTGGCGCACGCCTTCAATCCCAGCACTCGGGAGGCAGAGCCAGACGGATCTCTGTGAGTTCGAGGCCAGCCTGGTCTACAGAGTGAGATCTAGGACAGGCACCAAAAAAACGACATAGAGAAACCTTGTCTCAAAAAAAAAAAAAAAAAAAAGAGAGAGTAGAATATGAAGTCTTTTGTTGTTGTTAAGATTACTTGTTGATACACACACATATAAAATTAATACTAATATTTTCTCATTTCTATTACCTAGTGACACTCAAAATGTTTACAATGGCCATAACTAGATGGGCAAATTATGGGTGATTGCAAAAACTTTTTCCACATTTGGGCCATCTTCCTGAACTCTGCATTTCTAGGCAGGCAGCTGTCTGCTGTTGTTCCAGTGACCTGCTATCTTTCACATTTCGGAGGCCGGAACATTTTAGAATGTTGTACTACCCTGTCAGTGTAAATAAAGTATTGACTTTGTCCCACAGAGTTGTCAAGTACGGGTGACATACAGTCAGCACCCAATAATACCTGTTGAATGAATAAATACATTCAATAACATTTGTTTTCACAGGCCTGATAATGAACATCAGCGAACAATGAAAACAATCACCAACCTCAGCTACCAACGCACTGAATTTTAACTGCTGTCAATGCAGCACAATTCCAATACAATGAGATCATTTGAAATCTTCAGTCATTTAACCGAAAACAGCTTTACGTAGAAATATGCATGTCTCAGAAGGTAAAACATTCCTTCTGAAAAGACCATGGGTTGTCTCCAACTCTACCCCCGTACTCTACCTTCAGTGTGACAGAAGTATTCAAAGGAGGAACATTATTTTATTTGCATTGATGAAAACATGTGATACTAAAAATGTTCTGGCATCAAAATAATGAAATGAATGAGAGTACTTTCAAGATACCACAGGAAGGGACCTGCCCTTACTGCTGACTCTTCCTCTAGAGGACAAACCAAATTCCAGGTTCCCATTTAACTTTTAGAAGCTACAAAATGCAGTATGTTCTTCAAATGACACAGGGAAGGGAGTCCACCTTCACTGCTCCCCGTCTAGGACAAACGCCACAAGAGCTATAAGGTGCTGGGAGACATCAACTGGCCCATGGGTAGATGGCCTGCCTTGTTTGAATTTGTCAGGAGCAGTGGGGTCCATGCAGTAGAAACCACACTAGGTTTCAGGTAGGGTTGCTATGAATTGCTCGAAAACCTCTGCGCATCAGCCAGTCACTTCCGACTGTCGCAGAGTTCATCAGACTCCTCTAACCCTTTCGGGGCCGGCACCAACAAGCACCCCTCACGAGCCCTCCAAAGCTGCAAAGGGTGCAGAGGGAAAACAGAGAGGCGCTGCTGCCAGGGGGGAAGCAGATCTCAAACAGCCCCTCTGCTTTCCTTAATCCCCAAATTTCTACACTAGCTGGTGGCATGCAGACGAAGAGATAATTATCTCAGACACAGCGTCTGAAATCAAAGGGAGGAGAGAGCAAGGCTGCTTCCACCTCTGCCCAGGATTACACAGTCCTTTCTGCTGCACCAGGGGTAATCGGCTTCCTCTTTTAACCACAGCCAGCTGCTTTCCCAGAGGTGCCTAGTTAGGATTTACTGAGCACACACCCACTCCCCTCCACTTCCATGCCTCACACAAAACTCACTGCTGCCTCTGGGTGGAAGGAGCTAAGGGAGGAGGGGTCCTGGCTCCAGGCCTGACAGCCCTAAAAATGCAGCCCGAGTCAACCCATTGTGGTCAAACTGGCGTCTCTGTACAGACCCAGAGCTCCAAGCCAAAAACAGTTAAGTCTCACAAGATTCGAAGATGGCTTAGCCTTAAAGGCGGTCTTTTTCTAAAAACGACGCTCTGTCTGTTCATGGATTTATTTTACAAGTGCCATGCAGGCAAAGCACATGCAATAGGCGTGCTCTCTGTCCCAGCTACAGAGACGAGCAAGGGTTAAGCGAGGAGGTCCCATGTCTTAAGTTTCTGACTCCCACAACTCCAAGACATGGGCTTCTGTTAACCATAAAATAAAATTTAGCATTCCTAACATTGTTTCCACATAACTTATGAATCCTTTCACAGAGAAAATGGGTCTAAAAGCCTCTGAACTATGACTCCAGACTAAACAAAATTATCTCATTTTGATACTCAGAAGGAACGGAAGGCATGGCTGTGAGACAATGCCCTGACAGTGCCCCGCTGAGGAGCAAAGACAGCTTTCATTTAGCAACGCCAGATGCTTCGGGGGACAGTCACAAGACCCGGCGCTCCATGCCCATGTCCCTCAGTACCAGATGGAAAAAAGAAAAGAGCTGCTTGTGTTGGGAGTGTTGGGATTTCTAGTGTTGGGGGAACTGTCCTGTCTTTCTAAGAAATGCATGCCCTGTGTCTGTTCACCAGAACTCGGAACAATTTCCCTTTTCAGCCTCTTCCAATGCTTGCATTCGGGGAGCAAAACTGGAGAATGATTAAACCAGCAACCAACGCTGGGAAGGCAGCGAAGCATAAGGGGCCTGGCCACTCCGTGGAAAACACCAGGCGAGAACTCACTCCTGCTCACTCACCTGCCTCTGGGCCTCAGCCAAGTTGAAGGGCAGCATTCCTTCTTCTAGGGGAGCAATCCGCTCAATGTCTGCTAAGGTCATGCGTCTGGACAGAGAGCAAAGATAACAATGACAAAGGCCCAGATTTCTTAAATTCACATTATAGAATTCCAGAATGTTCCTTTTATCACTTCCATATTTCAGTGTTGCCCTTCATTATTTGGTTTCTTTCTCTCCTGCTGTATTCTCCCTACACCTCGCTCCTAACCCTCCTTTTATTAAACTGACTTAAAAAAAAAAAAAAAAAAAAACCAACTTACCCCCTTGGCTCATATAAATCTGCTAACTGAAACAAGATGTCAACTTCCATGGGTGTAACCTGACCAAACTTCTGGGCTGCCAGAGCAAATTCCTCTGTATGGAGAGAGAGAGAGAGAGAGAGAGAGAGAGAGAGAGAGAGAGAGAGAGAGAGAGAGAGAGAGAGAGAGAGAGAGAGAGAGAGAGTCAGAGAGAGCAACAGTAAGTTCATCGTTCACTCAAAGCAGTGGAGGAATGGAAATCCCAACGCGTCATCATGGAGTCATCCCACCTCTCCCCAGTTCCTTCACCCACATGGAAAAGAGGGCAGGCCACCATCCTGACACTCAAAGAAAAAGCCTGGTGCCATCTGAGGGCTCTCAATGAACAACCCTGGATGGCATTCCAACTACAGGGCAAGGAAAACGAGGAATCGTCTGGGACACTTCACCTGGCTCCTGGCACTGACACCCTGAATGCCCAAGTAAATTTTCTATGGTTTTTTTAAAATCCCATTGAAATGCTGATAATATCTTCTCTGAGTTCACAGATCACATACACCTTCATCAATATACATTTCTGGAACTCTCACACATTTTTGAGGGCCACTGACCTGCCTGCTAATTCGGCTCAAGTTCTTGTAAGAACGGAAAAGATTCAACAAACTCTGTATCTTGTCTTCATTCAAAGGCTGTCGTCAGTTTATCAAAAATTTTGTGAAGATTGCTTGCCTTAGCTTGTCTGCTCATAGGATGGAGGCCACACATCAATTAATTAACATGTATGAATGGGGCAGAAAATTCTAATATTAACTCCAGGTTGCCTTTCTCAGCCACGTTGCCTAAGACACTTGAAGCAAAAATTGTGCAATACTGTCACTCACCCTTAGTCACCTCCACGTCTTTCCTGCTGCCAGCCAGAGTGCTGTAGATCTTTCTAATGAGTTCCATGTTGTTAAGGAGTGAATTAAATCCATTAAAATAGGAGAAACTAACTTGATGGGATGTCGTGCCTCCGGCGGCCTTGGTGAGTAGAAAACAAGAATGAGAGGAAGAAAAAAAGATAAATAGGTGAAGAGATTCCAAAAGAACATATATTTAATGCTGTTTTGGAAGTAACCAGGAATGGTCCTAAGTATTTTCCTTTCAGATTAGAAATGATGCTATAAGTGATTTTTAAAAGTAACTGCAACCAATCATGGCCAGAGCTTGTACTTCCATATACAACTCCTGGAAAACTAAATAAATACATGTGTAGGATTATAACAGGATGAGTAGTCATTTACAGAGATCAAATTTCAGTTAGAAATGTTTTATAAGTTGGTTTATTTCATCTAAAGAGCAACTCTTAAGGCCTTAAACATACAAACTAGCCCACCCATGTATGTGCTCACACATGCAAAACTGGATTTTATTGGTGCACACATACTATGAGAAGTGACTAATGCAACCTTAATATCAAGACATGGCATGGCACTTAAACCACAAATCAATAGTCACTTAAGTCCTGAGACTTTACGTTGGTGGGATTGCTAAAGCACATGTATATTCTGGTAAAACTTGGAGATGCCATATGTTTAGGTGGGAGCTGAAGTTGATCAGAATTCTGATAATCAGAATTTATAAGGAAACATTTTTCTTCACTGGGGACAGGGAAACAAATAGCATGTCCTCTGTGAATGGAACTTCAGTTTAGGGTTTCAAATTCTATCCTTCCCTAACAAGACAAATATTTCTTATTAGGAAAGCACCTCTTTAATAACAGCCACATAAATCTTCACTTAGCAATCATTTAAAGTAGCTGATAGGAGAGTCAGTGGTGAGGCATGGGCCTCCAGGAAACCTGGATTCCACTGTAATGATCTTCCCTGGTGACCTAGACATCCAATGGCCAAGGCTTGGAACCACTACCCAGCATGCTGCAGGATACCCTGGAGGTCCAAGAGGTAAGGGCATCAGCTGGACACCCCTTGGGATGGGACAATCATGACACATAATGGCAGGGCTCTGCTTGTCACAAGCACCACTGCAACCCCAATGGACACCAAAAGCCAAGGAAAAATCTGAGCTTTGGAGTTTCTGGTCTACCTATGACTCCAACAAGAGGCTTGTGTGCTTGTGTGGGTGCCTGCATGCATGCATGTTTCTTTTTCCTTAAAGAAGAAACATGAAAATCAACATAGGACATATCTCAAAATGTAAGGCAAGATTAGCATGCAATCACAAATCATTTTTATCTTCCCCCTTTTTAATCAGTTAATAGAGGTAGACCCTCTGTATTACAGAATTCTACATGTGCACATGCAACCAACTGCCGAGCTTTACAAAGATTTGGGGGGGGAAATTCTATCTGCACTTACCTGTGAAGATGGTTTTCCTTGCCATTATTCCCTGAACAACACAGTGTAACAAAGATTTAAAAATACTTACACTGCATTAGATGTTACAAGCAATCTAGACATGATTTAAAGTACAAAGAAGATACATATAGGTAATATCCAAAGACGATGTCATTTTGTATAAATGGTTTGAGTATCTGCAGAATTTAGTATGCGAGAGTACCCTGGTGCACTCCTCCTGGGACACTGAGAAACAACTGTACACATTCCTAAGACTCCCTATATAATCCAGACAATCAATTAACCTATCCACTAAAATGAACCAAAACATTTTTGGTTTGTAAGGATGGCAATATAAGTGATCACATTAGAAAAATAGTAGTGTTTTAAATAGGAAAAAAAAAATCTATATAATTCTTAAGAACTGTTCTTGACTATCCCAGCTTACTTGGCTCAAATCAGGGAAAAACTGCTTCATTGGGACAATGACAACTTACAGCTACTAGACATTCTTCAACAAAAGGAGTCAGGACGTGGGGGCGGATGGTGACCATGATGTCCCGGAAGTCAATGGCGGTGACTTTCCCAGTCTTGGCACTGTCTCGCTGCACAAAGGCTTGCTTCGCATGCTCCAGCTGTATTTCCTACAGTTAGAAAAGGTCAAACAGTTATGCCTCTTACTTTCTTCCTGCAAATGGATGCTCATTTTTAAATCAGACAAAAGAAATAAGCCTACTGCTTCCTTCAAGAGAAAGAATGTTTCTCAGATCGGTGAATATAAATTGGAGAAAGTGTACTCTACTTTAAACCTTACGCCCACTGGAATCAGAGCCAGACATGGGGGCACTTGTCTGTGATCTCAGCACTTGGGAAGCAGAGGCAGCAAGACCAAGAGTCGAGAGGCGGTTCCAGACAGCACATTATGGCTCCGATATCAACCTGAGCTACATGAGAAGACCCTGTGTCTTAGTTACTGTTATAATGTCATGAAGAGGAACCATGACCAAGGTAACTCTTATAAAAGAAAGCATTTAACTGAGGGCTTGGTCATAGCTTTCGAGGGTTAGTCTAAAAGAGGCAGGCATAGAGCAGAGCAATAGCTGAGAAGCAGCTTCTCAGCCAGAGCAGTAGCTAAGAGTTTTACATCCATCCAGGCAGCAGGCAGAGAGAGAAATTGGGCCTTAGCATGGGATTTTGGACCTCAAAGCCCACCTCCAGCAACTCCTCCAAAAAAGTCACACTTTCTAATCGTTTTGAAAAGTTCCAGGAACTGGGGACCATGCATTTAAACATGTGAGCATGTGGGGGCCATTCTCACCCAAAGTACCATACCCTGTTTCAAAAAATAAGAGGAGAAGGTAGGAAAAGAGGAGGAAGATGAGGGAGAGGAGGAGGATGAGGAAAAAAATAAAAGTTAAAAGAATAAAATCAGTTTCCTTTCTTCTAGAATCTGAGATACAAAAAAAAAGAGAGAGAGAAAGAAAGAAAGAAAGAAAGAAAGAAAGAAAGAAAGAAAGAGGGGAAAGAAAGAAAGAAAGAAAGAAAGAAAGAAAGAAAGAAAGAAAGAAAGAAAGAAAGAAAGAAAGAAAGAAAAGAAAAGAAAAGAAAAGAAAAGAAAAGAAAAGAAAAGAAAAGAAAAGAAAAGAAAAGAAAAGAAAGAAGTTTGGTAGCTTCCAGGAGCTGGCCAGACCCAGCTAATGTGATGTGGATAAAAGGGAAACACACATGGGAGCAGGAGCCTCTCTCCAAAGCCAGGCAACCTTGACCGTGTGCTAAGATGCAAATGCTCGAGGGAACAACAGCGAAGGAGCACTGCTGGTGTTGGGGGCTGGTGAAGTCTGCCCTGGGCCAGTCCATCTTCCCAGTAGCTGCTGGTGATTCTCCACCCAAGGCTATGAGGGTCAAGACTGATGCCACATACAGAATGAAGTTGGGCAGTGTGTGGATCAGGAGGCAAAGCTGTGCCAATGCATTTGGATATATAACTCACATGACCAAATTCCAGAAAGAATCATGGCTCTCTATTGCTATTCCCAGGAAATAAGTTCAGGCACAAAAACCAAACATGGCCCCACTGAAGCTCACTTCTCCCCACATGGCAGAAGCATCCCTTCTGTAGAAAACATGCTATCACCCGCCTCAGGACACACAGCCTACATTCCAGAGGGGCCTCAGAAAGTTAATCTGCATGAAATTAAAAAGTATCACCAAAGGACTAGCAAGTTATTTAGACGAAATGCAGTTTCATTAGTAAGGAAGCCATCTCAGCTTTCATAACATAATGACACAGTTATGTCAACATAGATTGTCCTTATGAGTCACTGCAATTTGAAGGGACAGTCGTCCTTTCCTTGCAAGACATGGGTGAGTGTAGGAAACACGACTGATAAAATATTAATAATGTTGGATCTGGATAATGAATACAGTCATGAGTTATGCTTTCCTGTCTGGTTTTCTATAGTTTCTAACCAGCATAAATGCTGGAATGTTAAAGACTAAGTCATTAATAAGTAGGGAAATAGTCATTACCTTATTTGAAGCTTCGTCTTAGTTACGGCATCTGCCATTTTTGGTACAGTAGGACCCCAATGAAACACTCCTCATGGGCCCAATGCCCTTTATAGCCCTGAGCCTGACCTTTACTTAAGGTATCAGCCAGCCCCACCCTCAAGCGCTGCTCACTCTAAGAAAAGCAGCTGCCACAATACGTCCAAGACTTCTCACGAGCTAAGGGTTACTCTACCTCCAAATCGCCACTACCACCTGCTAGATCAAAATCTCTAAGAATATACCCTCTATGTATCTTATAAAGGCCATAAAATGAACATCACTAACCCCACTATTAATGTCCCCCACCCAGGACTCAACTCTGATCCCTTTCCTGGGTTCAGAGCTTCGTTACTGGCATGTTGGTTTCCTGGTGACATCACCTGAAAAGCTGTCGTTTTCAATTCTCTAAGTTTCCTTTCTGCCAAGTGTAAACCAGTTACCAAATTATGTTCCCTGGGCCTTTCACCGTTCACTCAAGTGCATCTCTTCCTTTTCTCTCTTCACAGCAGTGCTTCAGTGCCTCCTCAGACCTGGCTCAAATGTCTCCGTGGTCCTCGCTGTCAGTCTCTGACCACAGCAGTCCACCTTGAATGCATCAGGTCACCTTTCAAAGTCACAGATCCAGCCTCCTCCTTCCTCGGCAGACAGGTCCAATGGACTGTATTACAGACATCCATCTCCAACACAAGGTGCTCAGGGCTCTTGGGGAGTTACCCAGAGCCACATCTCTGCCATGCAGACCCTCTATTTGACTGGAAAACCCAACTTGGCCTCTGCATTAAAAATTAGTGCCCAGTCATGCGGTTCCAGACATGACCATGTTATGAGATAATATTCCACTCTACATCAGAAATAGAGTCAACATATTGGCTTTCCCTGGAAGAGCTTTTCTGCCGTGGATGAGGTGCCACGCTCTGCTTACAGTTTCAACAGCTATGCTGCTGTGGTGCTAGGTACAGCGGGCACTAATATGGTAGACATCATCAGTGGCAGGCTGTCCATAAAGCCAACTAAATAAGGATCTATTCAACAAAAAAGGAGTTGTCTATCCAAGAGACCCCAAATCAGGAGGAAGGAATTAACTGCTCAAGAACTGTCGTGAAAATGACCACAGTAGGTATTCCATTGACAGCAAAGACCATAGTAGATATTCCATTGAAAGTAAATGTGCATAGGCCCCAGACCCACCGCAAACGTTATCGAAAGCCAAGGTTATTCTCAGCAACAGCAGGGGTACCTTCAGGTATTTGCCATTTTCCTAGTTAAAACTCAAAGGACCCAAAGGCTGTCATTCCAAAATCAGCATCACACACCACCGCCAACCCATCTCCTCACGGAGCAGAAACCCAGACTACGAAGACCAGCTTGTCTGGAATGGCAAAGAGCAAGGCACATACCAAAGGCTGGGGGGGGGGGGGGGCGTGACCACACCACAGGAGAGGGGATGTGTTTGTGGTAGGAAGATATCTATGAAGGGAATATTGCCTCCTTCGCTGCCCACATAGTTTCAATTGAAAAGTTGCCAGCAGGCAAAACAAACAAACAAACAAGCCCAACAGCTCCTTTTACCCTGATGATGAGCAAATTGAAAGTTCATTTTGAATAAGTGGAGACATTAAAATTCCATGCAGAACTTGAAACTGTACCAGTGAAGTTGCCTCAGTAGGAAGACAGGGAAGGTTTGGCTATTCCTTCCACATAAACTGGATTACTAAAGACGGGGCTTGCCTCTACCCCCACCACTGAGGCAGTGTTCTGATGTGTAACCTGGGCTTACCGTACACTTACTACACAGTCCAGAATAACCTCAAATCCTCTGAATCCTCTGGCCTTTTCTTCCTGAGTCCTAGGATCTCAGGTTGTACCACTGGACCCAGTACATAGATAATAAGCATTATTTACCTTACTGCATCCAGGGAGGGAGCTGTAGTCTACCCACCAGGAGCAGCAAAGCTGGAATTCAAGCCTGGGCACCCCCTCCACCCCCAAAACACACACACCTTGCACACCCCCATGGACAAGTGCATGCTTGCTATCTGACCATGGTGTGTGGGAAGCCCTGGAGCACCCTACTGTAGGGAATTTGACTAGAAATATCCTTGACGCGGGATATAAATGTTACTCTATTTATCTATGTATTTATTCAAGACAAGGTCTCATGAAGCCCAGTCTGGGCTCAAACTTCTTTTTTTTTTTTTTTATATTAGGAAATTTTCTACTCACTCTACATACCACCAGATCCCATCTCCTACCTCCTCCCACTCCCCCAGCCCTCCCTCCTAAGCCACCCCACATCCCCACATCCCCCAAATCAAGGTCTTCCGTGGGGAGTCAGCCGAGCCCGGTACACTGAGCCTAGGGCTCAGACTTCTTGCGAAGCCAAGAAAGACCTTGAACATCCCTTCCATTTCTTCCACCTGCTGAATCCTGAGATTATGGGCATGTCCCCCTACGTCTAATTTATGTGGTGCCAAAGACTGAACCTAGGGCTGCATGACTGCTAGACAAGCCCTCTACCAAATGAGCCACATCCCTAGGCCTGTTTTGAAGTTACTCTCCATGCTCTAGATTTGGCCTCTGCCTGGGAAAACAATAAAATTCCTAAATTTCCACTAAGGCAAAAGGCAACGTGTGGAGAAAGCCTGGCTCTCCTCACCTATAGTCACGGGGACTGCAAGGTATTTCCTCCCTCACGTCTGATCCCTTCTTAGTCCTAAGAACCCTGACAGAGGAAATAAATCGGGAAGCCTGTAGGGCCAAACACACCAGCAACTCTACAATGTTAAATTCAAGAATGTGCTAGCTTTGAAATAAACGACCAGGCTTGTTACCCATGACATAGTAGTGCCTTGAATCCCTTGGCAGTGTCTCTACGGCTACTAAAGAATATCTGACACGTATGTAAGGGCCACCAAGAGGTTGGTGTTTCCCACATGTATGCCAGAAGGGACAAAGGCAGGATGGAGAACATGGACCATCACACTCACTTCCTAAGTGAAGGGAATGAGCAGCAATGGAGAAGCAATCGTTATATTAAATATTTAAAGGTGAAATGGTTGGCAGGTTAACAATCCAGGGAAGGGGCCACACTGACTCTCTGTACTTCTTTTAAAAAGTAAATCAATGGAAGAAGATACCGGGGCAGGTTACATCCCAATCCACTAGCATCTCGCATATAAAACTACAGAGAATTCAAGCAGACACCCTACACAAGCAAGTGTCACTAGTAACACTTTAACTCGGGGGGAAGGGACACCTGTCACGGCTTTCATTTTCCACTGATGGAGGGGAGTGGAAGCCCCAGTGACAGCAGAATGCAATGCACCATGACACCATACTTGAGAGAGCTCGGATGAGCCAGCTGGTGTTTCAGGCCATGGCTTTCTCACAAAATGCACACACCAAGGCCTGCTGTTTAGGTCATGCATGACAGACACTTGGTAAGTGGGAGCTCTGATCTCTGTTGAGGTGAAGGGCTTAAACACCTGTAAAGTCCTTTCTAATCCAGAACAGTGCTTCTGCTGGGTCATCGGAACCAGCCACAGGCTCAGAAAGATGGATTATATGAACATGGTAGAGAATCCTAGGAATACCTGAGCACTAGCAGGCCTGAGGTTGAGACAGTGTTTGAGTGAAGCCTTACACTAACTAACTTTGGAAATAAACATTATCTTCACTTTACAGAGAGACACTTGAAGCTTGGGATAGTTAAGCTAACTAGCTCAAAGTCACACAGCAGCTGAGCTGAGATCCACCCCGAGGACCGTATGACTCCAACACTGAGATTCTTCATGGATAGATACCTATGTTATCTTGAGGAAAATCACAGTGCGATCATAAACTGATTTGGACCCTAATAAAAAAATAAAGAATTTAGGAAAAGCTTTGACGGAGCTTTGGGAGACATCTCGTTTGGAAAGGTGACTTTAACCCACAACCCAAAACACACACACACACACACACACACACACACACACACACACGCGCGCGCGCGCGCGCGCGCGCACGATGATTTGGATGCTACAAAAAGAAAGCAGGCAGTATCTTAAAAGAATTCTTGCTTAGAATCATGGGGGAGATGGAAGAGTCCACCACAAATTAAAAATCCTTCAAGCAGAAAGAGATGCAGTGGTTGACCATGAGAAACACAGAGCGGAGAGTTTGTTAAAAACCAAAGTTACACTCTCTACAAAAGAAACCTCAAAGTACATGTAGAAGTGTAAATCTGGAAAAGTCACAACATCTGAAAGTCAGGAGAAACATAAGGTAAACTTTGGGCTGAGAGTGTGCTGTGTGTGTGTGTACATGTGTGCCTGTGCGTGCGTGCGTGCGTGCGTGTACCTGTCTGTCTGTCTGTCTTCAAACAGGGTTTTGCTATGTAGAATCTTCCTGTCTCTGGCCTGTGTGCTGGGGTAGAAGATGTGTGCTACCACAACCTCACTGGGAGTCACAATATTAACACACTGTTTGTTTTGAAAGGAAGTCTAGTTTAAAAAAAAAAAAAAGACTAGAAGAAAAGAATAGTATAGTTTCAGAAAGAGATGTGGTTATCTCTCAATACACAGATAGAGGAGGCAACAAAGATCAAACTGATACTTAAACTGAGTACAAAAAGTAAAGGCCTTAGAAGAGGCAAAACACAAACAAACAAAGCCCCAAGAGCCGGCGATGGTGGCGCACACCTTTGATCCCAGTCCTCAGGAGGCAGAGGCAGATGGATCTCTGAATTTAAGGCCAGCCTGATCTACAGAGAGAGTTCCAGGTCATCCAGGGTTGCACAGAGAAACCCTGTCTCATCCCCCTTTGTCCCCCAACCCCAAATCCAAGAAGCTGGGAAGAAGGCATGCCTCTGAGATGAGTACTCAGAATGGTATAGGCAAGGGACACATTTCCTAAATGTGACATTGGGGTTGGGGAGGTGGAGGACAGAGGGGACTGGGCCGCTGTCACCTAAGGCCCTTCTGCTTAAGCACCAGAGAATGTTTTCTGTTCCCTCTACTCTGCCACACGATGATTACTGGAACAGGCTTTCATTGCAGCAGATTCCAAATACTTCAACACACTCATTCAGATTGCTGTAGGAAAAAAAGTCTAACTCTTCAAAATTGCTACCTGTACAGAAAAAAACATGCATGGGGGCTCCACTGCTTCGCGTTGAAATCCAGGCTTCTAATAGTTCCAGGGCTGTCATTCCCTTAACAGTCCCCAATTTCCCAGTGGGCAGATTTTGAATGTAAAAACCTTTTCTCACCTCTACTCAGACATGTAAGTCTGTGCTTTGGCCTGAGAACAATCTATCATGTAAAACAACAGCAAAATGGTCTCCGAGCCAAACAGCAGATTCACTTGAGCTAAAAGCAAAGACCATTGAAAGAGAACACAAAGCAACCCAAAACCTGGCTCATTTGCACTTTTATGTTTTCAAAACTTAAAATATATCTATATATAATTTTAATAAAACTGAGTCAAGAAAACTAAAAAACTGTAGTGGTAGAAAACTGTAGACAAAATGAAGGTGACCGCTTATAAAAACAAAGAATAAAATGTATAAGGAATGTATAAGTACCCCCTAAATTTTCATAATTTTATGCTGATTTGAAAATAATCTGAATTAAGGTAAGGATATACAGATGTGCGTGTGTGTGTGTGTGTGTGTGTGTGTGTGTGTGTGTGTGTGTGTGTACGTGTGTGTACATGCCTGTGAATATGCTGGTGCAGAAGCCAGAGGATGATGTCAGGTGCCTGGCTCTACATTCCCTACTTATTCCTCTCTCGTTGAACCTGTACCTAGGCTGACAGCCAGCGAGCTCTCTTGATCCTCCTGTCTCCACCTGCTACAACGTCGGGGTTCCAGGCACATGCACAGCTACACACAGCTTTCCACACATGTGCTGGGATGTGAATTCAGACTGTCATCCTTGTACATGCTTATCCACTGAGCTGTATCTCCAGCTCCAAGATCTACAGTTTAAAATGGGGTAAGAAAGGAACTGAGCAATGACTAGGCAGGGTGAAGGCATTTCCATCCTTCACACTTTCCCATAATTCACATATTCTGCCATGTGGTCAGATTTCAAGAGTTCACGGTGAAATTCTGGCCTCGTTTCTTGGGTTGGACCTTCAATAAGAGCCCTCAGAAGAAAGTCATGTGATTCTCTACACATTCGGCAACGCCGTGATGGAAAACAAGTCCGGTGCGACTCTATGTTTCCTTGTTCTTCTGATTTCCTGCTAAGTTTCTCAGTGGCAAAGAGCTGGGGAGATGCCAGATGAAGTGTTGACTCTCAGCAGGGTGTTACTGTAAAAGCCAGCTCAAACTGTTCAACAGGAAGGCAGGCTGACCAACCCTGGGCACAATAGTACAGTGAACCTTGATTTCCTTTGTCCCAAACGTAGAAAGTGTATGAAAAATGGAATCTAACCATCCGAGTGACATGGATGCCAAACAATTTACCTTCGAAGAGCTGGGGTAGACAATGTCAACTTACTGCACTCCATATTTGTCTCTGAAACACTAGGGTCATTTCATTGATAAACCAGTACCAACATGCATTACATAGTCTGTCAGGACCAATTTATAATCGATATGAATAGATTCACATGCCACAGACACAAACACTGATGTGGTCTCCGGCTACTAAAGACTTACGGCCTTGATACTTCCATTAGCCCTAATGGCAAGTTGGGGGCAAAGGGGAAATACAAATGGCTTGGGCTACTCTAGCCCACAGAAGGATTTGTTAGATGGCCACTAACCTGTTTGAACCATTTGGACTTCATGCAGCTCTGCAAATGGTCATTTTCCATTAGCATCTGCAACCCCTTATTAATAGCAAACCTTGAGAATTTGCCGTTGCCATGGGTGAAACCATGTTAGGTTTGGTGAAGGCAACAGAGAGCCATTTCTTTTTCAACAGAAGTGGACTTTTGTGTTGGCACTTTTGTGTTAAAGCAGGATACCATGACAGACAATGCAGTCAACCCTAAGTAATGATTCTCTAGGAAGCCGAGGCCACAGATAACTACTAACAGCAGAGAGTCCCTGGCTGATCTGGAAGCAGCAGACTTGGAAGCACTCTTAGGCTTGGAAAGCGAACAACCAAAGATCCATTTCTATACAGAAGGAAAAAAAAAAAACTTTAGCTGCTCTATATAGTAGGTCTGATCTGGGTGAAATCCGCAAGCTAAAATAATGAGTAATCTGACTTAATAATAACAACCAACACCTAAAAGCATCCATGTGCATATGTTCTGGCGTCTGACAGATATGATCTAAGCACAGGGACCCTAACCAATGTGATGGTCGGTCTCGGCACAGACACAGCGCTGCCTCCTCCAGTCTGCTTCCTGCTCTATCAACTAAAGTTTGTGTCTCTTGAATACCATCACCCTCATCTGACAAAACAAAAGGCCCTGAATAAAACAAGTAAGTACTCATGTGTCTGGAGTTAGGTGATCTCTTTCTTAAGCTCTACTTGGTAAGAGGGTATGAGATGACTTCCAGACCCATGCCCTCTCAAGTCAGCTAGCCCATCTCTTGATTAATGGAATCTCGGCCTCAAAATCTGCCTCCTCTACCCATTCAGGGCAGCTGATTTTCTGATGTGCCTTCTAAAGCAATAAAAGGCAGGTCCTTATAGATACAGAATACTTTCCCTGCTCCATAAAATGGGGAACAGAATTCCTTCAAAAAGCCCCAATCTATATAGGTGGGAGTTCCTTCTTAATTCCCAACAACTAAGAAGGCAACGCACACTGAATGTGTGAACAGCTTTCTTGTAGAACCCAGGACCACCAGCCCAGGGATGGCACCCCCTACAATGAGCTGGGCTCTCCCCCATCGATCACTAATTAAGAAAATGCCTTACTGGCCTGATCTTCTGGAAGCATTTTCTCAGTTGAGGTTCCCTCCTCTCAGATGACTACAGCTGGCATGTAACTAGTGAACACACTCACTTAGGTATTTCAGAAGCTGTCTGTACCCGGCAACAAGCCCACAGAAGAAAAACAAGAGGCCTGAAGTAGGGGGCTCAAAGCTCAACCCGCCTGGAGACAGGCGTTCAAAGGAAGTACACAAAACATCCGAAATGGGGAAAAGTGACCCAGTGTAGACCTCAAACCCAGCACTGATGGGAAGCCTATCTCGATTCCTCAACTCCTTCTTTCTTTTGGGTCTGGAGTTGGGTCTAAAGCAAAGTCCTGTGGTGGTATTATGTTCCCCAAAATATTATGTACCTTAATAAACTTATCTGGGGTCAGAGAACAGAAAAGCCACTAGTTAGGCAGTGATAGCATACGCCTTCAATCCTAGCATTCCAGAGATAGAAATCCCTCTGGGATCTCTGTGAGTTCAAGGCCACATTGGAAACAGCCAGGCATGGACACATGCCTTTAATCACAGAAAGCCAGCCTTTAATCCCAGAGAATGGTGGTAGAAAGCAGAAAGATATATATATATATATATATATGGCGTGAGGACCAGAAACTAGAAGCATTTTGGCTGGTTAAGCATTTGGCTGGTTAAGCATGTGGCTGGTTAAGCATTCAGCTGGTTAAGCTTTCAGGCTTTGAAGCAGCACAGTTCAGCTGGGATTCATTCTGGATGAGGACTTAGAGGCCTCCAGTCTGAAGAGACAAGACCAGCTGAGGATCCGGCGAGGTGAGATAGCTGTGGCTTGTTCTGTCTCTCTGATCTACCAGCATTCACCCCAATAACTGGCCTCAGGTTTGATTTTATTAGTAAGAGCCTTTAAGATTCATGCTACAAAGTCCTTGTCAATATCATTAGGTCCATTCTGGCTCCAAAGGCCAAATCATCCCTTGCATGACACTGTGGGATGCTCCCACTAACCATGAGGGATCAGAGTTAAGTTTAGGCAAATGCCTAAAAGCTGCAGCTGAAACCAGAATTCGTAACTCCTGAATCATCTAATCCTGGACTCAGGCTGCCCACTTCTTAAGGAAGGCCAAGAAGCAACCGTGAGGAGTTTCCAGTTGACTGGCCGCGACATAATTGACACTGGCTTGAAAGGGGCAACTCGAGCATCCTTACTATATTGCTAACGTCCCATTAAAACTAAAAATTAATTAGGCTGGGTTCCACAAAGTCCATTTGAGGCATCTGTGTCAAACAGCATACGCCTCCTCCCATGTGCCAATGTCCTGTGTAAACAGCAACAAAAAACTACCTCACATTCCATTCCCCACCTGGGTCACTGAACTAGGTTTATGTTCCCATAGACATTACAATGTTTAACAAGAAAAATGAAAAGCCAGGAGTAAGGTATCTTGTCCTTGGTTTTTGCTCTTTTTTTGGGGGGGGGGTGCGGGGGGGAGGTTGTAATTGAGAAAGGGTCTCACTCTGTATGCCAGCCTAGCCTTGAACCTGCAGCAAGCAATCTTTCTGTCTCAGCCTCCTGAGTGCTGAGACTACAGGTGTGATCCACCAGGCCTGGTTCAAAATATCTTTGAAGCTTTGTAAGGACAATGACAGCAAACTTAAAAGCTTGTCCAATTCTGTGTGGGTGACAGTATTATTAAAAGTCTAAACAAGGGTCAGGGAGATGACCCAGTCAATATAGTGGATCTGAGTTCAATCTCTGGAAACCATGTACAAAAAACTTAATAAAACAAAGTACAGTGGAGCACATTTGTGTAAGAGGCTCCAAGATCTTAACACAACTGACACCATGTTAGAGGCACCATTTTAACCTTAAAATGCAGCATGTGGGCCTAAACACCTGCCTAAACAGGATCAAAGACCTAGTCCATCAAAGACCTGGTGGATAGTGCCAGGATCCAGGAAAGCCCCTAAATGTACTAACCTGGTTGTTTGGCGTCTGTGGTTCTGCTTCTTGCCAACTGAAGGGTGTCAACCAGGGTATGGTTTTTGTGAATAAAAGACAGAGAACTGTGAGGATCTGAGCTGCATGATTTGGTTAAGTTTCCCATGGAACCACTGGCCGGCAATGAAGACTTTCTATTTGGCTTTCAAAGTGATTGAGTATGTTGTCTGGTAGGCAGCATTTGTGACCTCAGTGCTGGGGAGGCGGATCCCTGGGCTTGTGGGCTGGCATCCTAGCCACTTTAAGTTCTCATGTCTCAAAATAAAAAGTGGATATTGCGTGTGGTGATTATTTTTTTTCTTTTCTTTTTTTCTTTTCTTTTTTTTTTTTTTTTTTTTTTTGGTTTTTCGAGACAGGGTTTCTCTGTGTAGCTTTGCGCCTTTCCTGGAACTCACTTGGTAGCCCAGGCTGGCCTCGAACTCACAGAGATCCGCCTGGCTCTGCCTCCCGAGTGCTGGGATTAAAGGCGTGTGTCACCACCGCCCGGCAAACACTCTTATTTTAAAATGTAGTTTTTGCACATATCTCCACCATATTTGATATTTTATTTGTATGTTAATAAAGCATGCCTGGAGATCAAGGGGGGAAAGGCCAGCCATTTTTAAGTAAATATAGAAGTCAGGCAGTGGTAGCACACACCCTTAATCCGATCACATGGCAGTCAGGGTCTCTGTGTGTTCAAGAACACACTAGGGAATAGCCAAGCGTGGTGACACACGCCTTTAATCCCAGTCCCAACCATAGAGACCAGGTGGTCTGAACAGACAGGCAGTGACAAGGAAGTGAGGTAGCTGGGCTAAGAGCCAATGAGAGGGCAGAACAGCAAGGCAGTAAAGGCGTGGGCAGACAGGAAGCAACTCCTTTTTGGTAGCTGCAGAGCTGGAGAGGTAAGGTTGGTGGCTATGACTGTTTCCCTGATCTCTAAGGCTTTCACTCCTATATTTGGCTCCTTGTTCTTTATTTAATAAAGCCTCCTAGAAATCCGTCTACAGTTGCCTGGGGAACAATAACGCTTGCGCTCTCTCTCTCTCTCTCTCTCTCTCTCTCTCTCTCTCTCTCTCTCTCTCTCTCTTACACACACACACACACACACACACACACACACACACACACACACTGAAAAGTCCAAAAAAGGAGCACCTTTGCAAACTAAATGGCTACATACGCCAGTCAGTGTCTAAGCGTGGATGCCACAATGTGCCACTGATGAAGGAGTAACCCCGCTGGGGATTGGGCTGTTCCCATCCCCACCACTCCAGCCCCACCACTCCAGCCCCTTTCTGCCTTCATCCCCTGCATCTGGGAAGATTGACAACAAGAAAAAGACCCACATGATCTGAGATACTAACACTTAACAGAGGAAGGAAGAGCAAAGAACTGAAGGTGATTTCCCAGACAGCCTTCCCCCAGGTTCAATTCCCAGCACCAACATGGCAGCTCATTCACAGCCATCTGTAACTCATCCCAGGGGACCCAATGCCCTTTTCTGGCTTCCTCAAATACTGCATGCGGGCGGCTGCACAGACATATAGACAAAATACCTATACACATAAAACTAAAACCATTAAAAAAAGAAATACTGGCAGAACAAAAATACAAATAAGACCTTTGATATAAAAATATATCAGGAAAATAATTCAGGGTAAAAACATCAGGTAATTTAAGAAGAAAAGAAAGAATTAGACCCACCAGCAAAAACTGAGTGAACTCCGCATACGTAAGGTGTCTTTTCCTTTCTTTTCCAAAATGTAGTTGCACAAATTCCGAATCCCAGTTAAATGGAATATGTTGGTGAATTGTAGTCTGTCCAAAAACTTGTTTAACATCCTCTGAAAAAGAATAAATGGTGATTAAAAGAGAGGAAGTTGGCTTCTTTCTCAGATGTATTCAAATGGGCACTCCTCCTTCTTATTAAAAAGTAACTCAAATATGAATCCACACATTTCATAAAAACTTGGCAGAAACAGGAATCGGAATATCCATGGAAAACATCAAAATATTAAAGCTTACCAAACCAAAAAAAAAGTCACATAAAAAGCTAAATTTTTATCATATTCGTTTTCTCTCAACATACACATAGGATTTCATCTTTAATGACTGTAGTGGTTTGAATGGGAAATGTCCCTCCCAGGCCGACACACTTAAACACCTGGTCCCCCACTGGTGACTCCATGGGGAGGACTTATGGAATTAGGAGGTAGAGCCTTGCTGAGAAGTGCATCACTGGGGGCAGGCTGTGAAGGTCTATCTTTTCCTCACTTCCTCTCCGGCTCTCTGCTTCCTGTGCGTGGATAGAAATATGGCCGGCCAGATTATGGCTTCTGCCATCTGCCATCATTCCTTCCCCAAAATAAGCTTGCTTCTGGAAGCTGCTTTTAGGCATGGTGTTTTATCACAGCAACTGAAAAGTACCTAATACAGAAAACCCAGACACAACAATCATAACATAAGCAAGACAAACAGAAGGCATTATCGAGTTTCTGAAAGGTTTAGACCCTGGTGAAGAACTGAAGCTCACATCCAGCACCCGAGATCCATCTGAGCTGGAGTCAGAGCAGATTTCTCAAGCTCATCTTGCAGTAAAAGTTGTTAACTTTAATCCCCACCCCCACAAGACAGGGTTTCTCTGTGTAGCCCTGGCCATCCTGGAACTCACTCTGTAGACCAGGCTGCTCTAGAACTCAGAGATCAGCCTGCCTCTGATTTCCAAGTGCTGGAGTGAAAGGCATGCACCACCATCCAGCCTAACTTTAATGTTTTGGGGTGCGGGTGGGGGAAGCGCTGGAGAGAAGTTCTCAAATTGTTCAGATAATTTCATTTCAAGTTGTGTTAGTTACTCAATGTCCTGGCTTCTCCTCATCTCTGTTCGCTCTCAGAAGAGGGGCCGGAGTGTGGCTCGCTTGTACAGCACCTGTGAGCATTGGGGAGGGGAGGGGGAGGCAGAAGGAGCATGTGTATATGCACAGAGAGAGGTAGAGGAAGACTGACACAAAATAGTATGCAAATTATTTTTCTAAATAAAGCATTATTTTAACCACTAGTCTCTATCCATAATGAAAACATGCCTTTAGAGGGTAACGAGCAAACAAGTGAGTATATTGGTGAATTTTATCCTTGTTTTCACTTGTCTTAATATATCTGTCAAAGGTGCTCATTTGTATAAGCAAACTAAGCCTGGTTCCTTCTCTTCCCCCTTTTCTCTTCAAAGGAAGCAAAAGAAAAAGACCAACTTCTTGAGTCTTCTTAGAGTGCCAAAATCCTTTGTCCTTGTTTCTACCGCTTCCCCCAGATTTCCTACTTCCACCTCATTATGCCCACAAAATTTTCATTCCGTGTTTTTAATGGAGCCAGAAAACTTTACTCGTCATGAAAATAGCAAGGCCACCATCAGAACATGGTTGTGTGTGTCTGCACAGAGAGAGTAATAAAAATCAAAATTATGCTGGGCATAAATTTTATAAATGGTGGCAAAAAAAAAAAAAAACAAACCTCAGACTGACCATGGTGAGGACAATAAAATAAAATTTTCAAAGTACAACCTTCAAGTTTTCTTAGAGAGAGAGAGAGAGAGAGAGAGAGAGAGAGAGAGAGAGAGAGAATGAGAATAAGGGAAATAACATAAACCAAGAATTAGGATTTAAAAGAAAAAATTGGTAGAGGGTAAGGAAGAGACGTATTCAGAATATCTGTCCCAGAGGCCAATAAAATGAATGATCTGAAAGGCTCCCTGTGCACTGAGAAGAAGTTTCTGAGTTGAAATTCAAATGTCTAGGGCTCTAATGCCACTTTCAACAACAGTCACCTTTTCTTGGGCGCTCACCAAGTGACAGGATTATTCTGATAGTTCCAAGTCCTTTCATCTGAAGCCACACTTTCTTCAGCAGCAAAGTATCCTAGGATAGCCTGTAGCTCCTGTCCACTCTGTGTTCACATCTCAGCACAGAGCAGGCCCAAGAGAGTCAACAAAGGCACCACAGTTGCTATCCAATACATTAGCAAATGAGCAGCCACACGCACATGATAAGGATACCACCAAAACCACCCAAGAATTTGTTTTCACACCGTCAATACAGTTTTACAGCGCAGTAAGTTCTTAATAACAAGCAAGCAAAACCAACTGTTTAGGGCACTTGGGTAAGCTGAGGATTCCTTTCAACCACAGAGTCCATGAAAACTGTTTTAATTCACTAATTCCAGGATAGCTGTCAACAGTATCCTTTCTCGGCCCTCCCTTCATGTCTCATGGAAAGTAAGAGGAGGTACTGAACAGACAGAACATATATAGCTAAGGCACCCAGGCATTTTAGTGTCCATGTGGCCTGTGGAAGAAGGAAATCTGTAGAAAAGAGTAAAAACATGGGCTAAAGGTTTTGGTAACTTTTGAAGGTCTAAAACCTTCTATGTATACTTATATCTACACACACACATATCTCTACATACACATAGGAGTATCAATAAATTAATGAATAAGTTTCCAGTAGACGTCATCCTAACCAATAACTTAATTTTTTTTGCCTATAATTAACTATCATCTACTACTACTTCCTTGAGGTCGTACAAGAGCACAGAACTGTGAACCTTTAACTCCAGAGGTAGGGTGCTTTCAATTCTAGAGAGCCTGACTTTCCAAGTACTGAGGTCACATGCTGAACTTTAGAAACTATGCTACACTAAGATATTGCTCAACCCTAAAATCTGCCAATCCTAGTTATTTTTTAAAAAGGATATTTATGTGTTCCATATGTGTACATTTGTCCAGAATTACTGTACATCTTTTAGTTCCAAATAGATTATTACTCCTTTGATAGCACAAGCCTCATTGTCCACATCTGATTTCCCTTCCTGGCTGGCACAGTGTGGGCAGAGAACAAGTTCTCCCTACGTAGATTTTTAACTGAAGTCAGTCAGCAAAAGTTTACACTGGTTGACAAGTCAAAGACAGTAGTTTTCTGAAACATTATGGTTGCCCTTACGGAAAAGCAATTTCTGTAATCAGTTCCCAACAGTTCATTGGGAGTCGTGCTCTGCTCATCCTGAAGCCCTCTTCCTAATGACCTTAATGATTATTTCTACAGAAAAGAAATAATCTCTACGTTCACTAACACCCCCAAGGTTTTTCTGACACAAGGGTAAAAGACCTTTTTGCAAAATGAGCTTAGTAAGCTATGGAAGAGATTCACTCATCATTAATCGTTAACTCTCCCCTGAAACAGCCAACAAATATGAAAGAAAGAGCTAGGGTAGGCTCCAGACCACCCAGTGCAACACAGTCATGTGCAATGTCAGTCATGCGTAGGCCCTGGAGGACAGAGGGTCACTGCATTGACAGACCTTCCTTCCGTGGTCCATGTGACTGCTAACTCCTTGGAACTGGACGGCATAAACACTAGGCAGCCTTCAGAATGTGACCCGATTACCTGTTTCTTAGCTGCTGTCACACACCAGCTACTGTAAAATGGATGCCGTGGAGAGCTAACTGCAACTCGGAACCAGCAGCGCGTATGAGCACTGCACCCACTTCTGTGGGAGAAATGTGTATCACAGGAGGTAAGGGACTAAACCCAAGTTTAACCCCACTAAATTCAACAGGATCAGGTCCAAGGGCATTAGCACTGGGGGAGGGGGGAGGGAGTGAGGGGTGGTGGGGAGTCTCCACAACAAGGAAGCAGAATTTGAAGAAGGCAGGCACAGAAATGGGAAGGAAAGACTTTTTAAATTCTGATATCGGCCCTGAAGACTGTGCCATAAGTTTATTCATGGGTGCTTTTGCGTGAGTTCTGAAGCAGAAAGTGAAGTTCATTTCTTTTGAGGCAAATCAAAGGTTTGGATACAGCATTTGAGCAAAAAGCCACCCTGAGACATGGCAGATCCTGCCCCAGATAGTCAAGGCATTTCCATGCAGCAAATACTACTAGTTTTAAATTCCTAAGGCTTGATGTTGCATTTACAGGAAGAAGGAAGGAATGTTCTGGGAAGAGCACAGCCCTCCTAGGTATAGAGAGGGTGGGGGAGGCAAGAACTAGAGTCGTGATGTGCCACTTGCCACAGAACTAGAGTCGTGATGTGCCACTTGCCACAGGTTCTACAAAATGTCGCCGTCACTCTCCTGACCTACCCACCAGGATTAGCACTCCCAGTGTGAACTTGCCACCCCAGTAGATGGACCACAGCCAGTGAGGCACAAAGCACACAGGATCCTTTCTGCTCACTTTCCCATATAATGAACTCTTAGGAAACCTTCAAAACTTAATTTTTGTCATCCTAAAAAAAACCAAAAAACCACATATTTTCTCCAAAATTATTTTGAGGGTCATAAGTCTGAACATTTTGTTCTGCCTCAAAAAATGGCTTGGGGTCATTCATTTGCTAAAATTTTCACCTTCAGGTTTACAAACAGAAGTAGTATCTGTAACTAAAAGAATCACAATGGTTAGTGGCATTCCTCCCTCACTTTAGAAAACATGAAAATGCTGCCCAGACAGTATTCTCCTCAGGGACGCAGATACCTTGGTCATTTAACTATTGATTGTTTAAGAAGTCTCCAGGTTTTATGAGGCAATGAGAAGAGTGTACCTCATCTGACAGCTAGAAAATGGAAAAACAAAACAAAACAACACGTATGGCTGATTAAGCTCCACACTCTGGCTTCCATAGGTGGATAGGCTCTACCAAAAAAGACTCCAGGAATTCAACTTAGGACTACCCTATGACTAACCCCTCACCATTTACAGACCTTTCCAGAATTTTCTGGAGCTAAGATGAAGGTGGTTTTTGTTTGTTTTTTAGATTTATTTATTTTTATTTCATGTGTATGGGTATATGGGGATTTTCCCTGCATGTCTGTATAACATGTAATACATGTAGTGGCCGCAGGGGCCAGAAGAGGGCATTGGATCCAGTGGGACTGGAGGTACAGACAACTGTGAGCCGCCATGTGGGTTCTGGGAATTGAACTCAGGACCTTTTTTCTTTGTTTGTTTTTCGAGACAGGGTTTCTCTGTGTAGCTTTGCGCCTTTCCTGGAACTTGCTCTGTAGACCAAGCTGGCCTGGAACTCACAGAGATCTGCCTGCCTCTGCCTCCTGAGTGCTGGGATTAAAGGTGTGCACCACCACCGCCCAGCTAAACTCCGGACCTTTTTAAGAGCAGTAGCCAGTGCCCTTAATCACTGAGTCATCTCTCCAGCCACTAACCTTAAGTCTTAGGGAAGAAGAGAAAGTCCAAAATTTTTCTGCCATTTTGTTGCTTACTTGGTTTATAAACCAACAGCTGAGAACTTTTTGGCATATTAAAAGGGGTGAGAAGGAGGTGGAGGCTTCTCCTGGCATGAAACATGACTCTCAAATCATATCCATGGAGTAAGGTCCGTCAGGCAAAGAAGGCAAGCTGGCCTGGCTGTATAATGGGAGCACAGCACAGGGTACAGGGTACTGATGCTGCGACCCTTTAATACAGTTCCTCATGAGGTGATCCCCAAGGTGAGGAACTGTTGCTACTTCATATAACTGCTACTATTATGAATTACAATGTAAATATCTGTGTGAAAACTTAGTCTTAGGCGATCCCAGCGAAAGGGTCGTTTGACCCCCAAAAAGGGTGGCAACCCACAGGTTGAGAAGCACTGGTTTAGATCAGACAGAGGCATGCTTTTCTAAGCTCAGCTGCTCTTCCTAAAAGTGATCCAAGTGGAATGCTTCTCTCTCACAACACGATCACTGTTATTCCAGTCTGCAGCAAACTGTGGGAAGGCCTCTTGCTCCCATCAGATCATCAAGCAACGGTGAAGTTATTTAAGTGAAGACTACCAAACAAGCTTAAGGTTCTGCTGAGTTTATTTATGGGAGTTTTCCCCACTCTTGATTTTCCAGCTTAAAGTCAGCTACACTTTTCACATTGTAAAGGCATAATTACAATGGGTAGAGTGAGGCTGGCCTCTAAGCCCAACGTTCAGGAGACTGAGGTCAGAGGACTGTAAATTTGAAGCCAGCTCGGGCTACATAGTGAGATCTGGTGTTAAAAGTGGTGGAAACAATTACAAAGTAGCAATTATTTTTCCCCTGAAGATAAATGGTCATACTCCCATAAGTTATGTATAGATTCCCTCCCAAATCCTAGCAGGCTTCCTATAGAAACACAGTAGCCTATGATAGAAGATTTAAGACTTCTAAAAGCTGGTTCACAATAAATTGTTCTTACACACACACACACACACACACACACAAAATCAGTCCCAAGGATTCTACTAACAAGCCATTCACACTAGTAAGCCAGTCTGGCCAGATCAGAGACTAACATAAAAAAGTTAATTGTAGTTTTACATATATGAAATAACAACTTAAAAACAAAATAAGGAAACAATCCCATATGCAATGTCCTCAAAAAGACTTACCAAATTTAATATAAGATATAAAAAAATCTATTCTCTAAATATTACAAAATTTTAAAATAAGCAAGGGCTGTGCCTTACACCTAGAATCCAGCACTCAGGAGACTGAAGCAGATGCGAGGCCAGCCTGGGTTACACAGTGGGTTCTGGCTGGTCTGAGCTACAGTGTGAGACCCTGCCTCAAAATTAATTCATTTGTGACGGGAGAGTGGAGGTACATTCCCAAAGTTGGTGTTAAATTGTCATACTCCCCAAAGTGATGTATAGATTTCCTCACAAAATCCTAGTGGGCTTCTTGAGGAAACAGACAAGTGGATTCTCAAATCCATATAAGAACTCAAGGAATCCAGAAGAGCCCAGGAAATTTTGTAACAGAAGATCAAAGTTGGGTCTCAGTCAGTACCAAGTTACTGCAAACCTAGATTGTGGTTACAACACGGGACAGACTAATAAACAAAACACGGCAAAAACCAAGACCTAGCGTCAAGCATATGTGCTTGCTACCAGTGGATTCCGACAAAGATGACTGGCAAACTGCCAAGAGAAATGGGCCCTTAACAAGGGACAGGCACAAGTGACCTCTGCCTGCAAAAGAATCAAGTCCAGTCCTGACCGCCAACAACTTAAGACAGATCAAAAACCTAAATGTAAGAGCTAAAACTATGAAGGTGTTAGGAGGTAGATTAGGAAATAGTTGACTAAATATAAAAAGAAAAAAAAGACCAAAAAGAAAAGAAAAAACTGGACAAACTGAACATCAAACTTTTGTATTCTAAAGCATACAACCAAAAATGCAAAAAGATAACTTCCAGATGAGGGGTGGTGGTTTAGAAATCATGTCTGATAAGGAAGTCTGGAATGTACAAAGGACTCACAACTCAGAAATAAAGTCAATTCAACTTTATCTTTTGATGATTCTATGTGTGTACATATGCTTGTACGAGGAGATCTGAGGGGTGTCACATCCCCTGGAGTTGAAGCTACAGGCAATTGTGAGCTGCCTGCTGGTGCTGAGACTTGAACTTGGGTCATGTTCAAGAACAATAATGTGCTCTTAACCACTGAGGCATCTCTACAGCCCTAACAGTTCTAGTTAAAAATGAACAAAAGATAAAAGGACAGTTTTAAAATGGGAAGAAGAACTGAGGAGACATTTTTTCAAAACAACATAAACATGGCCCACAAGTACACAAAAAGGTGTTCAACATCATTAGCATCAGGAGGATGAAGACCAATGGCTAACAGTTAACAAGGGCAGTCATAACCATGAGGATATAACAAGTGCTGCTGAGAATGTGAAGAAACTGAAACCCTCCAACACTGCTAGAAATATAAAATGCCACTGTGGACAACAGGTTACAGCCAGAGTCATTGTATGCCCTAATAATGCTATGTCCAAGTGTGCAGTCACAAGAAATGGAAGCGCATGGCCACACACAGTATGTACATGACTATTCATAGCAATATTATTCATTGGTTAAAAAAAAATAGTAACAACCTATGTGACTGACAGGCTAAACAACATGTGCTAAATCCACATAATGAACCATTATCCAACAATTAAACAAGGAATAATTACATGTGAACACGTGGACAAGTGTGCTAACATGTAGGTGAACTTTGTAAACATTATGCTATAAAGTCTGTACTAACAGATCACATAGTCCATGAGTTAATTTATATAAACTCCCAGCAAGATGGCACAGCAGGTAAAGGTGCCTGTCACCAAGCCTGATGACCTGAGTTCAACCACCAGTTCCCACAGAGCAGGGGAGAAGTAACTCCTGAAAGCTGTGCTTTGGCATACACACAGATACACATACACATATACACACTTACATACATACATACATACATACATACATACATACATACACACACACACACAATAAATAAACATTAAAAACAATGCTAAGAATAGCAAATTGATACAGACAGACAGAAAGTGGATTCAGGGTTGCCTTGGACTAGAGGAAACCAAAGAATCAAAGAGGTATTGAGAAATAGCTGACTGCTAACAAATACAGTTTCCTTTGGTAGGGTGAGGAAATGTTCTAAATTTCAAAGTGTTGATGGTTATGCAAATCTGTGACTGTACTTAAAGCCAAAGAATTATGCAGCTAGGAAGAATAAATAGGGGCATTTTAAATCTCAATAAAGCACTTTTAAAAATTAAGTGACTGCTACAGATTCACCTCTGACTAATTGCTACCACCGAGGCAACTGCTTGACTTAATACTCAGTCTTTAAAGTGGAATGGAATATCTGTCTTGGAGAGTTATTTGAGTTGAGTATGCCTACTACAATGTTCTGCACATAGGAAGTAAGGTGACTGCTAAGATGGTCAACTCCAAAACCAAAAGTCTTAATTATACCAACATTTATTTGGGCACCAAATATTTACAGATAATTTTTTAAGTCAAGTAGAGTGTACTTTGGAAATATCATAGCTCATACATCTCTCAAAAGACACCAGTTTGCCTGCAATACTTAAAATCCATCCTTCCTTGAACTCACATGCTGAAATTTTGAATGAAAAGTGATCAAAATCTACGTAATTTTCTATTATGTTTCTTAAAGTATGAAATTAAGAAAGATTAAGAACCTCCACTCTTTACTTTGAAGATCTTTCAAATACTAGAAATATTTAATTGGCAAATTACTTGCACATGCCATTAAGTGGTTAGACTGAATTTGTTTTTACAAATTCTATGGGCTCTTATTCCTTAACCTCCACCACACTATAATCTGAAATCATCAAGGTCTTCACTTATGCAAATTTTAACTTTCTACATCTTTGTTTCCATACAGAATAACTAAATTAAGGCTCTTTAATTTCTAGAAGATTCACTTTTCGAAGCCTCAAATCAGTGAAAACGAGTTTTCCATTAAGATAAAAAAGATTCATCAAGCCATATTATTCCAAACACTAAACCATAATATCTTTCCTATTGATCCTAAAATGTCTACTAATACAATAAATACAAAAAGGATGTTTCTGTTAAACACCAAAGTGAGCCCTTTTCAGAGTCAAGAGAACTGTGGATGCCCTCACCTTCTCTCTGAAGGGTTCCCTGCTTTCTCTAAATCTTAGTCCTCAAAGAAAATTTGTGGTGTTTCTATGAGAAGTAGTATTTCACCTGCTGATGTGGCTAACGACAGCTTCCGTGGACACAGCTCCAAGCACCGCACAGAAGATGAACTTGAACTGGCAGGGTAAGTAACACACTGGACTGAGCGGACACGGACTATCTTTGTCATGTGCCCCAATGTCAAGTTCGCCATTTCAAACCCTTCTACCAAGTGACTTTTTACATTAATCACAGTCAAGGGTCTGAAGAGGAAAGAGGAAAAGAGTCTGCTGGTTACAGCAGAGGCTCACTCAAGGAACATCTAGGAAGAAAATGGATGTCATTAAAACAGTAGGCATGGAGTACTTCACATGAAAAGTGAGTTTTCCTTAAGATCTTAGAAAGTTTTCTATTGTTATTTTGAACACACACATACAGTTGTGATGCAGATCTTAAAAAAGAAAAATGTCCACATGTAGTCAAGCTGAGCTCTAGTGAAACCACATATGATGTCAGCATATTTAACAGTCAAGTATGATTTAAAACTCTTCCAGTTTTACACCTTGAGAGGTATAGAGCTACCCTAACTGAAAGTCATGTGACATTCTGGAAAGAACACTCCTGTAGTGCATAAGACAGGCTGTGGCCTCTATGAAGCCAGTCACCTTCCCCCAGTGAGCCCTCTCACGCCTGGAAGAATGAATGACACCAGCTATTGTTTACCTGAAGTATGAACTATGTTCCCTAGGAGAGCATGTTTAAAACACATTCCCAAGCCTCACACCCAAACATTCTGAATCAGCCCATGGAAGCTGGAGCCAGAGTGTCTACAGTTTTACCAAACGCTGTGTGCAAGCACAATAAGACCCCAGGGTCAGACTCCTGGATAAGAACCCTATTCCAAGATCCCAGGTATCTACAAACGCTCAAGCGCAACACGCCATAAATCGCTAGAGTGATGTTTGTGAACCATGTGGCCAAAAGGCAAAAAGCCAGCAGAGATCTAGCACGAGACACAAATGTCCTTTCCCATGCTCAACTTCAAACAACAGCAAAGAGGCCCATGAGAGGCTTTCCATGTATCTGCTAGAAAAAGTATTTTTCTTACAGCAGACTAAGAAGGTCAGCAGCCTGCGAAGCAAGTCACTTAAAGTGGTGTTTAGAGGCAAGCAGCGGCCTGTGGTCAATCTCCAGATGTGCATGCCTTCATCATCGGCTGTGTCAATTATCATCATCTTTCATCACCAGTAAGGAGCACAACCAAGCAACTCTAAAGCTCCGAAATTTTTCAACAGTATAAGAATCCTAATTCATTCCATAAATGCAAGCATAATAACTATATTGTTTAAAAAAAATTCCTAAGCTAGTTTCCTTAGACGGATGTTATCAAAAATAATTTTCTCACAAAAGCATTACCATACATTTAACCCTACTTAACGGCTTCGGAGCAGATGTGCTACAAAAGCACACCCACAGCGAGCCCATATTAGTATGAAACTGTTTTATTTCAATTAAAATGTCTAACTATCCACCCCCAACATATACCTAAACTGTAATTTTCTCTAAGAACTTCCAATATGCTCTTGATTTTGTTTCCTTTATCCACCTATCAGAGCAAATCTGCCTTGCAACTGTTGGAAGAAATCAGTCATTAGCAGCAAGATTACAGCGAATTTTCCAATTTAGAAAAACTGTATTTTTATCTCTCTCTCTCATACTGAAAGAATAATGGTATAATTTTACTATTTTTAAATGAGCTGTACAGTTTAAAATAGTCAAATTTCCCCACAGCTCCAAGCTTCAGGATTTAGTGTTAGCAGCTTAGCGTTCTATTCTCCACACCTTCCTTCTCATGAACAACTCCCTTCAGCGTTCATCTTGCACACACAGGGGCATCAAAGATGGATCAACAGGCGGATGAACAGATGGACAGACAGACGGTAGGGACCCCCAATCTAATCTCTCCAGACCCTTGTGGAGAATGGTTAACCTCCAGGCCCATGGTTAACTAAGAGTGACTTCACGTGGCTATTGTGATTTACTCTTCAATTGACATTCTTCCACCTTCTCAACAAGCCTGTCCTTTTTTAAGAAAGTCCCTATTTTTAAAATGGAGTGATGAAGTATCAAAAAGTACAATATTTTAGCCATTTGAGCATGGGCGATTCTCCAATTACCCCACCAACTGGAAGTGTTCTCTGATACTACTATCTTTCAAAATTGAAGCCATTATGGCCAATCGTGCAAATCCGTATTTAGCTTCTGGTAAATAGCGAATTTTTGACCCAATGAACTGGAACAGCTTCCGAACAGTGTCTACGCTGACAGGATGCTCCAGCTAGGGCACGTTCACTATCAATGTGGAGGAATCTGCTTTCAAAATCATGCTGTTTTTACCTGGAATCTTAGCCCTGCTGCAATGAGAGGGTGAGCAGGAACCTTCACCTCCACATAAAATCTACTTACTGTAGGACACTAGGTTTCTCTCAACAAAGTAATATTACCTTTATGAATTGCCAGATCAAAAATCAGTGTTAACAAAGGTAGTCACAATGACTTTCCCACTGAGCTTTAAAAGAGATGCCTCAAGTCTCCTATCTTGCCCAATCCTGAGAATGTCCCAGTCTTTTATAAAGTCTGCCTTTACCTGAAGTGTGTGAGCTCCCCTCTGACAGTTCACGTTCCCACACTGTTACCTCTCATCCCTTCCTGCACCCTCCCCTGCCAGGGACATACTTCCTTACGTCATCTGCTCTGCTTGCTGTCCCAGCGTCCACTGATTTCGTGTTTGTCAATACGGGGATTCAGGGACCGACTCGAACCGTGAATCCAGGGAGAGGGTCCCTCTACAAGTCACGCATGTCAGAGTCAGCTAGTCGAAAAGCAACAGTGCAATTAAGAATGAGCTACGTTAGCAATGACCTCAGTTTTATGGGTCTTGCGTAGTGTCCCACAAACACAGGACAGAAAGGCCATGTTCGACCTCGTGTCTCAAATGCTAGCTCAAGCCAAGTTACATAGACTTCTTTTTCCTGCAGGACTTGTCAGGACCTTAATAAACTTGGGCTTTTCTGCTTTATGGCTGCCTAACAGAGTCCGTTCCACATGACCCTTATTAACATGTACAGGAAACACTGAATTAAATAAACAGCATCTTTTGATGTAAAAATTAAAGGACAAAGTCACTGTACTTTCTAATAACAGGGCAAGACTGAACTGGTTTCTGGGGCTTGTTTTGTTCTGGTTTGGAGGCAGGGTCTCACTCTCTCTGGCCAGGAACTTACAATGTAGGCCAGCTGTCCTACTCACACGAGAGGTTTCATCTCCCTGCTTCACACATACAAAGGTCACAGGCAGATGTGCTGGAGGCCTTGTCCCACTCAACTCCCCTGCCAATTCCAAGCATCATCATGGCCCTGAACAGTTCTACTTAACCTCTTCTAGAAATGTAGATTGAGCACATATCTCCCCCCCACTTTGATATACTAACTGGTCATTAGCACTCAGTTGACCTCCTCTTTTACCTTACAGTTCCCAACTGCCTCTCCTATAAGATAAACTCTTGCCCAGAGTCCTGTAGTTAATGTTACAAGGTTTCTCCTCCCCCACAGGCCCATTCACATCTCTAAATCTATACCTTTTAATCTCCTCATTCTGTGCCAAAATCTACCTTCCCACACTCCCTCTCCCCATACTCAAGCAGCCTATTTGAATGGTCTCCATCTCCTCCACCAGAGGTGATAACCTTTCAAAGTGTGCTCCTTCCATTCCATTAGAATGCAAGTTCCATGAGGAGGAAGTGTTAGCTCTACCTCTAGCCCAACACAATACGGACTCAGGAGTTAACAGTTCCATCCATTCACAGCATTTGGGCCAGTGGCTTGAACCACTGATATGTTAAACCCCTCCCCCAAATTCCATCTCTCAGCTCCCACACTCTCTGGGTCTAAACGCCTACATGCTTACTTAGAAAACAATAGGCAGGAACTACTGTGTGAAAAAAAAAAAAAGACCGCCTGTTCCTCCCACGTGGCCCCACAGTCTTCCCTCTCTCAGCTGAACTCTACCCTTCCATTGGATCTGGTCTCTTGTAGAATATTAAAGGACCAGCCTTAATAATATACTTCCCAGGGGCTCAGGAGAGAAACTACGAACAGTGAGGATTATTTTCGGGAAAAGAATCTAAGTACACCAAGCTCTTTGTCCATCTACTTTATTCCTCTGAGATAAAATCCCATCTACACAACTTCAGTTCTGTTCTCATGCCTAGCTCCTTTCTTGCCTGATTTCTCTCTATCTTTATCTACTGTTCCCTCTAAGTTCTATCTTAATTCTCTGTCTTAATTCTGCCTCATCTCGTTCTTTTCTTATCCAGCTAGTACTTCCTGGCTCTTCCTCATCTTCCATCTCATCCACACCTTGTCTCTGATCAAAATCCTCCTTATCCCTCTCAGTTCTCTATTCCTCTCTCCCTCTGCATCTCCTTATACCTCTAAGTCCTCTTAAGTCTCTGAGGTGTTCAGTTATAAACCCAACCAACAGCAATCCCCACCAGAGCTAGGTCACCAGGCTTGAATTCTTATGGGGTTATAAAGGCAGGTAAGAATTTTCCTCAGGCAGTGACTGTCAGGCTTTCTTTTACAACCCAAAATGGGAGTAAAGGAGGAGGTCAACTGAGTGCTAATGACCAGTTAGTATATCAAATGTGCTCAATCTCCATTTCTAGAAGTGGTTAAGTAAGAAGTTAGGGGTCTATTAGTAAGGCTGTGTAAGAAAGGAGGGTCTCACCCTAAATGGCACAAGAAATAAAGCTATCCACCTAACCTAGGAGACAGGTGTTTGACCTTGGATGCTTGATACGTATTTTAGATAAATACACACGCATAGCATTATAAGAAAAATCACTGCAGGAACCAGCTAATACACATACAAAAGCTAAAATATCACCAAGACTTCTTAAGATATGGCTTGACCTTTGAAGAAGTCCTTGACTTTTGCAAGTAGTAGCTTTTGTGATAGTAGCTGAATTCCATGATGTTTTCCTGTGGCTGGCAGCACTGGCCACACACACTGCACAGTCATTCTCTTCTGGGCTCTCTCTCCTTCACACTCACAACTATCTTCTTGTTCACTTCCTCTCTCAAACACGTCACATCCAGCCTATCAAAGGACCCCACAAATTATCTCTTACAAATATACCCAGAATCTGGGTCAGCAAGATGGTCAAGATGGTAAAGGCACTTGACAAATTGAGTTTGATCTTTGGGAGTCATATGGTGGAAGGAGGGACCCGACTCCTAAAAGTATTCTGTGGCGTGGGCATGTATGTGAGCAACAAAACAGACCCAGAATCTAACCCGTCTCCCTGGCCCCACCACTGCCTCTAGTCCTCTGTCCCAGCCAACACAAGATCTCTTTTCTTCTACCCAGGTTCCTGTACTCTCAAAACAAAAATGAGAATGACCCCATTCACCACCAGCCAGCCAACGTTCTTAAAGGAGTATCTTTGTGTTGTTACACTTACATTAGCTTTAAAAACAAGCAGGCTCAACTGATTGATAGTGATGAATGCAAGCTGTCCTTCCCACCACTGGATCTGTTCTCTTCTAATATGGACAATGGCAATACCATATAAATTTCATTAAGATATTTGCTGACAATTTGCATGTCTGCTATATACAATAAATGTCAGGGAAGTATGCTTTAAACATGGAAGGCAAGTTTAGAAAGTACCATGATATAGGCTAAAGCGCAAATAAAAGCATTTAGGACATTCTTTTCTCCACATATATAGAATCACAACTTATTATCTAGAATTTCTCACTTATCCTGACATCCTGTCAACCAACAGGTTCATATAAAATGTTACTTATAAATACCAGATATCAGAATAGAAAACAATGAGTGCTGGGATGTAGATCAATGAATGGCAGAGGACCTGCCTAACATGCAGAAAGCCTTGGATTAAATCTATAGCACTGTAAAAAAAAAAAAAAAGAAAGAAAGAAAGAACGAAAGAAAGAAAAGAAAACATAGTGAGAGCAAGAATAGTGGAGGGGAATTTTCTCACAGGAAACAGAAGATAATGAGCAGGATATAAAAGGAAGAAAACTGGCCTAATCAAGATCTTTTCATTGTAGCAAACACAGGGAATGATTTTCGACAAGAAAATATGAGAGATGTAAACAAGGCCTCAAGAAACAGGGAAAGGCTTTATGGAAATATGACTTTTGATTACCTGTCACACTGTCCATCTGACTTTGGTGAGTGTCAGGCAGGGCCAGGATTACCGATGGCGGGCGCATGGCCACTGCTGACAAACACTGATGGCCCCTGACCCCACCAAACCCTATCCACAAAGAGATGTAGAGCGCATCTGTTCTCAGCCTGTATGAAATGCAAGAATGGGTTGGGGGGGCGGGGGGCGGGGGTGGGGTGGGGGATGGGGGGGGCCGACAAGACACTCTTAAGCCATCCCTGGTTCTGGGAAAAGCTCCAAATGACCACAGTGCAGTGTGAAATCAACACCCCCTCTGTGATCACCACAGTGGACAGAGCCAATCTGGGAAGTCAACATGGAGCCTCCAGCTCTTCCCACCATCGCCATCCATCTCTTCCAGAGACGTACACTATCGTCCAAAACCGCAAAGGGGCCATTCTAGAACAAGGAGCTTCTAAGGGCTAAGGACGTGAACGGCTCAGACAGTTACTCCCTGCACTGCCAAAGAGCCTCATGTAGACAGACAGACAGACAGGCTGTGCATCTGGACTTCTGTTCTCTGAGGACTTTGGGTTCATGACACCAGGACTGAGTAGGGATAGCCTCCTGGTTTGTCCAATGGTGTGTGGCTGCCTGGCCGTTTTTATTTCTTCAAATCTATGAGGAAGTTCCTAGAACTCATGGCTAACTTTTTTGTTTGGTTGGTTTTGTTTTTCAAGACAGGGTTTCTCTGTGTGGTTTTGGTGCCTTTCCTGGATCTCACTATGTAGACCAGGCTGGCCTTGAACTCACAGAGATCCGCCTGGCTCTGCCTCCCGAGTGCTGGGATTAAAGGCATGCGCCACCACCACCTACCATGGCTAACTTCTTACAGCACCTGTTGTCCAAAAGTCCCTAGGCTGCCACATCCCATTTGACTTTGTTTCCCTGAACTAGAAGACAGTTACCCACACCTACATTTGTTGACTGCCCTGCCCGTGATGAATGTTTGAACTTGGATATTAATCTGCAGCTCAACTGTCATATGGGTACCTTAGTACAGTGCATTTATCTTTGCTAGAATCATTTGGGGGTCGATGGCTCAGAAGACCCAGGCCATATATTAATGAGACCTGTAGGGGAGCTCCTAATGGATTTATCATAAAGCAGACAACATGTCATTGTATTTAAGTGATGATATAGGTAATAAATTATGTAAGGACAGGAGTGGTGGAGGGGTTTTGCATTCTGAACCAATCACAGGCAACTGATGGTATAAATAGAATATGGTGAAACACCCTAAAATTGGGATTGCCAATCTCAGATGGCCTGAGAGATGGACAGTGCTCAGCACACAGCAGATGGACCAACAGTAACACTACTGGATCAAAAGACTTCCCAAAGAATAAGAAAAACAGAAACCGGGTATCCTAGTTTGAGGCTCATCTATTTGAATACTTGGTCCCTAGTTGGTGGAATTATTTGGGAAGGATTATGAGGTGTGGCCTTGTTGGAGAAGGTGTGTCACTGGTTTGAGCTTTCAAAAGACTGGAGCCATTCCCAGTGTGTCTGTCTGTCTGTCTGTCTGTCTCTCTGCCTCTGTCCCCACCACTACTTCCTGCGTAGGGATCAAGATATCAGTTCTCCATTGTTCCTACAACCATGTCCTTGGGATGTCACCATGGACTCTAACCTCTGAAACCATAAGCCCCAAATTAAACTCTTTCTTCTATAAAGTCCCTTGATCATGGGGCATTAGCACAGCAATAGAAAAGTAACTAAGACAGCAGGGGGGAAGAGGGAGGGTCCTTTACTCAATACCATTTTTCCAAAGACCTTTGCTTTTCACAGAGAAACCTGATATGTGGTGATGTTTTTCACATGGTCTGGAAATAGGAGGCACTGCCTCAGTTTTACAGATGAGAAAATAAAGCTCAAAAAGCTAAAATAATTCAGCCATCCACAAACCTCATGCCTCTGTCCTTTCTAAATTCATAGCAGACTCTTGTCTGCTACCCCTGCTTCTCCTGTCCTAACATCTGCCCCTGCACTGGTGAGAATCTGGTCTGTTGATTTCATGGGAAATGTCCGTCACAGGCTTCTGTGTCTGAAGACCTGGTCTCCGTTGGCAGTGTTGTTCCAAAAGTTGGTAGAATGCGTATGAAGTAGAATCTCACTGGAGGAAGTACGTCATCAGGGTGGACCTTGGTGTGAGCCCAGCCTCACTTCCTGTCAGCTCTCTGCCTCTTGACTGTGGCTGCAGTTTATGTAGCCACATCAAGCTCCCGCCCCATGTATTATTCCCTGCTGTAGACTGTACCCCCTGGAACTGTAAGCCAGAATAACTCTCTGCTCAACTTTCTTTCAGCCAAGTCCATGGTCACGGTAACAAGAACAGTAACTGATACCTCCTCCACCAGGGACCCTAGCATGGCTGCTGACACCAATATCCCTTGCCAATTTGTCCCTAGGAAGAAAAGAGTGTTATGTATCAAGGAGTTCATTCCTTACTCATTTCACCCCAACCCAGCTTCCTCCCATTTCTACTCAGACTTGTGGAGCAAGGAAGTCAAAGAGGCAACATACTGTGTGGAACCCACTAGGCGATACTACCATAGCCCTGTCATCAGACCAAGTCCCACTGGCCTCCGTGTCACCCCGAGCTGGGGCCCACGGGCTAGTTGAAGGCTCTGGCAGTACCTGTTCAGTGCTGCTCCACTGGAAGTTGTGTGTACAGTGCTGCTGGGGGAACTGGGTGACAGCCCTGTCATAACCAATGAGCACAGAGGAACAGATGCGGAGCCAAAGGTCAATACAATAAACCAATTAACCTATCCTACCTATGGCGTTCTTAACTCCACTTCTGATAGGAAATGGGCACAACTACTCATAGGGATAAAAATAGCAAAGTTGATGGTGGCTAAGTCTGTTTGGTTGAGAACCTGTGCCGTGTGACATCATCTGTGCCCTTCCCACAAAACACCAAGGCACATCCAAGAAGTCTGAACAAACTAGAGACAGAATCCAACATTTAAAATGGGCATTGTGATAATTAATCTTCGTAACAACTTGACTATCTTTAGACTCACCATGGAAACACTCTTCTGGATGTATCATGAGGGTGTTTCCAGAAATATTTAACAGAAAAGCAGGTGACTACTCTTGAATGTGGGTGGCACTATCCCACCCGGAATCTTAGACTAAATAAAAAGAAGAAAATTAGTGGAGTGTTGACATTCAACTTCCTGCTTCCTGACTGTGGACACAAAGTGATGAGCTGCTACATGTTCCTGCCTCATGCTCCAACCTCAGTGCCTTCCCCATATGGACTCATATCTCAAACTGTGAGCAAAAGTCAGTGCTTTCTCTCTTAAGTTACCTTTGGTTGGCTATGTGGTCACAGGAATAAGAAAACTCACACAGATTTGTTGCCATTTCCCTAAAGTACAACCCACATGCTCAAGGGAGCCCAAGCTTCTATCTAGGCAAGGGTACAGCAGGTTTGCAGAAATCTCAGTCTGAGGCACTCATGGAACTTTCCAGAACTTCATAAGTCAGCTTCTTTAAAGAAGAGCTTACTCCAGCCTCAGCACCTCCAGGTCTTCTTCTTCTAAACTTAGAAGATTTCAAGGTTTTCTATAGCTTTGCAGCAAACTTTGATGAAGATGCACTTGCCTTTTGAAATTAAGAAAGGATGCCACTGGGAAAGTGCCATGTGCACAGCATCTGGAGAGGACTAGTTCAAAGCTCATGGTACTCAGAACCATTCAAAACCAGCAAACTGTTGTGTGAGGACAGGGCGACCACAAGAAGTACTGGGTGTATGGGAACTTCCTGTGGTGGGCGGCTTATAATCATCATTCCCCCAGGCAGTTGGAAAGCATAGCTTACAGAGAGGAAAGGGGACAAAAGTTCTTCCTAGCTGTCACCTTCTGTGACTGTGCAAGGAGTCCCAGGACACTGCTGCCCACCTAGAAACCACTAAAGTAAAGTATTAAAGGTAAGCCAGAGCAGAGTCCTTCCTCTGCAAACAGAAAGGCATGTGAGCTCCAGATCCCAGTGTACCACTGTTTAAGAACATACTACTTCTTAAAAGAATGTGTGTGGGCCAACTCAGCCACAAACCCTTTGATCTCCGGTGGTGTCCTGCCTGCAAGATGTGCTGGGGCAATGGTGGCACAAAGCGTGTGGGAGTCACCAACCAATGTCTGAGTTGTCTGAAGGCCCACTGCACAAGATGAAACAACCCACAGACGCACAAGGACCAAGGGCAAAACCAAACACTACTGTTCTTTAAAAAAGGGGGAAGGGGGGAGGAGCAATGAAAAGAAAAAATGAAATGACCCCTAAGACATTCTGCTATACTCACAATCAGTGCCTTGCTCAGCCATCACCAGAGAAGCTTCCTCCAGCAGCAGATGGGACCAAGTAAAGAGAGCCACAGCCAGACACATGCAGAGAGTGAGAGTCCTTGGGACACTCAGCCCTAAAGAGGATGTCTCCATCAAATCCCTCCCATCAGGGCTCAGGGAACATTGAGGAAAAGGAGGCCAAAAGAGTAGATGACGCAGAGGATACGGAGGACATCAAGAAAACAAGGCTTTCTAAATCAACACCATCAAAGCTCACGTGACCTCACAGAGACTGAGGCAGTAGGCACAGGGCCTGCACAGGAACTGCACCAGGTCCTCTGTGTATATACTATGGCTTGCAGTTTAGTATTTTTATGGGATTGTTGAGTGTATAAACAAGTGGGTCTGTTTCTTGTGCCTTCTCTTGGACCCTTTTCTTCTGTTTCTTTTGTACAACTTGAGGTGCTATATTTTATTTTGTCATATCATATCTTATCATATTATTATCCCTTAGAAATCTACTTTCTAATGAGACAGAAAAGGGGTGGCTCTGGATGGGAGGGGATGTAGGGGGAACTGGCAGGAGTAGAGGGAAGGGAAACCATAAACAGGACATATTATGTGAGAAAAATCTATTTTCAATAAAGGAAAAATATGTTTTAAAAAAAAATTAAAAAAAAAAAACATGTTCCTAAAACAAAGAAGCGCTCCCACCACCACGTTCCTTACCAAAAGTGACCTCTCCTTTACCAGCCTTGTCGAACAGCTGGAAGGCCACCATAAACAAGGCATCTGGAGCACACAGGACAGATTCAAATGCTAGAAATTCTTGGAAGGATATTAACCTGCAACATAAAATAAGCAAAGACACAAGTCAGTCCACTGCAGAAAATAAAAACCATACAACTATCCACTAAAGTAACAAAATCAGATGCCATTATCGATCTGTAAAATCCAAATTAACACATCAATACTCAGCATGTGCTCCAGCATCCAATGTGAGGCACTCATACACAGAAACTGAAGAAGGGCGGGGTGGAGCACATGAACAAATACTGACTGCACTGTGACGTCTAATTTATCTGTCTCCTCCACACTTGAGACCTCAATCTTCCCTCGGCACATTGGGTTCTGTGATTAAAGCTGGGGTGCTTTAAAGTGATGGCGACAGAGAGAAGAAGCTCTGTCTGCTGTTAACCGCCTTACACCACATGCAGCCGACTCCTAAGTACCCATTCATTACAGGCAGCTCCTGACCACACACGGAGCAGGGATGCTACACAGGGTAGATCAGGCCGGTAGTGCGGATCAGGAAACTCGTCTGCTTCTGGTAAAGCAGATAGCGTTAGTCTGGGGACAGTATACAGGAAAGATAAATCTAAATGCAGGGACCGATACAAAGAGCAGATTTCTGGCAGAAAATAAAAAGGGGGGACCCTCCCTGTGCAATAGCCCAGCAGGTAAGGAAGTTTGCTTCTCTTCCAGAGACTGAAGTTCAGTTCCCAGCACACAATGGCCTTTAACTCTAGCTCCAGGGAATCCAATGCCCTCTTCTGGCCTCTGTATTTATGTCTGCTTGCATACACACACACACACACACACACACACACACACACACACACACACACTCATTAAAATAATTTATAAGAAAAGCTTTGTGACCAAAACGAAGCCAGAACTGGGCATTAAAAAAGAAGTAAAATTCAGCTGTGCAGAAGATCTGCAGGAAGACTGAGGCAGAAAGGGGGAGAACATTACTAGGACATGTACAAGGAAACGGTAATCATAATTGATTTCTGCCTGGACATTGACATCCATAAAAGAGAACAGTATGCTGGAGGACCAGAGGTAGCTTTGAGGACAAGAAAAGGAACAGAATATTCTCCCAAAAAGAAGGAGTGAGGGAGAATTTCTGAGGAATGTCACAACATGACTAAGCCTATGCTTCAGGAAGAGCATGAAAGGCCAGGATGCCATGACTGGAAAAGAGGAAAAAGGTCCATAAAATGCTTCCTAGGAACAAAGGTCTTTCACCAATGAGTTACATTATAAAAGTCCAAATATTCCACTAATACACTGGGAAAGTCCGAATCTCTGGAGGGGATAAGGAAAGAAAAAGGGATATTTCCATGTTTCACAGAACACTTAATTCTTCTGAAACTTCCTACAGAGAGAACACATTTGTATACAGTGCTACAAAGTAACCTTGGCTGTTTCCCAGAATGCCACCTGCCCACAATAAATGCTACAAAGAAAGGAAATCTCAGAGTATGTTCCATCCAGAATTTCCCTGCCGTTCACTTTCCAAAGCACATCCTTCAGAATGCATGGAACATTCAGGAACAAGTATTTCAAGAGAATACCTGCCCAGAACACTTCACCCTCTGCTCCAGGTCTCACTGGGAGAGACAAGGGGAAGGTGGGAGATGAGAAGGGAAGCAGACAAGACTCCAACATTCTTGGCTAACGTCAGGAGGTCGTCATGAGCGCATATAACTCCAGGAACACAGGCGTCACGTGTACAGAGCAAAAGAAATAACGCATATGGGGCATGAGAAAAAGGCACCTTCTTTTCCGTGGAAGAACTGGGAAGCGCTTCACAGAGGCATGATGTTTAAAACACATATTTTAAAAGCAACTAGATTTTAGAGATGTTTCTTTCAAACCTATTTTGCCTTTGAGGAAACTGAAATGCCTCTGTCATTTTGTACTACAGAGGGAGAGACTAGACGTTCGTCTGGAGAGAGATGGAAGGTCAGGGCAAGAGAGGACATTGCATGTGGACACAGCAGCAGGTGAAACCAGAAGAATGTATTGTACGCACAGAGGACATCATGGAGAGCAAGAGAACAGTCTGAGCTGTCATGCCAGAAATCCAAGTCAGGACACAGACCTCCATGGAGTTACCAAAAAAGAAATCACTCCAAAATTTGAGATTCAAGTCGGGATCATGTCTCTGCTTAAGAAGGAATGATGGGAAAGATGAATTTAAAGGAGGAGAGACCAGACAGGGATGACGGATACCTCAGGTACAGGAGGCCCAAACCAGATGAGGACCTGTGTGAGCAGACATGGAAGCACTGACTAAGGACATCAGCTGGGGCTGCAATGGCCATCGTGGTCAGGAATAGACATCAGAGGTAGGTAAGGGACAGAGACCACGAAGCTCCCGAGCCTCCTAACGTGGTGGCTGAGTGAAGTGAGGTGACGGAAGTACTACCACAGGAAAATGGCAGCATCGCCTGAGTGCCAGCAGTTCCGATGCTGGTGTGGGGGATGAATTGTGTCTCTCCAAAAGCCTACACCCCGGAGCGCTAGTGCGCGCGCTTCCCCACGACAAGGGCTCTTACCCCTGTGATTAGCTGGGATGAGGAGCTACTGGAGCAGGATGGTGAGCTGACTCAGAATGATTAGAAGCACATGCCCAGCAGACAGGGGAACACTGTGTGAAGATGGAGAGGAGGTCATGGTCATGTGCCTGTAAGTCAAGACACAAAAGACTGCCAGCATACCACCAAGAACTAGAAGAAAGGTACAGAACACTCTTTCTCTCTCTTTAATGACCTCCAGAAAAGAACCATCCGAAACATGAAAAGAGAAATTATGAAAAAAATTTTGAAATTGTTTTGGAAAAAAAAATGTTTATTTCTGTGCATTGGTGTTTTGCCTGCATGTCTGTCTTTTTGAGGGTGTCGTTCCCTGGAACTGTAGTTGTGGGCAGTTGTGAACTGCCATGTAGGTACTGGGAATTGAACCTGGGTCCTCTAGAAGAACAGCTAGTGCTCTTAACTGCTGAGCCATCTCTCCAGCCCCCAACTTTTAAGGACATGTGCTTTTGATAGTTTGTTACAACACCTGAGAACCCTAATATAGAAGCTAAGATTAGAAAGAAAGACCTGGGTGGGAAGGGGTTAAAGAAGAGTTATTGAAGGTGGGAATGAAGCTGTGATAGAGGTTCTGGTCATCTTCCCAAGAAGGTTCTACTAAAGGATACCTCTGAGGAGCTGGCCCACCCCTCAACACTCCAGGGAACCGAGGTAACTGTTTCTGTCTGCTTCCTCCTCCTTCCATCACCCCTTGGCCCCTGGCCCTGTTGGGCAGGTACCAGTATCCCTGCGGTTCATGTCCTGCTCACTGGGAGAAAGAAGGCCAGTGGGCAGCAGGAGGTGGGGGTTAATGTACAGAGACAGCAGGCAAGCAGGGGGTTAAATCAGCCTGCAGAGGCATCAGCCTCGCTAAAAGAACCACCATGTGTGGGATATAGAAGAAGCTCTTGTTCTGGGGAGTAAACAAGGCTTAAAATTCAATCAAAAGAGCATTTTGCCCTTCTCAGAATGATGAAAAGCCTCAAGACTATGGGTGTAAGAGGTTCTCCTCCGGCATCTTAATGTCATTTCAAAACCATAACTGGCCAGTGAAGACTGGTATTTTAGGCATGTTACTGATACCAAAAAGGTATGTAATTTGGTAATCCTATTAGATACAAGCATTATACCTCTATGTAGGAGGTATACAGAGGAACCATGAAATCATAATGTACTATTGTTCATCAAGATCATTCTGGATTTTCAAGGTAATCTGACTGGAAGGCCATGAGAATAATTACATAGTACTATATTCACTTACTGCATGGTTTCCACAAACACCTATATTTTCGTATAAACACTGTTTCAACCTTACTTTACAGGTTTAATGGGTATTAACGTGTTACAAGGAAGGATACAAGCCTCGTCAAGTTCAAACCTGGCCGCTGAACTCACTTGCTTCCTTTTCCACCACCCTCAACTGCCAAAGCTTCTTTCACTATGGCAGATAAGCTTTGGAAATAACCACACGCGTCTGATTAAGTCCACGCCAAGTATGTAAGGAGAGGTATTCTACATCAACACTCATTCACGGCAACTAAGAGTAGGATGCAGCCAAGGAACGTGGACGCGGACACAGAAGTCACATCTCATGACCCTGCTCACAGAGGAAGGGAGTCTGGGGGTTTAAATAAGCAGAACTTTTGTCTAGCATGCCATTCGGATTTTCCAGAGCAGCAGGGCCACTGTTCTTCTGGACCATTTATAATGGCAGTAACCCTCCAGCACCTTAAAGTCCAGGTGAAACAGCCCGGACACTGTGTACCACTATAAAACACGCAACTAAAGAGGAACCAGAATAAAAATGGATTGCATAGGGTGAGAAAGTTGGCTCAAGGGTTAAGACGACTTGTTGCTCTCATAAAAGACAAAGGTTTGATTCCCAGCACTCACACAGCAGCTCACCGCTATCTATGACTTCAGTCACAGGGCGTCCGATGTCCTCTTCTGACCTCCTAGGCACTGGGAACTCACGTGGTGCACATGCATGCAGGCAAAACATTCATACACATACAATCACAAAATAAATTAATCTAAAATAAGTCAATTTTAAAAACAAATCGGGGCTGGAGAGATGGCTCAGCAGTTAAGAGCACTGACTGTTCTTCCAGAGGTCCTGAGTTCAATTCCCAGCACCCACATGGTGGCTCACAACCATCCATAATGAGATCTGGCACCCTTGTCTGTGTACATAATAAATAAATAAATATTTAAAAAAAAAACGGATCACATATGAACATGTCATAATGAAGCCCCATTTCTGTTCATCAATAGATGCTAAAAGACAGAAATTTGTAATATACATTGTTATGCTGGGCGGTGGTGGCACCCACCTTTAATCCCAGCACTTGGGAGGCAGAGGCAGGTAGATCTCTGTGAGTTTGAGGCCAGCCTGGGCTACAGAGTAATTTCCAGGATAGCCGGTGTTACACAGAGAAACCCTGCCTCCTGGAGAAAACAAAAACAAAATGTTGTTACAATTTATCACAATTAGATACTGTATCACGTAACAGATAGTAGATGGCTACCTACCAAATGCAAATACCTTTGTTACCACAACTTTTGGTCTTCCCCAATCCCAACTTTGCAACAGATACTCTTAGTAATATAAAAGAACAGAGAGAGAGTTACACTTCAGGAGAAAGGTAGGCAGTAACATCAGAGAACTAGAGACAGGTTACTAAGTCCACAGAAACAATTATTGTTATATTGAGAGAGGAGACAGGAAAAACTTGCTGAAATCAGAGGAAAGATGTGATGGACGGAACATGAGATCAGTCTCTGTGAAGGGCCAATGAGACCGGTGAAGGTCCCAAAATCCGCCCTGCAGCAGAGCTGAGGCGGGGTGATGTATAAATCTGGGAAGTGGCTGACTGAACGGAGGTATGGCTTCTATGCTTCGTCCTCTGTGAGCTGGGCACAGGCGAGTGCTAAAAAACACTGAGATAAAAACTGCCATCTCTGCTCCCCCAGAACTGGTAGGCCAATGGAGCAGCAAGTAGACCAGGAACCAAAGAAGGGAGGCCTAGGTGCAGAGGCACAAAGGAACCGGCTGGCTGGCTGGCGTGCAGGAACTGTGGAGCTGGAGTGAGGACAGCCACGGGGGAGCAAAGAGCTGAGAGTTTCATCGACATGCCCATGTATTTATTCTCCAGAATGTGCAAACAACTTCAAAGGGAAGAGACTCAACGTGTGAGGATGTATTGGTAGGAGACAGAAGAACAAGGAAGGCCTAGGTGACAAAGATGGGTGGCTAGCACCAAGTACTCTTTTTTTCCTCTTTTTTAAAAATTATCTATTTTAGCCGGGCGGTGGTGGTGCACGCCTTTAATCCCAGCACTCAGGAGGCAGAGGCAGGCGGATCTCTGTGAGTTCGAGGCCAGCCTGAGCTACCAAGTGAGTTCCAGGAAAGGCACAAAGCTACACAGAGAAACCCTGTCTCGAAAAAACAAAACAAAACAAAAAAATTATCTATTTTATTTTATGTGCATTGGTGTTTTGCCTATTTTTATGTCTGTGTGAAGATGTTGGAAAACTCTTGCAGTTACAGACAGTCTTGAGCTACCATATGGGCACTGCGAATTGAACCCAGGGTCCTCTGGAAAAGCAGCCAGTGCTCTTAACCACTGAGCCAGCTCTCCAGCCCCAAGTACTCGTTTTTTGGGGGACATTTTGAGAACAGAGCAAGCATCTTAAAATGTCATTAGTCTTCGTAGGGTTTCCACTGCTGTGAGGAAATGTCAATAGCAAAATGCAAGTTGGGGAGGAAAGGGTGTATTTGGCTTACACTTCCACATCACTGTGCATCATCGAAGGAAGTCAGGACAGGAACTCAAACAGGGCAGGAACCTGGAGGCAGGAGCTGATGCAGAGGCCATGGAGGAGTGCTGCTTACTGGCTTGCTCCTGTGGCTTGCTCAGTCTGCTTTCTTATAGAACCCAAGACCACCAGCCCAGAGCTGGTGCCACCCACAATCACTGGCCCCTCCCACCAATCACTAAGAAAATGCCCTATAGGCTTCCCTACAGCCCAAACTTATTTAGCCATTTTTGTAATTATGGCTCTCGTCTCTCAGCTGACCTTAGTTTGTGTCAAGTTGACATAAAATTATCCAGCACATCCTTTGGCACCACAATCCCACTTCTAGGAATTTATTCTAGGAGAAAAGTTAATGAATTTGTACAAGCCTTTACTTGCAGGAATGTTCACAGAACACTATGATACTAGTCAAAAACTCAAAAACAACTTCAACATACAATATGTGGTTGGTTTACTAAAAGAACATTTGTATATACAGTATTACCTAACCACCCAAATGTTATAAACAAAGCCGTGGGATTAAGCTAGAAATCACTTAAACGGACTATGTCGTAACTGATTCCCTTAGCAGAGCCTGCTGGTGTACGCCCGCCACCTCAGCACTTGAAGACAGGCAGGAGGATCTCAGCCTAAGCTTCAAAGGGATAGCTCAGGACAGCCTGAGCTACATGATGAGACTATAGTAGAATAGTATTTTAAGATGTGTTACTTTTGTTCATGTTGCATTTGTTTCACTCTGTGAAGCTGTGTTACTGTGCCTGTGTAAAACACCTGATGGTCTAATAAAGAACTGAACAGCCAATATCGAGGCAGGAGAAAGGACAGGTGGGGCTAGCAGGCAGAGAGAATATATAGAAGGAGAAAACTGGGAAGAGAGATCTAAGATCTAGGAGCAGCCAGAGAAGGAGGAGGACTCCAGGGGCCAGCCATCCAACTACACAGCAAGGCATAGAGTAAGAGTAAGATTAATAACAGAAGTGAGAGAACGAGAAAAGCCCAGAGGCAAAAGATAGACAGGATAATTTAAGATAAGGAAGCTGGCTAGAATCTAAAACAAGCTAAGGCCAGGCATTCATAAGTAAGAATAAGCCTCCATGTGTAATTTATTTGGGAGGTGCATGGCGGACCCCTGAAAAAGAGCAAAAACCTCCAACAACATGAGACACTGTCTCAAGAACCCAGGTCTGGTGAGAGGGTTCAGCAGGTTAAAGGTGCTGGCTGCCAAGCCTGAGGAAGCGAGTTTCAGCCCTGGGACCAACATGGTGAAAGGAGAGATTCTCACAGATTATTTTCTGTCCTCAGCACATACACTCGCACATACCCCAAAATAAACACAGTAAAAAAATATTCCTAAACACAGTCAAAATAACAAAACCAAAAAGTAACCCCATTTTGCTAAAAGTGGTTAAAAGTATATTAGCACAAAGTCTGAAGCATGCATATCTAAGTATTAACTGTAGATCTCTTTGCCATTAAATTTAATTTTTTTCCTTGCTCATGTTTCCTAATTTTTTCCAATGACACATGAACCATACTCTTTTTGAAACAAGAAAGAAATTAAAATTCATAAAAAACAAAACAGCACAAGTCTAAGCCTTGATAAGGGCAGAAGGACTGCATGAGAGGGGCAAGGGGGAGACAGGACTGAAGAGGGAAACCAGTGCGCGAGCCTCATCCCGGGAACTTCAATTACAGGAGATGGGTAACTCTGGCCCTTGTCTTCCTCCCTGCTGGGGCTCATTCCCACCCTGCAGAGGCTGAGACCCCATGTGGTCCCTTCATCTTCGCCTGGCTCCTATCTCCAGGCCAGTTCTGCAGCCATGAGAATTTACGCAGCTGCACATGAGGCTCTGATCTGCTGGAACCTTAGGAACTCTGAGTGTAGACAATGCACCATATCAAAATCCAGTTACCACTTTACTCTAATTCCTAACCAAGAGAGTGCTTCCCAAAAATAACTTTTCCTTATTACCTCCTTCTGTGTGTGTAACACGAATGTTAAATTGGTCTTTAAAAAAAACAAACTCTGTACCAGATATTGGGGTGAAAGCTGAAAGATCAGAGAAGCAGAACAAGACACAGCCACCACCTCTAACCTCACCAACTCCTCAGCCTGAAAGAGCTCCATCCGAAAGGGCTTCTAGCTGAAAGGGACGCTTCTGCTGTTAAAAGCCTTTTAGTTTCTGTCTCCTCGTGCCTTACAGACCTTTCTCCTCCCAGCCATCATTTCCTAGGATTAAAAGCATGTGTGCTTCCCAGTACTGGGATTAAAGGTGTGTGCCACCACTGCATCACTGTCTGGCTCTGTTTTCTCTCCTAGACTGAGTCAATCTCATGTAGTCCAGGGTGGCTTTGAACTCACAGAGATCCAGATGGATCCCTGCCTCCTGAGTGCTAGGATTAAAGGTGTGTGCCACCACTGCCTGGCCTCTCTGTTTAATCTAGTGTCTTGTTCTGCTCTCTGATCTTCAGGCAAATTTTATTAGGGTGCACAATATATCCCCACATGTTGTGTTGCAACAGACGCCAAGCAATTGTCCAGGATTAGTGGCAGAGATCAAAGTGAAAGAGTAAAATCTAACTCCAGAAACAGAGTTCCAAGACCACCCAAGTTCAGGGACTGAGGAAAAGGAGGAGGCAGCAGCAGCAGCAGCAATCAGAATTGGACTCTGTGTATCCAGTAAAGAGCTGTGGACTCCATAATTTTAGCATCTTTCAGTAGCTTCTCGGCTTCTCCAGGTCTGTTTCTTCCCTCTTGGATGTCCATGACTCAGGACAACAGCAGATTATCTGAGAGACGTTTCAATGAGGGTCCAGGGATGATGGTGTGCCAGAGGCCTTGAGCCAGACTAATGACTCACTGCAATGAGTATTTTGTGGATGGGGCTGATTGGACAAAAGGGTACACTGCGTGACACACCGCAGCTCCCAATAAGACTAGGATGAATGAAGAGATGTTGGAAAGGCAAAGGAGTGAGGTGGGTGTTTTTGTTTTGAATTGTTCTGTGGGCGTTTCTTTTGGGAGGATGCTACAGGGGTGAGGGGAAGGTATGGAGGGACTGGGAGGTGAACAGGATTGGGGTGCATGATGTGAAATTCCCAAAGAATCAACAAAGAACTGTTATTTTTAAAAAAGACAGCTGATGGCTAGAAGAGAGAGTAGCAGGACCATTCCAAGAGTTGTCTCCCCATGTCCGTGGAAAGAGCATCACTGGAAAGTGTGTGCGGAGGAGTGGTGTGTCCCCTTGAGACAGTGCATCACAGCCCATAGGCCAAGTTGCTCTACTCAACGGAGAGAATGTGGCCACATCCAGAATCGATTTGCTGTAAGGCATTTGAAGGAGCCTCTACTAGAAGTCACAGCCTAAGGCCCTGTTGCCCTCATCCCCGATGACACCAGGAGGCCTGTGGCTGCAGGAACAGAGGCAGTCAGAAGACTGATAGGGCCCTAAGGTCACCAAGGGTATGAAAATGCCCAAGAGGTCCAAGGAAGCTCACGCGCGCGCGCGCATACACACACACACACTCTTATTTAACAGACTAGTTGATGGTCAGAGAGCTACAGAGGCCTCCCAGCCCTAATTAGGAAAATTCACAGTAACTGTTTAAAAATTGCTCTAAGAAGCCAGCAGGAAGAAGGTGGAAACTAGCCCAAGTTCTAATCTTACCTTTGCCTAGCTGCCCAGTGGCCCCCTTTCTTAGTCTATGAGGGATCTGTCTTCTCTCCCCTGACTTCCCTCTGAAATCTCCTCTCTCGTGTGGGGTCCTGTGGCCACAGGGAATCTTCTCACACCCACCCTGGCTCCATCATGGGCTTGACCTGATCCATCTGGAGGCCAATGTAAATCAGAGCACTACCATACTCAGGTTCAAACCTCGCTGGAAGGTTTGCCAAGGGCCTATTTAAATTCATTGGCTCCAATGAAACCTGGCAGATTACATGCCATTCACACAGGCAGGCTACTGCCTGGCTTTAAAAAGCTATTAAAGATTTTTATTAGTAATTTTACTGTGCTGTTATCATGAATTTGGTCTATAAATACCACCTCTGCATACATCACTACCTCCACATTGGCAAAAGGAGATAAATAAATAAGCTTTCATAACTGTGAGCTTAACTCAGTGAGTGACTCATCCACATTGCCAACCCTACCTATCTGCCCCCAGCCTTATAACTCACTTCAAATAACAGTCAAGCTATTCAGGCTGACAGTGTCAACCAGGGGGGTGGCGTTCCTGTACCTTCAGCATCCTCTTCCATGCCAGAGACATCAAACACTTACACCAATGTGACTGACTCATCTCTCTTCTAGTTCTCCTTTACCAATAATCAACTAACAATAAATGATGTCTTTTACAATGGACACAATTTATACCCATCTGTTCATTCTTTCCCTGTTAGATAACCACTGCCCAATGATCTCAGGGACATCTGTCTCCATATCCATCTAAGCCACATACCCAACATGCTACCTTTCTTTGAGATATAAAAAGGTTCTGATTGTGGCCAGTTTTATCCTAGAAAAGAATACTAAAAGCTTCCTAAGCTAGAGACAATTTAAATTCTGTCTCTACCGACTTAGATGAACAGATATTAATGGCAGAAAATGTCATTTCTAAAACCTGGAACTCTGGGGCTGGAGAGACGGCTCAGCACTCTCCCCTGGCCACCACAGGCACCAGGCATGCCTGTGCGCAAACTAAAAATAAAAATCTTAAAATGTTTTTTAAAAACCCCGAAAACACACCCTATCATATATTATATGCATTTACAAATACTGAAAGCAGACTGATAAATGTTTGTCACAAACATTTTCCCTATATATTAACATCATTTTATGATTACCCAAAGACTTAAGGAAAAATGTACTGATCTTAAATGGGGGGAAGGAAAGGGGAATGGACACTATGAATCACTTATTTTAATTTCAATATTGTCTTTTAAAAGACACTAAAGAAAACAGGGAAAGTAACTGTATGGCCTGTTGGAATTATGATTTATGTTAACAGTAGATTTAAAAAAAAAACTGCTTCCTACATCTTTCCTTCTTCTTTAGTTAAGGCTGGATGAGAAGGCTTCAACTTTATTAAAATGGCAAATGATGGATAATGGGGAGATTAAACCACAGAAAAGCAATCACTCACTGAAGAGGCAGCAGGTGAACACTCTGTCAGGCAGCTCTAAGTGGCCACTAAGATTGCTGATTCTCCAATCTCGGCTTCTTGTCTTGCCTTCCCTCCAAAACGGGAGTGGGCAGGCAGCGAGGGGAGGGCAAATGACAGGGACTCTTATTTGTCTGGAGGGAGACAAACAATGCAATAGGAAGGAAGGACTCAAGGGGAACCCGGGACTCATCCAGCTTCCCACGACCACCGTCTACTGGGCGAATGTTCCCCACAACGAGGCTTGTTACTTTATCAGATTAACTCTGAATAATGGGTTATTTTAAATGCACAGAGACCAAGCAGCATGCAGAGCATGCTCATCAGACGGCACTCCCTGGACTTAGAGCTGGAAAGCTCATAAGGCACCCCGAGACTCCAAGTCAGGTGCGGCTGAAGAATTATTTTCATCATGGAGACTTTCAGTACGAGACAGTTACTTGTGTCTTTGCTCAAACTGCATTTAAAGAAAGTCGAAACTGAGCAGAATGATTTTTGTTGGAAGATGCTGTGGTTGGCAGTGGGTTTTTCTGGGTCTTTGAACTCAAGTAATAATAATTAAAACAATATTCTAGGACAAATAAAAGGTCCCTAAGCACTGGCACACACACAAAGTGACAAGGGCAAACAGGGGTTTTTTGTTGTTTGTGTTTTGTTTTGGTTTTTTTTTTTTTGCATCTGCCAATGGTGAATTCCTATTTTAACACCCTGCTTTAGAAAATATAAATAAACCATAAGCATCAACTGAAATAATGTTTAAATACATGAAATCAAGTTAGACTGACTTCCCATGAGAAGAATTTTTAATTACTTACAAATATTTTAGCACTTTCTTTCATTCAATTATGATTCCTAGGTTTGGGATAAAAGTCTACCAAAATTTCTCTTGGTGTGAATGTCATATAAACCCCAGGCAAAGCAAAATGTAAATGACAGGAAAGACCCCTATCATTTTTAAAAACACGAAGTGATTCATGGTGTGCACAAAAAGAAATAAAAGTACATGGTCTTGAGCCAGAATACCACCCCAAGTCCCCAGCAAACATTAATATCTGCTGTGCCAGCTGAATTCAAATTAACCCAATTTTTACATGTTAATTAAACCAGCTATTTTCTTCTTATTGTATTTTTGCTTCTTAAATAGTAGAGTCTACGAGTGATTCCCAACAGACTTGTTCCAACAACAATGACGTATTCATTTACTTCTATTGTGACCACACAATACAGTAACTGAGCAGTAATTTTTCACAGTCAATTACATGTGTGGTTCTTTATGCTTAAAGATGCTGAAATAATGTGTACTATAGAGCCATATGCCTGAATCTCCAGTCTGCCAGAGGGAGTTGCCTGGGTAACACATTTTCTCTCCAGTTCAGCATAACCCTTCATTGAATATCATTAGGTGTCATTAAATAGCAAACATTAACATGAACTTCAATATACGACTTGCATAGAGTCATTTTACCCCTGTAAACAAGTATTCCATCAGTTACAATAAGCTTAAAATAGATTATGATTTTCTGTATTTAAGAACATGACAAAGTGCCACATGTTGATCCTAAATTGAATTTGTACAAATTTCTGGTCAAATGAAAATTCAGACTGAGTTTCAGGGACAATACTTCTCATCAACATGGTCACAACATCCCATGTAAACAGAGAAGGGTGAAGTATTTTCAATTTTACTCTGTGTTGCAAAAAACTACTACATCTCCTATGAAAGTGTTACATTCGTTTCTAACAGGAATGAGGGAGAGACTGCACTGGCCTACAGCAACGAAAGAAATCTAATGAAGGTACTTAGAAAGCAAGATGTGTAGAAAGAGAAAGCGTGAGATGTTTCATGCATTATCTTAAACATGTTTCTAAATGTACTGAGCTATAATTGACCCCCGAAAATTGCATGCACTGGAGGCGTACAACATATTTTCATATGCATACACATTCTGAAATCATTACCATAATCAAACTAATTTATGTATCATCATCTCACAGTTACCGCACACAGTTAAAATATTTTAAATACTCAAAATTTAATGAAGTATCATATAGTTTCAATTACAGAAATAGCTGGTTTGTGCAGGGTGTTCTAGAAAAATGCCTAAACTAACAGTAGTAGCCATCCTGTACAATGTCAGACCTTTACCCCATGCCACCGTCTATGTATAAAGCATCTATGTATAAAGAACCAGTAGATTTCTTTCTGTAAACTGTCTCAATTGACAAAGACACTGCTTTCAATTGGCCTCCCCCTCCCAAATCACAGAACGATGTTGCTTTTGAGACATATCCTGATTGCACACAAGCTCAAGCCCTCAGCCTACTCACAACCACGACCTTTTCTCTGTCACTGCATCATAAAGCGCCTCCAAATGCTCATCGTTAGTTTTCAAGAACACACAGGGAGAGAATCCCTGAGTGGCTCTGTGACTCCTTCATATTTTCTTACCTCTCCCCAATACAGAAGAAAGCAAGCTTCCCGGCTCCTAGGAAGGGAAGGTGGAGGTTGTGTGAGGCAGCAGCAGTACTGTCCGGTCAACTTGAAAACATGTGAACAGAAAGAGTTACCGGGATAAATGAGTTCCTGCCGCCGGTGGGGACGGACAGCGCACCTGTTACCTGAGGATGAAGAAATGCCACATAGAGTGGAGAGGCCTTGCTTCGGGGGCCTTGTTGCCTGCCACCCCGAATGCTCCAATAACATGCTTCCAACCATAAAGTGAATAAAATAGCAGCCACATGTTTGACTCAGGGGCAAAAGGAAAAAACAAACAGAAACTTGAGAGTAAGTATATATTCCATTTTGCTTTCAATAATCTACTTTGAATGGATGTTTCTGCAAAGCAATTACTAAGAAACAAACTGACCGCAGAGGTAAATACATCTTTGAGTAAAACACAGTCCAGGAGTACAGGAATCAACCAAGTCGGATGGAACTATGGCCATGCCCCCTCTAAATGGTTACACGGGACAAGCTATAGTTTTAAATCAAGTTCAAGCTGGATTGCATCAACTGTAACGGCTGGGAAGGGCGCCCAACAACCTAAAAATCATCAAGAATGAAAAGTGAAACTAAAAAGTCATTTCTGTTTATAAAACTCTAATTAAGTACTTATTTCTAGGTTTTTGCCTAAAGTTCACAATATAGAAAACATTACTTACACTCCACTCCTAAGTCTCATAAAGTTTTATTATATGAGCAAAATTTGCATAAAAATTGGCAAAATTTGTCCCCCAAAAAGTGAATTTTTTCATATAAAATTATGTTTTGTTGCACAAAGAACTTCAACCAAATGTAATGAGAATGTCCCTATTATAACAGGGGCCACCCTTGGATGTAGGCTTTCATTAGAATCATCATAAGAGTTTATTATAACTGTCTATACCTGGGTCTGTTCAAGTTAGGAGCGGTCTCTGTCCACTGATGCTGTGTGCTCCATCCTACCCTGCACTACCAAGCCATGCATTTGTTACCAAGACCCGTTTCTAGAGACCTCACGACAGTACCACACTTTCCTAAAGCTGCAGGTACAATGCCAAGCAGCCTCAGTGGGGGATCATGGGAATTACAAGCTGTGTACTTCCTGTCTTTGCAAAGCAAATTAAGCTCCAAGACTTTGAAGACTCTCCCTCTAGATACAATCATTGAAGACAAACTCCAGCCTTTTTTTTTTTCTGTTCCTGAAGTCAGTGACTTTTCACTTCCTGCCTTAAAAAAATATATAAACAAATCACTGAAGCAAACACACATGAGGATCAGAAATCTTGAACTGCATTTTCAGTCAGCCCTCAGATTCTTTCAAGGCTTGGCTAGTTTATTTTTGAGGTGAAAAAAAATCTATAACATTTAATGAATCTAAAAACTAATTCTAAATTAACCTGAAACATGATGTGTATCCAAAGAGAGGGGACAGATCTGCATTTACTTAACTCTTCTGTAGAAGGCAGAAACCAAGCAAATACGGCCACAGATGAAGGATCAGAAGGGATGTGCCAGTGAAGGTCAAGACTAAAACACCTTCAATGTGCTTCCAAGTCCAGGCCCTTGCGTGGGTGCTGGGAACAGGACAGGAGTCTCAAAAAGAGAACTATACTTCGATGGAGCTAAGTGGACTGAAGGCATAAAAGCACAAAAGTATTGAGTATTTAAGATGTGACACAGGAAATGAAAACTCAGAAAGTATTAGTGGAAACCGGAGAGATGCAGAAGAACCAGAAAAGGAGGCTGAGATGGTGCAGACGGCGAGATTGAAGGAAAGCAGGCGAACACAGTGTGCCCAGAGTAAAGACAGAACGTACTTCGAGAAGGTGTGAAGGAGCGGTTGTGCCGACCCAGGACTAATATTATCATTGGAGACTGCCGTGCTGACTTAACAAGGGCAAATTCAGTCCAGCAGCGAGAGAAACCTGAGGAGGGCGGCTGAAGAATGAAGGAGCAGCGAAATGAATTGCAAAGTGCAGAACAGACACCTCTTTAGAGGAGGGTTACGGAAAGAGAAGCAAGGCAGAAGCTGGCGGGCAGTGGGCAGAATCAGCAAAGGCTGTTCTTCACCTGGAGGAAAGGCTAGGACGATCATGTACAAGGATCCCGAAAATAAGGGAGCTGGGGAAGGTGCCGGCCACAGCAGGAACTGGGGAAGGGATGGAGCAGTGTGGTATCTGTGAGTCAACAGAGATGGGAGCTAACTGAACTCTTTCACATGCCCCTGGGCAGCAACATCAAGCATTCACAGAGCAAGAGACAAAACAGGCTCAGAGAGTGTAGGTCATTTGCCTAAGGTCTCCCGGGTTTTAAGAGACTCAGCAAGATGCAAATGCTGTGCCAGCCAGTGTTCCCTCCATTATGCAATGCTTTTCCCATGAGGAAGATCCATTGTGCTTGTGCTAGATGGCAGGAGTTATCAGAAGTTGATAGATAGATAGATAGATAGATAGATAGATAGATAGATAGATAGATAGATAGATAGATGTGTGTATGTATATATCTGTATGTGTGTATATATGTATGCATGTATATGTCTAAATGTTATAAAAACAGTAAGAACATGACATCAAGAAGAATCTAAGAAGTATTTGTTGAACAAACATGCACAGAGGAGCAATTCTGAAGAATAATTAGTACATGTCATGTTGTGTCCAGTTCTAACAACTGTTTATCTCCTGTGTCAACTTGATTAAGAAATGAGGAGCCAAGATGAAACACTGCTTTGCAGTATGTCTATGAGGGAGATTTATGGTAAGATCAGCGTTTTCCTAGATGGACTTGCTCCCCAACACAGTGTGCATTAGCCAGTCACCCGGGGCTTGAATGGAGCAAACATTTGAGAGCAAAAGAGAAGATCATGGTCTCTTAGCTGAGCACTTGAGCTGGAACATGGACTCATCAAGACTGGGAGTATGTGTGTGTGTGTGTGTGTGTGTGTGTGTGTGTGTGTGTGTGTGTGTGTGTGTGCATGCACGCCTGAATCATACATTTGTGTGCATGTGCAAGTGCTCAAACACGGGTAAAAAAATCAGAGGATGCTGGGTGTCCCTCCTCAATACTTCTTCTCAAAAAGAAAATTGTTTTTTGAGACAGGGTCTCTCACAAAACCTGGAGCTTACAGATTCAGCTAGACTAGGTGACCAGCAAGCCGCAGAAACCTTGTCTCTGCCTTTGCGGCTTTGGGATTGTAGACACCCAGCACCATGTCCAGTATTTTATGCAGGCGCTAGGATTACATACTCACTCAGAACCTCATGCCTGCATGGCAAGCACTTTACTGACTAGACCATCTCCCCAGCCCCAGTGCCAAGAGCTATTCCAACTGCTCACAGGTTCTCTCAGGCCTCCGGCGTCAGAAGGTGAACTACCACACCACCACCAGCTTTCCTCAGTCTCCAGCTTGCACACAAGAGACAGTGGGATGGTTCAGATGCCGTACTGAGAGCTGATTCCTTATAGTAAACTACAGACTCTTTCTTTGGAGAACCTCACACATATGTACATGTGCATATAAGCAGCCTCTCCAGCATGTGTGTGGGGTATGTGCAAAGAGGCGAGAGGGAGGGGCAGCACTTATTAGCTGTCTGTTCCATATGAATAAGAAGCCAGCATGAACATGAATATTAATACCAAGTCACTTATTGAGGAGGAGAAATATTTTATGGAAGGAGACACCCAAGACTGAGGGTGAAAGAGCGACTCCAGAGAGGAAGGCACACGGAGAAGAGACGTGGCCAGGCTTCCCTGCACACCTACCTTCCATGTTACAGTCTGGACTTTGGAAACATATGTTTTACATATGCAAAATGCAATTAAATCCAAAGGCAAAAAAAGAAAAGCAATGCCTAAAAATTGAAAACAAACTGAAATAAATGAACCTAACCTTGTATCAAGTCAGTGGCAAAGTCACACACAGCAGCGGATTACCTCAAATCCTCTAGAATGTGGTATTTTAACCGTATATATTTCATGGAATACAGTCTAAGTACAAACAGCTGAAAAGAAACCTTAATCTTCACTCAATATCTAATTGTTAGAAACAATACAGGTGTTTATGATTTCGAACATCTGCATAACTCAAAGATGCAATCAAGTGAATGCTGCTGGCAACTAGGATTTCCAATGAAAAAGACCCAGAAAACCAAAGAAACAAAAATGCTTTGAATTTAATCTCATCAGTTTAATTCACCTGTGAATTAGAAATATTAGTATGAACTGGAAACTCACCCCCACTCTCTCACTCACTGGAAAGGTCGTAAGTCATTCAAAGTTAATGGCAACCCACTTCCCCGATAAGCTTCCCATAGAACTGCTCATGAAAACGATTAAGAGACTAGCAGGGGAATAGACTCCTGAAGCCCCAACCCTTGGGGGGCTGAGGCATGAAGATCTCTCAACTCTTGCCTTTTTACACTTTAAGCAGATGACCTCAAAACTTTTGTATTAGATTGCAATTCAAGTCTTAACCTCAACAGCTTTCAGAAATCCCGATGTGTACAGTGCATTCTGGGAAGTGACTCACGGACGATTACCAAAGGGAAAGTTACTAAGCACTAAATCCCCTAATGGTTTTTCCCTTCTGCGCTGCTCCAGCACTGGGCCAACTACAAACAGCAGCGGGGCGCTCCAGACCAAGGCGCTGCCATTTGTTCCAGGCTTCTTGCTGCATCCTAAAACACCACAGGGCATCACTCCAATGAGGAAAAGAAGGCCAGTCACAGGGTTTCATAGAGAGCGCCTTCCCATGCTAGCATCATCAGCCCATGGAGAGCCCCATGCTTCAAGACCCACTGCTCAGTGCTGTTGCCTTGGGGATACATTTCCAAGAGGGGCCTTGGGGGACACATGCAAACCAGATCGGTTTTGCTTCAGAATTTCCTCACAGATTTACATTGTTTTAACTGAAGCAACTGTCTCATCCTGTTCTGATACTAACACTGGTAGAGAAACAGATTTGTGGTGAGCTTTATATAGCAGTGGTTATGTTTGATCTCCTTTCTTTTAAAATGTTGTATTGAGATTTAATTATGTTTGGTCCAGAGGAATATTCACATCACATTATGAAAGTTGGTACCCTTCCTGGCTTTCTAACACCTCATCACACTCAGTTCCCTTTCCACCCATCTTTTTAGGTGCCAGGCTGGCACTGTCTCCAACTCCACTCCTCCCTTAATCCTCAAAATGTTTAATATATTTATCCTTCAAATCAAAATAGTTGCAATATACTATTGTATCTCAGGTGCTTCGCACACCAAGGCTTCCCAGTTACATTAACTTCCCTTTTGCTAGGATCTCTTCCCTCATCCTTCCTAGCCGTTCACTCCATGGTCACAACTAGGCTTTCAACATACCAATAGCTCCTCATTCTTAATTTCATGCTTCTATGCTTTGGGGCCATTGTCCTTTAGTTTTCCTGCGCTCTCCCTTGTGCCCCAACTTCAGTAGCTTCCATCCACATTGATGTTGGAGCCCTCTGAGGCTTCCTAGTGGCTTTACCCAGCAGGACTGCATAAAAGGATGATTGGGCCACGGGCCTGGGTACCAGGTGTTTGGAAGGGTCTACCTAGGTTGTATCTAGCCGGGAGAGGTCTTTTTGCCTCACCTGTTGGCATTGTTATAAAAAGCTCTTTTGGATAAAGTTGTGGGCTGGTGGGTTTTGACCCAGGCCCTCCCGAGGCTATCCTGTGGTTCTGTTTTTCCTCTTGTCATCTAGGTATCTCTTTCTGTCTACATATTTCCCACTTCTCCCTGCTCAAGAGCATCCAGGTTGTAAAAGAGGGGGCTGATTCCACACAATTCATTAAGCCCACACCTTTGTATTACTTCTCATTGCTCTGACTCCAGCATCCCTCTCTTTGCCCCTTACAGAAAAAAATCTACCTGGGAGTATCGTTCTGTGATGGAGTGTTTGCTTAGCATCCACAAGGCCCTGTGTTCAATGACCAGCACTACCCCTGCCCCCGGCAAAAAAAAACCAAAACAAAACAAAAAAGCAGAAAATATGTACTATACTATAATTGTTTCCTGTGTGTCCCATACCTGTATGGTCTGCCCCCTACTCTGGATTCTTAATGGTGAGACCTCAACTCTTGCTACACTTAATCTTTCTTATCCCATGCCAGGGCTGGAGCAGCTGAAATTTAAGGCAAACACACAGCTCTACTGTGCTTTTTGAAGGTGGGATTTTTCCCATAGGTTTGTCACCAGCTGGTGATGCTAACTTGGAAGGTCATGGAACCTTAGGGATTGTGGACAGACTACCAAGCTTAAGTGAGTCACTTGGCCAGCCTTGAAGATGGCATCCACTTCTGATCTGGTCCCAGCTTTTTGCATGATGATCCATCAACTTCTGAACAAGCTGTGCCTGGAGCTCCTGTCCCCACAGACGGTACAAAGCAAAGAGATGGCCAGTTACCATACCCTCCCTGCCAAATAGATGCTGTCTCCTGAAACACAAACCTAAATAAGTCCTTCCTCCTCTAAGATGCTTCTGTCACAGCGATGAAAGAGGCAGCTAACACATACACTACCAGATCTTGGGTTCAGTTCTGTGGTAACGCTGAAGTGGGCCGGCCCTCAGAGGGGTTCTGTCCAGTCTTGCTAATCCTAGTCAAGATGGCTCTCTCCGCAAACAGCCAACACCTCAGTCTATACCTCCCACTCATCTATTTCCAAAAAAGAACAACAAAAAAATCAATGAAATCGTAAGTAAACTTCTTTCTAAACCTCACCCATGACCAAGTCTTCAGTCCAGCACTCTAGACTCTACCTTCCTTTCCATTTTTTTCCTAGCTCAGCAATCATCAAATCTCTGGGTCCAGGGACCCCCTTAGCAGTCTATAAATTGCTTGGACTCCAGAGAGCTTTTATTTATAAGGATTATCATAACAGTATCAGTGTTTTCCAAAGATGTTACATGACCCTGTAAAAGGGTCATTCGAACCCAAAGGGAGCAACCCACAGGTTGATAATGGATATATTACATGGTAATATAAATATTTGTTTGAAAAATATCTATATTTTTAAACAAAGGAATTAGTGAAAAGAGCATATTTAATTCTAAAAATTCTTTTAACATCTCAGCGGAAAACCACTGCATTCGGTCTGTGGGGAAGGATATGTTCTATTTGAAGAATATGAAGGACTATAGGCTGGAAATAAGGAAAGAAAGGGTTTTGATGGCCCTTTCAGAAAACTGAATAGACTGTCCCCCTATGTAGATCTTCCAAACATCGGGGACATTTTATTACCACATTTAAAAGGCTACTTTCATTAATGCTATTACCAGTAACATTAGGAAAGTCTTTAATATCTGGAAGTTGTCACATGAAAAAATTTAATTATTCTAAAACAAAAATTCCTTCTTGGAGGAAAAAATATTAAGCGAAAATATTATCGCTGTGGTTACGGTGGGATAAGGAAGAGAACGGACACTCTCTGGCTTGGCATCTGCTTTAGTCCATTCAGACTGCTACAACAAAGTTATGAACAACAGAAACGTTTGTCTCCCCATTCCGGAAGATGAAGGGACGCCAGGAGATTTAGTGTCTGGTGGAGACCTGTTCCACAAAGACACTACCTTCTGTGTCTTCTGCAGAGGCAGGGAGGTGTGAACAGGTTCCCAAGTCTCCCTCATAAGATCACTAACCCCACCCAGGAGGCCTAGCCCCTGTAACCACTTCCCCACAGCCCCACCTCTTAGATTCGCAGCTGTGGGTCGGGTTTCAGCATGAATCTGCGGACACCAACACTGGGGGGCAACACTAGCAATTTCACCATCCTCAGCCTTAGAGACACCTGTTCAGCATCACCAGCGTCAGAAGAAGAGTGGGCTGCGCTTCACATCTCTACAGGAACAGTTCTCACCTCCTGGGCTCTTGAAAAGATCATGGGGCTTCTTCCAGGGGGACACAGGCTACACTGTTGTTCTAGAACTCTCCACATCATTACAAGAAGCCAATCTCCTAGTCTAGACCAAAATGTCTTCGCTTTCCTACCTACAGGATGGATTTGCTCCACTCTCCAGAGTCCTGCCCGTCAGTACGGCCTTTTGTTAGCAGCCCATGTGCAAAAAGAGCTTCTTGTGACTTCCCTTTCCCCTCTAGATATGGCCATTTCTTACTTTGCCCTTTCAGCAAAACTCTCCCAAAGAGGGCTTGGGTGAGGAGGAGGAGGAGTGGGGGAGGGGCACTGTAGGTACATATGAATGAGATGTGAAATCAGTACCTAGTCATTAATCAACACTTTCTGGAATCAAAAAGAAAAATAAGACCCAGGCATCTGACATTCCTGAAGATTTTCAAATGCATCAGCAACATAATACCAACCTTTTTAAAAATCCTTTTTAATTTACAGCTTGTAGACAGCGTCTAGCCACCACATTGCATGCACCCCCTATGATTTCAGACATCAAATATTAAACATGGAGTGAGTAATGCAAAAAGAAAGGGGGTTAATCAGACCTCCACAGAAAGAGAAAGAAAATAACACTGATTCAATGAGAGCGCTAATGAGGCCTTTTGTTTTGGTAGATTAATTTGGGAGTCTGATGACTACGAAGAACATTTAAGCTCCCCGGTTTGACTGGTGATGATTATTATCAAGGCTTTTTTTTTTTAATTAAAGAGATGCCTTTGCCTAATTCTGTAGATTATGAATTTCAGGTGTTTACCTGAAATGCATGCATGTCCACCGTCAGAGTGTGGAAAACGTCCCTCATTAGCAGACAGAAAGGCCTCCCGTACCAATGGGGACTGAACTCTGCAATGCTGAGCAGTTCAGCCTGTGAGCAGCTGATGTTTAAATACATTACCCTAATACTCTTTAAGCACTGCCAATTGTAAACCTCATTAACTCCCAGCATGTGGCCAAGGCCTGGATTTCTTCACCACAGCCTCACAAAGTGAAAACAGGTATATAAAAATGATTTTATCATCAACACGATTACATCCTCCTTCACCCTGGGAAGGATTTAAAAGGCTGTATTTTCCTCACTAAGAAAGAAGTGCTGAGCTCCAGAGAAGCTAACTAACCAGGAGGACCCTAACTAACAGGGATGCACGGATGACCCTAGAAAGGGGAAATAAATGAGCTCTCTTGAGAAAAACTGGGGGTGAGGGGGATGGACGGTTAGTGGACAGGGGATGAGAACATGAGGGAACGGGATGGATGAGCTGGAACAGGGACAGAGTGGGAGAGCAATGAAAAAGATACTGTGATAGAGGGAGACATCATGGAGACAGGGAGAAACCTGGTGCTAGGGAAGTTCCCAAGAATCCCCAAGGATGACCCCAGCTTAGACTACTAGCAATAGTGGAGAGGGTGCCTGAGCTGTCTTACCCTGGTAATTAGATTGGTGAATACCCTAACTGTCATCATAGAGCCTTCATCCAGTAACTGGTGGAAGCAGATGCAGAGATCCACAGCCAAGCACCAGGCCAAGCTCCAGGAGTCCAGTCAAAGAGAGAGAAGAGGGATCCTGTGAGCAAGGGGAGTCAAGATCATGATGGGGAAATCTACAGTGACAACTAAACTAAATTATGGGAACTCATAAACTTTAGACCAACAGCTGTAGAGCCTCCATGAAACTGGACTAGGCCCTCTGCATAAGCAAGACAGTTGTGTAGCTTGGTCTGCTTAAGGGACAGTGGGATCAGGATCGATCCCTGGTGCATGAGCTGGCTTTCTGGAGCCCCGTGCCTAGGTGGGACACCTTGCTCAGCCTTAATGCAGGGGGAGGGGCTTGGTCCCGCCTCAACTGAATGTACCCGGCTCTGCTGACTCCCCATGGGAGGCCTTATCCTTTTTGGAGGAGGGAATGGGGGGGGTGTTGAGGGAGGAGGCTGGGGGGTAAGCAGGAGGAGGGAAGAGAGGGGGATCTGTGGTTGGTATGTAAAATGAGTAAAACATTTTCTTAATAAAGGAAGAAAAAAAAAGAAGGAAGAAATGAAGAATGGAAAAGCAGAAGACACTGCACAGGCCACATGTCCAAAAACCATTTTCTACCTGTTCTGGCACCCCTCCATTCCTCGGGCAGCAGTCCTGTCCCAGGACCGAATCTTTGTTCTCTGACCAGAAAGGATTTACTTGTGTGTGTTGATTATCCTCTCAGCTCAAGAAAATGGAGTAGGGGCTGACAAGGAGGTAGCCTATACCTTTAATCCCATCACGGACAACAGGTTATCCAACACTCCCCAAGTCTGTTCTCACAGAACACATCTTCTCACAGTGCAAACAGTTCTATACCCAAGGTGGAAGGCATGTACAGGTGACCTTCTGTGTCGATGGGCCCTAAATCTAAACATTTAACCAACTATTATAGCTAGGAAATACTCAAAAAAAGAAATGCATCGGTACTGAACAGGGACTTTCTTGAAACTAAACAATATGAGAAAACTATTTGCATAGCATTATATTGTGTTAGCTATTAAGTCATCTCATGATGATTTAAGGCACTGTGGAAAACATGATAGGTTAGATGTAAGAACCACAGCACTTTATAGAAGGCACCTGGGCATGTGCAGACCTTGGCAGGATCCTGTGAAGGTCCTGAAACCAATCTGCCAGGACCATGGAGGGACAACTGTCTATGGAAAACTTAGATGCGATCCTAGCAAGTCAATGAGATATTCCAGCCACCTGAGTCCCCTAATAGGCAGGGTTCAGTATATGTTGCAGGAAGCCAGCTAAACACTCAACCCCAGCTCATCGTAGCCCCACTTAGTCACAAAGTTTTTTGGTCTTAGCTTGCTCTCATGAGATAATTATTAAAAACAAACAAATGTGTTTGCAAAGCTCATGTGGACCAACATAAGATTTCCACCTGGTTCTTAGTAGATAAAAGGTATGAGCTATAGATGAAAATTATACTTAGATGATACACACAGCATAGCTTCCATCCTAATTGGAAGCTACAGTCACCACCAAACCTAAAAGACACATCAGAACCCATACACATTCAACAGCTGGTAGATCATTCACACTGCTCAGTTACATGGCTTACTTCTATGGGAATCTGGGCCCTGAGAAATCCCGAAATTCATCTCGTCCCCCCCCCTCAGATGTGAGGCAAGCCCCCTCATTCAGGAAGCCCCCAAACCAGAGGCTTCTACCCCCAGGCATTCAAAATCTTTTTTCATCTCCCTCAAGGACCTTCAGAAATTGATTAAATCCATCCTTAAATCGATTAAGACAGTAGAACAAAGGAAAATCTAAACACAAAGAATATCAATAGGAATTATGCTGCCCCACAGGAAACCATGCCAACTTCCTGATTCAAACCAGCCTCGGGTGGCTCTCCACAGCTTGAGATAAATGTTCTCATCCTCACCCTTAAGAATGAGTCCTTACATGGTCTAGACAGGGCCTATCTCTCCCACCAAGCCTCGCACTACTGTACCCCAGACATGCTAGACTCACATCTCAGAATTGCAGGGCCTCTTGGGGGGCCTATTCCTTCTGCCCCAAATGTTCTGTTCTCTGTTCTAGACCTATGACTCCTACAACCCACACGTTACTCATGGGATGTCTTTCCTGACCTCTCGGTGGAAATGAACCTTGTATTACTGTCTCTCACACCATGTCTCTCATGCAGGGCTCTTCCTTGTGCTACAACAAATAATCCTCTGGATCTGTCTTAGAAAGACCCTGATGGGACTGGAGAGTTGTTCAGCATTTAAGAGTACTGGTTGTTCTTGTGTTGTGGAATATTATTTTAAGGTGTGTTACATTTGTTTCTGCCATGGAACATTTGTTTTAATGATGCAAAGATGTGTTGCATTCTTTTATGTTGCATTTGTTTCACTCTGTGAAGCTGTGTTACTTTGCCTGTCTAAAACACCTGATGGTCTAATAAAGAGCTGAAAGGCCAGTAGCAAGACAGGAGAAAGGATAGGCGGGGCTGGCGGGCAGAGAGCATAAATAGAAGGAGAAATCTGGGAGGAAAAGAAGAAGGAGCAAGAGAACAAGGAGAGGAGGATGCTAGGGGCCATCCACACAGCCACACAAGCAGCCAGAGAGTAAGAATGAAGGTAAGGTATACAGAAGTAAGAAAAGGAAAAAGCCCAGAGGCCAATAGTAGATGGGTTAATTTAAGAAAAATCAGCAAGAAACAAGCCCAGCTAATACTGGGCATTTATAAGTAAGAATAAGCCTCCATGTGTGATTTATCTGGGAGCTGGGTGGCATGCCCCCAAAAGAGTAAACGAGTAAACAATCAACAACACTCTTGCAGAGGTCTCCGGTTCAGTTCCTAACACATTCACAAGAACTGCTGTCTGCTTCTCACTTCTTGGCACCATGACTAAGCATGAATGTGGTTCACACATATAAATACAGACAGAACACTCATACACATAAAACTATACCTAAAAATCTTTTTTTTTAAGATTCTGAGGATGGAATTAGCTAAAGCCCATGGGGATAGTGCAGAGAAATCTTTTCCTATCAGTTCACATGTATTTGCTTGTATTTCTCAGACTAACTCTGCACATTGATTAAGCCCATCATTAGAAGGTCTAAGCTGAACTACATAGAAAATATCAGCCAAACTGGGCTAGCAAAACTCTGACTCAAAAGCCAAAGCAAAGCAAACCAACCTGAGGCAAGGAAGCACAGGGACCAGTGTGGTTACTCAGGGCCTCTAATTAATTTGAATTATTAACAGCCTCCTCTTCTAATAGTGGACATGGCAGATAGTTCCTTCTCCTGCATTTACTGTGCACACACACCCCTCACCTAACAAATGCACTTACCGCATCAGGGTAGCCATACACCTCTCAGGATAAGGGAGTAAGTTTCTTCTCCCCGAGACACAACCAACCTTAGTTTCTATTCAAATATATTCCCAATGTATCCGCATAAAAGAATGAAAGTTTGATCCACTCTAGACTGGTTTGGGGAGCATAAGCAGTAAGGCAATACTCTGTCCTCAAGTGAACTTTTCGAATCCCCTATTTACCATCTTATGCCTATGCATGATCGGACACACATATGATTAAAATCAGATGTATTATGGGAAGAGGACATGTGCAGTAGAAAAATGTGATGTAATCCATCAACTGAAACAGAAAGCCAGCTGGGCGGGGGTGGCGCAAGCTGGGTGGTGGTGGCGCAAGCTGGGTGGTGGTGGCGCACGCCTTTAATCCCAGCACTTGGGAGGCAGAGACAGGTGGATCTCTGTGAGTTCGTGGCCAGTCTGGTATCCAAAGTGAGTTCCAGGAAAGGCGCAAAGCTACACAGAGAAACCCTGTCTCAAAAAACCAAAAAAAAAAAAAAAAAGAAAGAAACAGAAAACCACACTTACTAACACCCCTTAATAGTCCAGCTCCTTCTCCTATTGAACCCAATAAAAAGAAGTCTCAAACAATAATCAGGGCCCTTGAGTATCTACATTCTTGAGGACTGCTGCTCTCTTGAAGTATATTCTATCTTTTTTTTTTTGGGGGGGGGGGGCGGGGGTGTTGTCTGGGACAAGGTTTCTCTGTATAACATTCCTGGCTGTCCTGAAACTTGCTCTGTACCAGGTTAGCCTCAACCTCACAGAAATCCATCTGCTTCCTCTGCCTCTCGAGTGCTGGGATTAAAGGTTTGTGCCACCACCATCCGGTTATTCTGATCATTTTTACTGCTTTGCTTTAAATAAAGTTTCTTCACTACTTTGCAATCTCTGTGGGAGCTTTTGTTTAAATTTCTTGAATAAGAAACCAAAAATCTGAAAATACTCGGCCCAGACCCGGACCACCAACACCAGGCCAGCCCACCGGTCATGCTTCAAGAAAGAAAGATGGGAAATACAGTTCGGCAGGGTCTGATGACACACTCCTGTCATCTCAGATGATTGCTGAGTTTGAGGGCAGCATCAACTATAAAACAAAACCATGTCAAAACAAGAAAAGAGGATCTCTGAGATGGCGAACACATGTTCTTCCCACACACGAGTATCAGAGCCACCACTCAGCTGCTAGACAGAGCCCCAGGGAGAGGCTCTCAGCACCCACAGCTGACCAAGTCAGCAACTCATGAATCTCTAGCTTAGAAACAAGTGAGCTTCAGCAAGCCGGAGATGTTAAGATGAGAAGGCCATGCTGACCACAGGCATTTAACTCTGTTGCCGACTCCAATCCCAGCTTAGACGGAGGCACTTGCTACCAGGAGTCACTCCTTAGTGATCACTGGGTGAGCCACAAGGTATCATTGGAAGAAGAAAGGGATGTTTTTCATAGATAAAACTGGTCATTGACCAACAAAAATTCTTTACAACTATAGGCTTTCTAATTCCCCAGAGAAAAGAACTGCTGTAGTTGATTACAATACAGGAAAAGGTCAATGGATTAAAGAAATGCCTGTCCTCCCATGCTCACTACAACAGGAGTCAAAACAGGCCAGATGAGGATGTCAACTCAAGCATCTATCAATGGATGAGTGAATTAAGAATGCACCATAAACACCTAATGGAATAGTACTCAACCTTGAAAAAGGAACTCTGTCACATGTGGCAATGTGGATGAACCTGGAAGATACAACATCAAGTGAAATAAGCCAGGCATGGAAAACAAAGGGCACATGTTCTTACCTGTAAGCAGAATCTTAAAACAACAGAATCCATGAAAGCAGAGAGTAGAATGGTGATCACACCAGGCAGGCATGAAGGAGGAAGTATTAAGGGGACTTACGTTCAGAGAACCAAATATTTTTCAAAAGACAGTCTTGGACACTGTGGGGCTACGTTTAATAAAAACACATGTAAACTTGAAAATAGCTAAGGGAGTTTGAAATGTTCTGAATACAAAAACAAAACAAGAACTTAGTGTGATAAATATGTTAACCATGAAGATTGGTCCATTCTGCAATGAGTGTGTACTTCAAAACATACTGTATACGATAAATATTTGTCAATTAAAAATAAATAAAACAAATTTTACAACAAATTGGAAGACTGAGCACAGCAGTAATATATTCTATTACAATTCGACAACCCAGAAGTCCTAAAGAAGGTGTCAGCAAGGCCAGACAGGACCTCTCTCCAGAAACTCTAGCAACTCCATCCTAGATTCATGCGCATGTGGGTGGCTGCAGGCACTCCTGGTTATGGATGCAGGACTCAGACCAGCCTCTGCAGTCACATATGACACCAGGTCCCTGTGTCAAATGTCCCTCTGGCCCCATCTTCAGAGACACTTGTGATGGAATTTCGGTCCACCCAGATGACACAAAGTAACTTTTCCATGTCAATATATTTAATTACACCAGTCCCAAGGTTCCTCCATCAAATAGGCCAAGATATACCAATTCCAGAGGAACCACAAGGTGGTGGGGACAAGGCAGAGGGCGTCCTGCCGAGCGCCTGCTCAGGACTACACAATGGAGTCTCGTCTCTGCCAGGCAAAGGCTTGCTTCCCTGAGACTTGGAGTCATCACATTTTTCTGTCTCCCATTTCTATACCATTTAACTACATGTGAAATTTTAAAGACAATTTGAAGAAAGGGAAAGATGATAGAAGTTATGTCCATAGAGTCATGTTGAAGTTTGTAATTTTATAGCAACCTTGAAATATAAAACATACACTCATGTATGTTCACACCACCTCATCAGCTACAACAGTCCCATGCAGCTAGAAACACATCTTCCAAACATGCAATCACCAACTCTGAAATGATTCTTGAAGGAATATTAAGAATATCATTTCTAAAATAATGGATTAATATAGATAGAAAAACATTTTTGGAGCTAGATAGGATGCATCCATTTAGTGAGTTCTTTATTATTAAGCAAAAGAAAGCTAGCTTGAAGAGAAGACTTAGGAAGATAATTAGAAGTACACATACCCATCTTTGGTTTGATCCACCACACCACTTAAAAGTTCCACAGTCTTTGGGTTGGGCTGGCTTTCTCCAAAAATATTCAAATACCGAGTGACAAAGTCATTGGGAGACATAAAAAATTCACCGTTTTTTTCAATGCTCGCATACTGTTAAAAAAAAAAAAGGAGGGTAAGGGGAAAGAAATGTTATCCAATACATCTGATTCTTAAAAGTATATAGTCATGCACTCAATACTGAACAGGCCACAAACATTCAAAAGATAAAATCACATAGGTTAATACCATCTTCAAAAGGCAGTTGTCATCCACCACTTCAAAGAAAGATTTTAAATAGTCAAAGTTTATGGTCATCAGTAGCTCTCACAGTGTCCCCCAGCCCCGCCCCTGCACACGAGGACATCTAGCAATGTTTGATAACAATGTAAATTGTCATGACTTGGGGAAAGGGAAAGCTACTAGCAGACATGAAATAATGCCCTACAGGGTCTCGCTATGAAGCCCAGGTAGCCTCAAACTCAAGATCTCCCTATCTCAATCTCCCAAGGGCCAGGGTTCCCAGCATGTGCGCTTAATGACATGTCCTTTCTAAAGTGGGATCAATTGTGAAGTATTAAATCCTCTTTTGGGGAGGCTGCTGTGAAAGGCAGCTCCTACACCTTGCACTCTACGTAAGGAAACCAAGCCCCACCTCAGTGCCAACACCAAAACAAAACGGAAGCTTAGCCAGCCTGAGCCACCAAACTTCTAACCAGGGACTCCCAGCCCTGCCTTTCTACTTTAGCCGGTCAGATATATCTTCTTTATTTTGCTCCCATAAGCACTTCATAGAAGTTTCTCCCCACCCCCACCCCCACCCTCTTCATGGAGTCCCAGATGGCTTGGGGTTTTCCCAATTCCTGAGTCCTAGACTGCTCAAATAACTCACTCAAATTCTAACAGTCCCAGGTTCGTCTTCCAACAGAACTCAGGGAGGCCCACAGTCTGAGAGAAGATGACAAACTGAACTGAAACACTACCCTGGAGCCACACAGCATCTTCCATGACACTGGACGCAGGTTTAAACTGCTGCCCTCCTTAATGTCGTCTTACTCAACATTACACAGGGACTTGCTGGCACCAGATTCTCCTCCAGGGTGTTCTTCCAGGACTCGGTCCAGCTTAGGCAAGGGGGACTTGGCTATGTCTGGTCCCTGGGGACACCCATGTTTTGGGAAATGCTGAGAATAAACATGAGGATATGGCATCCTTGTGGAGCAGCAGCAGATCTTCCGATTCCCAAGATAAAAGAGCAAAGGAAGAGGAAGACAAGATACCTGAGAGCAGGGCTTACTAGGTGATTCGAACCACACCAGCAGCCAGAGTAAGGATGGGCACAATGTAAAGAGGTGCAAGCAGACTTCGTAGTCCTGCAATGTGGGACTGCGCCTGCTACCATCTCCAAGTCTTGACAGTCAAATAAGTTTCCTGGGCTCTGATGCTTCCTCTGCAAAATGGGTATAATAATACTACCCGCTCCGTTTGGCTGAACAAACGAGTTCAATGAGATAAAATGAGATAAAAATTAAATAAATTGTGAACAATGCCCACAACATATAAGTACATTTTTGGTTTGGCTGGTTTATTACATTTATGTATGTATTATGCATATATGTATATGCACATACCATGGCGCCCATGCGAAGACCAGAGGGTGACTTGCAGATGTCTCCTTTCCAACAGAACTCAGGGAGGCCCACTGTTAGAATTTGAGTGAGGTATTTGAGCAGTCTAGGACTCAGGACTGTGTGGGCCCTGGAGGTGGAGCTCAGGTTATCAGGGTTAGTGGCAAGCACCTTTACCTGCTGAGCCACTTCAGGGGTCCCTGTTTTGGCTATTTTAAAAATTCTTTTCTTAGGGCTGGAGAGATGGCTCAGCAGTTAAAAGCACTGGCTGCTCTTCTGGAGGACCCGGGTTCAATTCCTAGCACCCACATGGCAGCTCATACCTGTCTATAACTCCAGTTCCAGGGGTCTGACACCTTCACACCAATGCACATAAAATTAAATAAATTGTTTTTTTTTAATTCTTTTCTTTAACCCTCTACTTCCCTGAGTGGCATCTGCTGCTGGTACAGAACCAAATCAAGGATGCAACAAGGACTTGCTTCCGCCAGCAGCTACCCAGTCCTGGCCACTGCCTGGGGAAGCCCATGGGAAGCGGTAGAATACTGTTTTCTAAGTACAGTACAAGAAGAGACAGCAAGGGACGCCACCATCCTTCAGCGACATTTACTTCACTTTGCAGGGAGTGGGAATCTACAGAAGAAAGAACTGATTGTGATTTTTTTCCTAAATGAGGACAAACAAGCTTGAAACAGAAGGCGTATGTCACGGCTAATGACAGCAATCCTGCAGTGTGGTTATACCAAGGTTTCTCTAGGACAGTGATTAATTTACTTCAAAACACAACTTAAGTTTTCTCCTGCTGGCCCACATTTAGATTATTTCCAGTTTGGGTTATTTTGTAAGAAAACCTAAGATAGCTATTCTTTTATATAACATTCCTACAAATTCCTGACTATTTTCAAAAACTAGAGTCCATGAGAAAAGAAATTGCTGAGTTAAAGGACGGGAACTTTCAGGTGGCTGGCACTTATTATCGCTCTGGTCTCCGGAAACGATTGTACCAATCCACACTGCCACCAACGGTGCGGGAACACGCTCTGGCCCCCTTGCAGGGTCACATTTGTTTCAAATACTTTTCCAGGTTGACATTTTTATGTAATTGAGTCTACAGGGCTCTTCTTCCCCCTTTGCAAAACCCTCTGTTACTTTTCTGACCTTAAAAAGCTGGTCCTTTCTCATCTCAAGACCAAATACCAACAGTTTCTTTCTCTCCTGGCTTTTGAGCAGATCTGTATTTACCTTTGGGTTTCAGCATATCAGAGCTTTGTTTCTGCATGTGGTCTGACATGAGGATATCCCAACTGCAGCTTCTGCCACTCAATCTGTTGGTTGCTCCAGACCCACAAACCAAGTCCCTGCCCTCTCCACTCTCTAGGATGCAGGTTTTTCACTACTAAATTATCATATGGTCACCAGAGGAAACACGGAGAAGCAGACCCCGGCTGCAGCTTCAATTCTGACAGGCTGGAATGGCTCCCCGGGGCCAGCGTGCACCGTGGAACCGCCAGGCACACCACCAAGAACGCAGGATGGCCTGGCAGTTCCAATCAGTGGGAGACAGTCCAAGCCCACCCTTTCTTGTCGACCTGTCTGTCCTCGCAAGACAGCAGTGACTCTTGCTCCAACTGCGGGGAGGGCTCTGTCAAGACAGGGCTTTGGGGCTGGGTTCTCATTGTTCCCTCAAATTCCCAGACTGCTGCCTGGCAGGGAAATGTGTTTAAGAAATACTTTTCGAATGAATGAGAGGCTCAGAACATTGTATTACTTTTTCCTGGAGCTTTTCTTGGCCCGATGATTAGCCTTTGAATTTTCCCCCAAATGACCTTGGAATCATTGTCAAGCTGTGGACCCTAAAAATATTGTTCACTGAAAATGCACCATCAAACTGCAGTGAACTACACGACTCGCTCACAAGACAATGAAGGATAATGAAGGTTGGCAAAAATGGAGAAAACTCCCACACACTAGCTGTGTAAGAATAAATTGATGGTACTGGAGAGATGGCCCAGTCATTAAGAGCACTGGCTGCCCTTCCAGAGGATCCGGGTTCAAGTTCCAGAACCCACATGGCAGCTCACAACTGTCTGTAACTCCAGTTTGGGGAATCTGGCACCCTCACAGATGTAGATGCAGGCAAAACACCAATGCACATAAGAATGAATAAATCTTTTTCTTAAGTAGATATATCTAAAAATAAATAAACTGACCAACCATTTTAGAAACTGCTGGGCAATGTCTACTGTAACAGTGCCTAACACACATACCATAGACAGCAATTTCAATCATAGGGAAATCTCCAACAAAATGGATGAGTTATAACACCAACAGCAGCAACCTGATTTATGTCAAAAATGCTATAAAAGCCGGGCGGTGGTGGCGCATGCCTTTAATCCCAGCACTCAGGAGGCAGAGGCAGGTGGATCTCTGTGAGTTCGAGGCCAGCCTGGTCTACAGAGCGAGTTCCAGGAAAGGTGCAAAGCTACACAGAAAAACCAAAAAAAAAAAAAAAAAGCTATAAAAAAAAAAGGCCCAGATGTCACCAAACAGCTGGAAACATATAGTCAGTCGCACAATAAAATACAACATAGTAATGAGAATAAACTAACTCCACCCACCCGAGACAACACAGGTGTATCTACATAAAGCAAGGTTGGGAGGAGAGCTCAGTGGAAGAGCATCAACCTGTGATGTCTGAGACCTGGGGCTCAAGCCGGAGCTGTGCAAGAAGGAACAGAGACAGAATGCAGACTGCGTGGCTACACCTTGTCGTGGAATGAGATCATGAACAGAACTAAGATGCCACGAGAGAAGTCAACCAGCTGCCTTTGGGGCTGTGGGGAGTGGCTAGCACAGGGAGCATGGAACTCTGGGTGCTGGTGCCACTGGCACACTCACGCTGTAAATAACCATGGAGATGTTGCCTATTATCTGTGCACCAGACTCAGACCTCAACAGTCCACATTCTCACCAAGGTATTTTTATTGGCCTCATTTGTTTAGAGGTGACAAAGAGATCATCTCTTAAATAGGATGGCATGTTAATTTGGATACAAAATATAATTTTATTAGGTTTAAAACAAGCTCATCCACCAAAGCAGGGATGAGTCACTTTGGGGTTCAAGTAAATAAGTCAAAGGTTGTCTCTTGGACTCACAGACATAGGCCAACCATGGTAAAAAAGCATGTACCAGTGGTGCTGGCAAAGATGGCTTGGTTGTCCTTGAGGCAAGGAACAGGGGTCACTGCCAGAGGAAGAGACTCTTTCTTCCAGCTGCCTCATCTCTAGAATACCATTCATATCTCTCTGGGAATATGTCTAAGTGACCTGAAGCTTCCCTCTCTTCCAGTTTTTAAGAGAGGTTTTAAGATGGTGAAATACATGCTTAGGAAGGCTTTTATAATTCCTTAAGTGATTTTGTATTTCTGTTAACACCACACTGAATGAGGACAGTAGCAAAAGGACTCTGAAAGGATCCTGTCCCTGTATTGCCCGCTCCACAAGGACAGGAGTCCTGTCTGGCCGGCTCCCCACGAGCTAGTTAATAAAAGCCTGTGAGTGATGACCTGGGTCAGAACCTTATCTGTGTTTGCCAGGAGTCACGCACATCCTGGGGCTGAAAGGCAAATTCTCCTTGACCTTCTCCCAGCCAGAGATTCCCTGTGCACATCAGGTCCTGTCACCTGCCAGTCTGTACCTTGATCCCCGGTTCTAAGGATGGCATAAAACAAAACAGACCATACGAATACTGGTGTTCGATATTGTCTGTTACCAGGAACCACGGGTTTCTTTTTTAATTGGGTCCACCATGTAACAAGGAAACTGTGCTTATTAACCGAAGATGTGTATTACAGCACCCCAGGTGAATTATAATAAATGCCAAACAAAGAAATGTTAGGAAAGTATAGGAAAGTATGTGTGAAAGTGTACAAATAGGACAAATATTCGTTTAAATTAAGGGCTAATCATGTGGGTGTTTGCTTTATAATTCTATTTCTGTTTGAAATTGTCACAATAAAAAGTTAAAATTTGCTGGGGGGGGGGGGGGGCGGGCGGTGGTGGCGGCATGCCTTTAATCCCAGCACTCGGGAGGCAGAGCCAGGCAGATCTCTGTGAGTTCGAGGCCAGCCTGGGCTACCAAGTGAGTTCCAGGAAAGGCGCAAAGCTACACAGAGAAACCCTGTCTCGAAAAAACAAAACAAAACAAAAGTTAAAATTCAAGCATCCTAAAGCTTTCATTTTAATAACAGTCTAAATTGCTAACATAAATGTGGGAATATATACTTCTACATTCCAACTTGCAAAGACAAGAGAGCACAAACGGTAGCCTGCTTACTTAGAAGGCACGAGGCAGAGTTCACCACTCAGCATCCTAAAACGGGGTGGGCGGGGCAAGCCCTATTTATTACAGATCTGCAGTGATAGCTAATGGGAGACGGCAACCGAACAGACAGGTACAGAGAATGACTAGATAAAGCACCGTACAACATCCATAGTCAGGGACAGCACAGGGATTTCAAAGCTTATAGAGAAGCGGCTAGACTTAAAGGCATTTGTGTTACTTTTTTTTTGGGGGGGGGGGACTATACGAGGTAGTATTTTTTTCTCTCCTGTTCAGGAAAATAACTGAAAGAGGAAGAAAAGGAGGAAGGGAGAGAGACAGAGACAGAGCGAGAGAGACAGAGAGAGAGACCTGTGTCTATGCTGAGATCCAAAGTCAGTTTTCTTTATGTATCATTGGAAATAGCAGAAATGTAATCACTCTAGACTCCTGTTTCTGCAGATGACACCTCTCCTCCTTTCCACACTCTGGAGCTCCCCCTGTTCTGTGACTGATGTCTTTGCCATCAGGACATTCATATAGCCAGCCCTCTCCACTATAAAGGGTGGCACAGGCTGGGCGTGGTGGCCCATGCCTTTAATCCCAACACTTAAGAGGCACTTACTTAACCTTGTAAGTTCAAGGTTAGCCTGGTCTACAGAGTGAGTCCCAGGAGAACCAAGGCAATGTACAGAGACCCTGTCTCCAAACAAACAGACAAACAGACCAATTAGTTTCATCAACTATTCCTTCAAAGTATCCCTGACTAGCTAGCTCACTGCCCACTGCTCCTGCAACCAAGAACTTCATCAGGGATTTCCAAAAGGATCATTCTCAAGGTCGGCCACCTCACGGCCACCGAACTAGCCCAACCTCAAGCCCACCCTCCCGGTGCTTGAACTACTCGGAAAACTTCCAATGCCTTCCACCTGTTCACTCTCATTGCAGGCTTGCTGTGAAACCCACCCGCAACGCTTCCGCCTCCCACACCCTGTAATGCATAGCACTCTCCCTGACAGTCAAAGCTCAAAAAAATAAAAATTAAAAAAGTTCAGAGTAAACAAGTTCAACCCGGAGAAGTTCTCTCCCAAATCATCTCCAGGCCTCCACACGGTCCTCTTCTCCACCTCCTCATGCTCTCGCCACAGCATTTCCGCTCCACACAACTGGACACTTGGAGTCTGCTTACTCGGTCTCTTTACCTGCTTGTGCCTGTAAACCTGCACCAAATCTGAGCTTCTGTGAGACCGTCGTTTGCGCATTCCTCTTTTGCTCACCCCACTGAGAACGTCATAGCACTTGATTTCAATCACAAATCTCTTTAAATTAACATGAAACGACAGCAAACACGCTACATAGAAAGTCTTCACGGCATTGAGATTAAACCCAAAATTGACTGTCTGGAGTTTATCTTCCTTCCACATGCAGATAAAACCTTGGCTACCACTTTCCCCAAGAACAGCCTGCACAGGGAATGCTTTACTCCAGCATATTACAAACGAAGTACCAACATTCCAACCATTCTCTAACCATTGCCCCAAACTGGATCAATAAAGATATGGTTGTTCATGCTACTGTCTTTTTCTGGAACAAATTTCATACCCTTCTCTATCTGATAAACACCTACTCTTTTTCAAGTCCAGCTCAAACCCCCTTTCTACACTTTTGATGACCTTCCATAGAAAGATGTAATCGGTCTCACATAATCTCCCTACAAATTAATGCTGTGTCATACTTATCAACCATATGTTGGCTGTTTTCTTATCTACACACAGTGAAATATTTAAGGATAGGAATCATGATTTATGTATCCTTACCAGGTGCCCAACATCTAATAGACAACCTCAAAGCAGGGTGGGTGGATGAGATAAGAGTTTCACTCTTCTCAAAAACATACAGTAAAAAGCCAGAAGGGTGTCCACCTCAACCCTCTGGAACCAGCTTTCTTTCCCCACCTGCTCAGCTCCATGGCTCTCTCTCATTTCCAGGGCTGCCAACTCCCCCACAGCCCGGACACCTAGTATCCAAGGCTCAGATGAGCTGCCTTTCCATCCCCCGCTACCACAGCAGAATCCTTCCTTCTGCCGAGTTCAGCAGAGAGACGGCGTAGACATTTCCCACGGAGCTCTCATTAGAGAGAAAGTCAAGTCAGGAAAACTCATGAGGAGGAAAAGAACACAGTAAATGGGCTTGCAGGATGCTGACTGCTCATCCCAACAGGTCCAGCCTGGCAGCCTCTACAGCACCTCTTTCTCTTTTGATCCGGTTACCGCAACCATCATCTACACCAGACAGTAAACAAGAGCTCCTCCGCGGGCTGAGCCAAGATGGATTTGTGTTGGTCCCACACTATCCAGGCCTAGTGAGGTCACCAAGACCCTGTGCCAGATTCAAAATCCCTTCTCCAAACTGCTGATTCGATTTTCTTCATGGACCCACCTCCTCCCTGCATCATCTCAGACTCTAAACCCATAAAAAACCCTCATTCAAAAGTCACGTAGTCTCCTATCTAGTGCCAAGGATTCTAACCCTGGCTTTGAGGCCCATCTACATAGAAACGCCACCCGGGGCTGTTCAGGGACCTGTGCAGAGCTCCTACCCTCCCTTGGATTTCCTTGGGCCAAGTGCAGCCAATGCTCCAGTCCCTGGACATTAACTTAAGCAAGACATGAATATCAAAAATTCCATCACTGGGGACCCTTTTCTTCCTGACAATATTCTATACTGGCCCTTCTCAGCTGGAAACAAATTTAAAGGGGGGGCAGGGGGAGAGTGCAAGTGTTGGTGTGGGGGTGTGTACAAGATATGTATAAATACCAAACATCCTTACAAACTTAACCTTCTTTCTTCCTCTGAAAATGTTAACATTTAATTTTTCTTTTGGGCTCTTTGTGTTTCCCACATTTGCTTTAATTATCATTTTTTACGTACATGTCTGTGTGTCTATGTGAGTTTATGTGCGCCACATTCATGCAAGTGCCCTCAATTTCCAGAGAATGGCAGGTGGCCTGGAACTAGTTACAGGCAGTTTTGAGCTGCCTGGCATGGGTGCTAGGAACTGAACCTGGGTGCTCTGAAAGGGCAGGAAGCACTCCCAACCTTAACCACTGAGTTATCTCTTCAGCCCATTCTCCCTGCATTTGCTTCATTTAATTTCAAGCATTTACTGAGTCAATCGAAGCATGTCAGGTGTTTGGCAGTGCATACCAGTTAATTTATTGAATGTATTTTTTCTCATTTTCATTATGAAAGCATTCAAACACACAAAGTAGAGAAATAATAGTGCAATAAGGCTAATATTCCATTTCCTAATTTCAAGTTTTTTCGCAATACCACCCATCTCTGCCTCCCACCAAAAATGAGATTTTAAAGCAGTCTCTACTATCAATCACACTGTCATCTCTAGATGCTTCAATCTCATCTCAAAAAAACAGCACTTCTGTTGGCTTTTGAGACAGAGTCTCTATTATATAGAACTGGGTGTCCTAGCACTTGCTTTGTAGACGAGGTTCTCAAACTCACAGAGATCCGCCTGCCTCTGCCTCCTGAGCACTGGTATTAAAGGCATGCACCACCATTGCCCAGTTAAATAATAATTCTTAACCTCAAATATCCTGTCCGTGCTCAAGTTCCTTATTGCTTCTCCATTCCTCAGCACTGAGGGTTATAGCTGGGCCTCATGCATGGTAGACAAGCATTCTTAGACTAAGCCACAATTCAAGTCCTCCTTTAAAAAAAATATGAACACATTTTTCATAAAGAAAGTGAGGTCCATGTAATCAACACTTTTCTGTATCATAGTCAGAGCACATCAAGTTTCTGATTTTTTGCTTTGATGCCTCTTTGCATCCAGATAAAACCTTGGCTAGCACTTTCCCCAAAAACAGCCTTCAACGTGAACTGAAATGTTTTAGAAAGGTATGTTGCAAGCCCAGTACCAACATCCCAACCATTCTCTAACCATTACCTAAAATGGACCTCTAAAGTGATGGTGTTCCCTCCACACACCGGGCACACTTTGATTTGCACATGTTGTCCTTTCAGTGTTTAGAGAAGGCCCTCATATTTTGTTTTTAGTGTCTTTACAAAACAGGCATCTTCTTTTTTGACTATGTTGAGCAACAAAAAAAGATTTGAGACCCAAGGAAGACTTTTGGTGTACTAACCATTCATTGTCCAGAACCACAGTGGGGGGGAGTACAGGAACTAAGTTCTTAGGGTATCTGGGGAACCCCAGGGTCTACAACTATGCCAGCAGTGTCAATACACTGACGATGGCAATGATCAAAACAAAGCAATGGGCTTCTTCTACCCGGGGAGGGAGGACGATCCTCTTGGCATAATGGAGAATTATCAGGATGCTGACACAGAACCTGAAACTTCCTAGGAAAAAAGTCATTGCTATGGACCTTCAGACACCCAGTCTTCAATAGGTAATGAGTCACATGACTCAACCCTCCAAGCACTTTTCAGTTGAACTGTATGACATGAAAGAAATTAAAATATAAGCCATATCCCCATCACCAGAATTCACCTACATGGTTTCCATATATTTTTTCAAAATAGACTTATAAAGGATCCCTTTCACGAATCCTACATTAAGATACGTTGGGGAATGTTTTTAAATTTTCAACAATGAAATAAAGAGCTGTTTGAAATAATCGTCTAAAGTTATAGAACACAAACCAAACAAGAAACAAAATAGATTCCTTTATACTGACCTTCAAAAATATTGGTCTAAGCTCAGCTGGATCTGCTCTCTTGGTTAAAGCCACCTATAAATAAACACAAAAATGTTTATGTTATTAGAACAAAGCTGAGAAATCAAGCTAGCAGGAGGGAAAATAAACTTTGGGTTAGAAATTAGTAGATTTCATTTTTGTACGTAAAGTACCAAATTGCTCCAGTGTGTAAACTAGTCCCCAGATTTTAATGTGGACTCCATGTGGCTTCTAAAATGATAACATTCTGTATGAGAACCCAGAAAGCCCTTAATATCTAGTGTTCAATGTATAAAAGGGGGAAAAAGTTGAAACAGATTAGTGAACACCTGGCATTTCTAAACCACACCCAAGGGTAACTCATGCCTTCTCACATAGGAATATTTAAATATTAAGTACAACCTGTCTGCCAATCCTGCATAGGAGCTCATTTCTTAAAAGTCAGTGAACTTGTAAATCATATTAAGGACCCAAAGGGAACTGCTTCCCACAGCTCCTCCATGAACAGCACGTACACCCACCGACCTAGACAGGCCAAGGAACTTCTCCACCTCTCCCCAGCCTTAATAAATCATAAGTCTCAAAGGTGTGACTATTATTCTTCACATTCTAGAAACTCAAGGGACCGTGGTTACCTTCCACCAGTAAAATTTGACAGATTAGCTCAGAATAGGTGTTGTGCTTAATTCTCCAGGCCACAAAGTCCAAAAACATCACTGGGAAAAAAGCAAGACAAACTTGAACATGACTGCCCCAGGCCAACACAAAAGAACCCTTATACAGAACCAAACAGTGGGCTTATTCAGTGTCCCATCACCCAGTCCTGTTGGCAACAGTGGTCATAAGACGCAGTTCTCAGCAAGCAGAGTGTCACCCCATGATACAACCAAGGCGGGGCCCCTGGAACCACCCCAACCCTGGAACCATGTCCCTATCCGTGAGGAGGAGATTTATGCAAATTGTTCTAAATCCCTTCTGTGTGCTTGCAAAGGCTCTTCTGAGATCTTTAGACAATGGCTTTTCTGTCTCTCCATATGGAACTACCAGAGCTCCTTGGCCCAACACTGTCAGGAATAAATTTACTAACGAGTCACTGGAATGGGAGGTAGTCTCTCTGAAAGCAGCTGGATGGTCACCATGCTAACACTGATACTCTTTCCACTTCAGCTGAATACCTGACACTAACAGTGTCTTACACCCCGAATTAGCTGGTGCCCTTTGCTGTTCAATAACAGAGGGGAAATAAGACCGCTAACCAACCCAGCCATGATTAATGATGCTGCTGACCACTAACCAACCCAGCCATGATTAATGATGCTACTGACCTCCAGGTTTTAGAAGAGGAGGCCCTGTTGGTGGAAAGGTGGAACTGGGATGAACACTCCTAGAAAAGGCATCACCAAAGCCCCCTCTGCCTCCACCTCCAGAGCAGAATCATTCCTCCCCGCAAGGTGAAAAATCCTACACCCACGATGGGCTACTTACCAGGCATGAGAAGGGGGACCCTGCGTAGTATGCTGGCCTAAGTTGCTAGCATTTTTCCCTTTAAAAGGCAAAGAAATTTTCTACACAATGAACTATGCTTGCTCTGTCTGGATGCATGCTTGCACGCCTGCTTAGTTCACTATACTGCGCACTTTGTATGAACAATACCGGGCAGTGCTAGCCAGAACGCACCTCCCTGGCCTGAATCCCCAAGGCACCATAGTTTCCTGATCCCCAAACATAAATCATGCAATGCTCCTAGTCAGAACTGGACCTGTTTGAGAGAAAAAGCACTCCTCACATTGTAACCCATCCAGGGTCTCGGCACAGCAGAACAAAAAGGAGAACAATCCCTCCAGGGGCCAATGCTTCCAAGTCGTGCCCCCAAGAATGTACCCTGTAGTTTACAAAGCACGGCTGGGTCCTCACAGAAAGTCTGAAAGTCAGGACACATTATTGTCCCCATTTTCCAAATGGGGAAATCAAGGTTCAGAGAAAGTTGTGTACTTCCTTTCCCTAAGTCAGATAAAGTCATGTCCCCCCTTGTGTTTGTGTTTTCTCAGTCTCAAGTCTTCTATGCTCCACATTACAAGCAGCTTCACTGTAACCCAGCTTACAGGAAACATACAGCACAAGGATGAAGATCAGCACTCTAGACGCAGTCTGCCTGGCAAGGCTAGGTCCTCGCATGCTGGTACATACCTGTAAACCCACAACTTCACTTCAGAGACTGCGCCAGAAGGATCTAGAGACTAAGCCAGGTTACATAGTATGACCCTTTGTCAGAAAAACCAACCAGTAGTTGTGGGATATGTCTACACTGTGTGAAGATGTTGCTGCGATTGGTGTAATAAAAAGCTGAACTGTCAATAACTAGGTGGGAGGTATAGGCAGGACTTTCGGGCAGAAAGAGGGAAGAAGAAAGGTAGAGTCACCAGCCAGACACAGAGGCAGAAGGACATGCAGGAGGAGAGGTAACAGCCATGAGCCATGTAGCAGGGCATAGATGAATAGAAATGGGTTGATTTAACTTATAAGCACTAGTTAGGAACAAGCCTAAGCTATAGGCCAAGCTTTTATAATTCATAAGAAATCTCCATGTCATTATGTGGGAGCTGGCTCGCATGACAGAGAAAGACTCATTACAAACAGTGAAAAAGAAGATGTTAGTGTCAGACTGGCCTTCCACAGAGTGCAGGCCTGCCCTCTTAACTCACTGGCTGGCCTGGGTTCTCTGACTGGTCTCATTTCCTCGTCTATCCATAAGAAGTGGTGGATAATTGCAAGGAGAGTGCTAAGTACCAACAAGGCCCTAAGCTTAAAGCACTCAAGAAATGCCATCTATCGTCACTTTTGTATTACTTATTCAAGAGCATTTCTATTCTACCATGATCACGTGTCTAAATAACGAGTAACCTATTCATAATTTAGAAGGGAGAAGTAGGAGAGAAAAGGGGAAGTCAGGGTTCTTGAAGACACTCACCAAAGCCCCAACCAAACATCAATTATCGCCTCTGTTCTCCTAGCCTACATAAAGCTACTCTTGAAAAGAGACCCAAAGCCGCAGGTGTGGTAAGTGGTGAACGATCTCACGCAGGAATTCGCCTGAGACTGAGACCCATTGATATCTGTACCATTCTTAAGCATAAAGACCCATGGAACCAGAAGATCATTTCTTCAAACTTAGCACCAGCCTCCTGGCCTCATGTGTACTCACCCCATCAACTGCCCACTCAGCAAACACTCGGTGGCTATTTGGAATTTCCATTTTGGCTTCTGCTCACATCCCATGTCATCCACTGCAAAGCAGGAGCAATCCCACTGGCGACCACATAAAGTCGCACTGAGACCTACAATGACCTGAAGGTGCACTGAGATAGATGAGTCTCCCTGGTGACAAATCCACTACCCAAGAAGATATGTGGTGGGAAAAGTCAGCCAGAGAAATGGAGCTGTCTTCTTTTTTAAGTCAACACAGGACAGCTGATCAGTATGCATGTTTTAGTTATAATCGAAAAGCCTGGAGGTTTTAAACCTAGCTTATTCTTGGGCTTCAGAAGACTTGTCAAACTTAAGATAGTTTCCAGATGGCTCACCTCTGTACATACACACATTTGGGTGTGTGCCTCTTACATAATAACATGTAAATGTAAATATGTACAAGCAAAGTACGATTCCTTTAATTACTTGATGTCATCATTGCTTATCATTATCTTATTCTTTATCGTCTGTACTGAAAGACTGAAGTGTAATAGAGTCTAACATTACAACAAAAATTGTACTATGTTTTACATAAATGATGTAATGCATTTCCAAATCTAAGAAAGGGGTTCTTTGCGAGTGACTATGAAATATCATTTGATATTTAAATCAGCACTATAGAGAATGTTGTACTCAATCAGATTACATGTTACAACAGTTCCAAACTTAAGAGCTAAAACAGAAGCAACCGGCTGCATGGCTGTTGCTCCCACACACTGGGAAAGGTCTACTAGGATTAACTTAGACTGGAAATTTCAAGTCCGTGCTTTGAGATGGTAAAATTCGAGAGTCACTAAATATACAATACACTTTAACAAGATAAACACTAGTTATACCCATGTGACTAGCTCACCAATAGCATTCATAAAACATACACAAACCAGGTTAAAAAAATTTTAAGAAAATAGTAATATAAAAACATAACTTTAGGAACTAGTTTTTTCATAAAGGGAATGAAAATATAACAGGAAGAGCCAGAAAGGTGTCGTTCAGAACAAATAAACTCTCTCATTCTAACAGGCATCAGAGTTGCCAATGGCAGGGGGAAGATTCCTACGCATACGAGTATTTTTTTAAGTCAGCTTGCTTACCCTGGAATCAAGCCACAGTACCAAGCTCATTACTTTCACAAGTTGCAGAGGCACATAGTTGTGCTCTCAAAATAGTTGGTAGGTGTGACAGATGGCAGTAGGGACAAATAAAAAACCCAACATAGCTGGGTATGGTAATCCCAGCCTTGGGAGGTAGAGTCGGGAGATGAGGGCAAGTTCAAGACCCTATTCATCACCGAGTAAGTTTGCCTGAGAACACCTTGAGATGGAGGAGAGCCTGTATTAGGAGGCCAAGAAAGAAAAGGAGGGAGATAAAATTGGGTCACTCCTCTCAGGAGGCTCTGAAGATGTGAGACCTGGTTGGACCTCCCTGGGGGCTTCCTCAGATCCCCAGCCTCTGCAAAGACCTTAAGGGGCTCCTCAACTGATGAGAGTCTCGGTGAGTGAGACATCAGATCTATACTGGTGGCTCCCTTCAGATCAGTGGTTCTCGAAGTACTGAGCCTGGGCATTTGCACTCACATGTACATACCCATATGCAGACGCACACACATACACATAACTAAAGTATTTTTGAAAAAAAAAAATGAAAGGAGCATTCAAGAGCAAAAAGAACTTTTTAGGCTCCTGAATTCAGAATCTCAGGAATGCATATATTATTGTTTGAATACAAAATTTCTCCCACAAGCTGCATGTTTGAAGACTTGGTCCCAGTTAGTGGTGGAGCTATTTGGGGGTGAGGGGTGTCTAGTTGGAGGAAGTGTCAGGGGGAGCAGAAATTTATTGCCTGGGCCTTCTTCCTGTCAGGTGTTTGATTCCTGACAAGCCCCCACCTCAACAGCCAAGAGCACCCCCCCCACCTCATACCTTCCCCAGGATGGGCTAGATTCCTTTGAACCCTGGGTTAAGGTAATTCTTCCCTCCCTAAGCTGCTTTAGCTAGGTATATAGTGACAGTGATGAGAAAAATAACAAATCTAAATTATCTTTAAAACTATAAGCTGAGTGGTAGTGAGTAGCACATGCCTTTAATCCAGCACTCAGGAGGCAAAGGCAGGGATCTCTATGAGTTCAAGGCCAGCCTGGTCTACAGAGAGAGAGTTCCAGGACAGCCAAGACTACACAGAGAAATGCTGTCTCAAAAAAATCAAAAAGAAAAAAGAAAAGAAAGAAGAGAAAAATTATAAAAATAACAAAAAATAGCATATTTTAAAAACTATCCAAAAAATAACAATGGGTGGATTCGCAGAGCCCCTGGCTTGACCCCAGCCTCGACCTCCCCACACAGTACAGCTCTCCTTCAACAGATCTCCCAACTCACTTCCCCAACACGAGAGATCTCTGAAAGTCAAAACAATCACAGGCTTGCTTATCCAAAAGATTACCTGAAATGATTATTTATCTTTGATAGGTTAAAAACCAGAAAAGGTAACTCACCAAAAGCAGGCCATCATGTGTGCATGTGAAAGCCAGCATGGGGTAGGTAACAAGAAAGGAAACAGGAGAACCAGTGTAAGAGCACCTAAACCCTGGTGGAAAGTGCTCTTGGTGTCACCTAGGAACTCAGCAGCTGCAGCCCACATTCTTTCTCCATCTTCCTGTATGGCCAACTACATATCAAACATTACATTTCTCAGAATCCTTTGCAGCTATATGGCCCAGGGCCTGTCAATCAGAAGAACTGTGGAGGGATTTGCAAGGAAAAGACTTGAAGGCTTGGGCCACCACACTCTCACTGCTTCTGCTAGCAGACACCTCTGTTCAAAGTGACTGGTTTTCCTGTGACACTGTCCTGGCCTCCCACATCGTTCATAGCATGTCCTCCAAAACACCCCTCACTTGGCAGGAGACAACCTGACTGCAGAGGAGGCCACTGCTCCCTTGGTGGCCTGCTCTGCTGTGAGGCTCTGGAAGTCATTCCTAAGAGCTCAACCTCAAGTCTGTTTCTTCACCTACCCAACAAATTCTATAAGCCATTTAATAGCCTGTAATAAATCTCCCTCTGCTGAAACCAGCCAGAGAGGATTCTGTTCCCCGCAAGTCAACCTTGACTGATACAATCAGTTATTGCAAAAGAAAGTTTGGAATTCCCTAAAACCACAGTTACCATTGCCTTGAGGGAAGAAAGAGGGTGTCTCATCAAATTTACAAAAATCATTTCTTACTGGAGTCACCGAATCACTCGCTTGAGCGTTATGTTACGTTTCCTTGGGTTCTCATAAGTGAAGAGCTGTAATTATACAAGAAGTGACTGAGGTATAAATCGGCATACAGACAAAATGCCGAGTGAAGCATTCTCCCAACCACAACAGTTCTGGGCAATCAACTCTCAAAGGTTCCTATCACTCAACAATTCACTTCCAAAGCACCCGAGGGCCCACAGGGTAATTAACAGGCAGGTCACTTCAGAGTGCTGCAGATGTTCATCAGAACAGCTCCATAACTTGTGACTGTGCTGTGGCAGACAAACATTAACCAACTCTAGACCACCGAGATTAAAAATCTGGTATTAAGATGCCAAGTGTTACGGGTAAGCACACTCAATGGTGGTGTTTCAGCTGTGGGTTCTGTTACGCCAAAAAGGCTTTAAACACACTTTCAACTCTCCCATCGTCATTAAGCTGAAACTTGCATTCCAGCAAATGTTCCCTGGAGGAAAAACTGACAAGAGACACTCTGAATATTTTCTAAAACACACACCTTTCTATTTACATGTTCCTGCCTTATAGAGACGAGGAATAGCTGCTAGTATTGCCAGGAGTCCACAGCAGAAGTCAGGGAGAAAACCTGGAGCCGCAGCCAGGCCTAATGACCTCAGGCCAGTCCGTTAACATCTCTGCGTTTGAAATCTGCGCTTAGGAAGTGAGCAAATGATAAGAAACCCTACCTTCTCCCTTTCATATGCCTGCCTCAGAGCCAATTAGAATGAAGAAAATGTATCCTCAAAATCTTCAGCTGTTACTGCTGGCAAGGATTAGTATCAGCTGCTGCCAAACAAAACAAGCTGATAACAAGACTTCAGGACACCTCCGCTCCCAGATACAAATGGAAGGTAACAGGGCCCAATGCCCTGAACTCAGACCTAGATAACAAAAGATGATACGCTAAAGAGAAAAACAGTTCACATAGAATGCTTTTGGAGGGCTGGGAGCACAGTTCCTTCCGGTGGTAGACTGCGTGACTATCGTCCACTAGCTCTGCTCCCAGCTCTGCACAAGCTGGGAATTGTGGCTCACACATAGAACCTCAGCACTGGGAAGAGGGACGAGGACCAGAAGTTCAAGGTCACCTTCAACTACACTGTGAGCTCAAGGCTAACATGGGCTACAATGACCCTGTCATAAATAAATAAACAGAGTGCTATATGGAATGTCTGCTGTCTCCTGAGGAAAGCTGGAGAATCAGCCATGACCAAAGAGCTACCAACAATACCCTCAAATGCCTAGAATGGCTTGGGAAGAATCCAGCATCACACTCAAAGCAGGCCACACTGCCCAGGTAAACTGAAGTGAAAACCATCACACCATCCCGTCCCCTCATATTGCCTTCTTCCTAATCCTAGTCACTTGGCACATGAGTGTCTGCTCGGCAGAGCCTAGGTCACTGCTACAGGCCTTCTCTGCAAGGAGTGTGGAAACTGAGCGGATCCCTATGCTGGGAGAGCCAGAACTGCTATCATGAGGATTTGCTCCAACACAGGAAATCTGGGCAAAGGATGATGGGTAGCTGGAAACGTCAAAATGAACTTGACTGGGTAAAGTCACTGGACATACACCTGAGCAATCCCCTTGCTTTCCATACAACCTTTTTGTCAGGTCCCAAAGAAACCCGGGACAAGTAGCCGTGGCCCCTCTTAGCACATCTCACCCTGTCCCCTACCCCGAACCCAGGGGCTGGGCTTCCCTTCCCTTCCTCCAGCTTCTCATTCCTATATAAAACACAGCCATTTGGGCCACGGACTCCCTCAGCTTCACTGTTGGTCACTCTTGGAGCTCCTCACTTCATCTGAAACGCCTTCTCTACTCTTCTCACTCTCCCCTCCCCACCCCCGCCGCGCTGCCCTCCCCAGTCGTCCCCCGCCCCCTGCCCACACCCCTCCTGGCCGAGTCTATTCCGCTGGCCATGTTCAGTCTGGACTCTTCCAGACACCTCTGGCTGTTCTCTCCCTCCTATCTACAATAAACCTTCTCCTCAACCACACCTAGGAGCACTCGAGTGCTCGTTGTTCTCATTCACTTAGTCTGTCGTTCACTACTGAGAACACTGCAGGTCAAATACAGACTGATCTGTCCCGAGTCTATGCCACCTCCTCCTCGGGCTCACAGTCCAGGTGGTCGGGTTGCCTCACATCAGGTCTCTCAACCTTTCTTGTAGGACCCAGTGATCATTCTTTGTTGCTAGGTAGGATTTTAACAACATTCTCACCCTCTTCCCACCAGATGCCAATAGCATCAGACTGGAACAACCAAAACAATTTCTCCAGACATTGTCAAATTATCTCAGGGGGAGGGGAAGGATAAAGGGCATCTACTCAACCCCCAGCTGTCAAGAACATGGTAACTAGTGATGTTCCAACTGCTCACTTACACACCACCATCACCTATGAGGGCTGGAACATTCCAGGCCTAATGTCAGGCACTGATAAGACCCTCTCCCAGGGGAAATGACAGACTTAGCAGTGAGCGGCTGATACATATTGTATGATGATGGCACATACTTTCACACAGTTTACCAGAGGCAGAAGTAAAGCCTGGGACTGGATCATTTAGTTTTGGCCACAGCAACATCCTGGTAGCTTTTACTGGACCCTTAACTCCATGCAAGGCCTAGTGCTCAGTTTTTCAAAGTAGATCTCACGTAAACACCACTGAAGCTCTTGAAGGTGAAAAAGCCATTAAGTCCTCTAATTTCCAGAGAAAGAAAGAGAAGTATTTCAGACTTTTAACTATGTAGCTATATACATTACAAAGTCAGAAAGAACTCCAGAATCAGGGCATTTGGATATTCATTTTAACACTTGAGGAACATGGAGGGAGAGTCTGAAGCCCTCTGAAGAATCCTGCCACTGGATCACACTGGACATCAAATTCATGTCTTTGTCACTTAGAATCATGGCCTGCCTGATGAAGAATATTACTCTCTGGTATTATATGCTGAACTTAGTCTCAATTTTTTAAAGCATAGAGATTAGAGTATAATTAGGAACCAGCTGCAATTGTAATTATCCCTCCCAATATAATTTGTTACATATTAGCAAGTGTCAAATTACTACTGCTCCTTAAATGAATAAAACCTGATTGCGATGTCCTGAAGACAGGGGAGCATATTCCTGTTGGGGAACAAAGAAATATAAAAGAGCATGACATATTTATAAAGTACTGAAAGGCCCTACTTAAGCTATCACAAGTTCCTAGAGCCCAGACAACATTCTAAAAACTTAGACTGGTTTCCTGAGAGAGAACAGCTAACTCAGAAAGAGCCCAGGGAGAGAAAGTCAGAGGCAGAGGGACAATAGAGAAACCGCTTCCGCCAAGTGACACAGCTGTTCAGAATTCTGCCAGGCACCAACCTCCTCTAAAGGAAGCAGTCGAAATCCAGACGGAAGTAAAAGAGAAGCAGCATTCTGCACAGCCAAGCGCCCCGTCCTGGGCTGCATCTTTCTGCCCCAACACTCCACCACCCTCCTGCACACCCCAGGGACTTTTGATGGGACTCCAGAGTCATGGCTGATACTCCCACAAAGCTTACAATGCCCCGGCTCTATCCTAAGCTTTGCAAACATAAACACATTGGACCTTCCCAACTGCCCCCCCCCCAAGCAGGTGAAATGATGCCACTTTGGTAGATGAGGAAATTGAAGTATAGGCAATGTACTGGATAGTTTTTATGTCAACTCGATACAAGCGAGAGTTATCTGAAAGGACGAAATTGAGAAAATGCCTCCATAAGATCAGGCTGTAAGGCATTTTCTTAACTAGCGATTGATGGGGAAGGGTGTAACCAGTGTGGGTGGGGCCATCCCTCCGCTGGTGACCCTGGTGGTCCTGGGTTCAATAAGAGAGCAGACTGAGCAAGTCATGGGAAACAAGCCGGTAAGCAGCACCCCTCCATGGCCTCTGCATCAGGTCCTGCCACCAGGTTCCAGCCTGCCCTGTTTAAGTTCCTGTCCTGACTTCCCTCCATGATGAACAATGGTATGTGTAATCCAAATAAACCCTTTCCTCCCTAACTTGCTTCTTGGTCATGGTATTTCATCACAGTTAGAAACCCTAACGAAGACAGACAGGTTGAGTAACTTGATGGGATGTCACACAGCACATGGCAGAGTCTTAATAGGAACATAAATCCATGGTTTGAAGCAAAATATTGTCCTACTTTCAGGTGAATAGAGCCAGCATGAGATGAAGACAGAAGAGCACTGAGGTCAAAAGAAAGTCTTCTTGATAGAGCAATGCTATGATTGCTAAACACAAAAGGGAAATGGTAACAGACACACCAGAATGGTTGCTTATAAATACTGAATTACTGTAAAATGTCAGGTGGGACAATGGCGTTGTGATCCTGCTTTTAGGGTCTTATGTAAGGCTTGGTGGCACGGCTTTCTCCCAGCACTTGGGAGGAAGAGGCAGGTGCATCTCTATGAATTCAAAGACAGTCTGGTCTAGATAAGTGTGTCCCAGGCCAGCCAGGGCTATATAGTGAGTACCTGTCTCAAAGAGAAAAAAGAAGCAAAAGAAGGAAGGGAGGGTCGGGCGGTGGAGGCACACGCCTTTAATCCCAGCACTCAGGAGGCAGAGCCAGGCGGATCTCTGTGAGTTCGAGGCCAGCCTGGTCTACAGAGTGAGATCCAGGAATGGCACCAAAACTACAGAGAAACCCTGTCTCTGATGAAAAAGAAAAGGAGGGAGGGGGGAGAAGGAAAGGGAGGGGAGGGGAGGGGAGGGGAGGGAGGGGGGGGGAGGGGAGGGGAGGGGAAGGAAGGGGAGGGGAGGAGAGGGACATACTAAACACATACTAAAATAAAGTCCTTGGAGATGAATCCATGGGGTCTGAGGTACACATTTAAGAATGAGGGGTGAAAGGATAAACTAGTGACTATAAACTGGTAAGTATTACTGGCTGGATAGAGTAATAAGGGCTCATGATACTATTTCACCTTTGCATATTATGCGAAATATCCATAAGGAAAATTCTTTTTCTTTCTTTCTTTTTTTTTTTTTTTTGGTTTTTTGTTTGTTTGTTTGTTTGATTGTTTTTGGAGACAGGGTTTCTCTGTGTAGCTTTGGAGCCTGTCTTGGATCTCGCTCCATAGACCAGGCTGACCTCAGACTCACAGAGATTCCGCCTGGCTCTGCACCCAAGTGCTAGGATGCTCCACCACGGCCTGACATAAGGAGGATTCTAAGCAATGCTGTTTTCTTTCAAAAAGGGAGTATAGCGCCTCTTCCTCCAGGAGACTTTCCGACCAGATTCTCCCCATTTGGTCTTACCTGGACCTTTCCTAGGGCCTCTGCAATGGTATGCTTAAACTCTGACTCTTTCACTAAGAAGCAACATGAACTCAGGGATTTTTTCTCATCTGTTAAAAGGGAGAAAGAGCCAGGTGGTGGTGGCGCATACCTTTAATCCCAGCACTCGGGAGGCAGAGCCAGGCAGATCTCTGTGAGTTCGAGGCCAGCCTGGTCTACACAGCGAGATCCAGGAATGGCACCAAAACTACACAGAGAAACCCTGTCTCGAAAAACCAAAATAATAATAATAATAATAATAATAATAATAATAATAATAAAAGGAGAAAGAAAATAAAGATTGCATGAAAACGCACAGCCCGGGCCAGTTCTAGCAGCTCTTGGTTTTGCAGCAGCCTCATCCTTTCAAGAACAGCCCAGCTGAATGAATCAGCACCAGATACCAGAGCTTGGGGAGACTGCACAGCTTCCTCTGAACCAGATGTGATCCCAGTGGCAGCAGGTCACACTGTTGATCGTGGGGCACCTGTGATGACTAGTGAACACTCACAATTAAACAAGAGAAAGAGACTGAAAAGGCACTAGAAAAACACACAGGTGATCATCTCGTCTGTAATACTAAGCAGGAAGGCTGGTTTTTAAATATGGCACACATGAGAGGTCACACAGGAAGAGGCTGATCAACAGAGAACGAATGTGAGTCAGTTAAACATCAAGCAGCTGAGAAGAGAAAAACAAGATGCCAAGAGGGCAAGGGGGCAAGGTCTTCACGTAACTGTCCTCTCGGAACAAATCAATGTGAAAAGGCAAATGACCCAGTAGCAAACCAGGCTAAAGGCCACCGCCAGACTCTTCGAGCTGCTGACGAGACCAAACATCTCCGTGAGCCACCCCGAGCAGAGGACCGGGGGCTGAGCTTGGAGGAACAGAGATGGAAGACAAGCAGAAGAAGGTGGAATTCTCCATCTCAAAGCCCACATCAATGGGAAGAAAACCAGAGTATGGATGCCAAGAAGTACATGCATTTCTTGTTGATAAGCACAACAGTCAAAGAAGAGTTCTGAAGGGCCGGGGATGAAGGGCTCAGCCAATAAAGTGTTTGCCAGGCAAGCTTGAGAATCTGAGTTCCCATCTGCAGCACCCACATAAAATGCCAGGTGTGGACACACGCGTATGCAACTCCAGCACCGGGGGAAGGGGAGGTAGACATGGGCCGATCCTACTGTTTGCTGACCCACCAGCCTGACCCGCCAGGTGAGCCCAGGTTCAGTGGAGACCATACGTCTTTTTTGAGAGCAACTGAGGAAGCATTAATACCAAGCATTAATGTCTGGCCTTCACAAGCATGTACACAAATTGATTAATTAATTTAATTAAAAATTTAAAAACTGAATGAAAACAAGAGATTAAAAGAAAGAGGGGCTGGAGAGATGGCTCAGAGGTTAAGAGCACTGGTTATTCTTCCAAAGGTCCTGAGTTCAATTCCCAGCAACCACATGATGGCTTATAACCATCCGCAATGTAATCTGGTGCCCTCTTCTGGCCTGCAGGGATGCAGGCAGAACACTGTATGCATAACAAATAAATAAATATTTGCCGGGCGGTGGTGGCTCATGCCTTAAAAAAAAAAAAAAAAGAAAGAAAGAAAGAACAAAAGAAGGAAAGAAAGAAATAGCTAAGCAGTCATGGCACACGCCCTTTAATGCCAACACTCGGGTGGCAGAAGCAGGCAGATCTCTGTGAGTTCAAGGCCAGCCTGGTCTACAGGGGGAGAGAGAAGGGGGAAAGAGAGGGAGGGAGAGAGAGAGAGAGAGAGAGAGAGAGAGAGAGAGAGAGAGAGAGAGAGAGAGAGACTGTACAAATGGCTTGGGGAAGAGCCCCCCAAAAGCAGTAGTTCCAAGAATATCAAGATTCTTCAGCCAAGAACGCTGGAACTGAGCTCTGGTTTCTCAACTCCTAAATGGCCATCCTTGCCTGAAGGATATAAGTGAGTGATGGTACAGAGAAACTACGGAACTAGACCACTCAGCAGCAGAAAGAATTATTTATTGGGGATCAAACCGCCAAGGTCATCTCTTGGGGAGACAGATCGAAGAGAAGAGAAGAGAAGAGAAGAGAAGAGAAGAGAAGAGAAGAGAAGAGAAGAGAAGAGAGGAACAGTTTTTTTTTTATATGACAATCAGCAGAATAAGGACCCAGCTTATAAAGGCTGTCCAGATTGAGTGGTAACTGGGTGCCCTGGCCAGTCAATTGGCCCTTGGGGAAAAGTTATGAGGTTCCTGGAGGTTTAAGAGACATTCCTGGTGAACAGATACTGCCTTAGAGATCTGCTTTTCTTGCAAAGAGAAACCTTTCGGCTTATTTACCCAGGCAAAGTCCTTCAGTTTAGGACAATGTCACCAGCACTGCCATCTGGGGGATGAGGGGCTTTGGACTTGACAGCTATACATGAGGGCGTGACTGAAATGCAAATCCAGACATTAATCTGTCCTGGTGAACAACTTTGGAACCAGATGTCTGGATTTTCATGATGGAAACGGCTGACATCTAACTCCTGATTTCAGCCCATCTCTTACGCTCATTACCACTTCAGAGTAGAGAATGTCACAGGAGCCCAGATCCGGGTGCTGCAGAGGACCACTAGAGAAAGGTGTGCCTTCCTGCTCAAAAGACTGCACTCTGTCTCTGCCATTGGAAGGACACCAATATTCTAAACTAGCCAAAACAAAAAAGTTAGTCCAACTAGGCCCAATCACCAGGCAAAAAACACCACCCCTGAGGAAGGGTGATTCACTTTAAGCCATGCTAAAGATGCGGAAGGGAAAATTATCCCTTTGATGAGAGCATGGATTTTTTCCTTACAAAACCCCCTGCTCTCACAGCAGCCACTTAGAGAGGAGCCATTCAGCTGGATTATGCCTGCCAGTTCTTCTGAAGTAGTCACACCAACACAACTTTCCCTTTTTCTTTTCTCTCTCTTTCTTTCAGATAATGGCCATGGCCTGGGCATGCTTTCCGAACATTCTGGGCTTTCTCATCCTCCGTCTGTCGCTCCCTCCTACACCCCACGTCTGCCCCACGGATGTTTGCCTTGGGCCTCTACAGTTGCGCTCCACGCCCAGCTCCAGAGGCATGGTTTCCATCCTCCTCAGCCAGGTGCTGCGGAGACTTTTACAGCTTGCCTGCTCTGGGGTTTTTCCTTTTAAACTCTAATAATAATTGTCCTCCAGTCGATTCTTAAATTGCTAACAAGACTAAAAACCCCAAGAGGAACCCCAGTTTTCTGAGTAACACATTAACACCCTAAATGGCGCTCCCCAAACTCTCCAGTGACAACAGCACCAGTCCTCAGGCTACCTGAAGATCCAGTGTACCTGGAACGAGCTGCAGTGTTGTTTGGACTTGCTGGCAATTGTTCCCGACAGTGCAACTGAACTTTCATAATCAAAAGGGAGTGTTTGTCAAGGCTTCACCTTTGGAAGAAGCCTTTCTGGGTTCATCTACCTTCAGACAGCCCAACGGTATGCTTAGCAGCTCACTTGTCAATTCCACTGGTCAAGAATAAGACCACTACCACAATTTAAAGCCAAATTTGAAGCAACCTTTAAATAAATACTGGCCAGGTGGATGGGCTCTGGCCAGGTCCATACCCAGGTTCCTGGAAAACGGCCCAGAATCAGGTTTTGCAAGGGCTTAAGAAGAAAAACCCATAATTCATTACATTTTCCATCAGGTCCAATCAGAGGCAAGCATACATCCTGACATATTTATCTCCAGCCTACGTCCAATCAGGGGCAAGCATACATCCTGACATATTTCTTGCCAGTGACCCTCCCGCCCACATGTGATGGAGCACATCCGGAGCAGATGGGCGACAACCACGTGGCTTGTTATCTCCCATAAACAAGCCTCCAGCATTTCAGGAACTATCTGTCCTTGGGCAAGAGGCCTGCTGATCAGAGGTATTTTTCTTTCATAGATCTCTTAAGCATAGCAATTAAAACTGAAAATGGAACTTTGGCTCTCACAACTCTCCATCCTGCTTTCTCTTGGAGATCATTCATACACGTTTCAAGTATTTCCAAACAATTCTTTATTTTGTTAGGAGATGGAGGGGACTACATGGATGTTCTATTAAAAAGTGAAGAAGTTCCCAAGAAACCATAAATCTACAGCAGAAAATCTTCCTCCATTCACCTTGCCATGGGTTAGTGTGTCAAACTAATGAGTAAATCAACGAACACTGTGTCAAAATGTCATGTGAACGATACTCTGAGGGATATCAAGGTCTAAAGAAGGTCCCTGATCACAGGAGCTTAAAATGCAGCAAGAAACAAAACAGCAAGGATTTCAAAGATTAGGGTCCTTAGAGCCTCAACATTACCACACTGGACAGCTTGAGCATGAGTTATTTTATGTCCTGAGCTGAACTGTGTCTCCCTAAATTCTAATCCCAGCACCTCAGAATGTGACCACTGTAAATGAAGAAAGGTCTGTAACGAGGTTATTAAGTTGATGCGATAAAGATGTCCTCGTGCCTGGAAATTATGCTTGCGCTCTCTCTCTCTCTCTCTCTCTCTCTCTCTCTCTCTCTCTCTCTCTCTCTCTCTCTCTCTCACACACACACACACACACACACACACACACACGCTTGCTCCCCAACAATACCCATGCTTAACCATTCATTAAGACTTTTTAATAAACCCCAACAATAAGAGAATGGGAAGGAGAGAGGGAGGACAGACTGGAAATCAGGATATAACCTCAGATGGCATCACATACAAAGATACAAGAAATCATCCCACTATGTCAAGGAGAGATGCCATAGGCAAAGTCGACCTTGCCTAGATCTTCATATCAGACTGTTAGCTCTCCAGAATTGTGTAAATTAATCCCAGCCATTTAAGCTGCCCAGTCTTTGGCACATTGTTAAATGAATATACTCCAATAAATACACAGTTGTTCCCAGTAAGGCAACTGTTTCTTTCATTCGTTTATTCTGTAACCAAGATCAAACACTGCATTTGGTCCTGTCTCTTTGCCAGTCTCTTTTCTTCAGCCTTTTTCACTCATAATACATTTTTAAAGTCAGGCCCACTTTCTATTAGATTGAGATTAGAGAATTTTGGCCAGAACTCGACAAAGATCTTCTTACATACTTCCCACTGCACCACTTCAGTATGTACAAACGCCGGTTTCCCTATATGTGTCTGACCACTTGGTTGAAATATAATTCCCCACTGGAAAGGTCCCTTGCTCCTCTTGTAAGGAGTCAGTCATTTATTTACCAGGTCACACTTTGAGAAGACGGGAACTCTAACTATCATTCACCGAAGGGTTTTAGTAGCTGTGGACAATTCTTACCTGAACCAATGACTACTTGCAAATTACAGGATGATTCTTGTCTTGTTTTCTAATTCTGACTTGTTTTAAATTTTCTGAGGTGATATCCTTTGGTTAACAAAACCAAAAATAACACAATAAAATAAAAACCTTTACCTCTCTGTCTCAATTTGACTCATTTGAGAAGTAGTAAACATCCATTATGGACTACTGGAATTTTTTTTAACCCAATGTTACAATCTATTTCTAATTAATTTGTTTTTGTTTTGGTAATCTAGCACATTATATTAAATTTATCTTTTTTTATTTTTCTCTAATTTTATTTTCTGTGCACTGGTGTTTTGTCTGCATTCATGTCTCTGTGAGGGTGTTGGATCCCCTGGAACTATAGTTACTGGCAGTTATGAGTGGCCATGTGGGTGCTGAGAATTGTACCTGAGTACTCTGGAAGAGCAGCCAGTGCGCTTAATCACTAAGCGTCCTAAATTTACCATTTTTAAGTGTACAATTCAGTGGCATTAGTATATTCAAATGTTAGAATCCACCAGCACTATTTTATCATCCCAAACAAACTCTAAGCCCATTTATTAATACCCATCTTGTTCATAATATCCACTACTTTTCTAAGAATTATGATTCATACTCATGTGTATACATACATACTCATAAGTGCATAAAGTATAAGCATATGCATAAGCCTGCATATTTAAAGGATGAAAACTACTTTTGATACTCCATGTAGAGCAACTGTCAATATTCAAACTTAGTAACAAACCATTAGCCAAAAACCTAGATGATACCATCTGAACCCACTCATCAAACACAACCTCAAAATAACCAAGAATTATGTGCTTCCAGGTGAGCCCCAGTGCCTGATGGGAGCACCTAGTACCATCTAATGTGCTAGTCAAAACCAAAAGCATGAGCTGGGCGGTGGTGGCGCACGCCTTTAATCCCAGCACTCGGGAGGCAGAGCTAGGAGGATCTCTGTGAGTTCAAGGCCAGCCTGGACTACCAAGTGAGTTCCAAGAAAAGGTGCAAAGCTACATAGAGAAACCCTGTCTTAAAAAACAAAAACAAACAAACAAACAAACAAATCTTAAAAGCATGACACTAACATGGTCACCTTCAGAAACCATCCAAAACAAGAAGCATAAAGGGGATGCAGACAGTAAATTTGAAATTGTGGGAAAGTGCAGGAAAAACAATAAACTTCCCCCATGAAATAAACTTCAAAGAAACCAAAAAAAAAAAGAGGAATAACCTAAAGATTGACAAAACTTCAAGGACTGCCAACCAAAGGCCAAATATAAACTATGATGAATAATCAAAACAAACCTGCCACAAAAATACAACTCGGCCAGGTGTGATGGCATACACCCTTGATCCCAGCACTGGGGAGACAGAGGCAGGAGGATCTCTGTAAGTTAGAGGCCAGACTGGTCCAAATAATGAGTTCCAGGACAGCCAGGGCAATGTAAAGGGACCCTTTATAAAAATGAAGATGGATGGATGCATGCATGATGGATGGATGGATGCATGCATCATGGATGCATCATGGATGCATGGATGCATGGATGTATGATGGATGGATGGCAGGTGACCGAATACCCACTTATAATCTATACAAAGCTCTAGGTTCCATCCCCATCATTTCCAAAATATAGCCACTTCTAAGGAGAATTTAGCTTTCCAAAGAGTTTAAATATTATGTTATAGGCAATAGTAGCCACACTGTATCGAGGTACACTAAGAGAGTTAGTGATGCATATAGTCTCTAGAGTCAAGCTACCTGTATTCAAGCCATCACTCAGCCATTTACAAGCTGTGTGACCTGAGAAGATACTTAATCTCTCTGTATCTCATGAAACACATCTATTCTGTACAGGTGAGTTTTCCCATCAGAATAGTAGAGATAATAAGAGCACAGCCTAGGCCTATTGTGGAGATTCAATAAGCACTTGATATATCGTGCTTACTGAAGTGCCTAGCTGCTCTAACTGTTATACTGTTGATATAATACAGACATCACTATCTGCATAGCCTTCCTGGACCTTAACTTTCTGACCTGCCATGAGCAGCACCTTCCCTGCTTTTTCAAAGATGAATAAAAAGATCAAATAATGAAGCTTGGGTCTTTGGTCACCTCACTCCCTAAGATGATCCTGAAAACAAGCCAAGCACCACCCCCACCCCACCCCCCAAAAAAACAGCACTTAGAACAGGGCTGGCAAACAGTGTCAACTACACATTTGAATGCAGTTTTAAAAACTGTTAAGTGCTGTGCCTGTGAACACAAGGCTGTTACCATCACAGGAACAGGAGCCAATCTCTGAGGATTACTTGGGGAGGTGTGGGAAGAATGGAAAGGGAGAAGCCAAAGATGGGGAGACCAGCGTGGAAGCTGAGGTGACTGTATAACTAAGAAGTAATAAGGACCTGGATTCAGTGGAGTGGCCAAGACACAACACTCCAGGAAAGGAGGTGGGTTAAGTGATACCCCATTTTCCACACGTCCAGATGCCTGCAGATAGCCTCTCCTGGCTGCCCAGAGCAAACAAATTACAGGTAGAAACTAAAAAACACCAAGAAGATATCCTCAGTGCTAGGTGAGCAAAGTTTGAAATATCACTGAGATACCCAAGTTGAGTTTTACAGCAAACATCTGAAAGTACAGACTGGAGCTCAGAATGACACGCATGGTCACTCTTCAAAAGACGCGTAGGGGCACTGAAGGGAGAGGAGGCGTGCACTGGAGACGCCAACCTCCCACAGAACTCAGGGACTCTGGAGAGAAGCTGCAAAGGAGAATTAGGGAGGGTGAGCAGAAAGAGATCAAGCCTGAGAGTTCACCATAAATGCTAATGGCGAGAAGCCCACAAAATTGGTAAGACTCTGGGTCACATGAGGCTAGCAGTGAGAACAGGATTAGGGCTGAGATCAACTGGAGAGAATGTCAAAAATCAACAGGCAAGAGAAAAGTAAGAAAAAGGAGGAAAGCACAGCCCCTATACAGTCCCCTTAAATAATCACTCGAACATGGCTACAAAATAATACCTGGGCCCCAAGGGACACTCAAAGCAAAGACCCTAAAATCTATACAGGATTTTGACACTATGTATTTAATTCTGCAAACAGTTGGACTAACTTGCAAAGAAACCAAAGTTGTTACATCCTTATCAAAGAGAGGCCTTTAATTACGTGGTAGTGAGTGCCTGAGATGCATATCATCCAAACTTCCGCATGCACAGGATTTCCTGGGGATGGGAATAAAATGCAGACGCTGATGCAACAGGCCTAGGGCCAACCTCCAAAGGTTCCACAGCTAACCAGCACCTAAGGAAATCATCTAAGCAAACCTGTCAAACTGCTTTCTGGACAGACAAGAATTTCAGCAGCAAGGCTCCCCAGGAGGACCATGTGGACAATGTCGTCGTCACTAAAGCAGCCATAGTTCAGCCACCAGGTGGATGTTTAGTGCTTTCAGAGTTTCAGTAAAGCTCCTGTGTGGTTCAGGCGCCTGTCTCTGTGTTTGCAGTTGGGCAGAATGTCCCACAGACCCCAACAGACATCTTTGGATATTCCCATTGAATGTCATGATTCCCTAAAATGCTTTCCCATGTTGCATGCCACGGGATCGACATAGTCATGAATGGTCCCGTTTTCCATAGGGTGATAAGGAGCACCCAGAGAGTCCAAATTCCAGTAGCAGAAGTGGGCTAGAGGGGCTGGAGAGATGGCTGAGCGGTTAAGAGCACTGTTCTTCCTGAGGACCTGGGTTCAATTCCCAGCACCTACATGGCAGCTCACAACTGTCTGTAACTCCAGGGGACCTGATGCCCTCATACACACGGGCAAAACCCCAACGTACATTAAATTAATCTTTAAAAAAAAAGTGGGCTAGAAACCAGGTTCACCTACTTGCCAGTCACTGAATAGAGAGATTGTGGGGGAAGGGCTCTAGTAGCCTCATCCTCCTTAGGAATGTTAAGCCAATCCTCTGCAGCTCTATTGACATGATGCCCAGCACTCAGAAAGGTCATTCCACACCACATTGTGTCTAATTCTGAAACTACTGAACAGGCACCCAGGACTACACACATCTGTTCAAACTAGACTCCCTCACACAACTTCCTTACCAAAAGGATGACACGCCTCACATACAAGAGCTATCTTATCACAAGCAGTAAGGGCATCGGGAAATACCTGACTCTCCCATCAACAGTGTTCGTGGATATCATGTGCAGACTGTAGCCTCAGGTGGAAATCAAGACAAAGCCACCAGCCTAACAGTCATCAAGCAGAGCAGTCTACTGGAGTTGGATTGCAAGGAAATCCCAATATTGGCAACTGAACTGTGTTGTCAACACCAAAAGTCAACAGGAACCAACTAGGTTCTTCACTCACATAACTACAAGGAAGTTTTCCAAAGGGAAAGGAGACTGTATGTGGTATCAGATATTTCAAAGAAACAAGCTGGAGCATCCAACCATACTCCTCCACAGAGGCCTCAGGGAACCACTGATTCAGCAGGGTTCTGTGGCTACAGCAAGCACTTAAAGGAGTCGGCTGGACCCACCCACCGGGAGAGTCTGGGTGGACAAGTCCTAAGGGCATGCTTGCTCTGCTATGATTAAGTATTTGACTTAGGGCTGTGTCTCTTAAACAGACCCATCTTTCTCCCCACACAAAACCAACCCACAGCTTCAGGAGACTAGTCTTCTGTGTGAAGGCCCACCCTAAAACCAAGAACACACGAAGCAGGGGAGCTTAGAAACAGGAAAACTGAGGATTCGAGAAGCAGGGGCGCTTCAGATGCAGCAAACTGCAAGCAGAGAGTGGAGGAACGAACAGTCCAGCAGGCCTAATCCTCAGAGATAACGGGAGATAGCAAGGGATGGCTCAGTATGGACACAGGGTAGAAGCCGGTCACAGGGCGAAGGGCCCAAGAGTTGGCCCTAAGAGAAGCCGGTGCTCCTCTGGAATCTTCTAAAAGAACTCAGTGTCCGAAAACAAGATGTGCAGCCTGATTTTCTTACACTGCACATTGCCCTCCTCTCCTGCCTTCCAGTCTGTTTCTGTGGACCAATGTCTGTAAAGCTGCAGGACCAAAGTGGGGGAGCACTAGACTCCCCGTGTGTCAGACCCGGAGCAAGGAAGGGCCTAGAAGAGGTCTGTGCATTTCACCTTTGGACACCTACAATGGCTGCAGAAAACCACTGACACATTACAGTAACCAAACGGAGCTTCCGGGCCGGGTGGTGGTGGCGTACACCTTTAATCCCAGCACTCGGGAGGCAGAGCCAGATGGATCTCTGTGAGTTCAAGGCCAGCCTGGGCTACCAAGTGAGTTCCAGGAAAGGCGCAAAGCTACACAGAGAAACCCTGTCTCGGGAAAAAAAAAAGGAGCTTCCGGATGCTTTGAGTTGCTAAAATCTAAGTTCTGCTGGGTCTGGCAGCCACTAACCAAGTAATTTGCCTCATGATTCACTGCTGGCTTCGTGGACGAGGCAGGAGAGCAGACTCATAGGACAAGTTAAGGGGAGGGAATGGTGTTCTAACTCCAAGGAGGGTCAAGGCAGTGGTCACTTCATTCTCTTTTTCAGAAATTCCAGTCTTGCTCATGGTTTCCTTGTTGCTTGGGTATCAAGGTCATATAGTTTCATATAATTATCCGAGAACTTAGATTTTAGCTCCCCTGACAGTCCTGAGCTACCATCCAGGCTGGATCACTGAAGAATCACCAAACCTAAGCTTTCTTTCTTCCAACTGTAAAATGAAGACAAAACCCACAAAACACTTGTTACTGTTGTGACAATTACTACTTGTAAAGCACTTAGCAGAAGGCACCTGGCACACAGGAAGCACTCTGTAAACAATTAAGAGGCTTCATTAAAAGGCTGATTTCCAGGGAGGAACCTAACTTCTCCTGGTCATCACTCACACCTTCCCTGTAGGCGTGGCTTGCCTCATGCTCTGCTGCCACAGTCAGTCAGCAGACAGGGCAGGAAAAAACCCTGGAGCCAGCATGGCGGGACTGGAATGGCAGAGTCAAAACATCCTAATGAGGAGGTCGTAGGTCTCTCACATCACAGTTTGGGGTTTCTGAGTCTTTCTCTATTGCAGAGATGGCAGTATCTAATTCAGAAGACAAATTCATTAGCAGAATTAAAACTGAAAAGCATTTGGGATGGAATTTGGTATCTAGTAACCATACCTTCATGTCAGCTACTACTGTTTTAAGCACATGTTATTTCCTGGATGTAGCATGGGTTCTCATTATCCAGCTTCTGATATGCTGCTGACACTGGGGTGGATCTTTCCTATTTCTATTTATTCATTCTGGGATATAGCGACACTTCTGAGAAGTCTCCCTTCAGACCAGCAGAAACTCCTTCTCTACAGCCGCTCTTTAGTATAGGTTTGGTTTGTTTGTTTGTTTGTTTTCATTTTTAAGGCCAAAGTCCAGTTCATTTGCAACAGTGGAAAGATCAGGGTACACAGTTCCAAATTAACCAATGATCACAGCACCAACGCGCCTAAAGATGGGGGGCAGGGAATCAGCAGCATAAACACCAGCCCTCCAGAGCACTGTTTTTGCTGTTGTTGCTGCTGCTGTTGTTTGTTTGTTTGTTTGTTTAATGGATGCTTTCATTTTATCACTGAATTCCTTGCTTTTAGTCCTAGGCTGATTTAAGCCCAGCAATGCAGCCCAGGTCTGGGTTTACACAAGAACATCTCTCACCGCTTACAGCTGATCTTAAGCAAACATTCTCTAACTTTTCAGTTTCAAGTGGTTTAATTCCATCTTCCTTAAGGCATAAACTTAGCCATTGCTGAAGAGGCTTTCGAGATCGCCTCAAAAACACTGATAGTTCCAGATCATTATTGCATGAAAAAAAACAAGTAATTTTTTGACTGTTGAGTTGATGGGAAAAGTCAAATAAAAAGATACAAAGGAAATGAATGATGTGTATGAATCATTCACACAAAGACCCAGGAAACTAAAATGAGACTAGGAATAGATAGCTGTGTCTACATCTTTCCAGTCAGCCTACTTAAACATTCCCGTGGTTCCCTATAGCAAACGAATTCTGTCACAACTGCTGCCTTCCCAAGCTCACAGGCCAGTTTTGTAAGACTCCATTGCTCCATTGGGGTGGACTTTTCTCCTTCATGGGCTGCCCAGTTCTTCCCAGGTATATCAGTTTTACCCCATATGAAATTTTTCCAGTCTACGGCTCTGTGCTCAGCTGCCAACATGGCTTATTACACTCCAAGGAGAAAACAATTAGCACCTCCTTTATCTCAGAATTGCCCAGAACTAACTAAAAGCTGGAAGAAACAACCAATAAGCGTGATGCCCAAATGCACCTCAATAGGAAACATTCATTCTTGGACTAAGCTGGACCCACAACAGCTTCATCTGGGACCTTTCAAGACTACGTTGACTATAATGTCCTTGATCTACAATGGGTGACATTCGGAGAAATGGGCTTATGGAATCCACAGATGTGTATGGACCTCAGTGGATTTTGAATGCAGTTCAGACACATCATAAACAAGGACATGGAGTCTGGAGCCTGTGGTGGTTTGTATGTCTTTAATCCCTGCACTTGAGAGGAAGAGGCAAGCAAATCTCAAGGCCACTCTGATATACATAGCAAACTCCAAACCAGCCAGAGCTACATAGTAAGACTCAGTGAGAGACAGACACACACACACACACACAGAGAGAGAGAGAGAGAGAGAGAGAGAGAGAGAGAGAGAGAGAGAGAGAGAGAGACTGAGACTGCCCAGATAACAGTTCAAAGTGAATTATCTCCAAGACTATGTCTTTGCTTTGGATGCTAGAAGGCCCAAGTACCTGCAGTAAGGACACACTTGCATCTCATTATCCTAAGTTCATATCTCCCTCTGTCTCTGTCTCTCTGACTCTCTGTCTGTCTTTCTGTCTCTCTCTCTCCCTCTGTCTCCCAAGATAGGGTTTCTCCATTTAACAAACAGCCCTGGCTGTCCTGGAACTCACTGTTGACTACCTCCCAAGAGCTGGGATTAAAGATGTGAGTCACCACGCCCAGCCAGCTTCACCTACTTTCTGTTTATCCTGGCTTTCTCATCCACTCAGAGCTGGTTTTGTTATGTCCAACTGGACTGTAATTGTATGTCTGTCTGTGTCAGCCATCAGAACTGAAGAGGTGAGTTTCAATGAATAAATAACAAAGAACACAGGTTTCCAAAAAGTAAGGGTGAAAGGAATATTTCATTTTCCCTATCTCTCATGGTTTGCATAGAACCAACTGTCTTTTTTGTTTTTAAGATCAGGCTGGCCTCTGCCTGAGCCTCTGAGTACTCAGACTAAAGGCATGTGCCACCCCTGCCTGGATCCAACTGCCACTTTCCTATTAATAACTTGGTAAGAAAAATGCAACTAAAAAGTTGAGCCTACAACCTTAGGTTTCTCCATACATGCCAAGTCTAACATTCCATTTCGAGGTATATGCCACAATTTGGTGCCCACTATTACTCCAAATAAAGTAACACTACTTAATTCCTCAGCAAATACATAAATGAAGTGTGGGTATTTACTCCAGAGAACGGATTCATACCAATCATTGTATTCTGATATCATCTGAAGTTAACATAAAGAAAAGGGCTATTGTCTTGAAAGAACGAATGTAGCTTCCAAAATAATTCACACACCCTCGTGCTCATGCAGACACATGCATGAATACACCCAGTACACACTCTTGAGGGTTACACTCCCAGTAGTTACAGAGAAAGGGCACCTAAGGCCCCCAGTCTGGGAACAAGAAGCCTGTGGATTTGGGGAGCTTGGAGAGACTCTAGTCACAGAACAGCATTTAAATATATTTGTCTGCTTACAATTTCCATTGCAAATGTGATTAGTTTGCTTGAATAAATAAGAATATGATGTGTTGGCCATGTTTTCCTCTTGAGGGTTATCACAGAGTTTTGATTAAGGACAAATGTTTGAAATGTTGGGTATATTTAAGTTCACTGCACTTAAAATGATCTAAGAAGTTGTATAGGCTTGATTAAAGGGCTGCCTTCGTGAACTTAAAATTAAAAGCAATAAATTCCAATGATTCGAGTGATTGGGATTGAATATGGTATTCTGCCAGAAAAGTTGAAATGCAGTCCAGAGAGGCTGAAATGGTGTGCAGGTTTGAAGAGTCGGTGAAAGAGGAAAGGTCAATTTATCGGAGCTGCCTTCTCCCTGGGTTCGCGAACGATTCACATTACACAGAATTCCTTTTAAGTACAACTTCACAGGAGTGACAAGCTCCCAGGACAATCTGTTTTGTCATTTCCAAAAAGAAGCCTCTCCGAGGCTCGGAGGCTGGCTTGTAAGTGTTGTCAGATGGAGAGAGGGAGGGGAAGGATGGGAGGTGGGGGGAGGGGAAGGGTCCCAGGACTAGCTGCGTACTGCGCAGGCCAAGTCCCCCAAGCACTTTCCAAAACGGAAGTCAAGGTGACTTCCCTACCCGCGGGAGGGCGGAACCCTTGAAACGTAATAGGATCAGGCTTCAACCCCAGCTGGGGCCCCTGGAAGGAGAAACCCAGGTCAACAACAGCCGGGTCAGAATCAGGAGAACCCCGAGGTGGCAGAGGGGTCTCTGTGACCCCGGGATCTTTCCCGTCCCGGGCCACCTGGCCCCATCCGCGCACTCCTCCTTGCTGGCCCGGGCTCCGTCCCGCGGGACACTGCTCCTTCCCGACCCGGCCAAGTGGGAGTGTCCGGCTGGCAAAGTTTCTGCAGCACGATCGGGCCGCGGTAGGCACGCGGCCGCAAGTGCGGTCCCCTGTGCCCTCCCTCGGCTGCAAGGTGGAGCCCCGCACACAGTCCCCCGGCTGCACCCCGCCAGGCGCCAGATCGCCCCGGCCCGCCGCGCTTACCTTGGCGGCTGCCATGCTTCGGCCGGGGTGCAGGCGGCTTCGGGACCCGCTCTCCGGCTGGTTTGCACTGGGGACCCTGGCAACTCACTTCCCGTCCCGGCAGAGGTGGGGGCGGCGATTCGGCCCGGCGGCTTGCGTTCCCGGCCTGCCTCCCCACGCCCTCCCGGCGCGGGTCATGCGGGTGCCGCCAGCCCATTGGCTGGGCCGGGCCAGGGCCTCCCGGGCCCGCGTGATCTGAAGGCCTCTGCCCTGTAGCCAGGGAGGGCCCTAATCTGGAAGCTGCTGAGGGACCAGGACACGTGACTCTAGCCATGCTGTCTAGCTTCAGCAGCCACCTTGGTGGGTACCAAGGGCTATGAAGAAATGCAAGCCACTCTCTCCCGAAGACAGGTGACCTGGTGAGGGAAGCTTCTGCTTGGGCTGAGGCCAAGGGCTCGTTCTGGGCCCATGAGCGAGCCAAGTAAAGGTGGTTGGCACACAACACCTGCAAGTTGACACACATACTCTCTCACATACACACCTAACTGGGGCAGGTTCTTGCTAGGTTCACCTTGGTTTTTGCTTCAAGAAGGACCCCACTGCAATACCATCATGACTCCCCAAAGTATTGACTAATAGAAGCAAAGATAAACAACAGGCCAGCCTACTTGGAAGATCTAACTTGATAAACTCTTAAGTATAGTACAGAACACACATTTGTAGAGCTATTTTGCATCAACTCTGTATAGTAGGACAAAAGAGGTTACAGACCATAAAGAGTCTTCCGGCTAGGGAGATGACCAGCATGTGTTAGCTTCCATGTAACCTCCTAAGGCAATAGCTTGTTCCCAGGTCACTGAAAGAACAATGAAGCCTGGACAGCCTCTCAGAGATGACTCCTGAGGTATGTCAGTCCAGTGGGTAGATAACAAGAGATGTTCCAACCATATAGAATGAGGGGAGACAGGAGGCCCAGAATTGACGGGGACCCCAAGGGTTTGGTGAGAGAAGGCAACCTAAGCTTAGGCACTGCTGCGGGAAGAATTGGGATGCCAAGAAGGGGCTGTGTTGTGGCCTTGGGTAGCCTGCAGAAGGATGTAGACTGCCTGGAGGCTTTTAAGGCTAGGAGCAGCTTATCTAAGTTCCAATGTAGTTGAGTCTCCACCCTGTTGCCTGAATGTATCCCAGATTCCCAAGTTAGAAACTAAATCACCAGTGTAACATACTGAAGTCCTAAGGGTTCTGCCCTAGTATCCGCCGATGCCTTCATAAAAAGGCCTTGCAACCCTTACATTCCAAGTACCAGGAAGGTGGGAGCAGGTGGACTGAGAGTTCCAGGCCAGCCTAAACTGTCTAAGGAGACCACCCTGTCAAAAAAGAAAGAGAAAATAAACAGGCTAGTAGAAGTGATCTTACTCTCGCTGTCCTCTGCCATTGGAGGCCATAGCTTTCCTGTCCCTGGAAGATAGAGTACTCAGGGAAGCAGAGAGACAAGGCCCTGACTTGTTGGAACCTTGATCTGGGACTTCTCAGCCACCACAACTAAGAGGAAGAAGTTTATATCCTTAGTCTCAGGTACTGTGTGGTAGCACCGTGAACCAAGCTCACAATCTGTTTGATGTACGGAGGGTGGGTCAGGATGCAACTACCAGAATATCCAAACAAGATGGGTGAGAGTGGGGTAGGACTAACAGAAAACAGTACCTGAAAACAGAGGGCCTTAATGGCCGACTGCATGTGGGATTAGAGGTGGGGACTCATCAGTTGTCCGTGGGCGTGCAGTACAGATGTCTGGGAAGATACCCAAATGAGTAATACCGAAGGAGGGGGTTGGTCTACTCAAGTGCGCATTTGCAGCATGCAGACCGTGTTAGAGAAGTCCACGAAAGAAGCATTACTTGCTTTTCCAGGGACTCAGGGAGCTTCTCATCTCTTACTCTGCTTCTTGAATGTGGCCTCTTTGCTGTCTGTAACTTCTCTGTCCCCCATTTTAGAAGGTCGTGGTGGCACACATCTGTAAACCTGTCCCGGCACTTGGATAGTAGAAGCAGAGGATGTAAGGTTCAAGGTTGCCTGGGATGCATGAGATCTCGCCTCAAGCAAACAAACATGAAGAAGCACTTTAAATTGTTTTCAACAGCTAGGGACCACTCTGAGAATCTGAGCCCTCTCTCTACCTCCATTCCTCAGTCACACTTGTGAAGTTTCTGTCATATAGAGGAAGATTATCAATAGGCCCCCGGATGTGGACATCTTTCCACCCACTAAACATATCATACTGTAAAAATAGGCTATAGACATGTGTTTATGTTATTTCAATGTACATGTAAAATCATTCTCAGTTACTTCTCTTAGTGACGTAAGTGACTGGCCTCACGTGTCCTCTTCCTATCCCCGGAACACCCTCCCCACCACCATCATTTAAAAGTAGCTGGCCAGGTTGATTTGTGAGCACAAGATTCCTAACTCCGGTGTCTCAGATTGGGCCATTATTTGGAAACTGAAGATGTAATCAGTTAAGATGGGGTCATACTAGAGTATGAAGGACCCTTAATCTGATATGGCTGGAGTTCTCGTAAGGAGACACAGGTCGGGCATGATGGGTCATACTTTTGATCCCAGCACTCTGCAGACAGAAGCAAGCTAATCTACACGTGGAGTTCTGGCCAGAGAGTAACAGACAAAGAAAACGACAAAGAAGAAGACACAGAAACACTACGTAGCTATTTTGTACAATAAAAGTAGAGATTGAAGTGGTGGGGCTACAAGCCAAGGAGCATGAAGAATGTACACCCTCCACGTCTCAAAGCTCCCGTGCCTCGGAGGGACTGGGAAGGGACTCTCGCCACCTCTGAGGAAACAGGGCCCTACTAATTCCTTGGTTTGGGACTTCCGTCCACCAGAAACGTGAAAGAACAAATTTCTGTTGTTCCAAGCCACATATCTTGTGGTATTTTGTTCTGACAGCCCTCGGAAACTAACATAGGTCTCCTAACCACCTGTGCTTTACAGCACATTTTACCAACCTTGCTGGCTGGGAGAGCAGCCAACCCAAACCTCGGGGAAAGCTCACTGACTCAAAGGCATACAGTGTGAGCATGAGCCTAAGTTCAGAAGAGGTAGTGACGTGGCCAGGTCTGAGATTTCTCTGTTCCCAGAGCACCTAGGCCTTGTAACTGCCCTTTGACCATGCCCTTTAATGATCTGATTTGCCCTGCTCAGTTAATAACAAACAAGCAAACAAAAGCCACCACGGCTACTGCCATCATGCCAGATTGGATTGCTAGAAAGGACATCCAGCCAGAAGGCAGGCCAAGCATACCAGCCACAGGAGGGTTTAGCCAGGTGACTACAGACTGCAAGGTGGATCGCCTTTGCGAGAGAATGGAGCAGGCGCCATGAGACTGAGATGCTCCCAGCTCTCTATAACTGGCACTGGGGCCACTTGAGGACACAGAGGAGTGTCACACGTGCCTCCCCTAAGAGTGGGCTAGAGATAGGTCAAAAATAACCTACTCTTAATAGACACACACAAAAAGGGAAAACTACGTCAACATTTTTAGAGTTAGGAAGGAAGGGAAGGAAGTGGGAAATGAGTCAGGAGGAGGAAGCATGAGACACCTTGGAAAAGTGTGACTGAAAACAAGTCCCCCAAATTTGTGGTCTTATACTCTGTGAATAAGCTTTCTTGATTTCTTTGGTTTTTAGACTGGGTTTCTCTGTGTAGCCCTGTATACCTTTGTAGACCAGGCTGGCCTCGACTCAGAGATCCACCTGCCTCTGCCTCCCTAGTGCTGGGACTAAGGGTGTGCGTCCTCCCCACACCAGGCTTGAACAAAGCTTTCAAAGGAAGTCTCTGTAAACAGAGCACAGCTGCTGCCTTCTGGAGATTGTTTGAGAGAATTCATTTCCTTGATAAAGTTTCTAGAATCCACCCACATTCCCTGGATCCCATGTTCCCCATATCTTTGTACCTTGTTTGTTTGTTTGTTTGTTTGTTTTCTGAGATAGGGTTTCTCTGTGTAGCCCTGGCTGTCCTGGAACTTCCTTTGTAGACTAGGCTGGCCTCGAACTCACAGAGATCCAGCTACCTCTGCTTCCTGAGTGCTGGGATTAAAGGCGTGTGCCACCATCATCTGGCATCTTTGTAATTCTTTAAAGCCAGCAGCCTAGGGTCCAGTACTATAACACATCACCCTAACCTCATTTTAGGCCTCTCCTTTATTTGATGCTTATAGCTACACCATGATCCCCTGACAATCCAGGAGAGCCTCCCAATGAAAAGTTCAGTAACTGCTATCTATATTAGTGTACTAAAGTTGCAATAAGAAAAAGGTACACTCCTTTAACACAGCAGTCAGGAGGCAGAATCCCTGTGAACCCAAGGCCAGGCCAGTCTACATCTACAGAGTGAGTTCCAGGCCAACCAGGGCTATACAGTGAGACCTTGTCAAGGAAGAAAGAGAGGGGTTAGGAGAAGGGAGGAAGGGAAGAAGGAAGGAAAGAAGAAAGAAGGAAGGAAGGAAGGAAGGAAGGAAGGAAGGAAGGAAGGAAGGAAGGAAGGAAGGAAGGGAGGAAGGGAGGAAGGGAGGAAGGGAGGAAGGGAGGAAGGGAGGAAGGGAGGAAGGAAAGGAAGGAAAGGAAGGAAGGAAGGAAGGAAAGAAGGAAAGAAGGAAAAAAGGAAGGGAGGAAAACACAAGAGACTTGGTGACTTTAAACATCAACAGTTTATTTTCTTAGAATTCTGATATCAAGTTGTTGGCAGAGCTGGTTCCTTCTGAGACCTCACTTTTTGATCATGAGAGCCATCTTCTTCCTATGTCTTCCCTCTGTGTCTTTGTCCTGTTCTTTTTAATATAAAGCCACTAGTCCTGTTGGGTGAATACCAAATGAATCTGAATTCATTTTAATTAATGACTTTTTTAAAAGATTTTATTTTTTTATTATGTATACAGAAGAGGGTGCCAGGTCTCATTACAGATGGTTGTGAGCCACCATGTGGGTGCTGGGAATTGAACTCAGGACCTCTGGAGGAGCAGTCCGTGTTCTTAACCTCTGAGTCATCTCTCCAGCCCACTAATGACCTTTTTTAAAGATCAAAGTTTAGTCTCCCTCTGAATATCAGGTTAGAACATCAAGAGAGGAAGGGATGCTCAGCCTATAAAACTGGCAAAGTTAATTCCATCTGCTGCCTGAATTCCCTTGTGTCATGTAGTACAATATATTCACAGGTTCCAGGATTTGGGACACTGGCAAATTTGAGGATCCATGATTTTGTTTAATGTGCCTTATTCTGAAATATTTTCACCACGTTACAGAATTTACGGAAGCACTAGTTCTTAAGAGTACTTATGCAGGCCGGGCGTTGGTGGCACACGCCTTTAATCCCAGCACTCGGGAGGCAGAGCCAGGCGGATCTCTGTGAGTTCAGGGCCAGCCTGGGCTACCAAGTGAGCTCCAGGAAAGGCACAAAGCTACACAGAGAAACCCTGTCTCGAAAAACCAAAAAAAAAAAAAAAAAAAAAAAAAAAAAAGAGTGCATATGCAGTAGCTCGAGCCATGGTCCATATTCTCTCAGTAAAGCAAAGGTGATTTCTTGGGGGTAATTTCATCACAAGTCCTTAAAGGTTGAGCCCAGTTTGAAGGATCCACCAAACCAAACCAAAGTCTATGTTTATGGACTCAGCTGAGATCATCTGAGCCTAGCAATGTCACTTGATTCAAGGACAAATCCAGCTCAGGTCACCCTGGTCCTCCAGTGCACTCAGAGGCACATATCGGACGTGGCGGGTGCTTGCCAGCTCTGACTGACAAGAAGGAGAAGCAGTGGGTGACTCACACAGTCAGTGTCTGGCCCTGTGACCACCCTGTGTTGGGAGTGTGTTTTCTAAGAGCAGCAGGTGCTTCTGAAGAATTTCAGAAACACTTTACCAAGAATGCCACAGCATTTTAATTAGATGCTTGGTTAAACAGACTTACCCAAGCCAGTTTTCATTTGCAGAAGAAAAAGTTTATTCATGAGGAGGCCATTCCTGCAGAGACAGGGAAGCTAGCCTCAAATCTTCCTCCTAGAGTAGGGTGTAGGGGAATTCATGGGACAAAGGAAGAGGGTGGTCTGAGGCATGGGATATATGAGGAGAGGTAAGGAAAAACTGCTGTCTTCCTGTAGAGCTGGGATCTAAAAACGGTATTCCTTTTGAAAGGTTCCCACAAGTAAGAAATGGATGGATATAAATCACTTGGCACATGGGGAATATATTAATAACAATACCAATAGATATTAGAATGAGAAGGTCAGAGCAGTGTCTAAGTCACCCCTAAGCCTAACCTTCCAGTATTTGGCTAACCGGATGAAGGTCATTTATACCTAAGCCTTGCTATCTTAGAACCTTCAGAAGCAGAGAAATCTGGGGGTGAGAAGAAGTAAAGGAAATAGGGCAACTCAGAAGTCAGTGTGTGTGTGTGCGCACATGTGCACACACACTAAAACTGACTCCAGCCACATACATGCTACCATTCACCCTGCCGTGGAGCTATACACCTCCATCCCCAAAACTTACTTGAAATGCTGGACACTTCTACTCAGGAAAGGCAGAGAATGTGAAAACACTGAGGTATTTATGTACAGCCTGCTAGCATTAGCTCTAGATTTCCAGTTTGAAGATACTGAACCAGACTTTCCCTGTTGAACCTGTCCGGTGGATACAGTCGTGATGCCAGCCTCAGGGCCACCAGCCTCGGCAGCGGGGGTCACTTCTTCTCGGCTTCAGCTGCTAGGTCTGTTAGGGGCCCTTTGCTAGGAGCAGGCAGCACACGTACCTTCCCCTGCCTGCCCGGTAGCTAGCGGAGCTCCTTCTCTTTCCTTTGTAATGCAACTAAGAAGCAGGGAGAGAGGTAGGGTTAAAATGAAACTAAACATCAAGAGAAACAAGGAAACCAAATTGAAGCTGATCCAAATGTCTGGGTCATTGCCATAAGCCTGCTCCTCACGGGGCTCTACTACCTTGGAGGTTTTCCCTGTCCACTGCCTCAGGATGCCTCTGTTTCTCTATACTCCCAGCTAACTGGAGCTCCAGGGCTTCCGCACTTCTGGCCTCTGCCTGGAGTTCTGTCAGCCCCTCCACAGGCTGCTCATCCTTATGTTTCCCAGTCCGTCCTTGGCAAATAGGCTGCAACTCGTCTTTGGCTCTGAAGCCCTGCCTTGCCCTCTTTAAGACCTGTCATGGTGAATAATTATTTTTGACTGTTTGTTTCTGTAGTTTCTCTCTCAGAAGATGATAGGTTTGTTTGTTTGGCTGTCTGTCTCTTTGTTTGGAGACAGGGTTTCTCTGTGTAGCTCTGGCTGTCCTGGAACTTCCTTTGTAGACTAGGCTGGCCTTGAACTCACAGAGATCCACCTGCCTCTGCCTCCTGAGTGCTGGGATTAAAGGCGTGTGCCACTACCACCTGGCCAGAAGATGATATTGAAGAACAAAACAGATTTGATGGGTGAAGAGTTTCTCTATCCTGGTATTGGGTTTCTCTGCCAATGCAAATGAATCAGATCAGGTTAATAAGTCCAGTTTTAACCTGAGCAAAACACTCCTGGGTGGTCCCAGGAAAGAGGAGAAGCCACAAGAGGAACCACAAGGGGAAGTCTATGAGCTAGACCTTAAATACCCTCCTGGGGCGGAGCAGCTGCTTGGCGGGCTTTCTCAGGGGCGAGTATGGTGATACATTGTGTGCCCTAATAAAATTTGCCTGAAGATCCAAGAACAGAACAAGCCACAGAGTTAAACATATAGGCCAGGCAGTGGTGGCACACACCTTTAATCCTAGCACTCGAGAGGCAGAGATCCATCTGGATCTCTGTGAGGTCAAAGCCACCCTGGACTACATGAGGTTGATCCAGTCTAGGAGAGAAAACAGAGCCAGGCAGTGGTGGCACACACCTTTAACCCCAGTACTTAGGAATCACACGCCTTTAATCCCAACACTGGGAAGGAAGTGATATGGCTGGGTGGAGAAAGGATACAAGGCGTGAAGAAACGAAGTCTCTTTTCTGCTAGAGGCCTTTTGATTGAGAGCTTTTGTGGCTGGACCTTTTTTCAGATGAACCCCTTTCAGCTGAGGACTCAGAGACATTCAGTCAGAGGATTCGTGGAGTTGGCGAGGTGAGATGTGGCTGTGGCTTGCTCCTTTGTCTCTCTGATCCCTCAGCATTTACCCCAATATCTGGCTCCATGTTTTTTTGTTTTTGTTTGTTTTTATTTAAAGACCTAAAGAAGGCCCATAGGGAGTGTCACCATTGGGAGTTGTGTCCTTGGTGGAGGAGGTGTGTCTTGGTTGGAGGAGGTGTGTCTTGGTTGGAGGAGGTGTGTCTTGGTTGGAGGAGGTGGACCTTGGTTGGAGGAGGTGTGTCTTGGTTGGAGGAGGTGTACCTAGGTTGGAGGAGGTGGACCTTGGTTGGAGGAGGTGGACCTTGGTTGGAGGAGGTGTATCTTGGTTGAAGGAGGTGTATCTTGGTTGGAGGAGGTGTGTCTTGGTTGGAGGAGGTGTGTCTTGGTTGGAGGAGGTGTATCTTGGTTGGAGGAGGTGTATCTTGGTTGGAGGAGGTGGACCTTGGTTGGAGGAGGTGTATCTTGGTTGAAGGAGGTGTATCTTGGTTGGAGGAGGTGTGTCTTGGTTGGAGGAGGTGTGTCTTGGTTGGAGGAGGTGTGTCTTGGTTGGAGGAGGTGTATCTTGGTTGGAGGAGGTGTATCTTGGTTGGAGGAGGTGGACCTTGGTTGGAGGAGGTGGACCTTTGGTGGAGGAGGTGGACCTTGGTTGGAGGAGGTGGACCTTGGTTGGAGGAGGTGGACCTTGGATGGAGGAGGTGGACCTTGGTTGGAGGAGGTGTATCTTGGTTGGAGGAGGTGGACCTTTGGTGGAGGAGGTGTGTCACTGGGGATGGGGTTTGAGGTCTCAGAAACTTAAGCCAATTCACTTGCTGCTTTCTAGAGTAAAGATATAGAGCTCTCAGCTACCTCTCCAGCTTCATGTCTGCTTGTATATCACCAGGCTTCCCTCTATAAGGGTCATGAACTAAAGTTCTGTAACTATAAGCCAGCTCCAGTTAAATGTTTTCTGTTATTAAATAAATAAATAAATACCTAAAGAAACTCCAGTAACAGGCAGGGTCTAGGAGAGAGAGGTGAGGCCAAGGGGGAGCGTCCCCCTAAACAATGGGGAAATGAAGGGTCTATTCCTGGGGTATAGATGCTGAGACATTCTCCTGGTAAATGACCTGATCATGAACCCTCTGCAGGTGATCAACATGACTTGATGTAATAGACTGACCTAGACCATGACTCACTCCAGTTCTAATCTTTTCGTAGCTCAGTTTCTCCATCAATGATCTGAGTTAGGTTGCTTTTCAATAGACACAACAAATACTAGGATTCTCATTTCTCTTCTTGTATTTGCTTAGACAGACAGCTTCAGACAGGAGATGGAAGAGAAACATTGACTCGTTAGCGTGGTGGCTGTGAACTGTCTACTCAGAAGGAACCCTATTAGTTACTTCTCTAGTACTGTGACAAAACACCAGGACCAAAAGCGACTTCGGGAGGAAGAGTTCATTTTAGCTCACAGTTCCGGAAAGACAAGAGTCCATCATGGTGGGAGGTGACAGGAAGCTGAGTTCACACTTGAACTCAAAGTGTAAAGCCAACTGGAAGTGGTGTGAAGCCTTTCATCTCAAACTTCACCATCAGTGATGGATTTCCTCTACCAAAGCCCCACCTCCTAAACCTCCTGAACAGTGCTATCAACTGGGGACCAGCTGTTCCAATATCTAAGCCTATTAAGGATATTTTCATTCAAATCACTGCAGGGAGTTTCAGGATAGCCAGAGCTACACAGAGAAACCCTGTCTCGAAAAACAGACAGACAGACAGACAGATAGATAAAAATAATAAAACTAAATAAAATAATAAAATAAAAATAATAAAAATTAAAAAGGATAAGGCACATAAAGATGGAAAATAAAAAAAAAAATCACTGCAGGGATAGGATAGACTTCTTGATCCCATCAGTTACCCTGGCTGTATTCCTTCGTTAGATGGCTGACTTTCTATTCTGTATGACAGAAATAAAGAATATAAAAGTTAGTTTTCTACCTCGATCTGTTTGTCACACTGTGTAACAAGCAGTTGCCCCTGAAACCTGATAGTTTCCTGTTTAGATAGAAGCCTCACCTCAGTTCTCTCTCTCTCTCTCTCTCTCTCTCTCTCTCTCTCTCTCTCTCTCTCTCTCTCTCTCTCTCCTCCTGCCTTTCCAATAGTCATCGGAAGGAGTTGCTTTGCTCTGTGTATTAAACCTGGACTTAATTCAGCTAGATTTGGCTTATTGCATCAACAGAGGATGCCCAAGAGCCGAGGATCTAATACCTATCATTTCCTAGTAGAGCCAGTATCAAAAGCCAATACAAGTCTTTGTATTTTCAGAAGCTCTAAACTATGTGGTCATATTGTTATGTTTGTCATGGCCAGATCATGGGGACCCCCAAAAGACCACCACGGAGACTGAGTCCCATATGTGAAGCAAAGAGCCTTTGTTTTCAAGCTCTGAGCTTGGTCTCTCTGTCTGTCAGATACAGTAGTGAGAGCAGAGACCCCTGAGCCCAAGTAGGGTAGAGTTTTTAACATACCAGATGTGAAGGGATTTCCAGGGTTCAGGGCCCTGATTGGTTGACACTTGTCTAGGGATATCTGTAAAACAAAAATAGATGTGTGCTAGACTCAGGGACATCTGGCCACCTTATCTAATGGTTGGAATGTTTGGGATGTCAGATACTTCCCCTTAGATGTAGGCCCTCCCTGGGTGGGGTCAGCTTATGGCTTTTCCTGGGTCTGGGAGTTGTCTGCCAGTAAGCCTGTCACAGAAACTGTGTCTGTGCCTCTAAGCCTGTCATGGCAGCTGTGTGGGGCCCCTCCACAGTATCACTGAAGTCATAAATGGTTTGAATGTCCCTCACAGGCCTATGTTTTCAATGCTTTTTCCCTAGGTGGTGTCCTGCCAGAGAACTGCTTCGAGGGCCCAAAGAGGAGTTGGTGGGAGGTAGGGTGGGGACATGGAACAGACATGGACATGACACTACACAGACATGATCTGAGGGTGAATCAGGATCAGTGCTTATTGAAAAAAGAATGCGCCTTTTTATACTCTATAGTTGCACATATGATTAAAATGAGTAAAAAGGCATGTGAGTGAACTATGAACCAAAGGCTGAGGGGCCCCCAGCTGGATCAGGCCCTCTGAATAGGTGAGACAGTTGATTGGCTTGATCAGTTTGGGAGGCAACTAGGCAGTGGGACCAAGTCCTGTGCTCATTGCATGAGTTGGCTGTTTGAAACCTGGAGCTTATGCAGGGACACTTGGCTCAGGCTGGGAGGAAGGGACTGGACCTGCCTGGACTGAGTCTACCAGGTTGATCGCAGTCCTCGGGGAAGGATTTGCCCTGGAGGAGGTGGGAATGGGGGGTGGGCTGGGGGTAAGGGGAGGGTGTGGGAGTGGGGAGAATAGGGGAACCCGTGGCTGATATGTAGAACTGAATGGAATTGTAAAATAAAATAAATAAAATTAAAAAAAAAAAGGCATGTGAGCTGGGATGATCAGGGCTTCAGGAATCTAGCCTTGACCTTGACAATAGGCACCAGTCATATGTTAATGGAAGGGCCACAAGTCCTTCCTGCCAGAGCTAAGGAGAATGACAACTTTAGCAAGCAGGAACTTTCCTCAAGCCCCCAAAGGAGTGGAGACCCTTATCCAAATGCCTGACCTTGGGAAAAGGACTTCTGGGGACCAGACACACCACTACAACTTAAGAGCAAGTTTCATTCCTCGAGGGGATAATCACTGAGCTGTTCCCGAATTATGCCCCTTTTGTGACTTAGTCTTACTGTATGGGCCTGTTCCCCTCATACACTCCAAAAGGGAAGGTCCTGATGTCTTAATCTTTTCCCATTACACAGCACCATTCTGATTTCTCTATGGTTATCAACTGAACGCTTGCCCTTAATGGCCTCAGGCTCTGGATCTGAATTGTAGGCATTTCATCCTTGGGATCAGGTGTGTCTAGTAAACCTCTAACATTCCTGCTCTGTGTCTGTAAGACACAATGGGATTCCTGGTTCCACAGTGGTGGGGATTTTTTTCCAAAGAATTATTTTGTTTAAAGAGGCTGCCATTTTATACATTTTCATCCTTCAAAGCTCACACAAAGTCTCCCAAAGGAAAAGGCATACAGGAATTCTCCTAACACATAGTGAGAATCACTAAAAATGCAAGTAAAAAGGTGCTGGAGAAACGTGGTCTGCAATGTCCAAATGCTGGAAGTTTGTCAAGCAGCAGCTGTTCATGTGGTCCATACCAGTGGCCCTTTCTTGAGCGGATTGTGGAACCTTTAGGAGCTGGGGCCTGGCTAGCAGAAGTAGGTAACTAGAGCAGACCTTTGAAAGCTATTAGCTAGTCCCTAGTTCCAGCCAGTCCGGCTTCCTGATCCACCACCATGTGAACATCCACTGCTCCCCGCTCCCACTGCCACCTGCTGAGGTGTCCTGCAAGGCTTTCCCCACCACGGTGGGCTGAAATGTCTGGAGCCAGTGAGCCCAAGCAAGCCTGTCTTCCCTTCAGCTTCCCATCAGGCACTTGGTCACAACCACATGAAAAAACTAATTCAGAAGTAGTAGAAGAAACGAGCTCTTCAGACCTTTATTCTCCTGGCCCATAACCACACATGCAGGTCGCTACTGAGCACTTGAAGTATGGTCATGGGAACTGGGGTGTGCTGAAAGGTGAAATAAACACCGAATTCCCAAGATTTTGTGTAGAAAGAATATTCATTAAATAATTTTTACAGTGATTGCATTTTGAAGTAACAATATTTATTTTAAATATGTGGTTTAAGTTAAATGTATTTTAAAGTTAGTTCCATCTGTTTCTTTAACATTTTAATGTTTCTGTTAGAAACTTTTAAATCAAAGACTTCAAAGACTTCAAAATAATTACGTTTTGGATAGTGTTGAGTTCTAGCTCTAGCTTGGGGTGTGTGTGTGTGTGTGTGTGTGTGTGTCTGTCTGTCTGTCTGTTTGTCTGTGTAAGTTAATTCATGGAGGAGCTACAGATTTCTGAGTAAATCAAGAAGACATTTCACCTAATGTGTCCCAATTTGGACCTGTTTGTACTATAAGCCATCAAGGAAAAAAAAAAAAAAGCCTGAAATGTGAAGAAACTACCTGGAATTACCAAAGGTGAAAATCGTAAGGATTTTCCAGTTCTATGACTTAATATGAAGCAAGGTGTGGTGAATTAGGTTCAAGAGGCTTAATGGGAGAGGAAGCTGAGAAATGAGGTCAGACCGTGCAGTCCTACACTGCTCTGCACAAACCATGTGGCACATGGCTTTTCCTCACAAACGGGGAAAGAAATGGGTAAATGGAAAATATTTCTCACAAATAGAAAAGAAAAAAATAATGAGCAGATTACACAGATAATGAGCCTTCTAGATTAGTGTAAGTTATTTATTCAGAATAAGATTTTTATTTTGTTGCATAAGGGATTTTTAAAATTATGATTATAGGAATTTTGAAAACATGGAAGGCAGTCAGAAAAATAGGGCCTGGGAAGATTGTTGTGTAACTGTAAGGACCCGAGTTTGGATCCAGAACACCCATACAATAGCCCAGTCTGGTGCTTGGACCTGTAACCCCAGGACTGAGTGTGAATGGGGCAGACCCAGGAGAATACCTGGGGCCGGGGAGTGGGGGCTTTCTGGCCAGCCAGTTTAGGGAGTTGGTGAACTCAAGATCAACCAATGAGAGACTGTCTCAAAATGAAAGGGGAGAGTGATGGGAGAGACACGCATCATTAATGTCAATTTCTGGTCTCCTCAGATGTACACGAGGACCAGAGCGCCTGCACACACATATGCAAACACACGTGTACAACGTTTAAAAAGAAGGAAAGTAAAAAACATTACAATTCCCTAAATTTTGTTATAATTATTTTAATATTTTAGACGTTGTGGAGAATGCAAAGGAATTCAATGAAGTTAGCCCTTGGTTGGTTTTTGTTTTGTTTTAATGAAGGATGTCAGTTTAAAAAACTATGAGTATATATTTTTATTCTTTTAAATCATTAACAGACACAGTAGTATTTTTATCCATGGATCATTTAGGACTTCTTTTGGCTATGTGGCTATCATTTTTATTGACTATAGGTCTGTTCTCTCTATCCCAAATTTCACTTAAGGAAGAACAAAAATCATAAAGACACATTTTAAAGCTAAAAAACATTAAAACATGAAATAATTCATAATAAATACTATATGTGATGAAGTCTGACTTTGGAGGCTATGAAAAGCCTGAAATTTTTTTTGCCAGCATGCTATCAAGCATATAGATGCTCACAGAGGCCAGGAGAATCCTGGCTTGGAGACAAAGGACAGTTTATTACTCAAGCAATGTCAATAGCAATAGCTAGACTATGACTCCAGGTCTCCACACCTGTTTCCACAGGACAGCATCTGGGGGCTAGGTGATACCTCCATTGGTAGTGGGCAGCTGTGGAAAAAAGATACGTTAGCTAAGTCCTGTGTTCTAATGCTGTCCTGCATCTGAGAGCTGCAGAGGCCATTTGTTACACAGATGTCTGGCCACCAGTGCTTCGGCAAGATATCCACAATACATGGAGAATTATCTATAGTACAAATACTAAATTTGGAGCTTCCCGTTATATTTTATCACCTGATAGTCCTTTCTTCATGTCCAAAGAGAGGCCTGTGTGGGGCTGGCATAGTCTATCAATTTTCTTTCCAAATTCCTTTGCCCCAAAGCTTAATGCATAATCTACAGAGAAGCCTAGGCAGAAGTCCTTCTGTGATGGAGCTGCTTGTTTCTCTGTGGACTGTCAGGTCTACTTCCATAAGCACAGGCAAGGTAAGCCATCCTTGCTTACCTTGCCAGCAGGATTGGAAATGTGTCCAGAAATGAGACTCGCTCTGTTCTTGCTAGAACGCAACCTATTTGTTTCCTATATCAGCCTCTTCCACTTGATATGGCTGAAGTGTCCCTAATGGCCCAAAACATCTAAAAAGAGACCCTACCAAGAAGATTTTATTCCGAGAGAGATGTCATTCTAACGTTGGCATGAATAAGTTATGAAAAGCCTTCACGACTGAAAGAGACATAATCATCATTCATGTATAACAGATTTGTTTATTCTGTAAAGATTCATTTCAGTTGATTAATTATCAGTATCTGCTGATGGTGGGGGGGTAAGAAGGCTGCTCTGATGAGAGAATTATTGAAGTACATGTTTAGAATATTTATCACGGAGCATGTATTAGATAAACAGCGTATTTATTACAGTCTTTCTGTGTGGGATCTTTCTTCCCCAGAACAGATTCCATATCCAGGGCCATGCATTTGACAGTTTTCAATCCAATACCCTCTACTCTTTGTGGAGGAACATATATATATATAATGGCAAACACCCCCAAACCCAATTAAATGTGATGTTTTGATTCTTTTGTCTCCCACAACCTTAGGCAAAACTACTCCAAAATAGAATGCAAATGGTTACCTCTACCCACATCAGTTTTAATCTTTGTTCTATCCTGAATAGTATGAATACTGTTTAAAGACAAGTTATAATGTCTAATGTGTGTAAATCAATATTAATGTTAAATCCAGTGTGACAAAGTGGCTAGATTTAAATGGAAATATTAAACTCAATAGTCTTCAACAATCTATATGGGATGATCTTCAACTAAACTTGTGCCTTCTCCTTAGTGAACATGTTTAGTAACTTCATTTATGGATTCCTTACCGTATCACGTGTCAGTGGAGTGCTTTAGATAAGCTTTCTTATTTTATTTCTGCAACATCCTTGAAGTTGATATTATCATCTCCTGACTGTAGGGTAAGGAAACAAAGCAAAAAAGGACTACGTCACCCATGTCACATCACAGGGCTGTCTTCTCCCCCCATGCCAGGGCTCTCAATTGCTACAGTCCTTAGGCAAGACCATGGACTAGGAGTTACACGATCTGCGTTATTTTCCCAGCTCTAATGATACTATCTATGTGACATCTTTATTCTTGCTAGCACCAGTTTTCCCATGCCCTCATCTCCTTACCCCTTGGCTCCAATATATGATGTCCAAATCTTATCTCTTTCCTTATCTCTCTCCTTGAGCGTCCAACTAATAACATTTATGTATTTATTTGCCTTCTCATTCCTACTCTAATGTATCCCACCCAGATACTTTCCCAAACAGCTCCTCTCATACTGATCTCTATCTCAATAAATGGTTGCGCCAACCTCCCCCATCAAATATCTCCTCTTCCCATGTCTACTGTGGGGGTTCAGGCATGATCGTGTTTTAAGGAGTTCTGATAAGGAGTCTCTTAACCAGTCTCCTCACTCCCTGCCTTACACTGCTCACATGATTCGCCACTTTTCACCCCAAGTCTTGGAAAACACAAATCACCTCACGGACTCCTGCCCAGAATCTTTCAATAGTTCCTTATTGGCCTTAGACAAGGTCTCAAGGTTTTAACACTGCTTGATGGCTCCTGCCCACCACTTCAGGCTCACTTTGGGCCACTTTTCTCCCTGCAATGTCTGCTTAGTTGATCTAAACTAGTTTCTGTTTCTTAAATTTTTCTTTTACTCTTTCCTTGATCCTTTTCACAATTTTTTTCATTGCTACCTGGGGACCAGCTTCCTATCTTAGCTTTCTGTTTCTATTTCTACTTAGCCTCTGAGTCTTTAGCCTTGTGTGAGCATCTCTACGTCCCATCCAGCTGCCTTTGCTGTGTATTCTCTCATTAATGCCTCTTTCCTCTCCCTGGTAGAGTGTGAAATTGAAATCAGGGATCTCTTGTTCCCTGACATGTCATAAATTTCATTTATAGAGTAGAAATTAGAAGCAACACCTGCCCTGCTTAAATCTTAGAGATTTTGGAGATATTTAAGAAAACATTTTAAAAACTTACAAAAGTAAACAAATACAAGTTGTTTTATTATTCAGCTTAGCTCTACTCCTAAATTGAAGACAGAAAAAAAATTAAATTGAATTAAAGGTGTCTGAGATCTAGTTACATTAGAATTACTGGGAATATTGTTTGGAATAAATTATGGATAGGAACAGATCTAGAGAAGTTATATTATTTTGAAATTCTCCAGATGACTCAGAGCACAGACAAATTTGGGGAGTGATGACTGAAAACCACTTTTTTTCTGATCTGAAAGATTATGGTCCTCATGAGTCAGTGTAGAGAAAAATATGGGTAATTTCCTTGGTCAGATTAATCCTACAGGGATAGATGAAGCATATTCTTCTAGAAAGGAGTCTATCAAACCCAATAGTATAATGACAATTGACCAATCCGGCAAGTAGGTCATATTTAACTTTTGAAGGTCAGAAACTAGTTACCAGGAGGCAAAACTTTCAGAGAAAATGACTCATAATGGAGGAAGGAGAATAAGCCACTGTGGCTTTAAAAATAGACTGTAGCCCCAAATGGGTAGAAAGAAAGGGGTCTCGTACACTGTGTAAGGGATGGGCACTGTGTATGTAACACTTCTTCCCAAAAAAGGGTCCTTTGGGGCCGGACAAAGAAAGAGTTACATTGTATTATCTCCCCTTTGCAAACTAGCAGACCACAGATTGAGATTTTAACATTGTTTTCCTGTGTGTTTGGTAAACGTATTTGAGAATGAACAAATCACCTTAAAGCTATTTTGGAAATAAGAATGTTTTAAATTAAGCATCAAGGTACTTACCTGGAATGAAAAAGGAAATTGAGAATCAGACCTGTAGAAGCCCCCTTGAGAAAGTTAGGATGTATAGCTCACTGTAGAGCATGTATCTAGTGTGCCAAAGGCCCCAGACTAACAACACAAAAATAAGTAAATAAATAAACACTTCTTTGAATAATCATTACAATACAAAGTATGATTTTCAAAGTTCATAGAGATTAAAGGCAAATAAATTTGCTTATTTAATTTTTGTGTTGGGGAATATTATTTTAAGGTGTGTTATTTTTGCTTATATTGCATTTGTTTAACTCTGTGAAGCTGTGTTACTGTGCCTGTCTAAAACACCTGATGGTCTAATAAAGAACTGAACGGCCAATAGCAAGGCAGGAGATAGAAACAGGCGTGGCTGGCAGACAGACTATATAGAAGGAGAAATCTGGGAGGGAAAAAAAACAGTAGCTAGAGAAGGAGGAGGACATCAGGGGCCAGCCACCCAACCACCCAGCCACAGAGTAAGAGTGAAAGTAAGATTACAGAAGTAAGAAAAAGCCCAGAGGCAAAAGGTGGATGAGATAATTTAAAGTTAAGGAAAGCCGGCAAAAAACAAGTCAGGCTAAAGCCAAGCATTCATAAGTAAGAATAAGCCTCTGTGTCTGATTTTTTTGGGAGCTGGGTGATGGGTCCCCAAAAAGAGCAAAGACAAGCAACAACAACTTTGCATTCTGAGAACCTTATATTCAATTGGGCACAACAATAATATATGCAGAACTGCAAAAGTTTTCTGGTACTATTGCTCAAATAAAGACATGCTTGCTTATATATAGACCATATGTATATACATACACACATATGAACACACACTGTAGAACTAAATAGTTTTCCATCTCATTAAATGAATAGTATGACATTTAAATCTTGGGAGCAGCTGGAGATGTATCTTCCTGGTAGAGCCCTGCCCAGATGCCTGGAAGGTTCTGGGCTCAGTATCTAGTTCTACAGGGCGAAAAAAATCATTAAAGCAGATTTCAGTTATTTAGGTACATTCTCTTAATCATTAAATCTTTAATATCTTATACATATACCATTATTATTGTCATTGAGTGGTGCTGAAATGTTAAATTATGTAGCAAGAAGGTCACATAGCATTGGAGACTTACTACACACAATTATTTATTTCCTTTCCATTAAAGTGTAAGCTTATCTTAAAGAATATTAATCAACTAATATTCTGTGTTGTATAATTTAGATTATAAATGAGAAAAATAATCTAAGAGCTGTAGGTGGAGATTTCCTGTGCCAGCAACTGTTCTCAAATAACCACTTAGAATCTTAATATTAATTATAAATCCTTGGCCAATAGGTCAGGCTTGTTACTAGCTAACTCTTACATCTTAAATTGATTCATTTCTATTAATCTACATGCTTCCCCAAGGCTCATGGCATTTACCTCTCTGGCATGTTTGGCTTACTCTCTGTCTAGCTGGTGACTCCTCTGACTCTGCCCTTCTTCCTCCCAGCATTCTTTCTGTGTCAGGCTGTCTCGCCCACTCTCTTCCTATCCAGCTATCAGCCAGTCAGATTTTTATGAACAATGAGAGCAATACATATTCACAATGTAAACATGGATTATTCCACAGCATTTTCCCCTTTTGTCTAATTAAAAACAAAGGTTTTAACCTTAATATAGTAAAATTATATATAATAAAAGTTATTAGCAAGAATTACAATTACAATATCCAGTCCATTTGTATTTGACAAATTTAGAGAAAATACTCTATTATCTATCTTATCTTTGTGACTCTAAAGCTTTATACCTGATTTATCTTTTATCATAACTATGGAAAACTTTAACTATGACTATCTAGTCTTCAACTCTGTCAAAGACCCCAGAGGGTAAAATGTTATCTAATGACAGGAACATCTGCTACCTGGACTATGGTGATATTGTGTTCCCCAAAATATTGTGCACTCTAATAAACTTATCTGGGGTCAGAGAACAGAAAAGCCACTAGATATAGAGGCCAGAAAATGGTGGCACACACACCTTTAATCCTAGCATCTGGATCTCTGTGAGTTCAAAGCTACACTGGAAACAGCCAGGCATGGTGATGCATGCCTTTAATCCCAGGAAGTGATGGCAGGAAGCAGAAAAGTATATAAGGCATGAGGACCAGGAACTAGAGCCTGGTTAAGCTTTTAGGCTTTAGAGCAGGAGTTCAGCTGAGATTCATTCAACATGAGGACTGAGAGGCTTCCAGTTTGAGGAAAGAGGATTGGCTGAGTAGTTGGGGAGGTGAGGTTAGTTGTGGCTGTTCTGTCTCTCTGATCTTTCAGCATTCACCCCAATACCTGGCTCCAGGTTTGTTTTTATTAATAAGATCTTTAAAGATTTGTGTTACACTGGACAGTCACCCGAGATTCTTCTGTAATGTTGGGGCATCCAACTTTGACCTACAGGCCTAATATATTTGACAAAATTTTGTGAGAAGCAGGGAATTTTGAAGGACTTCCTACTTGTCTTAGCAAAATTTGGCTGTGACTTCCTTTTGTGTGGACAGTATACTGTCAGCAATAGTATTTTGTCCAAATGGCTAGCTTTTGTCATAAGGAAAGCAAATTCCATGCGGAGGTTCTTTGATACCCATCATTTTCTCTGAAGTAGATTCATGCTGCCAGGAGCAAATGTGTCTCACTGTCATGAAAAGCCTTTAGGTTATTAAAGATATGAAATGCCATATTCTGTAGGGTTTTGAAGTTTTTGAAGACCATCTATCTATCTAAATATATCTGTATATGCCCTTGAAAACACACCTAACATGACTATAAGTTTGACTATTACAGATGAATAACTGCTCATCTGTATTTCTTAATTATACATTACATTTTTAAATGAGTTGCACAAGCACAATATCTCAAACAAGAGTAGAAACATGCATATCATATAGCAAAAATAACATTAAATTTGTATCAATAACTGGAAATCCATACCAATATAAAATATTTAAGACTAGTAGTTTTTTTTTTGTTTAAAAGTACATTCAGTAATCTACTCTCTTTTTTTTTTAGTAATCTACTCTTTTATCCTATTGTTTCTATATCCCCCCTTTTTCTTTACAGAAAGAGATTCTTGACTCTAATCCCCCTTGTTCAGTTTTTTTCTGTCCATTACCAACAACAACTTGTAATCAATCCCCGTTAAAGGATAATAAATATCCATAACCCATCTTTTGGGAATGTGGGCATAATTCCCTAGACTACTTCCTATTGTTTGTAGGCACTGGTAATCTTTGGGGGAACCTAGAAAAAAATCAGGATAATTGTTAGGCCTTGGCTGGAATAGTTTGTGAGGTTGGACCATCTAAGCCAGTAGCCTTGAAACTGTTCTGGATGCTGGGTCACCTGTACCATCCATTTTTATTGGTGTGTGGTCCCCTTATTCTGAAAATATATAAACTTTTAAAGCTAACATACATATCTGCATTAATACAAGTATAGACTGCATTGTACACAAGTCAGCCAAAGATGATTTTTTGTTATGTGTTTGAACAGGTAAAATATACATCACATGCCTTATAGTTCTTTTCTGTTTATTTCTTTATGGTTATAGTCAGGAATTCATACGGTCTTCCTCGATAAAACCTGATCATCTTTAACTTTGAACAAATCCACAGCCTCTCATTTTTTGTGGAATAAAAGTATAACTTCTTCCCCAAAGTAACATATCCTTTGACTTAAATTTTAAAATCAAGATATTTTTAAAATATATAGGTTGGTTTAATCTAAAACCTTTTATAATCTAGCAACCAAAAAATTTTAAAGACAACACAAAAACATATAGGATCCAGACTCCCTCTGTATTTTTCATCTTTATGTGGCTTATTTCTTTTATATTGCTTTCCTCCCCTTTTTAAGAAATTTACTTTATTATTTTAAAATGGTATATTTTTTATGACTGTCTATGCCTTCTCTTTTCTCTCCCAAGCCTATATATATATTTAAACACACTGTAACCCATTTAGAGGTCTTTTTCCATCTGAATCTGTCTTTACTATGTGTTTATAATCTTTTCTGTCTCCAGATTTGTCACTTGAATTGGTTTAATAAAACATTGACTGGCTGGTAGCTAGGCAGGAAGTATAGCCAGGACAACCAAACTAAGGATGCTGGGATGAAGGAGAGTGGAGCCGAGGGAGACTCCAGCAGATGCTAAGGAAATAGGATGTGTAAAAAAAAAAAATGTGGTAACAAGCCATGAGCCATGTGGCAAAAGGTAGGTAAGAAATATGAGTTAAAGTGTAAGAGTTAGCCAATAACAAGCCTGAGCTATGGCTGATCATGTACAATTAATATTAAGTTTCTGAGTGGTTATTTGGGAACACTGCCAGTAGAGGAAAACTCTGCCTACAAAGAGCTGTAAAAGATTCCTGACTGAATTTTATTCCCAGCTGTGATTCATTCTTACATTTCCTTCCATGAGCCTCTCTACCTTCCTGTTTCAAGCCACCTAGACTAGTGCAGTTGGCTTATATGGACTTCTGCAGCTAACTGCCCTCTGTACCCCCATATCTAATCCAATCTTGGGCTAGTCTCCGTGCAGCTATCAGGAATCTTGTGTTGGTTTTTCATCACTGTGACAAATAACCCAAGAGGGGAAATTTAGTTCTGGTTCATTGTTTCAGAGGTAACAGTGGGCTCCTTCACTTTGGGTCTAGTGCAAGGCACAACCAGCAGGTAGCAGATGAATGGGGCAGATGCTGCTGACTGCACAGTGGCCAGGAAGTAGAGAGAAGATTCCTATGTGGAACTCTTTCTTTCTTTCCCCTATATAGGCTCTCAGCTATCAGACGGTGCTCTCCATATTCAGATTGAGTTTTTCACTACTTAACTGTCTCTGCATAAACCCTTATAGATACACCTTGAAAGCATGCTTAACTAACCTTCTAGCTATCCGCAAATCTAATTAACTGACAATCAGCATTACTGTCATCCTTCTCTTTTAATTTACAACCTGGAGCGTGTCACTGTGCTTGGTTTAAACTCTCCAGTGTGCTCCCTTGGCATGCTCCTTGACGTAGTACATGGCACTCTCCTTCTCCATTCTTGTTTTCTGGCTGTCTCTCCTTTCTCACTATGATCCTTAACCTGAGCTTTCCTTGTGTTCCTGAAGATGTCAGTCTGTTTCCCATCACCAGGGCTCTAGCAGAAAGGCTCTCTTAAAGCTCCCCTCCTCTTCCAACCTCGGGATCTGTGATCCCCCTCTCCAAGGGATCCTCCCTCCTCTGCTCTCATCTCCTCTTACTCCACTGCTTTCAGATGCTCTCTTGCTCCCTTGGAGCTCTCTGTTTCTATTATGTTTCTCCCACTAAGGCTCTAGGAGAGCACTGCCTTCTTCTTTGTTCGCATCTGGCACAGTTGCTGGCGTGTAGGAAGCCTTCAAGCACTGCTGAAGTAATGAAGGAAGATGTTAATTATTATCTAGTTTTTAAAAGCAGCTAACCTTTCCTTTCCAGTAGAATTAAAACTTGGCCAGAACCAACTGTTCCTATTTCTTTGAAACCTAAGACAACAGGACCTCACATTTGCATGTATCTTTGTATAATACAGCTATTCTTTTTTTGTGTGTTTTTTATTGTGGAAAAAATATATATGCCAAAAAATTTACCACTTTAACCATTTCGAGTGATGTACAGTGCTGAGGCATGATGTTTACTGTATCATATGACCATCACAACAAGAACCATTTACAGAGCTGTGATGTCATCCCAGAGACTTTGATGTTAAATGCTAGCTCCCTGACCTACCCTCTCTCAGCCCTAGTACCCACCCTTCTCGTTCCTGCCTTTCTGGTTTGCCTGACATCTTACAAGTACGGTTGTCCAATATTTGTCTTTTTATGTTTAGCTGATTTCACTTAGCATAATATTTTCAAGGTTCACTTATTTGTAGTGCATATTGGAATTTTCTTCTTTCCTAAGGAAAAATACTGTCCTGTTGTATATATATTACAAATTTTATTTATCTATGCATGTGTTGATAGACACTTGAGTTTTTCTACCTTTTGGCTCTTTTTAGTAAAGCTGCTGTAAAAATCATTGCATTGTCTTCATCTGAGACAGTTCTTTGGGATATATACTTAGAAGTGGTATTCTGAATCATGTCACAATTCTGTTTAACTTTTGAGCAGCTAGCATGTCTACTCTACCATGAACTTGACCTTCCTCCCTAACTCGTTACCTTCTAATTCTATAAAGCAAGAAGATGGCAGAGCTCCAGCATCCAGTTCCATTTTGGGAACAACACAGAACTCTGTACTTCCTATCAGAATGGATCTGTTTTCAGTTATCTACAACTCCTACCACACTCAGAGAAAGCATGTCTTTTTGTTGTCTTCTGGGCTAAAACATTCAGCTATGTTAAAATACAATTGAATTATAGTAAGAATAAAACGAGCTCAGAGAAGTGTCAACTAATGGTTTCTCCATGAGAAAATTGATCCTTGATCGATTAGAATGACCAATGATGTATGGTTGGGATAGAGTTGGCTCAGCAATGCTGTTCAGCCCAGTAACACAGGACTGAAGGTATCAAGTGTTACCACAGTCCTGGCACGCACGGACACGTGAAATCCGAGGCTACTATTTGCTTTCTTGCCATTAGCCTAGGAATTTATCATGCTCCTAGAACTTGTCAGTGGTTCTCAGCCTGGTGAGGCTTGATGCAGCCACATGGAGCTATATGAAGCCCCATTGTTTATGGATCACTTCGTTTCCATTCTCTCCCTCTGTGACTTTCTCCATCATTCTTTTCAGCATCAGAAAAATGCATTCCAAAGATTATAAACAGCAGTTGGTAATCAGTGCATAACAGCTCCCTGTGTATAATACAATCATTAGGTGTACATTAGACATTTGGCATAATGGAAATACTGTCGCCGTAATAGAACTCTGTCAAAGTACCAATGCCTCCTGCCTTGAAAATGCACAGATCAATTTTGTATCACTCTAAAGATGGAGAAAGTATGTCAGCAGCATGGTATTACTCTGTGACAAAGTTCAATTGATTGTGCTTATCAAATTTTGAAGAAAGACAGTATGCATGTAAATGTGTTAATACCAATTTTTATATGCCATTTAATATCCTTTAGTCTCCCCGCATTGAAACTGTACACTTCAGGCTTTTAAGCTACATTTGACCATGATTGCAAAGCTTATCCACAGCTACTACCACAGAATTGGTAAAAAAAAAAAAAAAAAAAAAAAAAAAAAAAAAAAAAAAAAAAAAAAAAAATTATAATGTTGAGTATCGGGTACATCCCAATTATACTAAAATGCAAACTAGATATGGTGATATATACCTGAAATGCTAGCACTCAAGAGGTCAAGAGAAGGTCATCTCATAATGTTCTCCTTTCTCCCTCCCCCTCCCTCCTTCCCTTTCTGTTTACTCCTTCCTTCCCTTCACCAACACACACACACACACACACACACACACACATACACACACACACATACACACACACACACATACACACACACACACACACACACACACACACACACACAGGGAGAGAGAGAGAGACAAAGACATTATAATGCCACAAAACCAGAAGGATTATTGCAGAGAGGAGAAGCACTAATGAATAAGCAGGCCAAGGAGAGAGGAGAGGGAGAAGAAAAAGAACACATGGGGATAGATGCGGGATAACGTCACAAGTCACAGTGAAACCCATTTCTCTGAAGCTTAACCAAAAGAACGAGGAAGAGGAAAAAATGGTTGTTCCGAAGGTGCATAAATATGAAATTGTCAACCCTCTCCTCCCCCAATATAAATATGAAAGCGGGGGGGGGGGGGCTGCAGGGACAGAAGTAAACCAGTGGGCTTGTGCAGAGCTAAGAGTAAAAACAGAATGTCAGAGAAATGAAGGATCTTCTGGAGAGGAAATAAGTATTCTGAAATTGAATTTTTCATAATGATTGTATGACTGAATTTACTAACAGCCATTAATTTGTGTGGTTAAAATGAGCAGATTTTATGGTACATAAACTACAATTAAGTGTTTTAGTAAGACTAAATGAGAGAGAATATCCTTACACCCTTGTGGTCCTGTGTAAGCATACCTGTAGAATTAATTCTGACATGTGGAATGTTCAATTTTATTTTTTCTGATATTTTTGAGACAAGGTCTTGCTGTGCAGCTCAGGCTGGCCTCAAACTCATGATTATTTTAATTCACAATTTCAGCTTATGGTCTAGCATTGTGGGAGAAGTCAAGGCATTAGGCCCAAAGCAGCTAATTTCATACATCCATATTCATGAACAGAGGGAAATGAAGGCATACATGCCTACCATTCAGCTCACTTTCTCCGCTCTGGGACCCAAACTCAGGGTGAGGCTGCCCTCAGTGGGCGTGGTCTTCCCACCTTCAGTTAACATTATCAACAGTCTCCAAGATGCCCATAGACTAACCTGATCTAATCAGTCCATCCTTGAGACACTCCTCGCAGGTGATTCTAGCTTATGGCGAGTTGAGAATTAAAACTATCATAGACATTTAGCTTTTCTTTTGTTTTAGAACAAATTGCAAAATTGCATGAAGCTGCCATGGACCCTTCACCCAATTTCTCACCAATGGTTACATTTTACACAATTAATAATACAATATCAAGGCCAGAAAATTTGTATTGGTACAATGTGTATTGTATCTATGCCGATTTACCACACGTCGAGATTCATGTAGCCACCGGCTTAATCAAAATAACCCAGCACTGGTGAGATGAATCACTTACACACGCTGACAACCTGAACTTGGTTCCCTAGAACCCATTGTAGAGGTATTAGGGAAAAACCAACATTTGAGTTAAAATCGAGGTTAAAATGTGAAGGTTAAAACAACGATTTGGAAATCCTGAGGAAAGTAAGCCGAAGGGTTTGCAGCCAGGTATGAGGTAACCAAGATGACCAGATAAAAGAAAGGACCGGTCTGATTAACACGTGCTGTGACTCAAGATGCCTTGAATTCCTGCACAGCAGGGGTTGGCCTTGCTCCAGCTGACTAGGCTGAGATGCACACAGGGCGTTTCTAGGGCATTGACTGCTTAGGGATAAAAGGGCCGGAACACTCTCACACCTACTCATAAATATTCATAAAACATCTTTAAAAACTGCAGTGCGAACTGGCTGGACCTCCTACTTTCTGGACCAAATCCTGCGTAGATGCAGCCCACTGCAATCTCTGCAGAGGGCTTTGCTTTGCCTCACTAACTCACTACTGCCTTGTTAATAAACTTCCTAAACTCTGTCCCAGTCTTGACTGAATTCATTCCTTCAAGAAGATAAGGACTGAGGGACCCCCTACAAAATCTGCCACAGATGGGGAGAACCACCAACTCTGAAAATTTGTTCTCTGATTTCCACATACAGGCCTGCAATCTTCATGTATACATCACACACACACACACACACACACACACACACACACACACACACACACACACAATAAATAAAAGTTTCAAAACTACGAAAGGTCTAGTCCATGGTCACAAACAGCCTTCATGACCCTTTCCTGCGTTCACTGCTATACCCCTGTCTCCAGCCATACTTACTTGCTCTCTGTTCTGGCCGTAATCACTCATTTGCTCGCCAGTTCTACAGCTTCATCGTTTCAGTAATGCTAGATAAATGGAATAGCATGCTATGATACCTTGAGGTTGGTCTTCTTTTATTTATAATGCTCTTGAGATCTACCCGAGTTCTTCTCTTCATTAAGAGTCAGAGTCTTCTCTTTTCTGGTGGGAACCATGGGAGCTATCAAAGAGAAAAAGAGATAGTGGGGAGGCCTTCCAGCTAGATAGAAACCCCAAAGAAAGGGTGTAAGAATTTCAAGAGCTGAAAAGTAAAGTGTCTAAGAAAAGTTTGCCTAAAAGATGCTTTGAAAGTGAAAGGGAGGAAAAAGCTGGGCACCATTGCGTGCAATGTGCAGGATCACCAGGCAGAAGTCCGGTTTGGATGACTGAGCTATTGAGAAAAGCTGGCCACCTCTCAAAGCCAGCAGAACCTGACTTAGTGTTTGCCCTCGGGAATAGAGAGACATTGCTGATGTCAGTCATGGTGAGTGGCACAGCCTCTTCGCCTTTACAGGACCTCCATTGCTCCTACTTTGTCCTCTATAAGGCTTTGGTTTACAGTCTAAGGCTTAGGAAGCACCTGTTGCCTTGGGGGCAGCCCCACCCCAACCCCCACTGAAGCCAGTGAATGACCTAGTTACAAAAGTAGCTATATATAGCTAAATCAACAACAAGTCAATTGTCTTCCCAGGAGACTTTTCACATGCTCATCTCATAGAAAACAAAGCATTGTTTGCAGGGAGGCTCTGACCTAGAGGTTCATGCTACTGGAAAACATTTCAAAAGGTGAATCCCTCCAGGGATTCCCCACAGCAGAGGATGGAGAAACAGACCATCTATTTTGGAATAACTTAAATAAATGAGGTGGGTCAAAGCCTCTGAGGAAAGCAGAATGAAAACAATAATGAAGGACTGTGATGAGAGATGCAGGTCATAGAGCCCCATTGCTGCTGGCTTTCCACCTGGATCGTCCTCCACTTAAGAGTTCTTTGTTCTGTCTTGTTTTGTTGAGACATGGTTTGTCTGTGCAGTCCTGGCTGAACTCATGAGATCCACCTGCCTCTGCATCTCAAGTGCTAGGACTAAGGTGTTATACACCACCACCACCTAGCTCTCTATTGAATAGTTGTTTGTTTGTTTGTTTTGGTTTTTCAAGACAGGGTTTCTCTGTGTAGTTTTGGTGCGTGTCTTGGAACTCACTTTGTAGATCAGGCTGGCCTCTAACTCACAGAGATCCTCCTGGCTCTGCCTCCTGAGTGCTGGGATTAAAGGCGTGCACCACCACCACCCGGTCTATTAAACAGTTTTATGAGACAAAAACCAGCTGCACTTTGGAGAGGGGAAAGAGGAGTATGTATATTCCTTTGAGGACTGTGGGGAATCCATTTTCTCTTCACATAAGCAAGAGTGTGCAGGGAGGGAGAGGAAGTATACGTAGATTCCTACTCTTGAAGGTTAAGAAGTTCTCCAATCAGTTGTTGCCTTTGTCCTTTGAATTTTAAGTATTTCCCATCTTTCTTCATTCTTTTCCCAGTTAAAGCCATTGATCAAAACGTTTGTTTGTTTCCCATCAAATCAGAACAGAAGGTCATGAAGGGTTTTAAGAATCCACCTCAGCAGGAGGCTTGCAACTAATTAAAATTCAAAAATAGAACTAGTGTTCACCTCTAAGTTGACATCTGTCCTATCCACCTATGACACCCCTCACCAGTGTGGGGGAAGCGGAATAATTTCTCCTCCTAACCTTGAGTTTATAAATATGTCAGTTTGCAAGATAAAAAAGGACTCAGCAGATATGATTAAAAGAAGGATCCTGATAGTTTAGGTGGACCCAGTAAGATCTTAGTCAGTCATGTAAGTGGAGGCAGGAGAATAAGAGCCAGAGGGAAAGGAATGAAAATGTTGATGGTGATGAAAAAGATGAGAGAAGAGGAACTGAGCCAAGGAACGCAACAGGTCCCTAGGAAGGAAAGCAAAGATTCTTTCTGCAAATGGTCTCTACCTAATATGTAAGTGTGTAGAGACAGAATATTGGCACAAGTCAAGGCGAGAGAGACGCCATGTTTTCAGAAGCCTTTTACTTAGGAGGAGGATGGGTTTCTGAAAGATTCCAGGGGATGAGAGTATAGGTAACTAACTATAGCCACAGCTCCAGCTTTCTGATGGGGACCACTGATACAGAAGGAGACACACGTGTCCAACATTGTGATAACACATCACGTAGATTGCCAAGGAATCATTCCTAATTTCTCCCGACATTAGCCAGTGAGATAGAGGTGTGTGTGTGTGTGTGTGTGTGTGTGTGTGTGTTGAGTTATATGGAAGAGAAATAAGACAAGGCATGCCGATGTATCAGTAAATAGTAAATCTGTAACATGCTTATGACTTCACATTTATCCTTCAGAAGTAGAATCACTGCCTCTCTCCTCCCCTTGACAGTGAGGCATGAGATACAAAATGGTGGAAGTCATGTTGAGAAGGATCCAGTAGAAATGAACAAGAGACCTTATACTGGTGTACACAGTATTAAAAACTAAACCCCCAAACATAGGCAAACAAAATTGTCCTAATGAATGTAGCTGATCCATCCTGACCACAAAGAATCCTCTGTCCTTGTATTTCTGTCCCCTTACCACACCCCACAAACCACATTTGTGTTTTTACTTGGAGTGGCTCCTAACTGCCTTCTGTGGATGAGATCCAGCCTTTGATGGAAACAGGCAAAGGAAAGCCCTAGCCAGCGGAATCTGGTTTGGCACATCATGTCGGTGCTGAGCAGACTGTGGAAATGGGGATGGGGAGATGTGTGCTAGGCGCTTCACAATAAGATAACCCAGCTCCAGTGGTTCCTGGTGAGGGAAAATTGGGAATCCATCTACTTTCACTGCTGCATACAGATGAATGAATCAGAGCCCAAGTTACTGTTCATTGAGCTGTTATTCTGAGCTAGGCATTGCATTCAAGTCTCTTGCAAGTACTTTCTCATTGAATGGTCATAGCCTTTAGGCATAAACTTTATTATTCCCATCTTTCTGATGATGAAATAATGTCTATGGATATTATCTTATGGCATGGAAGTATCGGAGTCAGGATCTTGATGAAGTCCACTGACTCCAAAGCTGCTATTTTCTTAACCCACAATTCTCTCTTCTAGAATTCAGGAATCCCAAATACTCAAATGTATTAGCAAATTCCACCCCTACTTAATCTGCATCTTGAGAACTAAAAAGCAATCTTACATTTAGTCAAATCTTTCTGAGCATAGTGGCAGGCACCTGTAATCCCAGCCTCAGGGGCAAAGGCAGAGGGACTGGGGCAAACCTCAGGCCTACCTGGGCAACAATTAAACCCTTTAAAACAAACACACACTAACGAAAACCACCACCACCACCGGAGAGTAAAATCCGAGTAACAATGTAACACTGTTGCCCTGTCATGGAGGTTGTCTGCATGGCAGCCTTGTGTTTACATGTCTCTTGGTGCCCAGTGTCTTTCACCTGCCGGCTCATCACTGAGTCCTGAGATCACAGCAGAATGACTGCTGTGCTCACGATTTCTGGCACCTCAGCCAGGCATTCATGTGAATACACAGAGATGAGTATTACTTATTAAGCACCTATAAAGGGAATGGTTCAATCTGAGGATGCACCTCATCCTATACCCTCAGGGATGGAGTGGGGTGGTGAGAAAAAGTGACCAAATAAGCCACAGTTTCAGCCAGCGATATATATGATGAGAAAACCACACAGGTGACTCGGCAGGCTAGTTTTCTTTTACTGCTGGAATAAATTTACAAGCTTAGTATATTAAAGCACAATTATCATCTTTCAGCTCTGGAAGCCCACGTTGGATCTTATGGACTGAACTGAAGGGGTCGGGAGGATTGTGGCATTGCTGGAGGGTCACCAGATGACCTGGGCTGAACCAGCTCTTCACTTCTTCCCTGTGGTCCTTGTGCACACTGTACAGAGAACGCAGCATTCTGAGTGAAGAGGAAATGCCAGGGACAGCCTGACAGTGTTCTCACTCTTGTAGATCAAGATGTTCTGGGATACTTACTAGCTTGGAGATCTAGGTTGTTCCCAGGGTATGTAAGCCCAGTGTGCAGTGCTTTGTGTCCGTTGACTGTGGGGTGTGCAATGCCTTCTGGCCTTTGGCTATGGTATGACACACTACACGAGCAAACAGAGCTCTGCCTTAAGCAGTGCTCCTGAGCCCTGGGGACCAGTTCACCGTTCATGCCCAGGTCGCGTTATCTTTGCTGCCCTTTTGTAAGAAGTGTGCTTTTCTTGACTTGTGTCAATGGGACTCAATAGGTAGAGATCTTTTACACAGGGGATTGTACCAGCCCTTTTCTTTTCTTGTTTTTGTTTCTTTGTTTTATTTATTTATTTATTTATTTATTTATTTATTTATTTATTTGAGACAGGGTTTCTCTGTGTAGTTCTGGCTGTCCTGGAACTCCCTCTGTAGACCAGGCTGGCCTCAAACTCATAGAAATCCACCTGCCTCTGCCTTATGAGTGCTGGGATTAAAGGCATGCATCACTCCCTCCAGGCTTTTTCTTTTGGGCCACCAACCAGCTCCCAAATCACGACATAGAGACTTATTATTAGTTTTGAATGTGTGGCCTTATCTTAGCTCTTATTTTAATCTGTTTCTCTTCATCTACATTTTGCCTTGGGGCTTTTTACCTTTTTTTCTTTTTGTATGTCTTACTTTCCTGCTTATGTCTGTCTGTCTGATGGCAGCCTGGCTTCTGGCCCCAGGTGTGTCCCTTTCTTTCTCCCTCATTCTCTCCTCCTTCTTCTCTCCTTTGCCTAGATATCCCCTCTACTTACTCTCTCTGTCCAACAGCCCCACCTGTCCCTCTCCTGCCTAGCTATTGGCTGTTCAGCTTTTTATTGGACCAATCTGGTGTCTTGGGCAGGCAGGGTGAAACAAATGTAACAAATCCTTACCTGATTAAACAAATGCAGCAGAAACAAATGTAACAAATCCTTACATGATTAAACAAATGTAGCAAAAACAAATGTAACAAACCTTTGCACAGTTAAAGCAGTATTCCACAGTATAAACAAATGTAACACATCTTTACATAGTTAAACACTACAACAGGGATGGTCTGCTGTCCCACATGTCAAGTTTTTCCAGGCCACCAGTGTTCCTTAGCTCATTGCTCTGTCTCCAATGTTTCAAAGCATCAACACAGCAGTTTATTTCATTATTGTTGTCACCATTGTCCTATGTGTGGGGTATGTTTCCTTAACTAACAAAGCACACAAATCTAAGGTTGGGAACTTCAAACTTACATCAACTCATTTGTATATAAACACAGTCAAATAAGCATTTCCTACTGTTTTTGTTTAAGTTTTGATGTGGAATTTATCATGTATAAAAAGAATATATAAAATGTATATGAAAGTAACTTGTCCCAAACCTGATCTGAGAAAGAAATCCTGTATATAATGTTAAGGACATACTAAAGGGGACTAAGTAGTTCTTGTTTTATTTTGAAAACATTTCAAACTTAGAACAAAAAACCACAGAAATATTTTGCATACAATTTATCAGTATTAAGTAACTTCTAATATTTTATTAATTTCATCCTCTTTTTCTTTCTCCTATATATAACTTTTCTCTTTGTAAATCAAGGATATTTACTTAGAATTTATGGACCATTATCCAATTCAGAACACCCAACTTATTAACTATATATACTCTAATATATGGATCATATTTCAAGTTTGTTGATTAGCACTATTATGGCTTCATAAAATATCTTCCTCAGCAACATAGGATCTATTCAGGATCACATATTGTATTTAGCTCATCTTTTTCCTTTTCTCTCCCTCTGCCTCTCTCCCTCTCTCTCCTAGGTCTCCCTATGCTGTTCAGGCTGAGCACAAACTCCCAGGGTCAAGTAGTTCTCTCATTTTGACATTTTAAGTGCTGGAACTTCAAGTGCCACTGTGCCTGGCTCTTACTAAGTTTTAATATGGAAGCATCTTAAGCCTTTCTTGACATTAAGACTTTGGAGACTATAGGCCAATTATTTTAAAATGTTATTATTCGTAGTTGTTGTTATTGTTGGAAAAACTGAGTTAAACGTTTAGGAAGAAGACCAGATACAGTTGCACCTGCCTGCAATCCCAGCAAAAGAGAAGGAGGCAGGAGGATTGTGAATTTGAGGTCAAGGCAGGCCAGGCTACATGGGAACACGCTAGCCTGATTATATAGCAAGACACTAATTTCTTTAGTTGGCAAAGGAGTAATTAGAAAGATGAAAAAGGGCTCGGGAAATGGCTCAGTCAGCAAAGTGTCTGCTGTGCAAGGATGAGGACCTGAGGTCAGATCTCTAGTGCCCACATACAATCTAGATCGAGTGGCACACACACACACACACACACACACACACACACACACACACACACACATACACACACATCTGCAACTGCAACACTGGATGGGTTCAGAGAAAGGCAGACCTCTGGAGCTCATTGGCCTGCCAGTCTACCCAAATTAATAAGCTCCAGGCTCAGTGAGAGACCATGTCTCTCAAAATAAGGAGAGCAATGGGGGAAAACTATTGATGTCAACCTCTGTCCTCTGCACACATGAACACACATGCACCTTCAAGACCCCCCCCCCCCCACACAGACACACACAAGTGCATACACCACACACACACACACACACACACACACACACACACACACACACACACACGAGAAAAGGAAAAATGAGAAACTGAGTTATCAAGGGCTAATTTCATAGAATTCAGGATTCATTAGAGACTGCCCTTAGCTATCCATTAGACTGACCTTAACAACTATTCCACTTAGTCAAAAGAGCACATTAATGTTTATCAAGTGCTTGCTGTTTGGTAGGAATCCAAGTAAAGATTTTGTTTCCATCACTTTGCTTAGCAACAGAATGGGAAGACTGGCATTGTTTCCATCTCCCAGATGTGGGAAGCTGGAGAGAAGTGGTTAATGGTTTAAGACTGTTTCTGGATCACATAGCCAACCAGTGGTGGTGCTGACGCCCAGTCAGACCCATGTTTCCAACCATTCTTTCCCCTACCATGGCCTCTAATATGCTTCTCATCTGGCATGGCTGTCGTGGACAGTTATACTCTAGAACAAACACTGCTTAGAATAAGCTCAGAAATAATTGGCCTTCGGCACGACTGCCGTCAGCTTACCAGCAACTGACCATGTCTTCTGTCTTGAGACATGTTCTTCATGAGCCCAGGAGACTCTCTCATGTGAATAGTCTCAGTGTCTGATATGCAGAGGTAGGTGATTCCTAGGGCTGGGCCGCTGAGCTTTTGTTCTTATGTATCTAGTCTTATACACTGTAATGGTTAATTTTGATTGACAGCTTGGTGGGATGTAGTATCACAATAGAAAAACCACCTCTGGGTATGACTGATGATTTTTCCAGAAGGTTTAAGAGAGGAAAGATCTGTGCTAAATGTGGGCAGCACCTTCCCATGGGCTGAGATCTCTGACTAATACAAAACAGAAAAGCAAGCTGAGCATTGATATTCATCTCTCCCTGCTTTCTGACTGGAGGTACAATGTGAACAGCTGCCTCATGCTCCGGCTACCATGATGTACCCTCAGGTAATGACCCCAAAGAAACCTTTTATTCATTCATTTGATTTCATCAGATATTCTATCACAGTAATGTGTAGCTAGAGTTTTTCTGGCTGGCCCATGGTCAGGACAAATCTCTCTCATCCACCAGTCCTGCAGCTGCTCAGACCCAACCAAGTAAACACACAGAGACTTATATTACTTATAAACTGTATGGCCGTGGCAGGCTTCTAGCTAGCTGTTCTTATATCTTAAATTAACCCATTTCTATTCATCTATAAGTTGCCACGTGGCTCATGGCTTACTGGTATCTTAACATCTTCTCATGGCGGCGGCTGGCAGCATCTCTCTGCCTCAGCCTTCCACTTCCCAGAATTCTCTTCTCTCCTTGTCCTGCCTATACTTCCTGCCTGGCTACTGGCCAATCAGTGTTTTATTTATTAACCAATCAGAGCAACACATTTAACATACAGAACATCCCACAGCAGTAAGGAAAAATATAACTAAAACATTCAAGCTTTGCAGTTCCCATCTAGTCTCATGGATTTTCACGTGACCTACACATATGCATGTTCCTTAATTATTTCTAAATCACATCACTCCTTTGAACTCCCACTGAATATCTCCGGAGGTGAATTTAACACCCCAGCTTTGAGAGGACAGGCACCTCAAACTGAGCATGTCTGAAACTGGCATCTGTCTCAAGTCTGTTTTCCCATAGTGCCCTCTGTCTTGGGCAGTCGCAGCTCCAGAGTTTTAGCTACTCAGTCACGGACTTTTGAGTTCTCGATGACTCTGTCTGTGCAACCCTGTTCAATCCACAAACAAATCCTGTCAGTTTTGCCTTCAAAATATATCCAGAAGTCATCTTCTCACTCCCCTTCCTAAAAGCCTTCCTAAATGCCCTTACTCTCAACACTTCATTCTTTTCTGCTCTATTTTTCTAGTTACTTAATACCATTTAAATACATTACTGATTTTAACTTCACTTAGTGCAATTTTTAGCCTGCTTATTATTTCAGGATGAAAAGACATTCATGAAGAGAAAAATTGTGTGTGCGCACACGCACATGCGCGCGCATGTGCGCGCGCACGCGTGCTATGTTGTATGCATGTGTATGCACATGTATATGTAGCTGTACTTGAGCATATGCACATGTTTATAGGCTCAAAGTCAATATCAAGTATCTCCCTTAATAACTCTTCCCCTTATTTTTTGAGGACATGGTCCCTCATTCTCGCCATCTCAGCTGCTGAAGAATTTTATCTGTTCTGCTCAGTGCAGTAATTCCTGGACTGGAAACTGCCTGGCACCCAGTAGCTACTTTGTGTAGATTTGTTATAAGACAGGGTTGTGAGCCAGTTCTTAAGCTTACTCATAGACTGAGATATGTAAAGGGATGTCCGGGGCTGGGGAGATGGCCCAGTGCTTAAGAACCTTTGTAGCTCAATCATGAGGACTATAGATCAGTTCCTAGCCGCTCACAAAGCCTATGCCTCCAGCTCCAAGGGATCTGACACTTCCAGCCCCCAAGGGCATCTGCATACACACGTATACACACCCCTCCACACACACACCTTCCACATACACTCTTCAAAAAACCTGAAGTCTTCATTTGTCAAAGGACATTGTAAGGTTTTGCCATCTAAGGGTTCAGGAAGTTCAACTTTATTTCCCTTCCTAATAGGCTGGAGATTATATACAGTTATGGATGAATTATATAATTTCTTCTTATAAAAAATTATTGTAGGAAATGTAGGATATGTAAGCAGAGAAAATACAGTTAACTAACTACTAACACAACTACCCAGAGGCCGTTAATAGTTTGGGTGTACTTCTTTCCAGATGTGTTTAATTTCAGCGCTATTTTATTTGAAAGTTTCCTCATCCCCATGACAAGGAATGCAGCAAACAAGGCCAAGAGCTCGATGTGGTTTCAAGCTTCCAGCAACATGCCATCCTCAGAGCCACAAGCACTTCCATGGAATTTTTGGGCGCTACTATTTTCCTTTTCCAAGAAAGCATGCTATAATTTCGGATATTTAAGTTACCCAAGCTTCCACAAAGGGGTCTCCCTTCTAAAGTGACCTCAGAATTCCCAGAAAAATAAATACTTGGAACTTGGGGAATTCGGAGTGATTGCTGTTTGACCGAAGTCCTGGACTAACGGGTTCTACCTCAGCAGCTTGTTCAGGTTTCAGTGTGTGTAGCTTCAGGCTGGCCATGCTTTCCAAGCTATGGCTGCCCAACTATGAAATGTGTGTGATACTGGCCTCAGTAGTGGATACAAGTATTAAGACCTGTAAAGGGGCTGAGCGTGGTGGCACACTCCTTTAATCCCAGCACTTGGCAGGCAGAGGCGGGTGGATCTCTGAGTTCGAGGCCAGCCTGGTCTATAGACTGAGTTCTAGGACAACCAGGGCTACACAGAGAAACCCTGTCTCATAAAACAAAACAAAAAGAACTCTAAGGGCAGCACAATCATCGAAAATGATAATTGCAATTGAAGTGTGGCAGATCAGGGCAGCGATGCCCTGTGAGAGACTCTCCATGTCCTACAAGCTCAGGGGAAAAAGGATTTCTCACATTTACTCAGAGCATTTTCTTATCATGAGTGTCTTTGTTAGGGTTTCTATTCCTGTGAAGAGACACCATGACCATGGCAACTCTTTTTTTATGTATTAAATTTTTTAAAATTCATTTTACATACTGATCACAGATCCCCCTCTTATCCCTCTTCCCACTCCCCCCATCCCCGCTAACCCCCTCAACCCACCTCTCCTCCCCTCTTCCAAAAGGGTAAGTTATTCCATGAGGGGACAGCAAAGCCTGGTGCATTCAGCTGAGGCAGGACCCAGCCCCTCTCCTCTGCCTCAAGGGTGATCAAGGTGTTTGACAACAGGTAATGGGATCCAGAAAGCCATTTCATGCACCAGGAGTAGATCCTGATCACACTGCATGCCAACTCTTATTAAGGAAAACGTTTAATTGGGGTAGCTCACTCACAGTTCAGAGGTTCCGTCCATTATCATCACGACAAGAAGCAAAGCAGTATGCAGGCAGGTGACACACTTCCTCCCCAGTGATGCACTTCCTCCAACAAGACCACACCTACTCCAAGAAGGCCACACCTCCTAATAGTACCGCGCCTTTGGGGTCCACTTTCTTTCAAACCACCACAATGCATATGTGGTCTTTCCACCAGAATTTGAACTCCTGGATGAAAGAAACTTTCTTCCCCTCATTTATTGGTATATACCCTCATAACTTATTCTCAAGATTTAAAAACCTACTGTGGCTAGGTGGTGGTGGCACACACCTTTAATCCCAGCACTCCAGAGGCAGAAACAGGTGGATCTCTGAGTTTGAAGCCAACCTGTTCTACAGAGTGAGTTCCAGGGCAGTCAGGGCTGTTACACAGAGAAACCTTGTCTTGAAAATAATAAATAATAATAATGATAATAATAATAATGATAGTAATAAAAAATAAACTTAATGTGTCAAAAATATTACACCATGATACACTTAGGAAGCAGTCCTGTGGGTGCTTTTGCATATGTTAATAGAGATAAAGTTAAGTGGAAAAGAGAGGGATCTAGCTTGGAACCAAGGAAACTGTCTTGAGTTCTCTCTTTTGGTTACCATATGACAATGGCTAAGTAAGTGTACTCATTTGCTGAGATCTTTCCCAGCTCCAAAAATGCATGGCCTTTGACCTTTGCAATGGTAAATACAAAGTGCTTTTTGAGACGAGGGTTTGTTAGCTTGATATACACTTGCCTTCAAAACGACAGGCTTCAGTTCTCTGTACTATCTGGTAATATTTGGAATTTGTTAAATCATTAGCAGTCAGTTGTTTACAGTTTAGAATGTGACAATACTCTTTGATGTTCTCTAATTATCATGCATGTTTAAAAATGAGTTCTGAACCACTTCTCTGCCTAATTAAACCTCATTGAAAATTTGTTGAATTTTAAAGAAACATTTGATTTGCAAAAATAAGTTATACATTCAGTAACCTTCAGTATTTCACAAAAGACCCAGAAAATGTTTTAAAGCATAGTAAGGTAAAGTGAATGGGAGATGTCCTGAACTAAATGGAGCAAAATTTGGAAAGCATCATCTTCAAACTACTCTCTTTGTGCTCATAAATTCCTGCTGATAATATTTATCCTGCTCTTTTAATGGTCATTTACTCTCCTATTTAAAAGTCTATAAAACATCTGCAAACTTTAATAATTAATTAAATTACCTAAGAAATCATGAATAAATACCTTATGGTATGATTTTTTTGTGAATTCATCAGAAAAAAAGGTGAGCTTTTCTCTCTTATTTTTTGTTTATTTACTCTTTTTTTTGTTTTTTGTTTTTTTTTTTGTTTGTTTTGTTTTTCAAGACAGGGTTTCTCTGTGTAGTTTTGTGCCTTTCCTGGAACTCACTTTGTAGACCAGGCTGGCCTCGAACTCACAGAGATCCACCTGCCTCTGCCTCCCGAGTGCTGGGATTAAAGGTGTGTGCCACCACTGTCCAGCATTATTTACTCTTTTTTAAGCTAAATATAGAGGGATGTTTCCATACAAGGACAAGAGCCACTCAATATTTATTCTTCCTATTGTCAATTAAGTGTTCCAACAGACATTCATGTGAGGACATATGCACTTTAGATTATGTTCTTACCATGATAAGACAGATGTACAGATGCTGGTATGTAAATTAGTAGAAACACATAATTCCCCTCATTCCATTCCCTCTTGCTGTGATAAGATGCTCTGACAAAAGCAACTTAAGGGAGAAAGTGCTGCACAGTGGTGGCGCATGCCTTTAATCCCAGCACTCGGGAGGCAGAGCCAGGCGGATCTCTGTGAGTTCGAGGCCAGCCTGGTCTACAAAGCGAGTTCCAGGAAAGGCGCAAAGCTACACAGAGAAACCCTGTCTCGAAAAACAAAAACAAAAACAAAAACAAAAAAAAAAAAGGGAGAAAGCATTTATTTGGTTCACATTTCCAGATTAGTCTGTCGTGGAGAAGTCGAGGTGACAGGGACCCTAGTCACATGACATTCACATCAGAGAGCAATCAACTAATGTGTACATGCTTGGGCTTAGCTTGTGTTCTTCTTTCTCTCTCTCCCTCCCTCCCTCCTCCCCTCTTCTCTCTTCCTCCCCTACTCTCCTTTTCACTTAGTTCTGAGCCCAGCCCATGAAATGCTGCCATTCATATTCAGGGTGGACCTTCCCTTCTCAACCAATTATGATAATCTCCCATGTACAAGCCCACTGGCCAACCTAATCTAGACAACCCCTAACTGAGACTCCCCAGGAATTTCTAGAATGCATCAAGTTAAAAAACTTAAAACATAGCTTCCAGAGAAGAGAGAAAAGAAGTAGACTGAACATGGCCAGTAGTCTGGATCTGGCCAGAGCTATCTGAGAGAGGGGGAGAATAACAGGGGATAGAGAAAAGAGAAAGCACAGTGAGAGGAGCAGGGCGCAGAGCATATGTAGATAAACAATAGCGAGGATAGCGGGGTTATAAGGAGATAGCGGGGTTATAAGGAGGTAGCTGCAGGGAGGAAGCCTGTGAACTGCAGGGAGTTTAGGGTAGGGGAAGAGGTGAGAAGGACTAGGATGTTAGCAGGGACTGGGAAATGTGTAACAGGTACTTGTGATACTGAGGAAGCCTGGAGGTCAGTGTGTGCTTTGCTATGTTGGTAGGTACCACAGGGAGCCATATGTCCCTTCTGCTAGAGCTAAGGGAAATGACTCCTTTTGGTAGAGGGGAACCAACTTTACAAATTCCTGGGGTTTTATCTAGCTGCTAGAAATACTCCTACAGTCCAGGTTGGGCCCATGTCTACATATTTGGACTGCCTTTTGGAGTTTCTTTTGGACCTGACAGTCATCACCAGCAGTGAATGAGAGGTGGGCTGCTCCACATTGTTGCCAGCATTTGGTGCAAATAAGATTGGAAAAGACTAAAATTTTCTTTGTTTTGATAAAAAGTTCTTTAAAACACAATAAAGTAGGTAAGGTGATTAGCTAAGTTAATCATAAAGGGACAAAAATGCCAAATAAATGGAAAAAAATGGTAGAGGGGAGATAAAAGACAGAAGTAAGAAAAGAATCACAAGAAAACCCCACTTGGCTCTGTGAAATTACATTTGAAAATCTGGAAGAGAGGAATATCTTTTATTTAAAAACATATACTACACCAGCCCCTTCGTAAAATCACAGCTGTTATAAAGAAAACAATGTTCCAAACAAGGAAAAACATAAGGTCTCAGGCCTGTTTAGTTCTAAGTAGTTAAACTCAACTTGTAAAGGGAAGATAAGATAGTCCATGCTACTAAAATGGGAGCATTACCCCAAATTATTTTTATGATGTGAACATTATATTGATTTTAAAATATGAGAATTCATAAAGAAAATGGGATACTATAAGCCAATTTGATTTATAATTATTAATGTCAAATTGACAAAGAAATTTTAGCAGTAAAATTTTAGGTTAAAACATTGTAACTTTGGGCACCTAGTTAATGAATTAATCACAGTTCTATATTTAAATACTACCAAGTTGAAGGATCCAGTTAGAAAACTGACCTCTCTTTCTTTCTTTCTTTCTTTCTTTCTTTCTTTCTTTCTTTCTTTCTTTCTTTCTTTCTTTCTTTCTTTCTTTCTTTCTTTCTTTCTTTCTTTTCTTTTTCTTTTTCTTTTTCTTTTTCTTTTTCTTTTTTTCTTTTTTTGACAGGGCTTCTCTATATAGCCCTGGATGGCCTAGAACTCACTATAGAGACCAAGCTGGCCTCGAACTCATGGATCTGCCTGCCTCTACCTCCCAAGTGCTGGGAATAAAGGTGTGGGCCACCATGCTCAGAGTCTCTCTTTGCCATGAATGTTATTTTTGAAGGCTTCTGCTCCCGCTGCTTTAGGGAACTATCTGCATGTAGAAACTTTGATAGTTTTCTCGTGATTATGTACAGATTGAAGATTTTAGTGAGAACACTGTATGAATTATGGGAGACACTTGCAGTGGCATCACTTCTAGGGTAATAGCATGATGATCTGTTTCATTACTAAGGAGGCTGGATTCGATCACCTGATGAAAGAGTTTTCCATGGTGAAGAAGGAAAGTTCATCTTATGAACAATATCCACCTTAGTTTAATTAATGGTTGTAGTGAAAACTTAAATTATCCAAGCCATCACAAAAGTCACTCAGGGGACTCCTTCTTGTTCAACAAAACCAAACCAAACCTGCAGCTGAAACTTCTCTTTTTGTTCTTTCATCTCCGTTAACTAGATGCCTACTAACATGAACACTTCCAGTCTCTTGTAAAAACAACTGTAGGACTATGGAATTATTTCAGGCTATCCAGATAAAAGAGAGAGGAACTTTACTGATTTAGTCTCAGAATATATATACAGCGTGCGCGTATATCCATACACACATATCTACTATAGTCAATGTTCAGAGGAAATAATTTCTCTCTTCTTGAGTTCTCAATATTCAAAACCAAAATTCTTTCCTTTGCTCTGTATATGTTTCAAGCAAATTTTGTTATGACTAGAGTGGAAGACTAGCTTTGTGTATATTGTTGCAGTTGGTACAGGAAAATGAATCCCTTATTCCACGTGGGGTATTGGAAGACGTCCCTGCTCTGGCATTGCTTTCATGTCTGAGGACTGTTCTTTGGCTACTTTATTAATCACTTCATTTCAGAAGTGAGTTTATTTTGATTTCCAAGTCAGCCCTACTTTCCCCTTAGTTGTTTTTCGCTACTCATCTTTCTCTTCTCTGTGCTTTTGTGAGTGCTCTGAATGTGTGTGTGTGTGTGTGTGTGTGTGTGTGTGTGTGTGTGTGTGTGTGTGCTCCCACATAGGTTAGGAAAGAAGGAAGTCACTGCTTTATAACTGAATTGCCTAACAAGATTGTTTGTTTTTTTTTTTTTTTTTTGAGACAGGGTTTCTCTGTGTAGCTTTGCGCCTTTCCTGGGACTCACTTGGTAGTCCAGGCTGGCCTCGAACTCACAGAGATCCGCCTGGCTCTGCCTCCCGAGTGCTGGGATTAAAGGCGTGCCCCACCACCGCCCGGCCTCAAGATTGTTTTTTAATTAATACTGTATTCATATATTGGATGTAGTAGAGAGACTATTAAGATATAAGCTTGGCTAACTATCCTTAATAATACATACTATTAATCACTATAATTAATCTTTATGAAATTCATATAAGCAGAGTATTTGACACTCTTGCTTCATATTTTTTTAATTTAAAGATTTATTTATTTTTATTTCATGTGTATGGGTGTTTTGCCTGAGTGTATGTCTGTGCGCCATGTGTGTGCCTGTGCCTATGGAGGGCAGAAGAGGGCATTGGATCCCCTGGGTCAGATGGTTGTGATCTGCTACGTGGGTACTAGGAACAGAACCTGGGTTCTCTAGCAGAGCCGCAAAGACTTTTCACTGCTGACCCATCTATCTCTCCCACCCCATCCCTCAATCTTTTGTGCTATGGGCAAAGGCCTTGGCTAGATCTGAGTGAAGCAAAACATCAAACCTGCCTCTTCTAACTGGGGATCCTTCCTGTCTCAGCTCCTGAGGGCTAGTTTCACTGTTCTTCATCATCCTGTAGTCTATCTATCCTGTAGTCTTTGGAATAGTTCTAAGTTTTTAGACTGGCTTTTAAGATTACAAGCCATGCTTTTTTTTTTTTTTTAAACTGGAGGATATTAGAATGTTCGTTTCAAATAGACTGTATTATTTGGCTCCCGACTCGAGCTTTTCATGCCCCATCACAATTTTCTCCATGGCAATGAAGAAAGGAAATGTAGCAGGAAATGATTCGGGGCCAAAGCTACTGCGAGACAGTCGCGGGTGGCTGAGAAGTAGTTCTCTGGAATTTAGTCCCGAGAGTCAGGTGTCATGGGGGTTTGGAGATGGGGATGTGAACCTGAGTGAGCCCTTACTCACCTGGTATCTCAGCGCCCAGCCAGTAGGTCTGGGTGGAAGGCGGGTTGTGAAGCCAGGTTTGGATGTCCTCAACACTTAGAAGTTCTCAGATTCCAAAAGGAAGCTTCATCTCTCTCCTCAGCAGCTCTTTGGGTGGAGCTTGAGCTACACAACCCCGTGGTGTCTGATCAGGTACCCAGCGGTCAGACTGCCTGAGAGACCTAGACGGACCGAAAGACCTCATAACAGTTTTAACCAATAAACTCTTTGGTTTTCCATGGCAGTAAATAAACCTGTTTTCTATGATTGTGAAGAACATATAGGCTTTTATTTTCTGAGTTGGAAAATATATTCATTTATAAACATTTTCTAGACTCACTTATTCCTCAGAGACAAAAACTGATCACCCTTTAAGTCATATTTTTAAAAAGAACCGTAACTCTTTAAAAGTATTTTTTATTTAGCAGTCTCTTAATTCTTTAAAAAAAAGTCTTTTACAAAGCACAATAAAAATAACAAGTCCCCACTGTTTCCAGCTTCTATCAACATATTTCTGTCTTTAAATGTTTTCTCTGTAGTTGAAGTCATTACTTATTAAAAAAAAAAAAAAAAAAAAAAAAAAAAAAAAACCTTTGTTTTTGCTCAGAACAAAAATTCATTGTCAACAAAATGCCATGAAAGAATGCATCCCTTTGTTTGTGTTTAGAAGCTCAGTTTACTCTGCAGAAAAGATAGTCTGACATGACATATCAACACACTGGTAAATAAGACACTGAAAAAGAGTAGACCTTTGTTATTAACCATTGCATTTTTCTCCAACGGAAAAGTCATATGGAAGCAATAAGGCTTGAGATTAGTATATTTCTTCCGTGGAACTTAATTAGAATTATCTTGTCTTATTAGCAGTTTGCTCATTATATGGGAAGGGATCAATTAATCACTATGTGATGATTTCAAGGGAAGAGAAAGTACATTTATAGGGTTAAGCGGTAGGTTGATGTGTGAGTCACTTTTTAAACCACAAGTGAACTGTTTTTCAGTTCACTTCAGTTTGTGTGATGACTAATCTTCTTGGTCAGTCAGACTGGATTGCCAATGACCTAGGAGACACACCCTGGGGATGCGTCTGTGAGGGTGTTTCCAGTGACTTTTAACTGGGGAGGAATGATCTACAGTGAATGTGGGGGACACCATCCACGGGATATAGGGTCCACAGCGAGGAGAGAAAAATGAGGAAGGAGCTGAGCACCAGCATTCATCTCTTTCTGCTTCTGGCCATGAGACCTTTACCCTCCCGCCCCACAGCTGCCACGACGAACTGTGTCCCCTCACAACTGGGACCGAAAACAAAGGGTTCTTTCCACTAGTAGTTTTCATCAGGCGTTTTGTCACTTGATTAATGATCCTCTTGAATGCAGTTTCTAGCTCAGAACACAGTTTCCAGATGTGGTGTGCACACAGCAAAGGTGAACAAACTATTATCTTTTGTGACTGGTATATCATGCTATGTGGACTCTACTAATTTTGTAGGGAGAGGGAAGTCATTCATTAATTATGTTTAACTTGCAGTATTTTTATATTGTAAAAGTATATTAAATTGACCTTTCTTAGTGCCATACTTTTAAAATTGATTGTTTGAGTCCAAGAGGGCAGAATTCATTTATCTCTTTCCAATATTATTGTATTTATATTTTACTTTCTTTCTGCCTAATGAACTAATTTACAATTGCGATTCCATCATGTAAAACATCAACAGTTTCCTCTTGATTAAATTCAACATTTATTGAACTAAGTGCCTAGCATTGCACTAGATGAATTGAGCCATCTGTAAAATTAATATCCTGTGTCACTATATGTGATTATAAGTTTGATGAATTGGGCAGAGTTAAAATTAGAGCCTTTTCTAGAAAATGTAGGGAATTCATTCATCAACACCTTCTGGGTATTGTCAGATGTGAGCTGGTCTAAGCACACAGCCTTATACAATCTCCATTTCTTCACTTCGTTCCTTGTCCTGAAACTTAGCCAAACACCTTTTGCAAATCCCAAAGAATTACACTGCTATTCCACACCCATGCAGTCATATATTTTAACAAGGAAATGAGCTTAGATTCTATACTTATGTACCTGCTAGAACCTAGTCCTAAACTACAATGGTACACCAGGTGCACATATTCTCCTCTCTCTGATCCTTTTAGATGTTTTCTCTTTCTCTTTCTTTCTTTCTTTCTTTCTTTCTTTCTTTCTTTCTTTCTTTCTTTCTTTCTCTCTTTCTTTCTTTCTGGAATAAAATACTAGCAAATGAGAATTAAAATAGCTGAAAAAAATCAAATCAAACTTTAAATTTAAAAGTTTGTGGCTGGGGAAATTGATAACAAGAATAAAATGGTTGACAGAAAAAACAACAACAACAAAAAAGCCGGGCGGCGGTGGCGCACACCTTTAATCCCAGCACTCGGGAGGCAGAGCCAGGCGCATCTCTGTGAGTTCGAGGCCAGCCTGGTCTACAAAGCGAGTTCCAGGAAAGGCACAAAGCTACACAGAGAAACCCTGTCTCGAAAAACAAAACAAAACAAAACAAAACAAAACAAAAAAACATAAAAAGATTTCAAAGAGACATTTTTGGAAAAGACCGGTGAAGCGGTTGTCTTTATGGAGTTGTAATTTTCCAAGCAATCAGGGCAGGTTTAGTCTCGGAGCTCAGCAGAAGGCATCTTGGAGTGATGGCCTAAGATGGAGTTGTGTTAGCAAGGAGGCCCTTTCCCTGCCTGACTCAGCCCAGCGGGGAGGTGAGGGCAGCTTTGAGGAATGTGCTGAACTTGACAAGAGGAGAGTTTCCAGCTCTCAGACAAGTTAAATTAAAATGTCTTCAATGTATGTGATACTCTTACTTCTAAGCCTTATGGTTTAGAGAACTGGCTGCCGTAACGTCCTGACAAAGAGGGTGGTGAGAGACCTTAACGACATAAGCAGGCAGTTCAAACACCCTTTCTTTCTCCTCCTGCTGGAACATGCCAAAGTCACCACAGTGTAAGGAGGCCCGCAGCACGCTGGCTGCTAACTCGGGTGGAGCACTGACTGCTTTCTGGCCCCTGCTAGCCATCCTTCTCTTCCAGTTGCCAGAAATGTTTTTCTACTCTCTGCTCTTCAGATGAGTTGACGACGTCCCCTGTTTCCAGAACGGGAATATGCTACAGAAGACCCCAGAACAGGCGGCTCCTGTCTTATGATGCCACTGTCCTACTTTACTCCTTATACTTCCGGCCTCCAGAGCTACTGACATTCATCGATCACATCCGGTTCCCACTAGCCACCATCGCCTGTGGCTTCATGTATTTGGGGCGTGGCACTTTTTAAGATGTCGGGGTTGGGAGGTTGGTGGGGGGAGCTATCATCCACTTTTCCCAAAGGTCTTCCCCAACCTCTCTTTCTCTTTCCAGACATTGTGGGGATAGCAGTTCCATATGACATTACTTTAGTGATAATAATGCTTTGAAACAATAATGACAGGTGGGGATGTAGTTCAGAGGATAAGAGCGCTCGCTGTACAAGCATGAGCACCCGGATTTAAAACCCAAGCACCCACACGAAAGCTGAGTGTAGCTGTGTGTGCCTGTAACCCCTTCACTTGGGGATTGAGACAGGCAGATCTCTGGGAGCTCACTGGACAGTCATCCTACACAAAAGAGAGAGTCTCTTGTGGGGGTCTTCTTTCCCTCTGGGCCTGTTGGCCACCAGGCAGAGAAGGGGAAGAGGCAGATGGAGTGACAGAAAGCTTTGGCGGCTCACAAACATGAATGGAGATCTCCCTCCGGGAGACAGATTTTGGTGAATCAGCTTGATTTTATTCCAGAGTACAAAGAATATATATGATTGGGAAGCCCGGGGACAAACCCTAATTTGCATTAAGTGGCACACTCCTATCACAAGGCTTAGTATGTGGCAGTAGGGTCCTATAGCAGAGCCCCTAGTATTATGTCCAGATCGTGGGAACCCCCAAAAGACCACCATGGAGACTAAATCTCATATGTTAAAGCAAAGAGCCTTTATTTTGAAGCTGTGAGCATGGTCTCTCTGTCTGTTGGATGCAGTGGTGAGAGCAGAGAGCCCTGAGTCCAGGCAGGGTAGAGTTTTTATCATAGCAGAGGTTGGGGTGAGGGGATTTCCAAGGTTCAGGACCCTGATTGGCTGACAATTATTTAGGGGTATTTTGGTAAGAAGGGGAAATAGGTGTGTGCTAGGCTCAAGGACATCTAGCTATCTTATCTAATGGTTGGGATGTTTGGGATGTCAGGTACTTCCTCATCCCTGGGAGGATCCCTGGGTGGTGTCAGCTTATGGCTTTTCCTGGATCTGGGTGTTGCCTGCCAGTAAGCCTGTCACAGAAGCAGTGTCTGGACCCCTAGGCCCGTCATGGCAGCTTCGTGGTCAAGCTGTTTTGCGGTGTTTCCCCCCACCTACACACACCTAGCACAACTTTCAAAAGCCCTATCCAAGCCCAGTTTCTCTCTCTCTCTGTCTATCTCTTTTTGTCTCTCTGTCTCTTTGTCTCTCTGTCTCTCTGTCTCTCTCTCTCCCTGTGGATCAGGATTTAAAGCTCTTAGCTACTGCTCCAGAGTCATGTCTATCTGCTTCCCACCATGATGATCATGGACTATCCCTCTAAAACTGCAAGCAAGCCTCCAACTAAATGTTTTCCTTTATAAGAGTTTGCTTGGTCATGGTGTCTCTTCACAGCAGCAGAACAGTGACTAAGACAGCTACTGAAGTGCTAGGATTATAGGCATGAGCTACCTTGTCTGGCTCCCTCTCTTCATCTGTAACATGTAAACATGCTCACTTGAGGTGCTTCATAAACTCTACACTTTGGGTTGCTACTCCTTTTCAGTACATAAGTTAGAGTCACTAATAAAATTCATTGTAAATAATCTCCATATCAGAGTGATCAACAGGAAAGGCAAAACTGAACCGATCATCTGGAGAATGAAGCCATACATCTGTTTAGAACAGCGTACAGGGGAATAAAGAGATGGGAAATAAAGGACAGGGTTTTTCAGTATAGCCCTGGCTATCCTGGAACTCGCTCTGTAGACCAGGCTGGCCTCAGAAAGATCCACCTGCCTCTGCCTCCAGAGTGCTGGGATAAAAAGCATGCACCTGGCTGGATGAAAGGTTTTAAGTTAGGGTCTTTTTAATAGTATGTGGTTCCCCTAGGTGACTCTGGAGGAATAAGATAGAGGAATGAAGGCAATTTTCACATCAACAACAGTAAGGGTACCTGAAAACCTCTTAGGCCTGATGACATATTCCAAATAAGATAGAAGAACCCACAAACCCACATGAAATTATAACATTTTGGGTCACTTATATCACTTCAAGTTAGATAAAGAAAATAAGTTAGGAAGAGTATTTCTAGAACCTGACCAAGAGTCTCAGTTTCCTTATTTTTAACATTGGATGAGAGAAGACAGATAAACTCTTCAGTGTTCAAGGGCGAAACCTGATGAGTTGAGAACTGAGATCTAGCAACAGCTGGAGAGTGCCAACCAGCTGTGGTGCAGGATTCACTGTTCCTCCTGCTTGATTGACTTTGTGGCTAGTAGAGCATGTGTGATCGAAGTGCACAATCTTTCCCCACGTGACATTTGGGAATGAGGCAAGATGAACTCTGCCACTGGAACCAAGGTCTTAGCCTGTGCTCTCTTATGTAGCCTAGCAGCAAACTAGGTCAGGAAGAGCTATGATATCTGTCTGTACTTGGCACCAGAGCTGGAAACAGACCTTGTCCAAGCGGCTGACATTCTAATTACACATGTTCTCATACCAGCAAGCCCATTCCCCTGACTGGAAACTGTCATTGGTACATTTCTGATGACCCAGCTTCCTTGTAAATGACAGCATAGAGTAAGCTCTGTGTCCTGGCATAACACTGACGCTGAATCCTGCTTGTCTTTGTCTAAGTGCAGTCCTCTATGGAGACTAGGGATGTCTAGGGAGAACTTCCTGTGAGTATTCTCTAGCACAGCACACATCAACTGTGCCTTGATGGCATTGCTGTTGGTCCTCACTTTGGTCTCAAAAAGAGTCTGCATGCTTCATCCTGTCCAGTTAGAGAGAAGTCTATTGATTAAATAGACTTAGATGAAAGGTTTCTTTACCTTGAAAGAGATTAAGAAAGGAAGTGGTGCCTGGAGATGGTGGTGTATGCCTTCAATCCCAACATTCAGAAGGCAGAGGCAAGCATATCTCTGTGAGTTCAAGGGCAGCCTGGTCTACAGAGCAAGTTCTAGTACAGCCAGGGCTACATAGAGAGACCCTGTCTTGAAACAACAACAACAACAACAAACAAAACAAAACACACACACACACACACACACACACAGAGAGAGAGAGAGAGAGAGAGAGAGAGAGAGAGAGAGAGAGAGAGAGAGAGAGAGAGGAAGGGAGAGAGAGAGAGAAAGGGACAAAGTCCTCTTAATTTGGATATTGTCATGTCTGTCTATGATTCCTGGACTGTGGACTGTGGTATCTATTGTCTAGAAGATGTTTGACCCGCACTTGAACAGAAAGGTAGAAGATGTCAGTAGGTGAGGGGGGAGGGCTCTTTCCTTTATGGGATCAGGAGCCACCCTATCTCAAGACTTCTTGGTAAGGGAGACAATTGAGTATATTTGCTTCTTAATTTTATTTTAAATTAAAAAGTTATTTATTTTATTTTATGTGTACCTATGCTTTGCTTGTATGTATATCTGTGTACCACACACATGCCTGGTGCCCAAAGAGGTCAGAAGAAGGTGTCAGATCCCTGGAACTGGAATTACAGATTATAAACCACCATGTGGATGATGGGAATGAACTCAGGTCTTCTACAAGGCCAGTAAGTGCTCCTAATCACTGGTCCAACTTTCCAGTCTTGTTATTTGATTTAAAAAAAATTTAAAAATTATTATATATAAGTTACAGAGTACCTGTAACCCCAGCTGTAGAGTATCTGAAGCCCTCTTCTGGCGTTTTTAGGCACCCACAGGCATGTGAACAATCATACACATATATATGTGTGGTGGTTTGAAAGAAAATGGCCCCCAAAGGGAGTGACACTATTAGGAGGTGTGGCCTTGTTGGAGTAGGTGTGGTCTAGTTGCAGGAAGTGTGTCACTGTGAGGGTGGGATTTGAGGTCTTTTCCCCCAGCTTCACTCAGTGTGACAGTCAGTCAACTTCCTGCTGCCTGGAAGATGTAGCACTCTCAGCTCCAGCACCGTGTCTGCCTGCTCCCCTTCATGATCATAATGTACTGAACCTCTGAAACTGTGGGTCACCCTCCATTGAATTTTTTTTTTATGAGAGTTGCCATGGTCATGGTGGTTCTTCACAGCAATAGTAAACTCTAAGACAATATCAAATAAAATAAATCTTTAAAAAATATTAAAACACTGCTCAACAGATTTTTAGAAAGTATGCTGTCAGAGATAAGGAGGACTTATGCTGGGAATGTAAAGGCTTCATGGCTTTTATGTGTTGCTATGACTTGGTCATGAAATGTACTATATAAAGGCTCATGTGTTGGGGACTTGGTCCCAGCTGGTTTGACTATTTTTGATGTAGTGGAAAGTCTAGGAGACAGGTCATAGTTGATGAGAGTAGGTCACTGGGTGGGGTTCCTCACTGGTGTCTCGTGCCTGTTCCCTTCTTATTTTTCTGCTTGCTGTCCATCATGAGGTTGAAAAAACTACTCTACCATACACTCCTTCTACCATGATGATCTGCCCAAACACAAAGGGCCAAGAAACCATGGACTGAGTGCTTTGAAACCGTAAGCCAAAGTAAATCTTTCATCCCTCAAGTTGTTTCTTATTTGTCCAGAGCAATGAGTAAATAACTAGCACCTGGCTTCCCTGACTAGGCCATAGGACAGCCAGATAATCTGGTTAAACTATTTCTGGACATGGCTGTGAGCAGCGTTCTGAAACACAGATTGACTAAAGCAAATTGCTTTGCCCCATTGTGGCTGGGCATCACCCAACCCAACCTGATTTGTTTATTTACAAGCCTAAATAAAAAAAGGCTATGGAAGAAAGGAGAGTTCTCTCTCCTCCTGAGTGCTAGAGTGGGGATGTCGGTCTTTTCCTACTAGGAACAGGATTTATGTTTGCTTGTTTTATTCTTTAGCTTGTAGTTCAGTGTATAGTTGGCCAGATCCATTGCTCTTTGGTCCAGGGTGGAGTAGAGCATCCTGGTGGGGAGTACGAGGCAGAGCAAAGCTGTTCCCCTCAGGACAGCTGAGAGACAGAGGGAGAGAGACTGGCAGCAAAGGGCTTGGGACCAGTTGCTCCTTTCTATGAGAACTTCCAAGAAATGTCCTTGCTAGTAAGCCCCACTTCCTCGATTCTACCACCTCACCGGAACACGACCAATTCTAACTCCACCAGGGGATCAAGCTGTTGATGACCAGGGAGCCTTTGCATTTTAACTCTTCCCTTGGAGCCCCAGTTCTGAACACCATGGCACTGGGAACTAAGCCCTCAACCCACGAGTCTTTTGGTCTTTGCTGGAGGGGATGACCGCAATTTATACCTAAACCATAACAGGCTTGTCCAAGGGAGGCTTCAGCTTATACAACAGGGTGACTTTGGACTTGACCTGGAACCTATCTCATTGATTCTCCTTGTTCTAAGAGTTTCTGATGAAGGCTGGAGTTCTACCATCTGCTCCCATGGATGTCTAGCTTTTGGTCAGCAAGTCATGAGACTTCTTAGCTTCCATAACCCTGTGAATCAATTTCTTATACTACTCCTCTGGAGACAGCCTAATACAGAAGAGGAGGCCAAATTTAATGTATTCGATGTGTACAGACAGATTATTCCACAGCAATTCTTCAAGTTGCATGGAATTTTAGAGTAAAAGAGCCGTTGAGGGAACAGGGAAACATGATGGGAAGCTGCATCCTTGGTGTGTAGTGAATAGACAGACAGTGATTGTTTTTCTAAGACAAGGCAAGCCCTCAAGTGTTCCTTGGCCTGTGATATTCTTTAGAAATAAAATAGAAGATTATTGTTCTACATATGTGCCCAAATGTAGGGCATACGTGTCTCCCAGCTTGGCAAGTCTCTGTATATGCAGAAAAAAAGTAAGAATGTTAGCAAAGGTCAAAGGAAGGGCACCTTAAACCATCAGAAGGGCAGAGGCACTTCTGAGGATATGATAATAGACTAGAAAATGAAGGGTTTTCCAATTGTACTGACAAAGAGAAAAGCAGGAAGGCATTTTGAGAGACTTGCTAATTCTCAAAGGAGCAAGGCGAAGGTAAATATGAATTAGTTCACCAAAGACATTTTTACTTTAGTGGGGTTATGAATAGATAACTGAAAACTTTACTGTGTTGAGATTAAAAACAGCAGTAAAAACAAACAAAAGCCTGTGTTATTTTCCCATCTTACTTCGGAGCAGTTTCACACCACCACCAATGATAACAGCAATAATTGACCGGTAAATCAACAGATCTCTTTGTACACCAGTGATCTCATTAATACTATGTCATTTCCCTAGCCCTTTATCCAGTAAGCATAGGAGTTGAATGCTATGGAGTTGTAAAGAGAACTTGCTCTTGTATTTATATAATTTTACTTTAATTCGCTCTTAGTTTTTGTTATGTTGGTGACTGAACCCAGGACCTTGTACTTTCTAGAGAGTACTCTGTGTTTGAGTAGTCCTGGCCTGGAATCTGCTCATTTTAGCTTTTTTTTTTTTTCCCTTAAAGATAAGCTCTTATATATCCCAGGCTGGCCTTGAACTCACTATGTAGCTAAGGGAGATGACCTTGAACTCCTGATCCCCCTCTCTGAGCCTCCTGAGTGTTGAGATTACAGGTGTGCATCCCTTTGCTGAAGTTTATACACTGCTAAGGATTGAACCAGGGCTTCTTGTATGCTGGGCAAGCGCTCTGTCAACACTGTATCTCTCGCCCCTAGAAGACACCTTTGAATTGTCGTGAGATGGGTCACTTTCAGGGAGCGATTAGGAGGAGGTGAGGCAGTCACGTGGAAACGCAGTTGTAGGCAGTTGTGGAACTGCAGGCAAGGGCCTAGTTCAGACAAGCTTAAAGAGAACAGCGTTGGCCTGGGACCAGGTTGAAAGTGGACTGGACACACAGGCAGGAAGGAATTCCTTAAATTTTTTTTTTTTTAACAGCATGGGAGTTATGCCAAGACATGCAGCTTGGTCTAGAGGCTGCAATTAAGGGCCAACTTTAAAGGGGGAAATGAAATAGAAGAGAGTTTGACCCTCTTTTGAAGTTATAATGATATAATTTGCATGTTCAGCTCTTAAGCTTCCACCATGCCACAGTAAAATTATGTCCTTCCCAACATGTAGAAAGTAGATGGACTGCTACAAGAGAAAAGCAGAAGACAGGCTCATCGGATCGCAGGGGAGACAGGGATACAAAGGCCACCTCAGAGTTCGAACCATCCTCTCCAGGAGGCCCTCTTCTTGATTTGTTTGTGGGCTTTCTCTCTGTAGACCCCATCCTGCAAACGGGGCATGCCAAGATGTTTGAGAACTCTCTGAGGTTTGGTTCCCCACCACTCAAAAGACTACACCAGGGGCTGGAGAGACAGCATGGTGGTTCAGGGTCCTTATTGCTCCGGAGAGGAATTTGAGTGCCATTCACAGTATCCACAATAGATGGATCGAAACTACCCGTGACTGCAGCGGCAGGTAATGCAAGGCTCTCTTCTGGGCACCTTCTCCCAAGGGTACCTGTACTCACATGTGCACACACTCACACACAGAGACAAACACATGCACATAATTAAAAAACATTTAAAAAGAATAGACTTATATTGGCGTCATAAGTCATTTAAAAACATGAGAGTTTGTCTTTTGATGGTCAGTTGATTGAGGGTACCATTGACATTTCCCAGGCAAGTGTCAGGATACCAATGGTATACAAACTTGGGCTTAAACTTCAGAATGAAGAATTGATCTGTGCTAGATGTGACTCTCACATGCCTGACTAGGCAGTTACAAATTTGGAGAATCCTATATATAATTATTCAATCCACAAATCTAACTCCATTTCACATGCACGTGTGTCTACTGCACAGTTTAAAGTACCCTAGATTTTTTAGGTGTAAGGCTTTGCAGGTCAGTTTTATTCAGAATTGTTGCTTTCAGACATGGTCTTTCTCTGGAGCTCAGGATGGATTCAAACCCACAGTTCTCAGAGTTTTAGAACTGTAGTCATGCACTGCCATGCCCATGCAGAGCTTTTAAAAAGTTGTTCAATGGAAGCCAGCCCCACCCCCTTGAGAGGTGGGTGCCACTATGATGAGTAACTATGTGGAGAGGTGGGAAAGATAGAAATATGGAGCAGTTGGTGCACTGTGGAGAGAGGTGGAACTGAACACACAACAGGTAACAGGTGGCTGAGGTGGACAGTGGAACATGTCATTGCCCAGCAGAGTCAGTGCGGTAGGGTGCAGCAGCCTGGAGCTTAAGCTGACACTGACTCGCCCCCCCCCCGCCCCCCAACAGCTGCCCAGGCTCTGGGCAACACCGAGGCTCAGCATGAGGAACGGTTCACTTTCTGAATTGGACATCCTCAAAAGACCGCTATGGTCCGTGATGACACCAGAGGCCGTGTTGGTGTATATGGTCCGTGCTGCTGACAGAAGCCAGGATGATGTCTGTGGGCTGTGCTGCTGCTGGGATGAGGATGCTGAAGTTTAGTTCTCCGCCTTCATGGTGGGGGTATGGGAGGGGAAGAACTCAGTCCTATATAAGGGGCAGACCATGGAGAGAGAGTTTGACCACGCTCCAGTGGGTATATAGAAAACACAAATTGGACTTGTTTGTTTTTTTCTTTCTCTTTCTACTATTTTTATTTTTTGGGGGGTGGTCACAAAGGTGGGGGCAGTCATGGAAGGGCTGGGAAGTGAGTGCCATTGGGGTACACGATGTGAAATTCCCCAAGAGTCAATACCAATAGTGTTTTTAAACAGTTGATCGTTCTTTTGGAAGTCATGCTTTTACAACACCGCTCAAGAGTCTTAGTTGTCTACAGGGCATAGCCGTCTGGGCTTGTGTTCCAGTTAATGCACTGCAATACAGTTCTGGGTTTAACCTCAGACCTGGCTCTTCCACGACCTCTTCTAAGGCACTTATTCCCAAGCATTCACGTATTGGAATACATATTATTTCAGCCCAACCATTCTACTTGTATTCCTAATTTCTATTATTCTGGAGGTGTGGGCACGCATGTATATGTATATACATGTTTTTGTGTACGCACAGCTGTGAATGTGTGTGGAAGCTAGAGTTTGGTATTAGCTGTTTCCCTCTGTTACTCTTCTTTTTATTTTTGAGACATGGTCTCTCACAAAGCCTCCATCTTACTGATTCAACAAGACTAGTTGGCCAGTAATGATCCTCTTATTTCCACCTGCCCAGCGCAGGAATGATAGGTGGATTGTGCCATCATTGGCTTTTTATGTGGAGCCTGGGGATCCGAACACAGTCCCTCAGGATTGTTTAGCAAGAACTTTACCAACTCAGTTTCTCCTCAGACCTTCTAGCTTATACTACATTTATCATCATCATCATCATCATCATCATCATCATTATTTTGTTTGTGGTGTGTATGTGTGTGAGTGTATGCACACACATTTGAGGGTACATGCACAAGCCACGGAACACAAACAGAGTGAGAGGACAACTTGTGGGGGTCAGATCTCTCTTTCTACCATGCAGATCCCAGGGACCTAACTCAGGTCATCAGGCTTAGGAGTTTGTACCTTAATCCCCTGAACTATTTTGCGAGCTCTAATTTCTATTTTTTTTTTTTTTTCGAGACAGGGTTTCTCTGTGTAGCTTTGCACCTTTCCTGGAACTCATTTGGTAGCCCAGGCTGGCCTCGAACTCACAGAGATCCGCCTGCCTCTGCCTCCCGAGTGCTGGGATTAAAGGCGTGCGCCACCACCGCCCGGCTTAATTTCTATTTTTCTTAAGAAGTTATCTTAGCTTAAGAAAGTTAATGGAGTATATACACTCTATTGACTGTAAATTATCAGTTTAGGATTTAACAAAATGTTCATTGTAAAATGGCTTGGGACCTGATGGGCTACTGAAGCGCTACTCAAAGGCACCAGAGAAGGCAGGGTTCGGAAGTGTGGGTGATACTAGATGCCCATCCCCACACATTGTTGCCCTCCCTGATTTGAGTGAAGGAAAATTACAACCACTATTTAGGCCAAGGAGGGCCAAAGAGGGATGTGGGATCTTCTGGGGTTGACCACAATGCCCTGATGTAAGAGTTCTGTCTCTGGTTTTTGAAACAGAAGCTTCTGAATTCATAATACCAGATGATCAGAAAGAAAATTCAAAACAAAATCCAGAGCCTCTTGGATTTCTCAGGCAACAGGGAGGGACTTTCATGTGCCGAGGAAGAGGCTGTGTTAGCCAATGTCAGGCGAGATCAGAGATGGTGTTCTTTCCTCTGTAGCCTTAACAAAGTAGACACAAAGCTGCACATCTGAAGAACATGGGCCCACATTGGTTTCTTTGCATGGAAAGGTTTGAGTCTTTCGTCATGAAATTGTCTTGCCTAAAACAACCTAAATGGACTTGGAAAACATCCTACTCCATGAAATAGACCAGATACAAAAGGACAAATACTCTCTGAGTGAAAAGGGCAAAGTTCAAGGGACAGGAAGTGGAAGATAGGCTGCAGTTGATTGTTTTTATTGGATTAATGAAAGGTTTATGGTGTAGCAGTGGTAAAGCTTGCCCAGCATTGTTAGTGTACTTAATACCACTGAATTATATGCTTCAAATGACCGGTGGATACTATATTATGTATATCTTATCAGAACAAGCTAAATTAAAGACTAAATCTTTCCTCAAAAAAAAAAAAAAAAAAAAAAAAAAAAACAACTTAACTTCTGAATACAATTCTGTTCCTTAACCACACAAACTTTCTTATTGCCTCCCTCTTCAGATTCAAGTCTTCCAGACTCTTTGTCTAAGCCATTAACACCCTTTTCCTGGGGTGGGGGATGGGGGAGGACAGTAAAGTCCTGTCAAGGAAATTTCTCCATCAAGTGACTTCCAGATCTTCAAATGCTCTTTTCAAAATGGAGCAAACAGGCAGACTCGTCTGACATCCATGGAAGTTGGTCTGTTTCCACACATTGAAACGATGAGAACAGTCTGCAGCTCCCTTTCCTGCCTTTGCTCCTTTTTGGAAGCAGGTGGAATTCTTTGGGCGGTGGGAGGCTGTGACAGTGCTCACGGACCCAAGTATGCACAGGCTCGTCTCTCCAGCCCTTCTAGATTTTCTTCTTTTAAAACTGAGAGCATTTTTCGAAAACATCTGGATACATTTTGCTTACAAACTCTTTTCTTCAAAGTGGATTTTTACCATGTACACAGTGGATCAAGAAGGTACAAATTGGTACTGGGTGGATGGCTCAGTGGTTAAGAGCCCTTACTGTTGTTGCAGAAGACCTAGGTTTTGGTTCTCAGCACCTACTCGATGGCTCGCTACTGCCTATAACTTCAGTGCCAGGGGATGTGACCCCTCTTCTGACCTCTGAGGGCTCCTGCACACTCATGGTGCATATACGCATACTTATTCACACCCACACATGTGGTTCATCTTCTCACCAAGCCCGACTCTACCTGAGGCTCCGTTTCACCATCCCTACCTATACCTTAAAGTCAGGGTTGTTGAGAGATCATGCAATATTCTTTCCTTTCTTTTACGTGTATGGGTGCTTTGCCTGCATGCATATCTGTGCACCACATGTGTGCAGTGCCTGCAGAAGCCAGAAGAGGGTGCCATAAATCCCCTAAACTGGAGTCACAGATGTTAGGAGCTGCCATGGGGGTGCTGGAGAAGGAACCTGGGTCCTCTAGAAGAGCAGCCAGTGCTCTTAACTGCTGACCCATTTCCCCAGCCCCTCATGCAATATTCTGAAGTATTTGTTTGTTTGTTTGTTTGTTTGTTTATTTATTTATTTATGAGAGACTGAAATGAAATTTATGTCTTGGAAGTTTAGTTACTGTGTGAATGAAAGATGGAGCACGTAGTATACTTGAGTAAGCAAACAGATCTATGCCAGGTATCACCAGAACTTCAACGAGGACATTTCCATGCTAGGTCAGGGGCCAACATGAGTGACCTCCATCTCCTGACCACCCACATAGAGCAACAGAAACTTCAAAAATCATCTGCCCTCTCTGAGGTATCCAAGTTGTATATATATTTGTTCCTTTTTCAATTTTATGGATAAGGCAAGTAATAGTCTTTGTGCTTTGTCAGAAAAGTTGATGAAGTTTACCTCTTCCGAAGCTGGAGAGAATAGCAAACAAATTACGCTGTCACTCTCCCTGGAGTACATCGAGTGCTGTCACACCGAGCAAACATTTCTTCTCTTGGGGACACGGCACTTGATGACTTGTGCAGGCGGAAGGAGCCAGAGGAAAGAATAACATGGTGAGTTTGGAGCCACGTGTGACTGGAAACACAAGTAGAAGCAAGCTTTTTTTAAGTGCTGCAGTGTTAAGAACTGTAGGAAAACCGATGTGTGGCCACCCCTGTGTCAGCAAGGATGTCGTTCTGAAGTGTTAGTGGGGTGGAGTCGAGTTAGAGGTGGGCATTTGGGGAGGTCCAGATTCTGCACTGCCCTGGGAGGCTGCTGTGTGAGGATTTGAGATGACCCTGACGAGGGCGGGTTGGACTGAGAAGTCTCGACAAAGTCAGAGTAGACAGGAATGGAGCCACAGAAACGCGCTCTTTTCTCCTCAACTCCTTGCAGCTGCTACACATGTCTGCTCACAGAACCCAGGACCGCGTCACTTGTCAAGACAGGGCAGAAGGACAGAACCAGCCGGCTGGAAGCCAAACCCAGGGCTTGGAAGTTGTCGCTAAGATGGCGACCGGCTGTTGGAAGTAAACAAATCAGCTCATTTGGAGAGAGGAGTCTTATGATCCGACACGACAGGTATAAAATGCTGAGAGAAGGAATTTCTTCGCTCTGAGAACAAGTAGGACAGTTTGCCTCCCAGGCCCACTGCTTCTCAGGGTTATAACCCTGTCTCCCCACTGTGGTCACTGGCAGGGGAGGGTGGTACAGCTCTCCCCTTGTCCTCCGTAAAGTTGTCCTGGACTCAGGCTGGCATCTTGTTGGACAGTCACCTCAGACTCCATCACAAGAGGCATATGGGGCATAGTTCGCAGAGCTGGGTTCTCTTGTGGTCAAGAGGGATTCAAAAGAGCCGGAGGGGTGGCCACGTCAAGGCCTGGCTTGTGCAGGGGACCTTCCCTCACCAGGAACCATGGGAGGCCTGACCCTGGTACAAGGCCACATGGAAAAGCTGGCCAAACACCCTGCCATTGGCAGAGTACAGGAAGCGGTTTGCACTGTGGTCACACCGCCCATGTGTTACACAATATGATACCAGGGGGGAGAAGTGCTTTTCTTCCTCTTCCAAATTAAAATAGCCTTTCCTTAACAAATTAATTTTTCAAAAATTGTTTTTTTTTTTTTTTTTTCCCAAGTATGAAGAGTGATCTAGAGAAACTTGCCTGTTGGCTGATGAAATAAACGACTTATGAAGGTTGGGAGAAGAAATGGCCGGGCTGACATTTCTTTCCCTCAGTGCCGGGGGAACACAGAGACAGACAGCTTGTTCACTGGTCAAGAGCATGTGGCTTGCTGGTCAGGGGACAGGCCAGGGAGTCAGAAAGTCTGGGTTGTATTCCCAGCTTTGGCACTGACTCATTGGGTGACCCTGACCAGTGACTGTACCCTCAATGCCCGGATCCAGAAAACAGGGATATAATGACAACCCCCAGAAAGGAATGTTTGAGCAGTTTCTAGGCATATGAGGCTCGATACTTTGAGGTCTCAGGCAAGTGAAGATGGTAAGAATTCCAAGATGAATTTTCTTACTCAGGGAAGCATGGCTGAGAGCTTTTGATAACCCCCTAGCCCTAGGACTGTTAGCGCCAACCTTTGATATATTGTTTAAAAACTCTCACATCTCTGAAGCCACTTTGTCACCTTCCAAAATTTCATACTGTTGGATCCTTTGAGTTTACTTGAAAACAATTTAAAATTAAATTCCATGGCAGTGACTCATCCCCTGCCAGCCAGTAAATATTAAGGTGAAAACCTCTTGTGACATTTAACACAATGGCTTCTCTGAGGGCTTGCATTAGATATTTTAAAGACGTATAATTTGATATGTTGTCTCTTGTAAAAACCTGAAGGAGCCAAAATGCAGACATTTTTCAGCTGGAAAAGAAATAGTTTGAATTTGAGACAAGAACATTTGTCTTTTGCCAGATCTGACCTTCTATTCGCCCTACTGTCATTGTGTGTGTGTGTGTGTGTGTGTGTGTGTGTGTGTGTGTGTGTGTAAAGATATGGATGATGCCATAAAAACAATAACTAAGCTGCTGAGTTGGCTTATCAGGCTCCTGGCACTGAGCCTGACAGTCTGAGTTCAATTACCAGGACTCATATGGTGGAAGGAGAGAACTGACTTCCTCCAAATTGTCCTTTGACCTCCGTATGATGGGCACCACAGCTTGTCCCCATCCCATAGGCATCACTCCTGCACACCCCCTCCCCCACCATAAATAAAACGCAATACTAAAAAGTAAAAAAACAAAACCACAGCTAACAGAGCAAAAGTCAGGAATGGAATTCTGATCCTGGCACATCCACCCTAGTGAGTAAGAGCTTTTGGCTATGCCAATCAGTTTTTGTATCTGAAGGGGATCTCACCTTTTTTTCCTGTCTCCTATATATCTGGCTATCTTCGGTCTCTATCATCTATCTACAAATCCTTCCAGTCATTTTCACGTGGGAGAGTCTGTGGGTGAAGCTGGGAGACAGAGCTGGGACGGATTTCCAGCCAAGCCGTGTGGGTTAGTGTCTACTGCGCTGGGTTGAGGGATGCCTATTTTCGGTTTTGGTCCAGTCATTAAAAAAAAAAAAAAGAAAGAAGAAGAAGGCCTTCAAAGTTCGGCTGAAAGCCATTCCGTGAAGGTCTCTTTGATGTGCCCTCGCTGTGTGCCCATGAACACTATACACAGCCAGTCAACTACGACACTCCATTCCTTAGTCTTTCTTCCTACTTAAGATTTACTGTGTTTTGTCATAGATTCTTTTCTTCATATAAGTAGTTTCATTTGAAGACAACAAAACTGTGATAAAAAGTTTCTATAGTTAAGAGTTACTTTTTCTTGAGTAGAAATAGCTTTTTAAAACTCTGGAAAAAATATATGGCTACTAAAATAATATTATGTAACACGTAAAGTATAAGGAATGCTTCATCTGTGATCCTAGATACCAAGTAGAGCTATATATTCATGATTACTTTGAGCATTTTGGCATGTTTCTATGGACGTTTATTCTATATGTACATTTCCTTAGACATCATATCAAACACTATCTTTTGGAAAGGGGTACCTTCATTTAAAAATGGATTCCTAGTTTAAGAAGATATATATCCTGAAGCACACATATTATGAATGCACACACCCACCTTACTATGTAATGATCTAGATTCTTATAATTTTCAGCTGTTACACTTTATTCCAAATTCATGAAAGCAACACTCATTTTGTTGTTGTTGGACATTAAGTTTTCTGGGTCCTTTTATAAATAGCAACATATCGAATATCTCTGTATATGAAAATATTCCATAAAGTTGAACACTTTAGTTGTATATACACTAACATTTTTAATATTGGTATCAGCTATATTAGGCAAAACGAAGATAGTGAGAAGTTTTGGTTCGTTCTAAAAACAAAGGAGTACACCTCTTGTACTTGTTCATGGGCTTTTAAATGCATGGTCTTTGTTGAAGAGGCCTCAGACTGAGTAGTATGAAAGGAATAATAATCAACCAAAGAAAAATGGCCAGATGGTCATGTGATTGGCTCCCTAGATGGAGTAGTGGCTATGATCCACAACAATTGAATTAATTAGTTGATTTTATTTATTTGCTCATTTAATTATATTTTTCAACTTTTATTAATTTATTTTTTTGGAGTCAGAATCTTGCTATGTAGCCCAGGCTGGGTTGCAATTCACTATATAGTCAGGCTGGTCTTGAAATCTCAATCCTCCTGCCTCAGCTTTTTGAAAGAATATACCCTGTTTATTCATATTCAGAGAGAATTATTCTTTTCTTCCTTCCATTCTAAGTTTTTGGAACATTCACATGGTACTTATTTTGAAATAATGTTAAGGCATAGGTAAAAGTAGGACAAAATTGACATAGTAGTAAAATGGCTAACCCGGAAGCAATCATAGCACAGCCTAATGTTAATTTGCTGTGGACCCAAGAAAGACTTGCCCCTGAAGGGTGAAATTAAGTTGTTCAAGACCATTGCTTTGATTTTACTCAACCAGTTAAGGAAGGAGTCCTATTATTTTTGCAGAATGAATTGATCTGTTGCATTGCACAGTGCTGGCCTGTCACTCACGGTGACAGCACAGAGTGGCCCTTTGATCTCCAGAAAGTTGCAGCAGCAGACAGGAATCACTATATGAGAGCGTGCCTGTCTCAGGCTCTGGGGCAGACAGTGTAGCGCATAAGGAGAACTAACCCTGGGACAAGCAGGAGCAAAACCTGCACAGAGTCATTCTTCTGCATAATAAAAAGAACAGAGAGACGAAGACAACGGCTTCTCATTTCTAAAAAACCTGCTGTCATTTCCTCAAGATTCCGCATCCCTTCAGAAACGAGAAACGTAGACCAAGAGAATCTGATTCAGCTTGACTGTGGGATTCTTTTAATAAAGGAAGGCTGCACAAGCATTAATGAATAGCCACCCCCACCCCCAAATAACCACCTTTCATTCTTTATGGAAGAAAGAGAAGAGACGAGAGATAGAGCCCATGAGGCTGCCTTGTGACTGTAACATGTCGTACCTCTGCTACCTATTTTCACGTTTAATGAAAAGCTGAAGAGACCATGGCTCATTGGAGACAATTGTTTATGATGGAAACCTGATTATAAATGGAATTAGCCTTAGGCTGCTCCAGCACAGCATTACTATAAGAACTATCCTGGTAATTGTTGCTTCCCATCTGTACTCCATCTCCTTCTACCTCTCCCCACACCAGGACACAGGTTCACAGAGAGCTTACGTTATGGCCGGAAGTCTTGTATTGCTAGGAAAAGACAACACTCTCCCATTGAGCTGCGTTCTTGGTTCCTCATAATTTTTTTCCTGGTTAATAGATTTTTGACTACCAAGATATGGCTAAGAAAGAGTGCATAAACTCAATGCCAAACCAACGTCATAAATGATTGTCCTAGAATGAAAAAAAATTTGAGCCATGGTTTTGTATGTAGTCAAGGCTAGCCTCAAACTTGTGAGTTTCCAGCCACATTTTCCCAAGTGCTGAGATTAGAGATGTGTACCACCATGCTCAGCCTCTTAGGCAGTTTTTTTTTTTATATTTTAAATTTATTTATTTTAAAATTAATATGCAAGATATTAGATACTCATTACACCATTTTCCAACGAAGTGTTTTAGTATATTGTCTTCCCCGTGCTGCCTCCCCAATGGCCTGTCTCTCTGTTTCCTGCCTTTTTAAAATTATTTATTTTCTCTTCCTCATGGTATGAGTGGTCTACTCAATTTTAAAGACAAGGCTATACATTTTATACATTCATTCATTCATTCATTCATTCATTCATTCATTCATTCATTCATTCACCAGTAATGGAAAGTTTTTGGTGTGTGTTTATGTGTGTATTTATAACACGCGTGCATGCACATGTGCGAGTGTGAGCACCTATGGACAACAGAACAGAGGACACTATTTGGTATTGCTTCCCACCTTCCTCCATGTTGGAGGCAGGCAGGGTCTCTTTTTTGTTGTCGGTGTTGTTTGCTGCTGCATAGGCCAGGCTAGTTGACCTGTGAACTTCCGGGCATTCTCCTGTCTCTGCTTCCCACGTCAGCACAGGAGCACTAGAATTATAAACATGGAGTGCCATGCTCCACTCTCCATGGGGCCTGGGCATTCACACTCAGATCTTCAGTTGTTTTACCCATTGAACCATCCCTCCACCCCAGTAATGTAAATTAAAAAATTGTGTATTAATATAAAATAACAATGCCTAATGAAGTTCAAGCTTTCTATGTTCTCTAGCCAGCTGGTCAGATCTGGCCATTTGCATGAGTAAAAAATGCAGCTGCTGACTAAAATGGCTGGTTGAGGGACACACAGTCTCTGTCTTCCACTTACCCACTGGGAAATCACTAAAAGATTTTGTTATTAGAATCATTATTTTCTTTCTTTCTTTTTTTTTTTTTTTTTTTTTTTTTTGGTTTCCTGGAGCTCACTTGGTAGCCCAGGCTGGCCTCAAACTCACAGAGATCCGCCTGGCTCTGCCTCCCGAGTGCTGGGATTAAAGGCGTGCGCCACCAACGCCCGGCTCATTATTTTCTTTTTGTTGTTGTTGTTGTTTGTTTATTTTGACACAGAGTCTTGCCACATCCCCCAGACTGGCCCATAACCTCCAATCCTCTGGCTTCATTCAGCCTTCTAAGGGTTGGAATTACAGGTATGCACACGCACTTCTGCCTAGAGTCATTCTTGAATAGCAGTCCTAAAGATCCGAGGATTTGAGTTTACATGGGAGAAGTCCAGTTTGAAGTTAATATGTAGCCTGGCTCTTTTATGCAGATAGCCAAACAACCCATTTACCGCTCAGCAGAGACCAGAGAACCTCAGGGAAAAATAAGGATCAAAAAGAAGTTGATAAAGACTAGGAAACAGATTCCTGCCCAGACCCAGTTTTAGAAGCCCGACCAATAACTTAGGGATGCTGGGTTTCACTTAACATCGTCAACAAGCTGAGTGAGCCCAGGGCCTGGTGCCTGGTGAGCGAATGAAGGAATGAATGTCTGGGTGGCAAGGTGAGAAGGTGTTTAGTAAACGCTGTTGGAGACAGCTTCATAAAAATGAGAGTCGACTCACAGGTTTTGGTGGTTTGGGTGTGGGGTGAGCAAACTTTAAAACATTTTAAAGAGAGCGACTCTTCAAGGCTTTCTTCCTGCTCCTTGGTTCAATGTCAGCCATATTTTCTTCACTACCATTGCATGGAATGCAGCCAATGAGCTCTGCCTTTGTCCAGTAGACGGCGCTGTTGTACTCTAGCCTTGCCCATCTGGGTAGGCCATCCTTCCTTACAGTGGTTCATCTTAGGTTTTCATGAGAAGGACTACAGACATTTGGGAAACACTGTTTTTTTTTTAGTTAGATGCAAAAATACCTACTGGGACCACCTGTCTTCTCCAAGCAGTATAGTAAAAAAGAAACTAAAAAGCAGCATTTACATTTTCCCTGTTCTAGAATCAAAATAACCTCAGGATGATGGGATCCTGACACCTTTCACTGAATGAAGTATCCACAGTGTGTGTGTGTGTGTGTGTGTGTGTGTGTGTGTGTGTGTGTGTGTGTCAAATGGTGGTTAAGTATCTCCAGCATCTAACCACCATCCTGTTTTGATTGAGGGCCCCAAGTCACACACTTGGTGGGAGGCCTGGGCCCAATAGGGTGGGTCTTTTTTTCAGGGAGCAGAGGAACACTAGACCATTGTGGAGCAAGGTGTAGGGGCTCCTGCTGGGTGGCTGAGGCACAGCTGTCCCCAGATGCCCACTATCAAAGACTCTACAGGGCAGCATGGACTTGGACCTCAAAGGGATTGAGGCAGATGCCACCCTGGCCTGGGGTCAAACTGTGTGTGGGGACAGGGAAAGGAACGTAGACTTTGGCTGAGTGAAGAGAGGAAATATGGGCACCTAGGGAAGGCTCCTGCCTGGCAGCAGTTTAGGAAACACCAATCTGACAGCGGCCTGGGAGGTCTTCCTTATAAAATTTATAAAAGTAAAGAGCAACCAGAAACTCCAGAAAAGGCACCATGTAAGGACTACTCGGTGCAAATCCTTATTTTCAGTTGAGAGTGGTGGTGATCAAGTTGGATTAGGGATGGAAATGTATCAGTGTGAGCCTAGACTTTTCCATCTCCTAGTTCTGATAGATTTTAGAACATCATGCTATAACTGGGTCTTCTTCATTATCATAAAAAAACGGGACATTGTTCCTGTCCCATTTCTCTCACTGGGTTGCTGTGACAGTCACACACAGGAAAGTTTGTCAGGTCTAATGTTCCCAAAAGGTGTGAAGCCCTGCACTAGCTAGAGACAGGACCCCTTTCTGCTCATCATCAAAATGCTTCCATGCCATAGCACAGAATTCAGAAATTTTACATACAGTAAATATTAAAAAAACAACAGACAGCTGGGCAGTGGTGGCGCACGCCTTTAATCCCAGCACTCGGGAGACAGAGCCAGGTGGATCTCTGTGAGTTCCAGGCCAGCCTGGGCTACAAAGTGAGTTCCAGGAAAGGCACAAAGCTACATAGAGAAACCCTGTCTCGAAAAACCAAAAAAAAAAAAAAAAAAAAAAAAAAAAAAAAAACCAGACAAATCAACAGCAAACCAGTGACAAATGCATGTCATCACTGAACAAACATCTCAGCAGAACGATCTTAGGTTGCAATGAACAACAGCGCATTCGCATTCTCTGTCTTATTTTCTTCTATAGACAGCATAAAGCCCTTCACTCAAAAATCTTCACCATTTCCCTTTCCCTTTGCTGTAGCTTTCGACTTGATGAATATAATCAGATACCATCTAGAAAAGGCTGGTTTGTGACCTCAGGAGCTGGAGGAAGCAAGCCTCCGCCAGGTTATAATTAGACAAGAGATGGAACAAGATAAAAATGAAGTGTTTGGAATAGCCCAGAGTGCTGATATGATGTGGCGCATGTCAAACTGATTTCTATACAAACAAGAAAGAAAGGAGCTAAAAAAACAGCTGCCGTATGAAGGAAGACTTTGAGGAATAAGAGGAAACTCCCCCGGCCGGCTGAAATATCCTCAGAACAGAACAACTACCAGAAAACAAGTGGATTGCCAAAGACTCAAATCCTTCAGAAGCCACACACGTGAGCCACCTTAAACCTTTTATATAAACAAGCATGCGCAAACACACACTACAGCCAACCTAGGAACCCTTGTTTGCAGAGAGTTTTAGTCCACTCTAGCAACAGGAATACAGAATTCGAAAAGGTGTTGATGAAATAAAGCCGAATGTAAGGCTCAGATAATCACTGAGTCCAGCCAGGACTGAGGGCCTATGCTAGAAGGCAGCTGTGTAGTTTGGTTTTGGCCTCCCCTCCCCCACAGGGCCAGCTGCAGCTCTCATCCTGTAGCTCTGCTTTCTTGATCTGTTCTATGCTTCATACAAAAGAAACAGCCACTAAAATAGTGTGTGGGGAGTTCTGAAGTGAAAACTATAGGTGCTATTAAATAAATAAATATGAACATATAATGATAAACATCATCACCAAATTTTACACGTGTCTAGGATTAGGGGAAGACTTAGTTACAGAAGGACTCAGTAGCATGATGAAATATTGTGCATTCATTTAAATGCACAGAAAATGTTTACCAAACCATGAGAGAGATAATTGGAATTCAAAGGATGATTGGACGTTGTCTGAAGGCCAGTGTGGAAACAAATGCAGAAAGGATATGGAGGTCATTGTCATGTCTTGATATATATTCATCTCAAGACTGTTTTTAATTGGATTTTAAATGATTTCATTGCTTTTTAAATTTTTTATTTTTCGAGTCAGGGTTTCTCTGTGTAGCCCTGTCCAGGCTGTCCTGGAACTCGCTCTGTAGGCCAGGCTGGCCTCAAACTCATAGAGCTTGCCTGCCTCTGCCTCCTGAGTGCGGGAATTAAAGGTGTGTGCTACCACCGCTCAGCTCATGTTGTAGATTTTGTTTGTTTGTTTTTGTTTTTCCTGTTTAAAAATATAAATATGCTGGGTGGTGGTGGCGCACACCTTTAATCCCAGCACTCCAGAGGCAGAGCCAGGTAGATTTCTGTGAGTTCGAGGCCAGCCTGGTCTCCAAAGCGAGTTCCAGGAAAGGCGCAAAGCTACACAGAGAAACCCTGTCTCAAAAAACCAATATATATATATATATAAAATGTTCGGCCAGGCAGTGGTAGTGCATTCCTTTAATCTTTGCGCTCAGGAGGCAGAGAAAGGCAGATCTTTGTGAGTTTGAGATCTGCCTGGTCTATAGAGTAAGTTCCAGAATAGTCAGGACTATGCAGAGAAACCCTTTCTTGAAAAATCAAAACAAACAAATAAATCAAATTAAAAAAAAAATTTGTTCAGGTTGCCATTTTGAACTCAGAAAAGAGGAAAATAAATAGTAAGTAAATATCCCCCAACCTCTTTAATGTTCAATTTCAGTTCAAGTTGTTTTTGTTTGTTGATGTCATCATCCCCCCCCCCCCCTTTTCTAGATGCCGTGGAAGCTCTCACCTCGTGCTGTTCAAGGCTTTTCTCTGGAGGAAGTCCCAGGTTCTGCTCCCGCTGCCTCTCAAGTGCACTACTGGTCATACTGAACCCATATTTAACGAACTTCCTTCAGTGAATACTGGCGTACAGTTTGAAAAAGCACAGGCAGAGTAGCAGGACAGAATAGTCTGTGATATTCTTGCAGTTATGTCTGCCTCCTAAAACCAGTTTGCCCTTAGAAGGTTCGGCAGCCAGGGCTGACTCTGGATAAGAAAGGAAGAAACTGGTAAGAAGGGCCGTCATGTTCCAGAGAGTCCTCGGTGAGTCGGGTCTGATGTCACACAGAGCTCGCTGAGGAATCGGATTCGTAACTCAGCCTCCTCTGCACTGCGGGGTTGTTAACGGTGTAAACATACACGGAGACCCCCCGAAGCACAGCCATGGGCGCAATCACTGCCAGAGCAGATGAGAGGCTGAATTTGAACCCTGATCTTCTCACTTCATATCTAGGGCTTTTCTTTTCTTTTTCTTTTGTTTTTTTTCAAGATGGTATTTCTCTGTGTAGCTTTGCGCCTTTCCTGGAACTTGCTTTGGAGACCAGGTTGGCCTCGAACTCACAAAGATCCGCCTGCCTCTGCTTCCCGAGTGCTGGGATCAAAGACGTGCGCCACCACTGCCCAGCTATCTAGGGCTTTTCTATTCCAACTTGTTTCACTAAATTGAATTTCATTGATTTATCATACAAAAAACTTACTATTTTTGGGAGGCGGGCAGAGTTTTATTACGAAACTCAGGCTTGCTTTAAATCTTCCTGTTTAAGCCTCTTGGGTGCTGTGATTGTAGACATGTGTCAGTGTGACTGGAGTGTCTTTTTTTTTTTTTTTTGAGACAAGATTTTTCTGTGTATCCTTGGCTGTCCTGAAACTCGCTCTGTAGACCAGGCTGGCCTCGAACTCAGAGATCCACCTGCCTCTGCCTCCTGAGTGCTGGGATTAAAGGCATTGACACCACTGCCTGGCATCTTTTTTTTTTTTTTTAAATGAAAAGACTGTGTGTGTGTGTGTGTGTGTGTGTGTGTGTGTGTGTGTGTGTGTGTATTCTTTCAAATTTAATAATATAGTATAAAATATTCACATCTTATAACAAATGAATATGACATAAAAGGGATGGAAACAAATCAAATCAGAAAATGGAGAGTCGAAAGTCAGCCTAGAAGAGGCGAAGCCATCCTCCTGCAGGAGATGGGAGCTAACACAGACACCGGAGACTGGACAAGGTGCGGAGAGTGAGAGACCTCGGAACACTCAGTCCTCAGTGGGATGTGTCCATCAAATCCCTCCCCTGAGGACTCTGGGAACCCTGAGAACAGGTGGCTGAAAGATTCTAAGAGTCAGAGTGATGGAGGGCACCAGGAAAACAGTGCCTTCCACACAGCAGGGCTGGCACACATGGTCTCAGAGACCGTGACAGCACACACAGGGCCTGCACAGGTCCAAGCCAGAGGGGGGCCCAGTGCTGAGGGGGAAGTGGACATGAGCCCCACCCCTAACCCAGAAGCTATCTCCAGTTGTCAACTGCTTACAAAAGAAAAATTAGTTTTCTCCAATGGCGTCTCACTGAGTATGCAAACCACCCTGGAGGGCAAGCCCCATGCCCAGCAGTAGGTGGGCAACACAAAAGAACTCAATGGTTGTTTCGGAGATTTTTTTTTTTTTGTCTCGTATTGCTTGGACATTTTTTTTTTAATCTTACTGATCTTTTTCTGATATATTATGATTTCCAATTTTGTGTTTTTATGATGTGTATGTGTGTTTCTCATGCTTTTCCCTTTTCTTCTTCTGTTTGTTTTAGTTTATTCTGGTTTGTTTGTTTTTCTTTTATTTGCCTGTTTGTTTCCTAAAATGAGAGCAAAAGAAGTCATGGAGATGGATGGATGGATGGATGGATGGATGGGGATGACCTGGGAGGAGATGAGAGAGAGGAAACAGAAATCAGAACCTATTATATGAAAAAATGATTTTCAAATGAAAAGGGAAAAAGAAAAAGGAAAAAAAAAATGAAGCCAATGAGATAGGGACACAATCATAGAGGATTCCAGGAAAGCGATTTTACTTCCAATGGTCAGTTTATGCATTGGCAGACAGCGTTCCTGACCCACAAGAGCCACACCAGTTCCAACTCGACTGCTCTAGGTGTGATGTTTTTAGTTTCACCAGGTATCAAAGGATTCTGGGCTGACAGTTTTATGGACTTGCCTAAGTAGGAGAGTGATACTTCCATGGGGGCCAGACATGTTCCTTCTCTTTTGATGATGACCCTTGGAGCCATAGTGATTGACACATCACTCAGAGAGGTCCAGAGCGCTGGACGGGTCTGAAAGAAAAAGGAGAGATCGCAAGCAATTTAGTAAAAGCAGGAACTGAAACATCAGCTTCTCTTTAATCTAGGTAGTTTATTCTGGATAATGAAGGCAAAATAAATGTTATTTCAGAAGTCTAGGGGGGGATGCCTGGCTCCTTTGCTGGGTAAGTGGGCAGGTGACAGTGCACTATCAGTTTTAACCTAATTTATAGGTGAAAAGAGGAAACAGAATTTCATAGTATGATGCTCCTTTTGATTCTCATCTCTCTCGTGAAGGTGTTTTGCTGTAAGACCCCTGATTTGAAAGTTGAATTGAAGATTCAGGACTGATGTTAAACATTAATTGACTTGAGCAGGTCAAGGCTGGTAATGCCTTCTCCCTCAAGTATCAACTTCCATTTTTCCCCATCCATGATCATCCTCATTCATGATCATCCCCATCCATGATCATCCCCATCCATGATCGTCCTCATCCATGATCACCCTCACCCATGAGATATATTTGGAAGAACTGAAGATGTTATGAAGTTTTCAATGTGACAGACTCAATAAATATTTAACGAAATGTTATAGCTCTGGAGAAATAATGAAAGGGTACAGATGAGAAAAGACCCCATGTAGATAAGAATAGGTAAAAGTTCTCTCAAGGGAGGGATGGAAATCAAAGATTTCTTTTCTTTTCTTTCTTTCTTTCTTTCTTTCTTTCTTTCTTTCTTTCTTTCTTTCTTTCTTTCTTTCTTCCTTCCTTCCTTCCTTCCTTCCTTCCTTTCTTTCTTTCTTTCGTTTATTTTTTTGTTTTTTGAGACAGGGTTTCTCTGTGTAACAGTCCTGGTTGCCCTAGACCTCACTCTTGACCAGGCTGGCCTCGAACTCAGAGATCTGCCTGCCTCTGCCTCCCAAGTGCTGGGATTAAAGGTGTGAGCCACCACCGCTGGTCTGAAGATTTTTTTTTTTTAAGTTAATATACCATCCAAATGTTTACTTAGTTCAGGACTTTGTGCTGGTAAGTTTAGATGTATCATTGGGTTACAGATTTTTGTCTTCAAGGGCCTTTTATGTTCAGAGGTGATATAGAAATACACATGCATGGGAATATAAAGTAGAACATAAGATATTTTATTAGAAATAGAGGATGCTGGGCGGTGGTGGCACACGCCTTTAATCCCAGCACTCAGGAGGCAGAGGCAGGTGGATCTCTGTGAGTTCAAGGCCAGCCGGGGCTATAGAGTGAATTCCAGGACAGGTTCCAAAGCTACAGAGAAACCCTGTCTCAAAAAACCAAAAAAAAAAAAAAAAAAAAAAAGAAAGAAAGAAAGAAAGAGAAAAAAAAGAAAAGAAAACAGAGGAAGCTGTTAAAGAATCCCTTTGACCACAGAATAAAGGATGATTGAAAAGGAATGAGTATCTCCAAGGACCAGGGATGTCAGCAGTTAGTTCAGTAGGTAGGGCTAGCCCGGCAAGCTCATACTTGAGTTTGCCTCAGAACCTACATCAAAGTGCTAGATCTGCTGGTGTGCTCTTGTAATCCCAGAGCGGAGGAGACAGAAACTGGGGAGTCCCCGGGGCTCACTGGCCTGCCACCCTAGCCTACCCTGGGAACTCCAGGCCAATGAGAGGTCATCTCAAAGGAGGTGGGTGGCTTTCCTGGGGATGACAACTGAGGTTTTTCCCTGACCTCCACATGTGTGCCCTCACACCATAAACATGCACACACACTTAAAAACATGTCAGGAAGAGCATGCAAATCTAAAGTGGCACAGAAGTTTGAGGAACAGGCCAGGGGAAGTCAGTGGAAGGAGGTGGAAGACCTCGACCCTGAACAGAGGACAGTAGATAGACCCACCAATTCTGACTGGGTGCCCGGTCCCAGAAGTGTAGTTTAAGGACCCTGTGGTCTTTGGGGCATCTCAGAGCCACCTGGCATCCTTGAGTCGTGACTTGCTCTGTGAGTGAGAGTAGAGTTTCTTGTCTTTGGAGGTCATCTGACTGTTTTTGTCACATGGTCAGATGGTGTCTGTATGACAGGAAGTCAAATCATGTTTTTAATGGCATAGTGAAGTGATGAGAAGTGTAGAGTTACTGGTCAGATTTTAACTGACCTCAGAAATCAATTTGAAGGGGGGCTTTTGTCTCAAGGTGGAGTCCACAGGCAGGAGAAGGTCACAGTAGGAGTCAAGATTTGTGGTCAGGCCTGCACTGAGCTTGTGAACTCATTCACACGAAGATCTGGCGTTTTCACTCACCACTCGGAACTTTGGCTTCCTTGGCTCTAAGATGCTGTCTGTACAGTTTGTTCTACCCCAGATTCTTACAAGGACCAAAGTAAGTGATGGCTTGTTTAAGTTAACGCTTTGTTCTTCTCTAACGGCAGGGATGTCTTGTGAGGTTTTAGCCCTTCCAGCCCCAGCCTCTAGCATTATTGTGTAGAGCAGGCACTTGATAAATTATATTACTTTGCACACGGCTTGTCGGTTATGCACAAGGCTCTGAGTTGGATCCCAGCACTGCATAAATCGGTGTAGTGGCACATGCCTATAATGCCGGCACTTACTTTGGTGATGGAGGCAGGAGGATCAGAAGTTCAAGATCTTCTTTGGTTACATAGTAAATTTGAGGCCAGACCGAAATGTACGAGACATTGTCTCAATTTTAAAAAAATGTTAAACTGTGTTGCTCTTTAAGCAAGCCACTCTACATTCCCTGAGCTTCTTTAATGAAAGTTAGCTTGTCCCAGAGGGCACTTGTTCCTTTGGCCCATCACACCAGATCAAGCTGCACTTCTCTGATGAAGCACAGTGTTGTCTTCCTCGGCTGCAACCATTGATGGTTCCATTATATCATGTGGCTTTCCTTTGCCCCCCCCCCCCATTCATTAATATCTACACAATGTCATTTGTCGTATGGAGGGATTTGCCATTCAAGATCCTAAGGTCTGTTCTGTGTTAGTTAGCAACTACCCACAGTGGGCAGCTTAGCACGCTGCTCAGCAGGAAATCACATTGGAAATGATTTGTTTTATTTTCGTCTTGTCATCCTGGGGAGCTCTGCATTGCTTTATCTGAGCTTGCGAAACAGCTCTGAATGGGAGCGGTCAGGATCGAGTCGTGTTCTCGCCCTTCATCACACTTGGCACGTTCTCTTTCCGGACACATCCAGTGGATATTGTGCAGACCTTCCCCAGCTAATCTCAGGAAGACTGAAGTCTTTAGAAGGCCACTCTTCATATTTAGGGGTAAGTGGCAAGAGCAGGAAATGCTTACTTCTGTTTGGGTTGTGTTTTCTTAGCTTGGAGAAGAATTATGACTTAATGGGATTGATTAATGACCCCCACAGGAGACACAGTCCTGTGGCCGGGACAGAGGGAGCCGAGTGCATAGCTTGCTTTTCAATCTCCCAAGATCTTTAGCAGTTGTAAAGCATTTGCTTCCCCAGTTTACCTTGGGGAGTAGCTTCTGTAATTAAAAAATGTGCTTTGAATGGAAGGCCCAGTGTTCTCTGTAGAGGATTCTGGAGACTGTCACCTCCAAAAGAAAATGACCATGACTTGTCTCACTGAGAACACTTAAATTCACTTGAAGTCACTTTCAGAAATGCTGTTGTTTGATTTGCTGATGCAAAATACTTGTTCAGAAAAGAGGTCCTGTCAGACTGCCTTGGTAAGGATGTCAACACCTTAGCAAGATGATGAAAGTCAGGCTACAGGTTCCCAGAGGCTCAACCCCTCTTGGTCCTTGGCACACTGTGTCATGCTTGGTTGAGTGGGCTTCTGTGAGTCTTTCCAAAGGCCCTGGACAGATAAAGTGCAAGTCCCTGGTAAACAGGAACTAGAACTTACCTGTACTTTGTCTCCCCTTGATAGTGATTCAATATATTAGATGTAGGTGTCCATGGGTATTTTATGTATTAATAGATACATTAATGCAACAAGCCATTGACTGTGGTCTTCAGGGGGAAAAAGTGAGCTAAAGCAAACTCCTGTCCTCACAGAGCTTTCTTTCTGGTAGTAGAGAAAGCAACCCAGGAGTAATCAAATGAAAAGACAGAACTGCATGTGGTTGCAGCTTCCCCTGCACGGGTGGTGGGTGGAATCTGGCTGCTGACAGCGATGGAGAGTGACAGGGTGCCTGCTTTGGATTAGGCAGCCGGGAGAGGTTACTCTGAAGAACATTTGAGCAGAGGTTTGATTGGAGAGACGAAGGGAGAGTGTGAATGGATCAAGCTGGAAAAAGCAGTTCAGAGAGATGGACAATACAAATAGAGAAGAAGTGTGGGACTGTGGTGGAGAAATTGTTCTCTGTAGTTCAGCTGGTTATGGTGAAATACCAGCTCTGTGCCTTGACTAGATTTCACTGTCAGCTTGACACAACCTAGAGTCACCTGGGAAGAAGGAACCACTATTGAGGAAGTGTCTAGATTACATTAGAGTGCCTTCGAGACATTGTCTTTTTTGCTGTTTGATGTAAGAGACCCTAGCCCACCGTGGGTGGCACCATCCCTACACAAGAGCTACTGGGCTATGTGAAAACCTGGCTAGGCATCAGCCTATGGGTGAGCTAGTGTGTGAGCCAGGAAGCAGCATTCTTCCATGGTTTCTGCTTCAGTTCCACGCGAGTTCCCTCAACGGCTTGTGAGCTGGAAGTGTAAGCCAAATAAGACCTTCCCTCCCATAAGTTGTCTTTGGTCAGAATGCTTTATCATAGCAACAAAAAAGCCACTTATCTTTCCTGAGGAAATACTAAAGACAGTGGTATTCAGTGAGAAGTTCCCGTGTAGGCGGCGGGGGATGTAGCTCAGCGGAGGAGTGCTCGAAGAGCCCATTAAGGCCTTGGTTTTAGTTCTCAGCAACTCAGCAAACAAAACAACGTAAAGCAAACAAAAAACCAAACACACACCTTCCCGTGTGTCAGTTAAAATGTTAGCCTTTCTATAACCATCTTGTGTTTTACCTCTCACATCAGCTCTGCAAAATTCGGATGATTCTTAAAGTCATTCTCCTAACAAGGGGAGGAGACTCGAAGAGGTGAGTGAGGCTCCAGGATTCAACCACTGCAGTTTGAATCAAGAGCCAGTAGTAGTAATACCAAATACAACTTGGGATGAACAGAGCCAGCTGTGGGGAAGCTGGGCTTTCTGCACGTGGAAGCTTCTCTCTCCCTGCCAGTGACCTCCTCTGCTCCAAACCGTGCTTGGGGCCTTTGCAGGTAGTTTGAAAGGGCAGTTACCCATGGACTGCCACCTCTTGCTCTGGAGCTTTTCCCGCAAAAATCACTCCTAGCTCCCAGGCCTTGACAAAAGCCCACCTTAGTTTAGGTAAGGTGACACACCAGGTCCAGTTGAAATGCCGGGGGACATTGAGATTTGGTGGCAGTAGTGGCAGCTAATAAGCATGGCTCTGCAGGAGAGCCGCTTTGTGACCTAAGCCAAGTGGTTGGATCTCTCAGCCTTCATTTCCTCCTGCATAAAACCGATTCGTCAGATCTCTACTGCATACCTTGCTTAATGAGGTTTCTCCTGTGTAAACCAAATGAGGTCACAGGGAATGACATCAACTATATAAATAAAACATACACACTATTTGAGCATTCGAAAGTTGTCATAAGCATGCACACATGTTCTGATACTTTGACTATTCAAATGTATCTCTGATGAACTTCTGGGCCTGGGTTACATCTCTATTTCTTTGGATCTCATGGGTCCATGTTACATCTAATTCTTCAAATCCCACTTCTCTGATTAAACAAAACCAAACCAAAGCAAACCTATCACTTGGTTTTTCATCAACAGTTTAAAACTTGCTCTTCTGGGAACTAGATCAAAACTAGATCAGTTGCTCCTCTAGAAACTAGGGCACTTCCTACCTTTTGGAACTAAAGCCATGTGACTTTGCAATTTCTACCAAATGTATTTACTTTACTGTAGAAAATAATCTTAGTAAGAAATTTAGGTGAATTAGAATTTTAGTTTTGTTTTAGTTTGATATGGGATTTTACTGTATTGCTCAGTCTGGGCTGGAGCTCATAATCCTCCTGCCTCAGCCTCCCAAGGTTATAGCTATGTATCACTAAGCCCAGCTGCAGCTGGGATTGAAAGGATTAATTCTGGTTTCACTATAAAGTAAAAATGAATTAGGAAGGCCTCTCTCTTTATACTCTGTAGAAAATATATTTGAAGTAGCAGTTTACAGTTCATGTGGTTTGCCAGCTTTGTGTGTGTACATGAGCCTCTGCACATGTGTGCATATGTGGATACGTTATATATAGCAGAGTGGCTATTCTGGGCATCTCTGCTAAAACCAATGTACAGCACGGTGCACACACTCATGCATAGCAAATAACTGAGTTGAAGATGATTGGATTCTAAGAGCAGTGAGGACCCCATCACACAGTGAAATGATGTTCAAAGTTCTACAGTGCATAAAGGCTCAGGCTTGATAGCAATTTCCTGGGGTTGGAACCCTGGCCAGGTTACTCGGCTCTAAGGCCATGGAGAAGATACTTATTTTCTTTGAATCCCTCATTTTTCATTGGCAAAATGAAGGTAGTAATGAGACCCACTTCTCAGAGTGTTCTAGTAAAGGTAGGGCCTGATGTGTATTTGCACTGTAAAGTCTTATTGTTGATGGCTCTGACAAGAGCTTAGTACGTTTAACATATTCCTTCTCACTAACTCTATGAAACAGGAACTACTACTTTTCTTATTTCATAGATGAGAAATCTGAGTAGACACAGGGAGCCAATTGTTTGAGGCCGCTCAGCGAGGACCAAGGCAGCTGACCATCCATCCTGCATCTACATCTGCTCTGAATCCAGATTCTAAACTATCACTGTGAACTGCCAGACTTGTTTTCTGTTCACAGCCTTTATCTGCCTTTACCTACCTTCTCCTTTATCTTTGACTTCTTTTCTCCTCTCAGTACGCTTTCTCCACAACACACTTGCCAAATCCAATTCCAAAGAGTTGTCAACATGAGCAGAATGGGCAGTCACTGGGCAGTCAACATCAAGGACTTGGTAGCTTGATTCCATCTAATTCAGCTTCTAAGAATTACATTAGTGATCATGATGTTTTCACTAAATCACACATTAGCAGTGGCCTTGAATAAATCAGTTCATAATCAATAATTATTTTGTTTCCAGCTTATTAAAGCCATCGTAAGATTTACCTTGAGGGCTTTTATTCCGTTTGGCTTTGGAAAACATGGTCTTGGAAACATTTTTTTTTTTTTTTTTTTTTTTTTTCAGCTAATGTGCTCTTTAGAATGTCTTCTTCCCAGGTCCTGAGGAGACTCCTATGGCATCTAGGGCGATCACGTGCACCTGGGTGCATATTGACACTACTCTCTGAAGGGTTTGACCTGCCTTCTCTGAAGATAGGGTCGAGAAAGGCGGCCCGCCATGTCTGCCTTTCTCAGTATGGCGCTGGGGCATGGCTGCATTTTAAAGGGAAGGGGGAAAATTGTTTTTCCATCCAAAAGTAGAAGACTATGACTCATGCTGGAATTGGTTCAGAGTACTGGTCGAAAGATCCAGATTGACAACAAAAGCTGAGGGATCCTGGGAAGACAAGGTAGCAGGTTGGAATTCAGAGGCCGGCTAGGAAGCGTGGGTTCACTGGACAGACGCAAGGGAGTAAGTTAGAGATACGTTTTTATAAAGCCGAGTTATTAACATAAACAAACCCAGCAAAGAAGCACCTTCCGTGTGATTTTCAAGGTCCTGGCTAATCGGAAGAACTCCAGACTCCAAACTCAGTAAGTGAATGGGAAATCCAAAGAAAACCACCCTAGCCTCCTAAACAAAGTGGAAATTTCCGTCTGCCCCAAAGGGCCCCAACCCCAGCCATAGAGGAAGCAGAGGGCGAAAACACAGCTCTGCCTGAAATGACCTCCTATTTTAAGAAAAATCAACAGCCCCAAAAGAAGGAAAGGAAAAATAAAGTTCCACCCAGAAGGAAATTGTATGTAAACAGCCCGGAGGGAGCCAGAGGTCTGAGCAGGCTAGCGCACAGAACAGAGAACGCAGGGAAAGGCACCATTAGCCCCTGACAATGTCAGGTCTGAACTTTGCCGGGCCTGCTTTGTGATTGACAAAAGGGGCTTGGGGGTGGGAGGCGCCAGACAAAAGCAAGCTGGCCGAAAAGTCCCCTCTGCAGCGTGCAAACTTTGATCTTCCGAGTTGGCTAGTCCCCCCCCCCTCTTCCCTCTCCCCGCCCCCGCCCAGGACTTTGCTAGTGTGTAACCCAGGAGAGAACAGCGACCACAGAATGTTGGCTATAATTTTCTGCAATTTGTCACATGCCCTCTTAGAGCCCTGGTGAGATGGTTTTCTTTTGTTTTTAAGCTGCGTCCTGTATGCTAGCAGAGGTAGTTCAGGAAAGATAAGAGGAAATTGGAATCTTCCTTCAATGCTTCTCGCTTTGGGGTTATGTGAACCTATAGTCCTGTGTGTGTGTGTGTGTGTGTGTGTGTGTGTGTGTGTGTGTGTGTGTGTGTGTAGGCCAGAGGACGAACTTGTGCCTCAGGCACTCAGGTACCATCTACTGCCCTATCTATCTATCTATCTATTCATTTTTTGTTTATTTATTCATTTATTTTTAGGCAGGGTCTCTAGCCAGCCTGGAACTCACCAGTTAGGGTAGCAGTCTGTCTGAGCCCCACGGACCTTCCAGTCACCACACCCTGGCCTTTATTTTACTTCATCATCATCATTATTGTTGTTGTTGTTATTTAATGTGAATTTTTGGGGAGTCAAACTCAGGTCCTCCTGCTTAAAAAGTGATGATTCTGCCAACTGAGCCATTGACTTAATCCCCACAGCCTATTTTAATTTTATTTGTCTGCATATGCATCTGTTTGGCCTACACAGCCAAACAAAGACCCGTCTTTGGATCTCAGACTTAAAAATCAAGCGATGTTGGTAAACAGATCTCAGGCAGACGTGGGGTGACGTCTTCTGGGCTGAGTACCACCGCCCTGTTCAGGTTGAACATGCACCTGGTAACCTGACATGACGCTGGCACACTTGCTTCTGTCACTTCCGGCTGGCCCCTCCCATGGGGACTTGTATCACTTTCCACATTGGTCCAAAGACATCTCTAGGAATACCCCGTTTAGTCCAGGGTGACACAGACTGCTGGGGACTTAGCACAGGGTTGTAGCTGCTGCAGGTGTTCTCTCTGGGACAGAGGGAATGGCAACATCTGTGCCCTGTATCTGTCCCATATTGTTAGTAGGATTTCTGCTTCAGTCTTTAAATCAGGTCCAGAGTGATTGTCAGCACACTCTTCTATGACACATTCCCTAAATGGTAGCATTTACTTCATCTCTAAACCTGTTTACGAAACCTGCGATCTACAATCTTTTTTTTTTTTTTTTTTTTTGGTTTTTCGAGATAGGATTTCTCTGTGTAGCTTTGCGCCTTTCCTGGAACTCACTTGGTAGCCCAGGCTGGCCTCAAACTCACAAAGATCCGCCTGCCTCTGCCTCCCGAGTGCTGGGATTAAAGGCGTGCGCCACCACCGCCCGGCTACAATCTACAATCTTATTGACTCCACAGCATCCTCATTCTGTACTCACCTTCTTTTCATAGACACTTTATAGGTAGCATCTGGGATAGTGCAAACAGAGCCCAAAGTGAGTGAAAGAGAACAGCCTAAGAAACCGTGTTACATGGTTTAATACAAGCCTGTGAAGCAATAGCCACCAGTGTGGTGTTTCTTTAACATTCATTAGTTCATCCATCCATCTATCCATCCATCCATTCACCCATCCATCTTCCATCCATCCATCCATCCATCCATCCATCCATCCATCCATCGTTCCCTCCGTCTGTCCATCTGTCTGTCCATCCATTCATCCACCCATGTATCCATCAATGCATCCATCCATTCGTCTGTTTGTCCATCCATTCATCCATCCATCCATCCATCCTGCATTTTTTTTAGCTGTGTTCTGAGATTTGCAGTGGCCTGCCTTAAGAAGCAGGCCTGTAGGTACTCTGTCTATCCCAACTGGCTTTTAACAATCTCATCATGGTTCTTTACCCACCGCCCCTTGGCCATTTCTGCAATTCAGTGGAGACCAGTATATAACCAACGCTTTCACACAAAATGGCCTGCCAGAAGCCCAGGGGTGAGTTGCTTTTCAAAGGTCTCCTACCCTTAAATGAACCCCCTTTCGTGCTTTCAGGGATTCTCTTGTTGGAGCCACAAGGACCCTTAAGAAAAATCCTTGGAGGCAGCTGGTCCCTGCTGTCATTGAGACCCAAAGGAGGAGCTCCACGGCCGGGCGAGGGGCTGCTCCCTAGATGTCATGAGGTTGCTTGTATTTCAAAAGAACTCAGCTTACCACCTCTGTGGCTTTTAGCCTCTCTAATAAAGCACTTTTTAGAAAGCTAAAAACGTAATCTGCCTTTTAAATCTGCTGTTCATGCTGAGTCTAAATGGGGTTGCAGCAAAATGCCCGGCCAGCATTAGAGTTCCCTGAAGTCAATCAACCGAAATGGGGTTGCTTGGGGGGCTGAAGTATATTTGAAAACACTCTGGGGGTGGTGCAAAATAACCGAACAAAGGCGAACTGCATGAAAGGAGGAAGCAGGCAGAGGCTTCTGAAGCTGGAGACTCACTTCTGTGTTTTCGGGAGAATGGAAACGGAGGTGGGGATGCTGACCCGAACTGCTGATCTGTCTGATCAGAATGGTGGTTTTTTCTTTTCGGCATTGAAACAAATATCATCACAATGAATGTGACTCCAAATTCACAGCATGGTTTAGCCAGAGATGCACAGAGTGTTTCAATGAATGCCCAAGAACCGTAAGAGGACAGGCTCAAAACAATGATAAGATAAAGATGGACATGGCTGTTATGTCTTCTCACACACTTTCCTGAGCCCATTAGAAAAGTGGAAGAATTTGCAATGACTTGGTTCTTTGATAAGGCAAACTCTAGTGTTCTGCGTATCCCATTGAAAAAAAATCAACATGAAGAACACTGAGAACAAAACCTATTGTCCATAAACTAGTTTTTAAAAATGAAGGCAAGGCTAGTAATGGGGCCTACAAAGTATTATGTTCTTAACTGTTCCCTGGAAGATAATGCAAGGATGGATGTGATTTAGGAAAAGGTTGATCTATGGTGAAATAGAAGTCAGTTTTGGATCACCCAACAGAAACATAACTTATTTGATAGGGTTAGTTTGTTCTCTCCCCATAGATATCTCATGAGCTACAAAGAAAAGGCACAGAATCCATTTCATAACACATTAGCATTAGATTTACATGAGTTGCCTTCAGATGACATGTGACAAACTGCATTTTATGCTTGGATATATATGGCAAGAAGTGCGATGGCTTTGCAGGAAGGTGTCTGAGGGCCCCTCTCTTTTACTCACTCTACACAAGATACCCCGAGTAGACTGTGTTGCCAGAAAGTTCTTTTTCTCTGTTGAATGATATCATGGAGGTAGAAGCTTGAATGTATTACTCCTGCCAGCCTGCAGTTTCTAGCTGTCCTTATAAGGCCACTGTGAGTGCAGAATGCAGCTCAGAACACTTGAGAAGGTGGATGCATATGAGCAAATTGCAAGGGATTGAAGCCTTGGTTTGGGTAAGAATGGAAAAATCCAGATGCTTAGCCAAGGCACTTCGGAAGGACTTTGATCTGGATATCTCAGGAGAATGAGCTTGAGCCATTCCAGCATCCTCTGGTTTTGGACAGGCAAAGGATATAGTAAAGAAATCAATAAAACCCCAAGTTTTTAATGGGTTTTCAGAACTCCCACTTCTGGCTTCAAGTGGGAGACAAAAGGCAAATAGATATTGTCCTAAAAATGCTAAGCCAGGATTTTTTTCTAACCTCAAAAAAACATTGGGGTTTGATGAGGTTCAGCTTTGGGGCAAGTTTCAGGACAGTGTTTGTTCTAGCAACTTCCTCCCTCCTCTGTGGAAAGTCTGTTGGAGTCTGTGGTGGTTCTGGAAGCCAAGCTCTGAGGGCTCTAGGCTTCAGTGTCATGAGACAGGCTCCAATCTGTCATTTGTGCCTCTGCCCACATTTTCTTCAGTGTGTTCTTTGGACTTAGGCCTTCCCGGACAAGTCCCTACATGAAGGAGAGCCCAGACCTTTCTCATCCAGTTCTTTCTGGTGGAGCCTCTTTGTTTACACCCCACCTCACAGCATTTCCAGAATGCACCGGTTCCTGCTCCCTTAGAAGGGTGTTGCCCCCTTTCTGCCTCAGTTATGTCTAATTCCACCGTTCAAGATGTGCCTTGGGTCTGGGAACTTTTCTTACATGTTCACTTAGGGAGTTGTGTCGCATAATTCATTCACTACTGTCTAGGTCCTAGTCTTTAGGATATACTTTCCCCAGGAAGAATGGTGATGTCTGTTGTAAAACATAAAGGAAGAGGATGAAGGAATACTTCAGGAGTGTAGCACCTGATTTTGTGGGTGCAAAGTTTTAATCTCAAAGGTCAAAAGTAAAGGAATTTCTTGGAAAGAGGATGGAGAAAAAAATACTTTGTGAGACTCTAATATGCTTTAAAACTCTGTACTAGAATCTTCATATAAGACCTCATTTAAATTTCACATCTGTGTAGTAGTATCTAATTCGTACTGCCATGAAGATTGTTGGGAGTTAGTACAGAGCATGCTCCCCATCTCCGTCCCCTGCATCTACTCCAGTCATAATTAGTTTACACATTTGCCTATATTCGATTAAACACACAATAATGTACTTTGTAAGATACATTATAGACTTCTGTTTGCCTTAATAAATGAGACGTAAAATTGAGAAGTTTTTAAAACTACCGTTACACTAGTTCTGAATTTATCCTCAGGAGATGAAGTGCCAGGGATTGGAACTTTTTAATCTTTAATTTATTTTTGCCCTAGAAAACTAACAGTTTTATGTACTGACATTTAAAGTTTGAATGGTACATTAGTGTAATTTTCAAGATTTCAACATGAACATCTATTTCATATTTTTTTTAAAGACTACAAAATTACTTCTCTTTTTGGGTATGATAAACTCTTATCGCAGCACAGAGTTCTTGTTAAAAAATCTTTTGTAGAATTCATATGCTAAATATCAAACCAGGTAAATGTCAAGCTTTGTAAAAATATAAGGAAATTAGTGCTTTCAGTTTCATTAGCATATAGAAGCAGGAGTTTTGCGGCATACATTTGAATACTAAAAGTTTTACAGTGCTGTTAAATGCAAGAGACACTCAGCAACTCTTTTGAACGTGGAAATCATCAAACTGGGTGCTGTGAGGGACTCCATCTTTCTAGATATTTAGTATAATTTGGCAGACCAGGCGCCAGCAGACTTTTTTTTTGTAAAGGGGTAGATGGTGAAATGTTTGGTTTTGCAGGTTACTCGGCTCTGTGCTTAACTTTGTTCTTACAGAATGGAAGCTATAGATAATATGAAAAAGGATGTTGATGGCAATGCTTTAATAAAATTTTATGAATGAACACTAACATTTCATAATTTTCACATCATCTTAAAGACATAAAGAAATGACATTCTCAGCTTATAGACCATATACAAGTAGGAAGTGTGCCAAATTTGTTATTCCATCTTGTGGAATATATATAAAGAAGAGGTTGACATTGTTATCATATGTGTGATTGACATACAGGGAATACGGAATTGAGTTTGGCATTTCATAAGTTCCCATTAAAGGGAAAATGCAACTACACCAGAGCTCTCAGATAATTTGACAACAAGCAAAAACTCTGAGTCTGCCATTCTATTGTTCAGATTGCTTCCACAAATGGGTAATACATTATAAATGGTAAAAAAAAAAAAAAAACCCAACAGTATTAATGGAATATGATATATAGTAGTGCTTTCAAATACAGCCATACCTCATTTGATTGTGCCTTATTATATAGCACTTGACAGGCACTGTATTGCAAATTTTTATACATTGAAGGCTCGTGGCAACTCTGCTATGAGCAAATCAGCAGGTGCCGTTTTCCCCAGTAGCGGGTTCACGCGTGTCTGTGTTATACCCTTTGTTGCTTGGTGCTGGAGACCTGGCTGGGTGGTGAGGGCGTGAAGACCGAGCAGACACACAGAACACAAGCTGGGGCCGGGTGGGCTGTGCTCGGGCTGTGGAAGGTACAGCAGCTATGCAGCCCCCAGGACCTCAGCTCATGTCTTCTGTCTAGCACAGGGAGGGAAGAGTTCGTCTCAACAGGAGAGTTGGGAGGGCGGCAGTCTCAGCCTGCAGTCATCCAGGATGAGGAAGCTGCAGTTGCTAATGCTTGCACACTCTGGTCAGTTACTGGTAAAGATCATACTTGCACACTGTCAACATTTGCACGCAGACCAGAGAAAGGGTTTTGCATCCCTCTGAGCCTCACCTGGGGAAAGTTTTGCTACTCCCCTGGATCTGAGGCACTGGGGTCCTTGACAAGGCTGTGCCTACATCAAACAATACACGCTCACTCAGGACTTCATCCTCTCTTGCACATTCATTCACTCCTCGGCTCCCCATACTTGGTAGGTCTTGCAATATTTCAAACTTTTTCATGATTACTCAGTTCTGGTGATCTGTGATCAGTGATTTGGGAGTGCTATGCGTTACATCTATATAAGATGAACTTAATAAAGTTGTAGATGTGCTCTGACTGCTCCATCAACTGGCTATTCCCTATCCCTCTCCCTTTTATTGAGATTCCCTTTTCCCTAGGACACAATAATACGGAAATTAGGTCAATTAACGCTGAAGTGTCCTCTAAGTGTTCAGGTGCAAGGAGGGATGTGCATTTACTTTAAATGACATGAGTAAGCTCAGGGAGGGAAGATCAGTGAAGGGAGAATCAGTGGAAGCAAAGGAAATGGACTTGAAGGGAAAGAAAAGTGTGATTCCAGTTCATACACTAGTGGGCGAAGCAGCCGGATTGCTGAGGTGAACCGTCGCAGACTAGAAGGGAGTCACCAGGATATTCCCGTAAGTCAAAGCCTAAGGCAGAGCAAGACCCCAACTCATTTCACTTCTAAAAAGTCTGAAAGGTGAGGAAGCTGCAGAGGAAAAGTGTAAGGTAACATAAACTGGTTCACGAGTTTTAGGGAAAGAAGCCATCTTGATAACACAAGAGTGCAGAGCGAGGCAGTGAGAGGTGATTTAGAACTGATGCATTTTGGGAAGATCTAGCTAAGATCAAAGGAAAGTGGCCGGCTCCAGTAAACAGCACTCAGCTTTCCAATGTGGGTGAAACAGCCTTCCTTTGGAAGAAGACACCATCTAGGGCTTTCGTAAGTAGACAGAAGTCAAAGCTACTTTCAAAGCTTCAAAGGTCAAGATGACTCTTAGAGTGGTTAATGTAGCTAGTGACTTGCAGTTGAAGTCAGGGCTCTTCCATTTTGAAAGTCCTGGGGCCCTTAAGAATTATTTTGCGCCCACTCTGCTTGTTCTTTTCATATGAACAGCAAAGCCTACACAACTCCTTATGGGGATGACTGAAGATTTTAACCCCATGTATTAAGACTCCCTGTCCAGAACAAGGATTCTTTGCCCTTGGTCACCTGAGCACTGAAGATTTATGATGAGACTGATGCTCTCATACTTCTAATACAACACCCACTTATGCTCATGGAGAAACTTGACCTTTCAAGTCCTGGCATTGAAGAGACAGATCTTACTGTAGATAGTGATTTTGCTGGTGGATGGGGTGTGGGTGTGGGGTGTGTGGGGTGGGTACGAAATTGAACACCTTCTGGAAAGTGTGCTCGGTGCTACTAAAGAGTTTGTGATTTATAGGAAGAGGTCAAAATATTAACACTGAAAAGGGTTTGGAAGAAGTCAATTCTTTTTTTTTTTTTTTTTAATTTTTCGAGACAGGGTTTCTCTGTGTAGCTTTGCGCCTTTCCTGGAACTCACTTTGGAGACCAGGCTGGCCTCGAACTCACAGAGATCCGCCTGTCTCTGCCTCCCGAGTGCTGGGATTAAAGGCATGCACCACCACTGCCCGGCTGGAAGAAGTCAATTCTTACTTTCATGGATGCTTAGAAGAACTGAAGACATTAGTGGAGGAAGTGACTACAGATGTTGATTACAGATGTGGTGGAAAAGCAACAGAGCTAGGATTAAGGTAGAGCCTGAAGAGATGCCGATTGCTGCAATAAACGAGAGAAGTGGAGTGGAGGGAGCATCACTTCTCACAGCTGAGCAAATGAAATGGGTTTCTGACACAGCAGTGCGGACTGGGCTGAAATTCGGGTGGCTTTCCAATCTTTCCTTCCCAGCTACATTTATGAATGTATATATATGGTTCTCAAAATCAGTTTTTAAAATAGCCTTTGTACTTCAAAATATGTGTGCTGTTCTTTGTTGTTGTTATCTTGTCCATCAGCATTAACTATTGGAACACTGTACTGTGTTTTTTTTTTTCATCCTCTGAGACAACAGTACACATAATAGAGGTAATATTTGTTGGATTTTTATGTGTCTACTTCATTCCAGATTAACTTATTTTAGTTGTTATGTTTTCAAAGAGCAGGAATCACTTGTGTTATTGATGTATTTGGTATGTATGGATTTGGTGTTTAACAAAAGAAAAGATCAAAATGACTCCTTGAACTGAACTTTACTCCTGTTGATGATGCTGTGAACACTGTTGAAATGACCAGAAAGGATTTAGAGCATCACTTAAGCTTTATTGATAAAGCAGAAGCAGAGTTTGAGAGAGGACTCTACAGTCACTGAGACTATAACTTCCTAATCCCCCCGCTCTCTCTCACCCTCTCTCTTTTCTGTTTTCAAAACAGGGGTTCTCTGTGTAGCCCTGGCTGTTCTGGAACTCACTCTGTAGACCAGGCTGGCCTTGAATTCAGAAATCTGCCTGCCTCTGCCTCTTGAGTGCTGGGACTAAAGGTGTGCACCACCACCACCACCACCACCACCACCACCACCACCACCACTACCACCCACCACCGCCACCACCACCACCACCCAGCTGAGACTATAACTTATGCAATCCACTTCATTGTGATAATAGCTTTATGGTGGTGGTCTGTAATGGAACTTTTGGTATCTCTGAGGTATGTCTGTTTGCTATTTGTTGGAATTCTGAGAGTGAGGGATTAATATTTCAATTTTTCTAATAGGTTAGTTTTGTCCATGAGACCCAGGATGGATGTGAGCATAGGTTTACAGCCCTACCTCACCAAGTCCGGCTGTTGAGCATATTCACTGACTCCTATGGTTGCTAATTCTGTCTTAATTTCTTTTTCTGTTGGTGTTGTTCAAGACAGGTCAGAAACTCTCTTATGGTCTTGTGGTTTTGTTGTCTTAGTCTTGCTTGTGGGCAATTGTCTTTTTTCATGTGTCTTCAATACCTAAGTTAAACTCCAGTTCATTCTCTACGTCTTTGTTGACCTTACAACAACAGTTTTCTCTTTCTTCTGGCTTTGATGCCATGCTCTGTCTTCAAAGGCCCATTTGATGCCATTTGGATGGTCAGATGTAGATTTTCTCTCTCCTGTTAGTCTCCTTAAAGCATGAATCTCCTTTTAACCTTTTATATCCTCTACAGCATCCAGTTTAGTGTTCCAAATGGCTCTCTGGAAATGCAAACAGCCACAACATTGAGAACTCAGTACTAGACTAAACACCAGGGTTCATTCTCATGAGTAAGAGTTGTCATTGGAGAAGTTTAAGATAATAAGTAGTTATAGTCATGTAATTGGGAGGAATTATATTTTCATAAAAGTTTGTAGAATGTGCACTCCCATTCACTTATTAATTCACCCAGCAGTTGCATGTTGAATATGAATAAAACAGCAAATTCTTGCTTTGGATTTCGTAATTGTGAAGTAATATAGATCTCATAATTTTTTTTGTGTGTGTGTGTGTATGTACGAGAGAGAGAGAGAGAGAGAGAGAGAGAGAGAGAGAGAGAGAGAGAGAGAGAGAGGTAAATGCATATTATACTATACCAGTTAATAATAAGTGCTTGAGAAATGAAGTAAGGTACAGGGTTAGATGTCTAGAGATGAATAGTGCAGTCTGGACAGGAACATCTTTTAAAAAAATTTAATTTATTTTTATATGCATTGGTGTTTTTGCCATGGGTATTGGGTCCTCTGAAACTGGAGCCACACTTGTGTATGGCAACTGGTGTGAGTTGACATCTGCTTGCTGGGAATTGAACTCTGGAAGAGAAGTCAGTGCTCTTAACCCTTGAGCTATCTCTCTAGCCCCAGGAAGATCTCTTTAGGCAAGAAGGCATTTGAACAGAGACCAAAAGGATGGGAGAGACTGGACTAGAGGCATCTGGGGGAAGGCTATTTTAGATAGGGATGGATCAACAGCCTGAGACAGAAAACCTGGGAACACTGAAGTAGTGGAGGAACAGATTGAAAAAGATGTGGGCATTTTACAAGTTACAACAAGAACTTTGAAGGTTTCCAGAATAAGAATGGAACCAGTGGCTGTTTTTGAACATAAAGTGACAATGTTAAAAGCTTGTGTAGGCTGTAGGGTATAACTCACTTTTTTGACAGTATCTTCTCATAAGCAGGTGATGAGTCAGTCATATTTACCCCCTCACCCCTTCCCCCATCATTGGGGTGGGCCGGCTCCTATTCAGTATCCATTAAATAAGTGGTGTTTACCCAGTATACTGACTTAAAAATAGAAAAGTTCCCTGAGTTATCACGACTCTGATGATGCAATTTACTTGTAGAACATTCTGAGATTTTTCTATTTATTCAGTGGAGAATTGTTTTGCTTTTTCCCTCTACATTAATAAAAAAACTAAGGCTTTTGTTGCAATAAATGAAAAAGTTACAGCCTTTCCTCACAAGCATTTTGTTTAAGTATCATACTACAAAGGTTTTGAAACACAGACCAAGGGAAATTCTAATTCTGGCTCTGTAATTCATTAGCTGCGTGATCTTTGAAAGTGAAATAATCACACACCCATTTCTTTGTGGAACGTTTCTGTGATCAGCACCTACTCACTGTCTCTGAAATCAAGACTTTCACAGTCTGAAAAAGAAGAACAGACATGAAAACGAAGACAAGAAATGTAGTCAGTGAGGTGGCTACTGAGGAAACGTGTAGAGGGCTTGGAGAGTAAGTATGCCATCTTAAGTTCCCCAGGCAGGGAAGTAGGGGGACTCTAAGGCTGAGGTCAAGTGGAAAGCCCTGTCCATATAATTCCCTGAACATATGTCGGGGTGTCATATGTTCAGGGAATTAAGAGGTTTCTAGGAATGGGCTGGGGTATAGTTGTAAAGCACATGTTGTTTTGTTTTTTGACACAATTTACCCATGGGGAAGCCATCCCTTACCTGTTTGGTGTGGTTTCCATGGCTTGTCTGGTGTTGTGTCTGCCTTGCCCAAAGTATGGTCAGGTAGGTTATCAAGGATGACCCTTAACAATGACTTACAGAGCTGGACCATTCAAATGAGTTAAGCAGAAGACTCCTGTGGAATTTCCTTAAGTGAATTCCACAGGGAGAAGTACATCTCTTCCTTAGGATCAGGAGATGTGAGACTTTGGGTTTGAAAGTGACAATGACCATGTTTCCTGCCAACCAGAGGGCACTTGCCTGAGAAGGAAGTATAGTGGGACCATAGAGCTCACATTCGAGCAGAGGAGACATGTACAACAGCTAGCCCTCTCACTTGAAGACAGCATTTCTAACAGCACAGGAGCACAGAGTTCTGGTGGACCTCCAGTGTGCAGGAGTTCAGCATGACTCAAAGGAAGTACAAGATGAGCGTGTTGTAGCCAAATCTGAGTAACAAAGGAAGGGAAGGAGACAGAATGTTAACAGCCCCAACTGGTCACACTTTCTGTTCAAACCAGAATTTGTTACATGACCAGGGAATCCTATCACTTTTTCAGCTGTTTTGCTAATTTCTGCATTTGTCATTTATGCTAAAAGTGTTGGCAGGGTGGGGTGGGGTGGGGTCAGGGAAACACAGGCATTCCACCTGTCTTCTTCCTTGCACCTTTACTCATAGACTCTGTTGGGAGAATATGTGAATATCGAGAAGTAAAATGAAAGCCATTGAGTTAGTTTGTACAGAAATTCTACTGCTGTGGTAGGAACACATGTATATATGAGCTACTTAAACAGCTAAAAGTGTCTTTATAATTAGCACGGGCTTTTGTTTACTTGAGTGGATACTTTGAAGTGTTTTAAAATGACTGCTTTCTCCTGGGAATCAAAATAGTCTCTTGAAAATTTTATTGACACTAATAATTAGCCTCCTAGGTTCTTTGTGTATTGACAATGGAAAAGTTAATTGCTCTAATTTTTAAATTAATGAAGTTTAATTCTGATTTTATTGTACTCAATTTCTTAATGAATCAGAGAGAATATAACCATGTAGAAAGTCTTGTCTTTATGTGGAACATCTGTTAGGAGGGAATTCAACTTGGAGAGCTTGTCTGGGCAATTGTCCTGTCCTCACTGCTCCCTCGGAAGAAGAGGGGCTTCACTTCTAAAAAAATTATTATTAATTAAATGTATTCATAATTTTTACATTCCTACCACAGTTTACTTCCCCTCTTCTGCTATCTCCCCACCCCACCCCTACCCATCCCCTCCTCTGCTTCTGTTCAGGAAGGGGCAGGCCTCCCAGGAGTGTCAATAAAGCATGGTATGTCAAGTTGAGGTAGGAGGAGGGGACTCCTGTATCACCCAGTTTGAAGGAAAAGCTGAGCCTGTAAAGCCCACTCCTGCCTTTGGACCCTGTGGCCACCAGTAGGCGCCATGTTCTGCTTATTCCATTGTTCCCAAGGGCACCCCCCTCCACACCAAGTGCAAATTTGACAAACGCGTGGTCCAGTTGACATTCTGTGGTGACCCGTTGGGAAGCCTGCCTGTCTGTGAGAGAAGCCACATTATCACACCAACCACCTTCTCTGATAAACTGTTTAATGGCATTAGATTTGCTGATTTTTAAAGAGATATTGAGGTAGTTTGCCTTGAGATACCAGTAGAATCTGAAGTGAACTTTACCAAGGTGACATGGCTCTCAGCCACTGTACCCTCTTCTGATCTCTCACTTGGTTCAGAAGTCAGGAGGGGAGAAAAAAGAGAGATGCTGTTTGTGCAGACCCTTTGACTTTTAAAAAGGTCGACTTTGTTAACTCCATTCTCGTTGACAGCCAAACTCTGGGCTGAGATCAGCTCAGCTGCCTCCCTTTCCGCTCTGGTTGCATTCTCTTTTCAGGTCTTATGTGACTCCGACGGCTTAAGTTTAGAGGCATTTTCCTCAGTGTTCCCAAGTGTGAAAATGAAGGAGAGGTGAGTGAAGGCCTGCATCACGCCATGAAGCTGATGGCAGACTGGTGACTGCCCCGCCAAGAAGCAGGCACACCCTCTCCTGACACAGCCTTTCAGAGGGACGGGGAGACACACGGAAGCAAACGGGCCAGTGAGAGTCTTAGTCTCGTCACACGCGGTCTCGGCCTAGAGCGTAGATTCTGCAGTTTATGCTGACTATGGGGGGTACTCGCAACGTCGGCCAGATTATACTTTGGTGAGTCTGTTGAGAAATTTGGAGTTTTATTTTCTAAGATCTTTTATGATAAATAATTCCTACCCCAACCTTACTTTCCTGGGAGCAAATTGGTGGCTGCAAATGAATGAACTGGTCCCATTGCTTCTGTTTGGTTTTGGAGACAAGGTTTTACTGGGTGGCCCCGGTTGACTGTTCTCATGGAGTTTCTTGCCGCGGCCTCTCAAGTCCCTGGCTGGCAGGTTAGTAATACCACAGGTGCCACAGGTTCCCAAAGACAATGAAGAAGGCCCCAAAGAACCTATTTCAGAATCATCCTTTCTTGCCTGGTTAAAGCAAATTTTCAAACAAAACAGGCTGGACACACACCTACTGCTTAAAAAAATTCACAAGCAGCCTTCCTCTGGCAGAGACGACTTGGCAAACTAATGAACTCCAGATCGCCGGGTGGCCAGCAGGCCCCACAGATTCCGTCTAGCCCTACCTTGGGTTTCCTCTTTGAATGATGACCAGAATAGATCCATTCATCTATTTTTAAACTTTCTAAACTTAGCAAGAGGAAAACAGGGCAGTGAGCTGAAGCGATAGGCTACTTTATTACCCCAGTTATTAGCCTGACAAAATAAGTGACTTCCCATTAACCAGCAGTGACAGAAGAGGTGGAAGGTCTAGAGGTCAATAGCGCCTGTGATACAGATCCCCTCAATGTAGCATCTCTCCAGGGACCATCGGAATGAACCACTGACAGGCTAATTGCTCTTATTCCCTAATTAAGCAAGCCTTGCTTCATTAATAGTTTGCCACAATTGGACAACATTTTCAAGACTCTAAAGATCTACCGAATGATAATTGGTAAACAACTGAAATGAAACCAGCCACTACTTGTTGATGAGATTAATGAGATTAATTGAGTAATTATTGTTTCATTTAAAATAATAAAAAAAAAAAAGGTAAGGAAATGTAGCTGTGGATTCACTGCCAGTCTTTTCTTGGGAAAAATCTCAGAGACACACAAAAGCTTTCTATTAAGAAGAGTCTATGAATTTGATCTGTTTATAAGGAATTCCAACATGGAATTTATAATTTATTTAGCTTTTAACTATTTTCAATAAAATATACTTTTTCATATATATACTATATACATATATACTATATATATATATCTACTTAACATCTGTATATATCATTTAAAAGACTAGCCATATGGATAGAGTTTGAGCAGGCATCTGACAAACTGCTCCACACATACATAACTTTGTAAAAACTAATTGTTTCAGCAAAGTAAAGTGTATTCTGAAACTTTTGGCAAACATATCAGAACACTATGTTTGGTTCAGTTTGACTTAATAGCTGTGATTTTTGAAATTGTTCAAGTGGTTTCTTTAGCACTGAGTGTAAAAGACAAAAATTTACATCAAACTTCCATGAAAATTCTTTTTCGTGTGTCATAATTAAGCAGTTAGTGTAGGTTTTGAAGTTTCAAAATTGGTCACTATGGACGGTCTATGATTTCGTTGTACTTAAGTCTGTTTTTTTCTTGTCAAAGATGATTTCAACTATACAACTCAAACTGTCAGTAAAAAAACGATGCCAACTGTCTCAGATAAGATAGTCCTAGTGGAGACTTGATAGACTGCTAGGAAAGGTCTGGATATTTGCTGACCCTTCCATCACTGGGAAATAAGATCACATCATCAGGGTGTCGGCTCTCTGGTAGAGGATGAAGAAGTGGGTCCATCATTCTTCCAAACTGGGTTGGCATTACTGCTCAAGTCTATACAATGGGGAAAAAACTCCGTGCAAAGAGTTCAGAATTAGGGCGCTCAGTTCCTTCCTGGTGGCAGCTTGAATTCAAGGGAATTCACTCCATTCTACCTACTTCTGTAAGGTGAGGAAGTAGTCACACAGCAGTGGCACCATTTACTGAGTATTGGCTGGTGCCCAGTACCATGGACCGCGCTGCAGAGGATTCTTACCAGGGTCCTTGCAAGAGAAGAGTTCTAGTCTTGAAAAGCCACGAATCCTTTCTTATCAGTGGTAGAAGAGTCTAACCCAGGATCCCCTGGGTGTACAACCAGGATCATCCATGGTGATTATAGCCTTCAGAATTTAGACGATCCAAATAAATAATGATTCGGAGAGAAGAGAAAGATCAGTTCAACCTGGGTTACTGAGTCGAAAATCACCCCGTGGGGAAGCTGCATTGGCCCTAGAATCCAGGGGATTTCCTCTTTCTGGGAACTAACCTTTGCTCTTGTATGGAAGAGCCTATGTGGCACCCTCAATGGAAGCAGTAATGGAAGAGACAAGGCAAGGCAGGCAACCTCACAGAGCAGAAGCTAACTTGTTATTAGCAGAGGCCATCCCATTAAACCAAACTCAAGATGGGCAAGGGAAGAGAAAACAATTGTACCTGGCAGGAAAATCCACATCGTGGCCAGTGGAGCGCTCTCGGTAGTTAAACTCCGGTAAATTACTTCATGGCTGTGATCAGCAACATGGAGAAGCCAGAGTCATTCTCTCTCCACTTTGGGCCAGCACAAGTGTAGGAGAGGACTCCAGGTCTTCTGTGGAGGTGGCGAGGCTACAGGACCAGCACAATAAACTATTGCTAAGACAGCTTCTGGCCTCCAGTGCCTGCCCGTGACTTCTCCATGGAAAGTCTGAATGTGTGTGGCCTCTGGATCCTCCATCTGCTCATGGAGGGAACAGAATTTCTAACTCAGAGCTCTTACTGAAAGAGGCAGATAGGGGACTGCAGCAGGTGGGCTGCAGGCCTCCCCCTTCAGGACCAGACACACTCAAAGGCCTCTGTTTCACACCCCATTTTTCAGGGTAAGTCTTAATTGAGGGGAAGGGCTCCTTGATTAAAACAGAACAAAACAAAAACGTAACAACTTTGGAAACCAGTGGAGTAGAAGACTCCTTTGAGCCTTTTCCTATTCTGGCCATTTGTTAGGAGAGGAAAATTGAGAGTCTGAGAAAGGAGAGTTCTAATGGAAAGAAGAGTCAAGCTTGATAAGATCTTCCAGCAAATGGCCGGGCCAGCTGCGCCTGGAGTCTTTGATTGGCCAGTGACCCCAGCAGGTCACAGCTGTAGAAGAACCTGACGTCATTCATTCACTAACATGCAGATGCAATCCAACTGGATTAGTGGCCAGGGCTGGAAAAGTCACCCTGAGGCTTCTTCGCCACAATCCTCAGAGGAGGATGTTCCTTCAGGCTTGGGTTTTCTAATTGCTGTTTTGTACAGGTTTGTAGTATGGGGTTAATATTAAAAAAAATGCTTTGAAATGCAAATGTGCTGCCAGTTATAGTCTGTGTAGCCTCGCTCTAAATCTAAATCCTACTGGAGGAGAGATTCTCATAAGTATAGCTTTGTTACAAAGGGTTTTGGGCAATCTTAAACCAAAACATTCAAAAAACACAATATGCCTATGGCAATTCTCTCTTGGAGAGTTGAAAGTCTTTCCCGAAAGTAGATAATTAGCTGCTTACTGCCTCATCTGTTTGTATTGTGTTTTCTTAAAGTGGTGGATGACCAGATTACCTGCAGAACTGCCTGCCCTGTTGGGTTACCCTTTGAATAATTCATTCCCAGCGGACCATCTCCAGGGAAATTTTTCTGAAGGAAAAATATGTAACTTCAGAAAGGCGAGAACCAGAAAGTAGTCTTAGAAATAGATAAATAGCAAAGAATGAGGAAAATTTCATATTTATCTACTGTATTTTGTCCTAATGTTTGTATTATAGTTCTCAGTACAGGACATAAACAATCATAAAGTCCCCAAACAATGATCATATGTACGCTATCTCTTGCTATTTTCTGTCAGGACTGTGAAAGAATAATTCCATAGACAAGCACCGAAGAGTCAGAATCAGTGTTTTTAACTCTATTACCTTTTATTTAAAGACAGAGTCTGGCGCTGTAGCTCTGGCTTGCCCAGAGCTCGCAGAGATTTGCCTATATCTGCCATTTGACTACCGGGAGAGTTGGTATTTTGGTGGTTTGGTTTTTCAAGACAGGGTTTCTCTGTATAGTACTGGAGTTCTAGAACTCACTCTGTAGACCAGGCTGGCCTCGAACTCAGAGATCCAGCTGCCTCTGACTCCTGAGGGCTGGAATTAAAGGCATGCACCACCACTGCCCAGCAAGAGTTGGTGTCTTTAAAGAGGCTTCCGTGTATGGTGCTCTGTGAGGACGTGTGAAAGATGTGCAGTATAATACATTTTTATAATTCTAATGGGATATAGGATATGGCACAGGGAAGGGATTGGAAACAACATACAGAATATTATCATTCAGCATTTTCTGAAATAATTCTGTCAAAGTAGCTTAGGAGTGTCCACAGTTGAATCCAGGGTCAGTCATAGTGCATTTGGAAGAAATAGCCCCACAGCAGAGAGCAGGATAAAAGCAGAGCACATAGTTATATAGATGCTGGCCTCTACAAATTACCTTCTCATGTTCAGGTCCTTCCTTCTCCCCCCAATAGGAAATGCATGGGGGAGCCAGGCAGTGGTGGTGCTCGCCTTTAATCCCAGCACTCAGCAGGCAGAGACAGGCAGATCTCTGTGAGTTCGAGGCCAGCCTGGTCTACAGAATAACTTCCAGGACAGGCTCCAAAGCCACAGAGAGAAACACTGTCTCGAAAAACAAACAAAACAACAACAAAAACAACCACCACCACCACCACCACCACCAACAACAACAACAACAAAAACCCCGAAATGTATGGGGAAAGTGGCCACAGAATGACTGCTAGTTTCCTTCGTGATTTCCACATGGCCAAGCCTTGCAAAGGAAGCAGATGTTGAGTGGGAGCCACAAACTTTGCTGCAAAGCCAAGGGCATCAGGTCTACCCTATTGTCTTCATGTCTGTACAGACTCAAACTTCTTAGGTGTGTGGGATAATTGTGACATGGTCACTGAGGAGCTTGTGAGGGACCTGCTAGATCATCCCAAGTTCTGGCCTCTTCAATTGCTCTAAGGTTCAACCTTTTAGAACTTAATATTGGTGCGCAGAGGAGTTGAGTTTTATGAAGAATCAGGACAGCATATACATCCCTCTATCTGGGCCATATCCTCTGTCCAGGGAACCTTGGAATAAGGTCAAGTCAGCAGCTGCATGTTCAGAGGGGTAGGGAGGCTGCCCTGCAACCTCTCCTTCCCGCAGGCTCCTGAGAAGGGCGGCCCTTCTTTTCAGCACAGTAAGCCCATGATGCTGTATTACAGCACCACAGGCTTTTCTGCTTAAGACTATTTGCTGTAAAAATAAAGCAGCTTGGGGAGGTGATTGCAAATCCTAATGAAAGAAAGAACGTGTGCAGACTTGGCTCTGCTGTGATGACATATTTCTCATTTTTACCTCAGCAAACATGACGTTCTTTCTTGTTAAAGCAGGTGTCTTCCTGTTTCTTGGCCTCTCTGGTCTCTCTCTCTCTCTCTCTCTCTCTCTCTCTCTCTCTCTCTCTCTCTCTCTCTCTCTCACACACACACACACACACACACACACACACACACACACACAAACATACACACTTTCAATTTTACTTATGGGCCACCGAGCACATGGTTACAGGATCTTCTCATCTGAACCCACAATGTCCTCCCTTGCATTTAGGAGGAAGGGAGCTAAAAGGTAAGCGATGGTTTGGGCCTTCAGGTGAGAGGCTCAAGTAGCCTCATACGTTCTAGCTGGGGACCATGTCCCTTGGAATCCTAAGATTTTGAGTGGGTTGGAAATCATAAAGAGATGTTGAGGCTTAGGGACTCTAAATGAACATTTTTAATTCATCAATATGTTTCAAGATTTATTTATGTGACATTACTCAGAAAATTATATTTATGCTACTAATTGTATGGAAATATTTGTTAAGACTTAACAATTCAGTTGATTTGGTTTTAATGGAATACACACCCCTATATCCTGGGGAAACCATTTTCTCAGCAGGAGTATGGTTGAAATATAGTTCTGGAAGTATTGCTAGACAGTGCTCAAACTCCCAACAGAGGATGCTAAATATATTACTCTGTGTGTGTGTGTGTGTGTATGTGTGTGTGTCTTTCTGTGTTAATGGTTAAAATTTTCTCCTAACACACTCACAGTTACTACAGGTAGATACATGCACGTAAAGATACACATTTACCTAGTGGGTTAATTTACCTCATTTAGATCTTGGTTTTTCACCATCTCTTGCTGCTGCTGTTAGGTAGGTTCCTGGAACCCGTGTGAGTCCATTAGCTGCTTTCGAATTGCTTCCACACAGCAGGACACTCTATTATTTTATCAGCCACATTCAACTTTACAAAAAGATCTGTTTCTCCGTGGGCTGCTACTCCGAGTACTGATTTCAGACCAAACCCTGCTGCTCTATCAGCCTTTTCTTTCCTTATGCCTGAATACAGAACCCCAGAAAGCAGGGGATGAATGGAGATGCAAGGAGCCTCTCAGCTCAGTGGATGCAACAATTGCTTCACGAATCTCATTTGTATGGAGGTCAGAAAGAAATCGTGAAAGTAGGTCCCTGGTACAGAAAGTGAACGTGTTCTAGCAGATCCTTTCTCTATGACGAGGGGGGGAGGGGTTGGACTAGGGCTGCAGGGGGTAGCCTGCCTGTTCAAATACTCCAGGGTTTGGTCCTTTCAGGACCTAGCAGGGGTATGTTGAGATGCTGAGCTCTCTACTAATATCCTAATTTTTCTTTTTTAATGCAGGGATCAGAGGGACACACATAGTTCTCTATGCTCCATCTTTCACTGTTCATGTCTGCACACTGTCGGAGAACAGCAGGTTCTTGGCAAGTGCTTTCTAATAGATCTGTGGCTTTAAAGTGAATAAATCAGAGCTCCCAACTCCTATGTAGCTTGAAGATGATCCTGCATTCCTAATCCTTCTGCCTTCCCACTCAAGCGTTAGGATTACAGCTGTGTACCACCATACCTCATTTATGTGATAGAAGTGATCGAACCTAGGGCTTTGTGTATGCTAGGCAAGTGCTCTACCAACGAAGCTATGTCTCCAGCCCTTAAATAATTTGAATAATTAAAGGAAAAACCTCTGCTCACTGCTTCTTAGTTGCCTGACTTTTTGCTGGACATTATAATCGGATATTATGGGTCCTTGTAACTGGATCTCACAGGGTAGATCTCAACCACGTGCATTAATTGCTGAAGTCTGTTTTGTTCTTCCTATCCCCCAGACAAGCCTAACCTGTAAAAGAAGGGCTTTGGGCTGAGAGTGGAGGAACTTTAGCTGTTTCTTCAGCCTCTTCTATGTTCTAGGGCCCTGGGGTGGAGGGAAGTAGAGCTATGTCAGTCTCTTCTTCTAAGCCCAAATGTGGGGCGTTGCCTGAAGGTTTGGAATGTAGGTATCTGTACTTATTCACTGTGGTCAATTTAAAACTTAATGATATTTTAAATGAATTAAATATATTTGCTACTGTGAGTTTTGCTAGAACTTGCCTTCTGCAGTTTTCAGTTTAATCTTATACATTTTATGAAGGACAAGCTTATTCTTGATCTTTTTTTCCCTCTTTCATTTTGTAGTTGTTAATTCATTTGTTATCTTTTAAAGTCGTTCTTTGCTTTTCACTGGTGTAAACTTTACAATGTGGTAGAAATGTCAAGATCTTAAGTATGTATGCAGTTGAATGTTTTCACACGTCTAAATACATATGACCATCATGCAGAACAAGAAATAGACATTTCCATCTCCCTAGTAAATTCTGACATCCTTATGCCTAAAGTTACAATTTTCCTGACCTTTATCAGCTTTTCCTTCTTGTTTGTTCTTGAGTTTCAGTGGATGGAGTTATAGAGCATGCATTCATTAGCATCTAGCTTCTTTCGCCCAATAGGAGGCTGAGATTCATCAATTGGTGTGAAAAATTTTTTTTTGGCAAATAAACCAAGAATTATTGAATATGTTATCTACCTATCAAACCTAAGGACAACACTGGAGAAAAATTGTAACCAAATGAAATTCATTGGCAAATTCAAGATAAGATAAAGAAAGAAAGGGGGGCTAGAATGATGACTGAGTTGGTAAAGTGCTTGTCACAGAGCATGAAAACCTGGGTTTGATTTAAAAAAAAAAAAAAAAAAAAAAAAAAAAAAAAAGGCCAGGCTTGGCGGTGAGTGTGCAGACCCCTGAGGCTGGCTATCTGAAAAATCTAGGCCAACCTATGGACTGTAGGTCCAGTGAGAAACCCTGCCTTAGCAACAAGGTGAAGACACGAGACAAGGACACCTGCTGTGGGAGGCTGTCTTATCGGCATATCAGGGATGCCACACCCTCAAAATCTCAACAGGATGGTTTCCTAAGCAAGATCTGGATAATAATATCACCAGTCAGTACCGATACAGATGTGGGAAATTTCCCAGGGCTCCGCTCCTTTGGTGAAGAGCTGCAGATGATCAATGGCTGCCAAGAGGGGGAGATATTCAGTTTCTGCAGAAACGAGCCCCCAGATAAGTTATCCAGTCCCAAATGGTCACCGTAAACACATGTACTTGTGTGCAACACTAAACAAACTCAGTGTGTGTGTGTGTAACAACAATATTTACACAAGAGGTCATGAGTTTGAGAGAAAGCTGGCAACATACAGAAATGATGTAAATACAGTACTCATGTATAAAATTCTTGACATTTTAAAGGAAAAATAACATGAATAAGTAAAGTGGAAAATAACTGAGACACCCAACATTGACCTATGGCTTCCACTCACATGTGCATATTTGTGCACACACTTGCATGTGCACATATGCTCCTCTACCAACATGAATGTACACATAAAAGAAAAAGGAGGGCTGGAGAGATGGCTCAGAGGTTAAGAGCACCGGATGCCCTTCCAGAGGCCCTGAGTTCAATTCCCAGTACCCACATGGCGGCTCACAACCATCTGTAATGAGATCTGGCACCCTCTTCTGTATATGTAATACATAAATAAATCTTAAAAAGAAAGAAAGAAAGAAAGAAAGAGGAACAAAGGTGGTTCCTACCTCACATGATCTGAGGTATGCAGCGGCAGGCCTACCACAATGAATCTGGAATGGAGGACCCGTACAGAAGTATTCTACAGCAGTGTTGTTCAAAATGTACTCTGCACATGACTCACCCAAGGATCTTTTAGTTTTAATTTTTCAGAACTTCATTTTTCATGTTGGTAAGAAGAGTTAAAATGAAATCTACCTTCCTAACAAACTTTTAAGTGGTAACACAGTATTGTAACTACTAACTTCTCCTAGTTAGCTCCAGCTGTCAGTTTAACACAGACTAGAGTCATCTGAGGGAGTGTCAATGGAGGGATCGGTCAGATTTGTCTGTGACTGTGTCTCTGAGGGATTGTCTCGATTACTAATAAATGTGGGAGATCCCAGCCTGCTGCTGCAGGGCAGTCTCGGGCTGTGTCCAGAAGCTGGCTGGCTATCAGCCCAAGAGAGCAAGGTAGAGAAGGAGCCAGCAAAGGGTGTTCCTCTGTGGTTTCTTCCCTGCCTCCCCTCCATGACAGATTGCTTTAGCCTGAGTGTTTTATGAAGGCAACAGGAACATAACCCAATGTGAGCTTCAGATCTCTGGAGCCCAGTCCAGCTGCAGACTGTTGCTTTTTAGCTTTCCTGTCAGAGTTCAGTGATTGATCACCACTTACACACTACATTATTTATATTTACCTATTCATTCATTTTCATTAATGCATTTTAGAATGTCCTAAGTTATCAAGTTGCTGCTTTGAGTCCTTTTTTTAGCTTCAAGAACTTCCTTTTCCATTTCTACATGTAAGGTCTACATTTTCTTGTAAGGTATAGCTAGTCATGAAGCAGTCCCTCAACTTTTGTCTAGGAAAATTTTTACCGCACCTTCTTTTTTGGGGGGGAGGGGTTCGCATTTCAAGACAGAGTTTCTCTGTGTGGTGTTAGCTGTCCTGGAACTCCCTCTGTAGACCTCACTGGCCTCAGCCTCACAGAGCTCCTCCTTCCTCTGCCTCTCGAGGGCTGGGGTTACAGGGCTGCGCCACCACCGCCCGGCCTCTCACCTCCATCCCTAAAGAACAGTTTGGCTGGGTATAGTATTTCGGCTGGCAGAGTCCCTTCTTCTCTCCGGCACCTAGGATCTACCATCTCATTGCCTTAGGGTCTGTAAGATCTCTTCCGAGAAATCTGTGGACAACCTTATGGTTCTTTCTGTGTCTTTGTCTATCTCTCTGCCTGTCTCTCTGTGTCTGTCTGTCTGTCCCCCACCCCCTTTCACTTTCAGAGTCTCAAAATACATACATTGTTCTAGTGGATGGTGTCCAATAAGCCTTTCAGGCTTCCTTTTACTTTTTAAAAGCCATTTTTGAACTGAATATTTACCAATCCTGGCTTTGAGTTCCCTGGATGTTTTTCCTGTTTAATCTAGTCTATTACTGAATATCTTTAGTAGGTTTTTCACTTCAATTATTGTATTCTTTGGTAAATGACTTCTGTTCCATACTTTTTTTTTTTTTTTTTTTGGTTCTTTGAGACAGGGTTTCTCTGTGTAGTTTTGGTGCCTGTCCTGGATCTCACCTGGCTTTGCCTCTTGAGTGCTGGGATTAAAGGTGTGCACCACTGCCACTTGGCTCCATACTTTTTTATATATAATTTTTTTTATCGATTCTTTGGGACTTTCACATCGTGCACCCCAATCCCACTCATTTCCCAGTCCCTTCATATCTGCCCTTCACTCTTGCAACATCCACCCTCAAAAAGAAAATTTCAAAAAAGTTAATTAAAAAACAAAAACAAAAAATGGGGACTGAAGAGATGACCCAGCCGTTAAGAGCACTGGCTGCTCTCCCAGAGGACCCGGGTTCAATTCCCAGCACCCGAATGGCAGCTCCTAACTCTGAAGTGTAAGCATTTTTTTTTTTTTTTTTTTTTTTTTTTTTTTGGTTTTTCGAGACAGGGTTTCTCTGTGTAGCTTTGCGCCTTTCCTGGAACTCACTTGGTAGCCCAGGCTGGCCTCGAACTTACAGAGATCCGCCTGCCTCTGCCTCCCAAGTGCTGGGATTAAAGGCGTGCGCCACCACCGCCCGGCCCAGCATTTTTTATTCTTGGGCGGGTTCCACTCCCTGTGCACAAGTCTCCTTGGCATGTATCTCAGGGATCTGGCAACTTGATATCTTGAGGTTTCCAAGACAACTCTGTCTCCACTTTGTCTGCTTTATACAGTGACCTCTCCCGGCTCCAGGTGGGGACTGTCAGGCCACATGCCTGGCCTCAGCTACTCTCTAGAACCTTGGAGGAAAATTCCATGAGCCTTCTACTCTTGTATCCTTCAAGACTCCAAGGCATCATGTGGAAGACCCTGCTAAGTTCCTCTGCCTACTTAGAATGAACCCTGGCCCCTCTGAATTACGTTTGCAGTAACTTTTGGTTTTTGTTCCTTTCTCAGAGCAGAAAATTCCTTAGGCTTTTCCCTTCACAAATTGGAAGCCTAGCTGGGTGAGATCTTGCCTGAGGGTACCCTTCCCTTCACTCCACTCCAAATTAGGCCTCATTTTAACCTTATGCTTTTAGACTAGGCTGCAACATTACGTTTCCTGGTGCTATCTTTCTTTCAAACTGTAAATTTAGTACTTTTTTTTGTATCACTTTTTCACTGTAGGCTTTCATAATAATTATCATTAATAACTATGTGACTGAGTCAATATAAGGCTATCTTGAACTCTCCTTTGCCCATTACTTTTATTTATTTTAAGATTTATTTATTTCTCTTTATGCTAATGAATGTTTTGCCTGCATGCATGTATGTACACCATGTGTATTCCTGTTGGAGCCTTTGGAACTGGGGTTACAGACAGCTGTGAGCCACCATCTATCTGGGTGCTGGGAATTGAACCCCGAGCCTCTGTAAGAGCAGCAAGTGCTTTTACCACTGAGACATCTCTTCAGCTTGGTTCATTATTTTCCTTCTCCCCCCCCATATATATGTATATTTCTTTGACAGGATCTCTCTACATAGCCCTGGTTGTCCTGGAACTCACTATGTAGACCAAGCTGTCCTTAAACTAACAGAGATCTGCCTGCCTCTGCCTTGAATGCCAGGATTAAAGGTGTGTGCCATTTTTTTTGTTTTTTTGTCAAAGCATTATAGAAGAGCCTGTAGTCCAGTTGCTAATATTGCTGCCCTGTGAAATGATTTGCTCTGGGCCTCCAGTCATCAGAGCTCTCAGCACGACTGGCGTCCAAGTTCCTACTAGGGATAAGTGGGGGTGGGGTGCAGTAACGACACCGCCGACGTGACCACTCCAGGATGTGGTTACGGTTTGTATTGTGAGTCCGGGAGAGGGAAAACAATCCGAGGCATCTTGAAGAGTCCAGAGCAGAGAGAGAAAGAAGGAGATTGAAAGTGAACATGGCTGCAGACTGGGCATGGCAAGGGCTAGCTGTGAGAAGGGAAGATGAGCAGAGATAGAGACTAGAACACAGTCGGATAGCCGCTTCAGGGTGAAAACTCCTGCCGTTATAAGGAGAGCAAACTGGTATCTGGGAGGAGGGCAGCCTGGAAAGGTGAGAAGGCCTGGGGTGCTAGAGTGGACCTTAGATGTGTAACCGGCACTTGTGATAGCGAGGGAGCCTGGAGGCTGACAGGTGCTTTGAAATGCAACTCCAGGTTTGTGTCAGTGGGAGCTATATGTCCCTTCTGCCAGAGGAAAGAGGAACTGTTCCTTTTGGCAGATGGGAACCAGTTTCACAAGTTCCTGAAGAATACTGACTTCTATGTAATCATCAGAAATCAGTCTGGGTTGAGCTCATTCTGGATATATGGACTGCCTTTTGGACTTTGGAGAACTGGAGTTTCCTTTGGACCTGACGCTAAGATGGCTCATTAAATCTTAGTTACAGTGTTCAAACACTTTTATTTCAAAGTCTTCCACATTCCTCCAAAGAACAAGATGAGCAGGCCTGTCACAACAGGCTACTTTAGAAGCAGGCTTTATCAAGGACTTACAGGCCCATCACCATCCTGGTAGAGACACATGGCAGCAGGCAGGCACGGCAGAAAAAACACCTGAGAGCTCACACCTCAAAGCACAAGCAGCAACCAAAGACAATGAACTCAAAGTCTTTAAACTCTCAAAACACATCTCCAGTGACGTTATTTCCTTCAGCAAGACCACACCTCCTAAGCCTCCCCAATCAGGGCCAGCAACTGGAGACCAGGCATTCAAATGCCCAACAATATGGAAGACATTTTATTCAAACCACTACACCTTTCCAGGAAGAACCTGGAAGCTGAGAGGGTTTGGTTTTTGTTTTTCTCGTCACGGGATACTGTGTTCTGGTAGGGGAAGTTCAGTCATGAAGCTGTTTCAGACTTCCATGTTGGCTCTGATGAGGTTTGGTTTCTCATGAATCACTGTTGACTTTTCATATTTATAAGAGGGAGGACAATGGATGTCCGTGGTTTTTTTGTTCCTATAACCTGCTCATTATTCTGAGCATAAGCCAATTTATGTTGGACAGCTGACCGACAAAAAGGTAAGTATGGTCTCAAGGAGCTCACGGAGATCAGCTAAGTTCCAGGTAAGGAGGAGATTGTCTCTTTGAGCACTGGGACACGCAGTATATTTATGTTAGAAGGTATCTGGGATACACGAGATGAAACAGATGTTGACAACCACCGAGCAGAGAGGAGAAAGGTTGGCTCATGATGCACCATTGTTCAGAATGTCTTTAGGCCGTTTCCACCTTTGGAGTTCAGTTGTATGAGGTCACTAGCCAGGGTGTGGCTATCACAGAGGTTCATGTAGTGGTGAACATATTTGCCACTGTACTGAGTCAGTATTCAGGAACACAGACTTATTTAGAATATGGCTGAAAAATGTAGACAGATTTGTAGGAAAGCCAGGGACCCTGAAGCTGGAAGTATATGGTGCTTGTACCTGTACTTAATACTTGCCACATCTTATGCAACGCACATAAGCTCTTTTTGCATCAGCTGACTAATATGTAAACAGTAAGTTCTATTATTTACCACACAAGGATTTAACTACATGAAAATGATATACATTGTTCCCTAGTCATAAAAATGGCACTTACCAGAATTAGGCAGGAAAGAGTGTTTAGATCCGCACCTCATTTCTTTGAGCTTTCATAGTAAAACTTTGCAGAAGAGCTGACTAAGATTGGTTTCTACATTCCTCCAATTCCAGCCCCTTTCTCAGCCCATGGCATTTAGATCTATTAAGGTCATCCACAACTTCCCGATTGCAGAATGCCATTGGCTCCTCTAGGTTCGCATCGGTTTCTTTCAGCTGTACCAGACTTAGCAACAATCAATCCCTTTATCCCTTCATAACACTTTTTCCTCTTGGCTCCTGGAGAACATTTCCCAGAACCGGCCTCCCCTGTCTTTGTTTATTGCTCCTCTGACGGATTTCCCTTCTAAGGCTGTGATGTAGGGATATCCCCAAATACAGTGGTACCCTTTCCTTCCTTCTATAACCTCTCCATGTGATGACTCAGGCCCAAGCCTTTATCTGCTCTTGCTCTGAATCTGTTGTTGTTGTTGTTACCAAGTCTTCAATTTTATCTCAGGTTTCCTCCTCCCGTGCTGTGTAGCTAACTTCCTGGTTGACCTCTCCATCTAGTACCTGTTCATCTCTTCAGACAGGCACCACAGTGCCGCCATTCTTTTATACATAAGAGCTGTGGAACTGGTGTCCGCAATGCAGTTCTGGCCATTGTCCTCCATGGCCACTCTTTAATCCACTTTCCACACTGCTGCCAGAGTAGTGGCCTTCTCGAAGCATGATTCAGAAGACATCCTCCAGTGGCTTCCTACAGCTTTGAGGATAAAGTCCAAATTCCGCCACCAGGGACAAGGCTAGCCCTCCATACGGGGACGAGGGTTCTCTAAGCCTCATCTTGTACTATTTCTCCCTCCCTGTCTTGCGGTCCCTGTGGGTGTTTCTTCTTCTCACATGGGCCCAGCTTGGTTTTGCTCCTCATCTGGAAACATCTGGCTCTATCACTTTCCTCCCTTTATGGAGAACAGGGCTTGATACCGGGGAGGAGCTCAAAGGGTGTCTTTCTTCTAAAGAATAATGAATGAATGGGAATGGAAGTAGTAGTTGTAATTAACTAACATATCATTGACTTTTTTTTTTTTAGTGACCTTTCACTTACATTACCTGGCATCCTCCTGTGATAACTTCTCAGGTAAATATTATTTTTCTATTCATGTACAGAAGAACTAAATAATTTTATGCCCTTTCACCATACATGCCCAAGGGAAAAGCAGTGCATTTTTGAAGTCTCCATAGGAAAAGAGAGTAGAGGAACGTTAGTGAAATTGTTTAATATGCTGAGCTGACCATCTGTGAATTTTTGCTTTTTGTTCTCAACCAAATGTTAGAAATTGAACTACACATGTTTCTATCCCAAACACTACAAACCATTCAGACAAAATACTCTCTATTATCCTGGGTCCAGATGCAAGAGGTCCATGGTAGTCAATGCTGTGTAATTAAATGAGATTTCAGGCCAAGCTTCTAATCCCCTGAGACACAGACCGAGCAGCTGTACTAATAACTCGGCTGATTATATGGAAGGCCAGCACAGTCCTTATTTCTTTATGTATGTACACACAAACACATGCACACATGCGTTCCCATTTATGTTTTTAAAGCCAACAACAATTGAAACACAAGGTTCCCATTCTATCTTTAAATATGGGAAATAATATTAGATTAAGTTAATGTAATCGCTAACATCATGTTCCGTAAATTGAAAACTAATGCTGCTTTGTCCCCCAGAAACCCCTATTTGCAGAACACCCAGATCTATACTTTTTGATGATAAAATATATGTAGCCCATTTAGAACAAGGTGCATGATTTACGATTTTATTGTGTTTGATTTATAGGCTTCCTCAATCCTTATTAAATTTAAGATTTTACAAAGGCCCTAAAGAAAACATATTCTGTGGTTAAAGATGCATCCCACATGTGCTGGCTTGGCAGTTTACAAGGCAGGAACACTCCTCATGTGCCTTCCCAGACTGACAAACGTTCTGGTCGCAGGGCTGAGGCTGGCAGGGCTGGAGTAGAAGGCACCGGTAGTTGGAACAGTTGGAACAGCAATGCTAAGATTTTTGAAGTCTGATGTTAACGTCAAAATCTACTCCAGGACAAAAATCTGATACAGAAAAGCTTTGGAGCATTATGTAAAAATCCGTCTTTTACCTCTAGCTTTTGAGGTACTGAGGATTCAACCCAGGGCCTCACACAAGTTGAATACTCTGGCTTGTGTCATTTTTATTTTAAAGAAAGAAATATTAAGGGCCCAGGAGTGATTTGCTTCTAGTCATGGCAAGGTCTTCATTAAGAATATTTTCAGAGCAATGATGCCCAAAACCATCCAAGAGCTGGACAGAAACTTCGAGATCTGCAGTCGGAGAAGGATAATGTGGAGTCATACATAGACACTGTCAGCCTACAATTCAAGGTCCTGTTCCTACAAACCACCTTGTCTTCAGGACTCTGGTCCCCAGCAAGGATCCACGTTCCAGGCCTGGCACCACTGAAGGATGCAAACACCTCTTCAGCTTGTCCAAGCATCCCTAGGAATCTTCACGTGAGTCCAAGGCCTGTCACTTGGGCGGTGTTTCTACAGGATCATCCTCTCGCATTTGCATTGCTGCATCTTTATGTGTCTGTTATGTTAGTGATCTCATTCCGTCCTGCCTCCCACACTACATAGCCAGGAACAGGAAGAAGCTTCACTTTCATTTTCAGGTTTTTTTTTTTTTTTTGTTGTTGTTGTTGTCTTTTCTGTCATCTTAAGTTGTCTTTGGTTCTTTCTTCTTGTCTACCCACTTTTCTCAGATCACTAGTTCTCACAGAGTCTTCTCAGTATCTCTTGAAACCATTTGTTTCTTTGTAGCCCCATGGTCTCCTCCCAGTCAAGGTCAAGTTCAGGTCTTGCCAGTTGCATTATTTTTTTTTCCTGACTCAACTCCTGTCCCACTTTCTCCTAACGTATCTGGTCCTTACTCTGCAGCCACAGTGATGGTTTTACAGTGCGGATCACTTTCAGTACCTTCTCGTTTCTGAGCCCCTTAGCGTGGCTTACAGTGTCCAGGAAGCATCTTTTCCCTTCTATCTGCACTTGCTTCGTGCTCCACACTCCAGACATCGTTCCCTACTGCTTTCTCCACGGAGGCCTCTGGGGATTTTGTCTATGCTTCCTAGTATTGCGCCTGGACCTTCCCCTTGTTAATCTCCTCTGGTACCATGTTCAACTTAGACACCATTTTGACCTGAAACTCTCCCTCTTTCCATCTCATCTTTCAGTTTTATCCCTCTCTCATACAGTCCTTAGACATTGCAATAACTAATTCCTCCCATCCTCCTTCCATCTTGAGATTAGAAACTCTTTGAGAACAAAAGCTATTCTTACCTCCTCTCTTTTATATCTTTATTACCCTCGCCAGTGGCTGACACATCAAAGGCCACTTAATAGTTATTGAATAAACCTTCATCTTGTATCTTCCAGACATCTCGACTCGGTGCTTTGCATAGAGCAGATGCTCAGCACCATTTTGATGAGTCTGACTCCACTGACAATTGCTCAAATTGTCAAATAGAAAACCGAGGTCTTTTGGGTGAAAATAACACAGTTGGCTGGCCTAAGGACAGCTAGAAGGTTTATTTGCCGAAAATAGATTTGATTGGCTGGTCAATGACTTTTAGACCATGAAGATGATGGGAAGAAACAGATCACATTATAGTTGCTATTATCATTTTAAAGGCATTGGTGTTGAACTTCTTCATCTGTGGTCCCAAAATTGGCTGCTAATGAGTTCCTCAAGAATAAAAGTGACCATAATGCTAATTTATTAATAGTAACTATTAAATGCAGGTCACATTCTTTATGCTGTCAGTCATTTTATCCTCACAGTGGCCCTATGAAGGGGCTACTGTGCCTCCAGTTTTCAGATGAGGGGGCCCACAGCAGAGAGAGGTTGAATAATGCTCCCAGTCACACAACTGGAGAATTTGGCAGAGCAGAGTCTGAACCTCGGTGGACTTTCTTCAGAGTTCTGCTTTCAAGTGATGTTTGGCCACAGCTCTGCTGTGGAGAGTATGAATTTCGGAGCTATGCGAGCGCCTCCGAAGTCTTGTGAGGGCAGCATGTGTAGTGCTGTAGAAACAAGGTCAGCCTCTTGTCATACCTGCTGAATTTGATTTTAATAAAGCACTGTGAGCAAGGCATAAGAGAAATGGGAGCAATTTGGAAATAAATTACTTCCATTATGTTGCAGGATCTCCTATGTACTGTGGCATTTAGGAATTATTCACAGATGTATGTTTACAGTTAAAAAATCAACTATACTGTGCTCAATTATATGAGGGAAAACGCTAGTAAACAGTTTATAATTGGATTGAAATTAAGATAAATTTAGGATAATGAAGGAAAATGTCTTAACAGCAAGATTTATAGACTGTGTGCAAAACTCCCATTGGAAGTGAAAGAAACTCAGTATTTTGAGATGCAAAATTTACATGTGCATGAGGAAAATAGATTATGTGTTCAATCAATTTCCATGTAGTCATGAAATTTTTCTGAAATCACTTAGGGTATAGATGTGGGTTGTTCAGGAGACAGATATGAACATTTGCTCTTATAATGTCCTAAGCTAGTTGATACATGAGATTTAAAATTCTCTGAAATCTAGCTAAAGGCTTCAGGAGCTCCCAGTCTACTTGACTGTAGGTCAGACTTATTAAAGGACTTTAAGGGACTATGTTCATAAATGGAGAAGACTGGGTCACAAGTGTTCTTCTGGGAAGACAGTACACTCAGTAAAGGAGACATGGGGTCCTAGCAGCATACAGATCCTCAAAGAAGAGAGATGTGGTTTGTTTTTCTTCTCCTGTAATTCCATGTTTTAAATGTAACCACACATTTATGGAACATACTATATGAAACTATAAATTAGATTATTTGAAAATATTAGCAAGATAGAGTAGGCATTTCCTTTTTCTTCGATTTTTTAATTGAAAATAGATTTTTTTATACAGTATGTTCTGATCACAATTTCTCCTCCCCCCATCTCATCTCATCTCCTCCCCATTGACCCACCCATCTGCATCTACAACTTTCCTTCTCTCTCATTAGAAAACAAACAGGCAACTAAAAATAATAATAAGATAAAATACTATTTGAAAATATTAACCTAATATTTAAAGATAAAATACTATTTGAAAATATTAACAAAATGGAGTAGATATTTTCTTAAACTGCGTACTTTTAGAATCACATCAATGATTTGGGGCAGACCTTGACATGGTCTCCGTTATTGTTTCTCCGTGTGGTCTGTGAATTACCAGGATCACTTACAGGTGGAACTCTACTTGTATTAGAGTTTCATTGTCTGTAACCTACTTATTCCCCATCTATGAATATAGGATTGGTAATGGCATCTGAGGATGTCATAGTAAGATGTGTGTATGGCTGGCATATGACTCTTCTAGAACCTACTGAGTCAATCTTCATATTAGCAAGGCCCCCGGGCTAATCTGTATACCCACGAACATTTGGGAACATAGGATTCAATAATAAATCAGCGGAACAGGAGACTTTGTGTCTTTATAACAGTGGATTGTGCTATCTACCCACTTTTCTAGCATCATTTTTTTCCCTCTACTTCCCTCCCCAGGCTATCTTCTCCTGATAAATTGTTTTGTTTTTAAACATCTAATTAAAATCTGCTCTTTTCTGTCTCTATTGATTTCTATGAGAGGCATTATTTTTAAAATCATTCCTTTTCTATTTATTTGTTTTTATTTTATGTAGAGAAATGTTTCACAGGATGCCTGTGGAGGTCAGTAGAAATCATCAGATATCCTGGAACTGGAGTTACAGGTGGCTATGAACTGCCCTGTAGGTGCTGGGAACCAAATCTATCTTCTCATGTGTATACTCTTTCCCACTGGGCCACCTCTCCAACACAAGAGGTGGTGTGGAATATTTGTGTACACTGTGTGAAGATATATTGCTGTGATTGGTTTAATAAAGAGCTCAACAGCCAATAGCTAGGCAGGAGGTATAGGTGGGACTTCTGGTCAGAGAGATGAAGTAGGAGGATATAATTGAGGCACCAAGGAGTTGCCAACAAGACATGGAAGGATTTGGACATACAGAATGAAGGAAAGGTAAAAAGCCACATGGTAAAACATAGATTAATAAAAGCTAGGGCACAACTTTCATAATTAACTTTCTATGTTAATCATGTCATTATTTGCAGGCTGGCAGTCCCAATGAGAAAGGACTACTACAAAGAGGTGCACTTCAGTTGATTGCCTTCCATTTCCCTTGTTTGCCCAAGCCAGGTAGAACCACCGCATTTACAGAATGTAGGCGCTGTACTATTTCACGTCCTCTGTTTCTCTTAGCCTCCCTATATCACATGACCTACATGGCCTTCAGGATTCTGTGAAGTTTCTGTGTTCTCTTCTCATGCCATTCCAAACCTGGTTTTCTTTATTCTCATAGTTCTTGATACAGTTTTCGATTGTATGTCTAATTTGATTATAATGCAACAGCTATAGGTTTCTTATAGAGCACTGTGACTATGTCAAGGGAATAAATGTTTTAGCACCTTTTGGAATTCATATGCTCACAAAACAATTGCTGAATGGATGTTCTATCTGCAAATATAAAGTCACGTTGTTTATTTGCTCTAGACTGCACAGTGAAGTAAGAAGAGGAGGCATGTCTTAGATCATTGCCAAGAGGGCACATAAACAAAAGATTTATGCATGTGCACACATGCACACACACACAAAGGGGTGGTGGCGGAGGAGGGAGACCATGTAACCCTAGTGTATTGTCATGGCTTCTGCAGAAAAAGCATCAGATCAGTGCCAGCTGGTCTTTTTGCTAGGTGCCACTCAGATGGTTCTGAAATAGTCAGGAGTAGCACAATGTGGCTAAGTTGTAAGGTGACTCTCTACTCTCTGTGGGAATCTGTGACAGTGGCTTTTTAAAAAATTTTATGTCAAGTTGGAATTCTGCATTATAATTTCTTTGTCACTAAATTCTTCATATATGGATATACTATTGATAACACCTTAAGACTCATTAGTGACGTGAATTCTTTGACTGGGAAGAAGCCTTTCTTTTTAGTTCTTGGTGGACTTAACTCAGGGAGCTGATGCCAAATGGTCATAGCAGCAAGGCCATCCAAGCCACTGGCTTCCACGTTTGTTTGCTCACACCCAGGAAGAAAAAGGTAAAGCAGATAAGGAGGAAGCAGAGTGAATGTAGCTTTCTAAAGGGACATCGAGAGAGAGCTGCTGAGAGTGGGAGGGGCTACAAGGAGGGAAGACCTCTATGTTATCCTGTCATTGGGCTTTTAAGGACCTCGTGTGGGAATTGGACAGAAATGAGGTCTTTATTGCAATTAGTCATTTTTGAGTGCATCCCAGGTGGAGCCAGTAAGGACTCTATATACTTTCCTCAGAGTCCTTCAGCCCAGCCAGAGAGTTTACTCATCCATTCGGGGGAGATATTATGTGTGCTATAGGACTAGCTCATGATCCATTATGGGCCCTGCCCTTACTGCCTCCAGAAGGCTTCACTCCTGTCGTAGTAGAAGGGTATCTATGCACTGTTACAGACTTTTATGGAAGAGTTCTCAATTTGGGGACACATGGATGGACAGGTAAGATCAATTCTAAATTAAGTATTACTGGGAATTACTGGTGAATTGTTTCTCAAATGATGTATTTGTTGATTTCCTATTGATGTAGGAAAATAGAGAGGATTTGAAAAAAGATAAAACTTGTTGGAGAAAGATGTTTCAGAAGATAGAAACTAGATTCAACATGATATGCAGTCAGATTTTTTTTTAAGTCAATGAATCTTTGAACAAGAAGTGAGAGGGGAAAAGGCCATTGTAAAGTATCTGCATGAATGTAAGTTTTATTTGCATGGGAACTGTGAAAAATTGAACAAAAGAATAGTAAGATGCTAAACAAAAAGCAAGGATAGAGTAACAACATGAGCTTGATTTTGGCTGATGATAAAATGATAGCTGTAAAGTATGACAGTGACTGAAAATGATAGATGCAAGTTAAAGGAAAAATGATTTTAAATGCATGGTTGAGCTAGGAAGGCTGTCACAGAAACCTTAGAGGAAAGCAGACATTTAGAGAGGTGAAGGACCATTGGAGAGGGCAGTTGTCCTACGTGCCTAGAGCTCAGTTTTCCAACAGCTCCTGTGAGGGATGAGTCACAAAGCCCAAAGCACACCTAAGGTAAAGAGGTGGGAGGATCAGACACTCTCCGTGTAGGGCCTGCCCACCTGCACCTCCCCCCCCAAATCAATGGGGAACCCTTAGAGGAAAAAAGTGGAAAAATTTGCTGAATATGTTGTCAATTGTAGTTGAGGGGACAGAGACATCTTCTAAGTTTTCACACCCAGAAGCCTGCCCTCAGGTGGATTGAGGAATGTTACCTGGACTATTCAAGAAGAGAATTAACTTCAAAATGTGGGCCTGGCAAAGGTCAGTGTGAACTCTGCTTGGAGAAACAAACCTGAGAGCTGATCTGAAATAATTACTACTCTATGAAACATAGACATATATAAGATTAAAAATTATACACGGAGATAAGCCACTATTAGGAAATTACCAAAAACATCAAAGAACTAGATACATATGTAAATAATTGTGTGAAATGCACTTAAATAAGACATTTAAAACATAATAGAACAAGAATATATTATTAAATTACTAAACTAGGTGGGTGTGATGGTGTATTCCTATAATTCCAGAAACCAGGAGACAAAGGCAGATGCCTCATCACAAGTTCAAGGTCAGCATGGTCTATATCTACTTCAGGACAATCTGGACTACCTTGACTCAGAAAAACAACACAAAACCACCAAAAAAGTACTGAAAATGAGATTTATAATAGACTAAGCATTAGATTAAGGGAAACTTATTAAACAAAGGATAAGTGGGAAGACGTAGACAGCGATTAGAATTATGGAAACTATGAAGGATTAAGAGGTTCTCACACATGCTTAGTGGGTATTTAGACAGACAAGAGAAAGATAAAGGTTGAAGGGTGATGTCTGATCATCCCTCAGAACTGTGGAATAGAATATGTGGAAAGTCATCGAAACTACAAGTAGTATGAATAATGTAAAAGTTCTACATTGAAACACACTTCTGTGAAACTAGAGAGCCAAAGGCAGAGTGAGCAAATCAGAAAGGCTACAGAGTGTCATGGCTGAGAAGAGACTTGAGCTGGTCTCTTTGAGCACAGGTTCAAATCCAGTTGCGATAGCTAATCATCCTGTTGCCAGAGCTTAGTTATTTGTATATAAAAAGAAAACAATTGACAGGACGCCCTACTTCTCATTATAGGTGAGAGTACGAAACGACATAAATACACATAAATACAGTCAAAAGTGGTTCCTTGTATTTTGTAGCACTATAGTTGTTGATATTTTAAATCATTATTGCTATTAGTTACCTAGGACCAAACTCTCAGGAGCAACAGCGAGGCTGGAGAGTGAAATATTATCTGCAAAGTTCTGAAAGAAAATAATTACACACCAAGTGAAATTATCTCTTAAGAAGAAAGCCAAACCATCTTTCAAGAAGAAAATAACTATATACCCAATAAAATTACATTTCTTCAAGGAGATTTAATTAAATGTATTTTGAAACAACAACAATAAACTTTACTGCTGACAGATTGACTACAGAAACTACTAGAATTGATATGTTTAGAACCCACGAGATGGCTCAGCACTTGCCGCCAAGCCTCACAACCTGAATTTGATTTCTGGCATCTACTTGGGAGAAAGAGAGAACCAACCCTTTCAAGTTGCCCTCTGACATCCACCCATGCACTGTGGCACAGGCAGCATGTCCACCCCTCAAAATAAATAAATGCCAATCAAGAAGATAGATCCAGTTGGCATGGGTATTCCATAAATAAGCCCCTAAATATAATGGAACACAGTAAATACTCTAAAAAAAATCTTAATGAATGTCAGCCATAGGTGTAGCAGGATTTTTCTTTGGGTTGCTAGCTCACAAAAAATGACATATATTATATTATATTATATTATATTATATTATATTATATTATATTATATCATATCATATCATATTATTTTTAATATTAATTATATTACTACATATAATTAATATAATATAATTATATTATAATTGTTAATTGTAAAATCTCAGTCTATAGCTTAGGCTGGTTTCTAACTAGCTCTTATAACTTAATTAACCCATTTCTATTAATCTACATGCTGCCACGTGGCTTGTGGCTTTTACTCTCCTCCTGCATGTCCTGCTTGTTCTCCATCTCCTGGTGTCTCTCCTCCATGCCTAGATTCCTCTTGCTACCTCCCCTCTCTCTGCCTGGAAGTCCCACCTATACCTCCTGCCTAGCTATTGGCCATTCAGCTCTCTATTAAACCAATCACAGCAATATATTTTCACACATTGTACAAATATCCCCCAACACGCGGGACAGAACAATCAATGTATGTTTGTGTGAATTTCCTGAGGAGACACAAGTGTCTACTCATACCAGATAGTGCATCAACAACACACCAAAGTAATGGTTTGATTAGATTCCAGCTTGGAAAAGCAATGGGTTTGTTGGACTTGCTTGTAGATGATACGTGACTCAAAGACAGCTATGCCATGGAAAGCCCGCTCCAGTATGGGTCACAATTAACAAAAGCTGCACCCCTGTAGCTCCCTACACAGCTTGCAAGCAGCCTTTAATCCCAGCACTTGGGAGGCAGAGACAGGCAGATCTCTGTGAGTTCGATATTAAGGTTGACCCAAGTGAAATATTAATTTATAGAAACTAGTTAAAATAGAAGTCATGATTTTTTTATAACAACAGAAAAGGTAAAGTGGAGTTTATTTTTTATTTTATTTATTTTATCTTATTCATTTATTGAAACTGGGGTTGTCTATGTAGTTCTGTCTTTCCAGGAACTCACTATGTAGATCAGGCTAGCCTTGAATTCATAGAGATCTGCCTTCCTCTACCTCCCAAGTGCTGGGATTAAAGGTATGCACCACCATCTTGACTATTTATTTTTTAGAGATTTATTTTATTATTTATTTACATGTCTAGTCCCTTAGAACTAGAGTTATATATGGTTGTGAACCACTGTGTGGGTGCTGGGAATTGAATCTAGTTCTTCTGAAAGAGTAGCCAGTGTTCTTAACCCCCAAAACATCTGTTCAGTCCCTGAATTATTATTATTATTATTATTATTATTATTATTATTATTATTATTATTGGTGTTTTGAGACAGGGTTTCTCTGTGAAACAGTCCTGGCTATCCTGGAACTCACTCTGTAGCCCAGGCTGGTCTGGAACTCACAGAGATCTACCTGCCTCTGCCTCCCAAGTGCTGGGATTAAAGGCATGCGCCACCACCTCCTGGCCCTGAATTATTTTGAATTAAGGCAGGAAAGAAGACAACATGACCAGGAAAAAGAACATATAAACCCAAATTAAAAGATGAAAGGTATTAAAATTCACAAAAGGGAGTAGATAGCTGACTTCTTAGTGTTTGCTGAGAGACTCCAGGCTGACGTCACAGGGACAGCTGCCCACCAATGTCTTTGTAGGAGTGTCACAGTAGCTGTGCTGTGGACATGATAGAGGACTGGGTACAGCAAGTGCAGTTTATATACACGATGGAATACTTTCAGTAATAAAGAATGAAGTTAGCCATCTACAGGAAAACTGGTACAATGGAGGATAGTCATATGGAGCTAACTGTCAGTCTCAGAAAGACAGTATCGAATGTTTTCTATCATTTGAAGGTCTTAGAAATCACAGATATAAAAACCTCTTATCTATTGATGACATAAAAATGGAACTGAAACAGTCTGCAATAAAGGGGTTAATGGGAAGGGGTAAAGGCGTAAACCATGATAAGTTAGAGTAGATATGTTCAAAGTACACTATATACTTGCATGAAAATGGCCTTAGGTAACTCTGTGTAATAAAAAATAATTAAAAGAATAAAAGAAAAAAATAGGTTAGATTTCCTGGTTAAAACATAATGCAAATCATACGAATTAAAAAAGGATATATAGACATAGTGTTATTTTTCCAAAAGGCACAGCTAAAATGTGGAGCTATTCCACCAGAAATGTCGGACATTAAAGGATGCCAAAAGATATGACTTAAGAGAAAGCCAGTGCAGTGGCACTAATACTATCCACTTCCAGCCAGCAAAATTGGTAAAAAGTAGCTGTTCTCCAAGACATAGAGGTCTGCTATCATGTACTCCTCTGTCTTTGCTCACCTTTCAAGTAGATTCAAAATAATTCCCAGGACACAAAATTCATATAATAATATGTGGAGGATCCTTGGAACACAATATTATCAAAGAATGTAGAAAACTTGTAGCGAGAAATGTGTTGCTTTAAGTGCTCATGTTGCTGAGAGCCCGTGATTAGTGAAACAATCATCAAAAGAACTAGAGAATGAACCTACAGAAACACAGGTGAAAGGAAATACAAAGTAGGAGGGAAACATTAATGAAATAGAACATGCTGGCCAACAGTGTTAATGCTTGTATTCTGAGAAAACCTTGAAAATGGGCAAGCCCCTGGGAGCTGTTGTTAAGAAAAGGAACAAGAACCCACAAGGCCTCAGCCATACACAAAGAACTACAGGCAACCAAGGAATTCCAAGAGTGGGAGAAACAGTCTTCCCCAGGGAAGAGCTCACCAACTGGTTATCCAATACCAAATGGTCAGCCCTGAAAACATATATATGAGTCACATTATACAGATGGAACAGGTTGTACTTACGTATTAAGAGACTATAGATATTTGTGTGTGTGTGTGTGTGTGTGTAACAACTAATTATATTACAATTTCAAAAAAGAAAATAAAGACTTTTTAAAAAGCAAAGAAAAAGAACAAGAGGCTGATATTAACAATGGAAATGGGATACAGCAGAGCTATGTAAGAGGTCAAAGTGATTGGGTCAAAGTGATTTGGCTTTAGATTGAAGGTGTGCTGTGCTCCAGCAGTGTGATCTGGGACCAGCTTACTGACCTCAGTGACTCACTGAACAAGATGGATTGTAAATACACAATGAAACAGGAAGTAAAGTACTGGGCACATAATGCAGGAAAAATAAGCCACAAATTTCCTTGTGATTTTTCGTTATTAGCATCAGAGGGCTCTTCACGGGGCTTTGATGTACAAATGGGATGGTGAGAGCCAAGTTCCCAGATGGGTAAAAAGTGCAGGACATTTTGTGGGAACAAATGTCTGAGTAAAGACATAGGGTGCTAATGTTCAGAGAATCACATATGTAGGAAAGCCAGAGTGCATTTGGTAATATCAAGGACTTAGAACAAGTTGGGCAGTGAAGGCAAACACCTTTAATCCCAGCACTTGGAAGGCAGAGGCAGGCCCATCTTATGAGTTTGAGGCTAGCCTGGTCTACATAACAGGTTCTAGGCCAGCCAAGGATATATATTGTCAGAGTCTTTCACAGATAAACAAACAAACACCCTAAACATTAACAAGATCCTCAGAACAAGTCCATGTGTGGTGATTGATGCATGCTTGTAATCCTTGTACTGGAGAGGCTGAGGCCGGAGAATTGTGATTTTAAGGCCAGCCTGAGTTACATAGTGAGAGTGCCATAATAAAATAAAAAATTCATGAAACAGCCTTTGGCAGTACACAGGGGCGGGGGACAGTTGTGTTTTCTGCTGCCATTGACAGAAGAGATGTCGCTGTCAAAAATGGGTTTGTGGACATCTATTCTCTCTCTGTGTTCCCCTAAACACTTTCAGCAGCCTAAGCCTCTGTGCCAAGGTCTGCTGCCACAGAAGGATTAGATTAAAGAGTCGTACAAGGAACACAGTTGGGCCAGACCACACTTCCGTATGAAAACCTACCATCGCACATTAGTGGGCTTAATAGGCTGGGCCTGAGAGTTATGTAAGCCCAACCTCAATTGTCACACACTGTTCCATCCAGAAGGGAACCTGCCTGGGTTCAGTACATTTCAAGGAGTCCAAGTCTTGTTCACATTGTGACTCTTCACATTCATGTTTAATCCTCCGGCACAGGGCTGGTTGTAATAAGTGCTTGGTAAGCAGGGCAGCAATGGGTATGTTAACAACTGTGCCAGTGGTACCCGGACGCTTGGTGAATTTATATATATGACTAAGTAGAGTATGTCAGGCTCTCTCACATGTGTAGTAGGTATGAGGTATGATTCTCCCGTCCTAAATGCCGTTTTTCTAATGTGCTGCACAGGCTAGATTTTGTCTGGGTTTCCTATGAGAATCTGGTTAAGGCACACTGTTCTTTAGCTCTAATCAGGAACCCTGGTCTCTCTCTGGGCGGTCCTCCACAGCAGCTCTGTTGAAGAAGATGCAAACCCCCAGCCCTGCCTCATCTTCAGTTACGCCTGTTGCAGTTCACAAAGCAAAGTGGACCAGGCTAGCAGGGAATCCCAGCTGCCTATATCTCAGGGCTCCGCTGCTTGGTTATCCTGATCACATGGTCCTCACAGCATCCTTCCCTTGCTGCATCTTCATCTGAGTACCATGGCCAGACATTCTCAGCCTCAAACCCAACCCAAAGCTGGGCTGCTGAAGCCCCTGTTATTATGGAGTCCAGGGATCCCACAGATAGCCGGAGCCTGGTGTTTTGAGGGATGGCCGGCAGCTTGGCTCCTGCTGGTCCTGGCAGCCGTTATGGTGAAAGATTGCAGTGTGATGCAAAGGGGACCATTTGACGGTGTTTGCACCTTATCATTTCCAAGGAATCTCTGCTCTTGAGACAATCAGTGCTCTCAGCTGTCTGTCAAGGTCGAGCACTCTTTACTGTAAACAGATCCAAGCATTGAGCCGAGGAAACTCAGCACAAATGATGTTATTTGTGGAGCTCAATTTCTCCATTGAGGTAGTCTGCTCTTTCTTACCCTGTCAGTGTGGGGACACTGTCAGCCCAGAAGAACTGGCCCTTTAAAGCACTTACAACTTTGCTTTGGAGGTCCTGGGCAGCCTCGGTTTTGGTGAGTCTACCATTTGATGGTGACTCCTTCACTTCTTCTTCCGGGCTGTCACCTTCCTCTGAGGTCAAGGGCACCACCTTTGGAGGACAGTCCATCTTGCCTTATACTTGAATTTTGTCCAGCATAGTAGATTGGATGGACACTCCATGAACAAACAGGCCCAAGAGGATTAGTGAAGATACTTTTATTTATTACAGACTGGTATATAAACTAGATGATGTGGCTGAGAGCATGGCTCAGTGGAAGGGAGCTGGCCTAGCATGGGGGAGGCTGGGGCTTGATCCCTGTATTGCAAATAGAGTCAAACACACACATCTTACCTTGTTTTCCTACTATGATATCGATATCCTTATAATGACAAGAGCAAAAGAGGCATGCAAAGCTACAGTTTCTTTCTGTCTTCAATTTTAGTGAGAGACCCTGTTTCAGGGGAAAAAAGCAAAGTAATAGAGCAGGAAATCCTACTCTGGCCTTCCTGTGCACATACACATATACACACATGCACACACAGATAAATAGGTAGGTAGATAGATAGAGAGAGATGGTGTTGAGGTATAGATAAATTATAGTATACATATGCAAATTTAGAGGAATAACATGAAATGCTAAAATTACAAAATGTTCCCAGGCATCCTTAGTGACTTTTCTGACTACTGTGCTAGTTGAAGAACATGGGAACTATGTTCCGGGAATAAGCACAGGAAAAATTGGAAGAAAGGCGTCTTAGTGTTATTGAGAAGTGATGTATTGTTATAAGGGAATCTATTGCATTCCTATTATCTCAAAGGAAGACTCCCACCCATTTGTCTCTTCTCTTGACCCAACATTCTGCCTTTCACATCCTCCAAGCTTTCCAAAGCAATGTCATACCCACTGTCCCTCTGAACTTTCAAATCAGTTAAGCTTTGTTTGTTTGTTTGTTTTGTTTTGTTTTCAAGACACTTTCTTCACAGTGCACAGAGATGTGCAGAAATATCATGATCTCGGCCAGGTTATCTGTGAATGCCAGATCCTGACAAAGAGTTGTACTGCTGTATGTTCCTCAGTAAATTGACTTGTGTGATTATGATGTGTGGAGTCCACTGCAGTATCTTTTGCCTAGTTCTCCAGGAGGAATAGTACCTACCACCCATCATCAAAATTTCCAGGAAAATATGCAGCTCATTAGAGTGGACTACACCATTCTAGATTTCCTATACCTCGTGTGGTGATTTGAATGAGAATGGCCATCATAGGCTCATATATTTGGATATTTGGTCCCAGTTGGCAGAACTGTTTTGGCAGGATTAGGAGGTGTGGCTTTGTGAAAGGAGATTTGTCACTCAGGGGAGGCTTTGATGTTTCAAAAGCCCATGCCACGCCTAGATAGCACCCTACCTCCTACTTGCAGATAAGGTATAAGTTCTCCGCTACTGCTCCAGTACCATGCCTGGTTGTCTGATGCCACACGCCCTCTCATGATGGTCATAGGAGCCTAGAACCTCAGGAACTATAAGCCTCTCACAAACTCTTTCTTCTGTAAGTTGCATTGGTTATGGTGTCTCTTCACAGTAATAGAGAAGAAACTAAAACATCTTGTTTTCACATATGTGAATATACCTTATACATAATAAATCTATCTTGCTTTTTTGATAATGTTATATGTGAAAAGAGACCTCAAATTATTTTCTAGCCAGTCCAGGCATGTCTCTGGAATAAGCATGAAGCCTCAGAAAATGGCTTTCTTTAAATATTCAAGGGCATATATGGTCCAGTCATGGAAGGTCCCATCACCATTGGCATTGGATAATCCCATTCTCATTAGGAAGAGTCAGGCAGAAACTAAGTGTATTTGCAATAAAAGAATTATAAACACATGACTATATCCAAAGCACATGGTTAGGAGTCAAAGATGAAACATGAGAATGAATAAGATAGACTTATTGCCCTCATGGGGCCTGTTCGCCAACAACCGGCTTGGTTCTGTTCTAAATAAACAAATGGCTGATGATTAAACATTTAGCAAGAAAGGGCAATAAGCCATTGGATTGGAATTCCCTCCTCAGCCAAATTATCTGCTAATTGTAGGTACAAGCTTACAATGAAAGGTTTAGAGATAAATATGCTCCTAGACACTGTTTAAGAGGATGTCACAGTTTGGTTAATTCTCCTCATGCTAGTCAGTGGAATTTATTGGGAACACTGTGGACTAAAATAAGTTTGCATACTTGTTATTTCTTTTGAAATCTGAATGTGGAGTTTTCTTTGAATTTAAATGCTCGCTATTTTATTATTCCATTTGATCAGTTGCCCCATGAGGAATATACTATTTACTTCTATTTTTCACATATATTTGCTTGTGGTCCTGGGGCTTGAATCTAATCTCTTGTGTTTATTATGTAAGTCCTAGACCACTAAGCTACAGCCCAGCCCTACTCCTGCTTTATAAAAGGGGGAAGTGAAGCTTGGAGAGGCTTTCTCTCTGGCTTTAGCTAACATGGAAGGCCTGATAGCAATATGACTGCCTCCACTTATGAAGTTGCTGATATCTCACACTGCTATGACAGGTAAAACTCTGTCCTTCATCACTAGAGGAGTGGAGTGACTCAATTGCCAGTGAGCCAGAGATGATTATATACATCGGGACAGGTAGGACTCTGCTGCAATAACAACAGCCCATCAAGTCTTAGGATTAAAATACATTCATTTCTAGAAGAGTTTCGTGAGTGGACTACGGGCAGATGGGGACTGGAGCATGAGCAATCAGGTTGGGGGGTGTGGAGGGGGAGAGTGCTGAAAGAGACTACTGGAAGGGGGGCATTTTGGGGTCATGTAGAAACTTAGCACAAGGGAATCTCCCAGGAATCTGCAAGGATGCCCCCAGTTAAGACTCCTAGCAATAGCAGATATGTAGCCTGGACTGGACACCTCCTGTGACCAAGGCAAGACTTCAAGAGGAGGGACTGGGACCCCAACCCAGCCACATAACATTCGACTTACAATCTGTTCTGCCCATATGATGTGCTAGGGTAAAGGTGGCCTATAGATTGAGGGAGTGGCCAACCAATGACTGGTCTAGCCTAAAACCCATGCCAGGGGAGTAAGCCCACTCCTAACCCTGCCTGGAGCACTGGGGTCCACAAGCTGAATGACTCAGAGATCCAGGATAGAAACAAACTGGAGGGGGAAAAAATTTCAGTGTGATGATGCCTAGCATTATTTTGCTACACACATAGATCGGTGCCTAGCCCAGTTGTCACCAGAGAGGCTTCATTCTCTGATGGAAACAGATGCAGACGCGCAGCCAAACAGTAGGCAGAGTTCAGGAATCCTGCAGAAGCAGGGGTTAAGGATTCTAGGAGCCAAGGGGTCAAAGACACCTCAAGGAAACTCACAGAATCAACTAACCTCGGCTCACAGAGACTGAACTGACAACCAGGGAGCCTGCATGGGACTGACCTAGAGAGAGTTAGGGGGAAGGACTGAGAGGAGAGGAAGGAGAGGAAACTGCCACTGGGCTGTTAAATAAATAAATAAATAAATAAATAAATAAATAAATAAATAAATAAATAAAGTTCATACTCTCTCCCACTTAATTCAGAAGCATCTTTTTATATACTAAATTTCCACTTATTTACGTAGTCCTACTTTAGGGCTTTATATTCTGTTTCATTGATCTCTTTGACTATTCTGGTATTGGGACAAAATTATTGTAATAAATGTGGCTTTCTCATGTATTTTGATATCTGATAGCACAAATTTATTTTTTTCTTTTGCATGGCTATTTCTGTAGTTTCTATTCCTTATCAATTATAGAATCAACTTTAAATTCTACACACATTTTTACCTGTAGTTTGATCATAAACATATTTAATTTATATAGTAATTTGAACATTAATGACATTTTTAAAGCAGTGATTCATTCCATGTATAGGTATTATGACCCTGAGTCATTAGTTATTCTTTCAAGACCTTGCTTAGAATGTCTTAGATAGATACTTTAATATGAACTATAAGGGTTATTTGAGGTTTAGATGTTTGACTGTATTTCTAAGTATTTTTCCTATTATGAATGATATCCTTTTCCTGTAACATTTTAAAATTGGTTACTTATTTTATTCATGACATAAACAATTCCCATGTGCTTGATATTCTGGGGCCTTATGAATTAACAAAAAATTTTAATTGAATAAAACAAAACAAAACCATATTCATTTCTCATTCACCCTGTGTGGTCATCTTGGGCCAGCTAGAGACACCCTTGGACTTTGTTTTCACCAGGTGACCAGGATGATGGTCTTGAACTTTTGTCCTGCCTCTTTCTCCACAGTGCTAGGATTACATCCAGGTGTGCACCATCGTGTCCGGCTAGAGGCTAGTGGTACTCAGCATTGATGTGGGTGCTGCCTACTCGCCAGACCAATACACGCTTCATGTTCAGCGCAAGCAAGCTTTGAGATCCATCATACACAGCAAAATTATTATTTTGCTGGCCTTAAGTACTTTCAATCATATCATTTGTAGGATAAAATCACTATTTGTCCTAAGAACAATTTAAAAATATCAGAATGACCCATTATTTCACTGTATGAGATTTTTTGTTTGTTTGTTTGTTGTTGCTGTCTTTTGTTGTTGTTTGTTTTTGAGACAGGGTTTCTCTGTATAGCCCTGGCTGTCCTGGAACTCACTCTGTAGCCCAGGCTGGCCTCTAACTAAGAGATCTACCTGCCTCTGCCTCCCGAGTGCTGGGATTAAAGGCATGTGCTGCCGCCGCCTGGTGATTGTATGAGATTTGCATCAATGTTAAAACAGGTTACTCTAAAGCTCCTACTTAAAACAAGGCCAGTGTGTTCTTTCTCAGTGCTGGAACCACTTTTCTCCTCAAGCCTGCTGGGAAGAGTTTGTTTCCTTGACTACTTCAACTTCTAGTGGCCCCTTTATCATTTCTCTTCCTGTCTCCACCTCTGCCTCTTTTCATAGCTGCCCCTACTCCTTCTGATCCCTTGCTGATCTCCCCAAATTCCTGTTGGGACAACATAGCACCCCTTAGCTAAACCAAGCCAATTTTCCTGTCTCCACACTCACAACATAATTACATCTTCAAAATCTCTTTCATCACACAAGGCAGCATGTTCCCAGTTCCCAGGGATTATGATGTGGGCTCCTTTTTTTAATGGAGGAAAAATTTTATTTATTCATATTTTTTTTTTTTAGATTTGTGATAGGTGACATTTTATGGTTAAAATAATCATTGCATAAAGTCCAGAGAGGCATTGCGTAAAACAAACACAACCGCAAAATACCAAATGTAAATGTCCACGTCACAGTAGAGACATCACAATATTATCGTTTGTTGTTCTATAGTTTTGGTACCTGTGGAAAGGATTCAGAGTGTTGATTTCTTCCTAGTCCTTTTTTGGGGGCTGGTATCTGCTTGCTGGCAGATCCATGTTCAATCAATCATGATTCTGGCATTGGGCATATTGGCATTTACCTGATTCTTTGCTGATCTGGGCATTTGCATTGATGTTTCCCGAGTCCCATGGTTGCTGGGCTGGGCTTCTCATGCTAGGTCTTTCCTGATGATGCCACTCCTCCCTGCCTTGTCCTCCCTGCATACATAGCAGAGGCTGTGCAGACACGAGGGTCCTGTTACCCACGCTGAAGGCACGGTCCCAGAACTCGCAGGCTGTCAGAGTGGAAAGGGTGGCCACTCGGGGCGGGCTCTCCTATGTCTTTTTATCTCTAATTACACTGCCTCTTTAAGTGCTACCAGGTAAAGAGGACCAGGGCTAGATTTACCCCGCCACCCTCTCTCAGGCCCCTTATTTATCAGTCACCCCCTGGTTGTGGCTACCCAGGCCTGGTGTCTTCTGTTCTTGCCTCCAGCCCAGTTGTCCTGGAGTCAGACTCTAGTATGTTCTAGCAGCTACTGAAACAGAAAGCTGTGGAGGAGGCAACTGGCATAGCCACACTTCCTTGGAGGGGTGAGGAGCACGGGCAGTTGTTCTCTCACCAACAAGGGAGGCAGACTGGTTCTCACACCATGTCCTAATGCAGCTCTTCTGTGTCCCAGGAAGGGAGGCCCCAAGAGAGCTGTCTGAATGGAATGCCCACCTGCTGTTCTAACTCACCTTTTATTGGTTTACATATATTATTTGTAATTATTTATGGGATATGGCATTACAGTTCGATATAAATATATGTTGGTTAATGATCAAAGAAGAGCAATTGCCATTTTCCATCTCCTCTAATGATGATTCTATGTGTTAGGAACCTTCAGCCTCTCTCCTGTTTGTAGATGCATAGTTACTTGTGTAGACTATAGTTGCTCTACTGTGCTGTAGAACATCCAAACCACTTTTCTTCTTCTGTGTTTGATAAAAGAGAAAGCCAAAAAAATGTCAAAAGCACACACCGGAGAAAAGACAGCATCTTCAACAAATGATGTTACCAACAACAACAACAACAACAACAGCAACTGGATATTCACAGGTAGAACTGAAATTAGACCTGTATCTATCACCCTGTACCAAAGCAAAGCAACACAATCCCTCCAAATGAACCAAAGGCCTCAATGTGAAGCTGGGAATGCTAAGATTGCTAGAAGAACCTAGGCACAGCCCTCCCCTGTACAGGAGGAGAGTAAGAAAGAATGTTCTCAAGAGGACTCTATTTGCGCAAGAATTAAGGCCAACAATGGACAAGTGGGACTACATAAACCCCAAAAGCCTCTACGTAGCAAATGAAATATCAAGTAGAAAGGAAGCCCACAGAATGAGAGAGAATTTTTTCCAGATAGATGACATCTGACAGACAATATGCAGGATATATAAAAAACTCAAAAAACTGAGTCAAGAAAATAAATTAGCTCAATTGAAAAATGGGCTATCGAACTGAACAGAGTGTTCTTAAAAAAAAAAAATAAATATAATCATGAAATAGTTCAAAAAATGTTCATCATCTTTGGAAATTAGGGAAGGGTTGCAGGGCGGTGGTGGCCTACGCCTTTAATCGCTGCAGCACTCGGGAGGCAGAGGCAGGTGGATCTCTGAGTTCGAGGCCAGCCTGGTCTACAGAGCGAGTTCCAGGACAGCCAGGGATGCACCGTGAAACCCTGTCTCAACAAAACAAAACACCCAAACCAAAAACAACAAAACAAACAACAACAGAAAACCAACCAACCAACCAAACCCAAACAAAACAAAAAACAAAAGAAGAAATTAGAGAAATGCAAATTAAAACAACTTACCACAAACAGAGTGGCTATGGTTAAAAAAACAAAAACAGAACAGCCAGCCACAAATGCTGGCAAGAACGTAGGGAAAGGGGAACATCATTCATTGTTGCTGGTATTGCAGCCGCCATAACCTTATTGCAGTCATTTAAATATTTTCAAACTGTATCCAGCTTTGCTAGATAGTTCCATAAACAGGCGTAGTATTTCGGGCAAACCATCATTAGCAGTATACGAGAGCTTCCAATTATCCTTGGAAGGACGACCCAAGTCAGAAAGCCACTGTGAAAGTCGGAGAAGTCTTCCTCTGATGCTGTGAACAGGGAAGGCTCCAGTCAGGGCTGGCGTTTCACATTCTGGCTGCAGCTTAACGATTTTTCATAAGCCAACCCCGACTTTCAGGAAACGAAACGAAAATGGCAGAATGATCGCATAGAGATGCGCAGACTTTAGAAGAGGAAATCTCTGCTCTTCCCGGTAACACGCCATCTTAGTGACGTCACAGAAAAGTTCAGCTTGCCTGCCGCACAGGCAAAGCTAACCGTCAAGGGTCAGATTCAGCAGGTCTCCAGTTTTATGGGAGTTTGTTGTGGGTAGAGTAGGAGGAGGACACAGAAGTTAATTTCCAGTTTTCCACGCCACAAGGGGTTTGGGGCCAAAGTGGTTGAACCCAGGGTGAACATCCTGTGTTCCAAGAAAGAATCTTTCAAAATTAGCTGGGAAAGATGTTTCCCCACATCAATCCAGCTTGGGACGTATTTTGTTAGTGACACATGCACCTTCCCACACAAAACAATAAAGTGCTTCGGATGCTAACAACATAACTTAAAATAAGTAAAACAAAACTCTGCGCTTTTATAAAACTTGATAAAAATAGCATTCAAATTATACAGTTACTGGAAGCACAATTATTAAAAATACACACACTTGGATAGGCCTTTGCAGACCCTCAGCCTTCTATGTCTGGTCTGTTTGGGCATGTTCATTTTCTACAGTTATTCCCATCTGTGCCAACATCACGTTTCCCCTTTGACCTCTGGGTACTGTCTTGCTTTGATTTCTATTGCTGTGATAAAGACGATGACCAAAAGCAACTCGGGGAGGAAAGGGTCAATTTGGCACGTGCTATTGCACCCTGCCCAGCTGTTTCCTTCATTGACTATGTGTTAGAATATTACTTTGTCCCGGCTAATTAAAAAATAATCACAGACCTGCCTGGGGGTGAAGGGCTTTAATCCCTGTCTCCCAGGGAGGGAGGCAGGAGGATCCCAAATTCAAATCCTGTTTAGACTGCAGGATGAGTTCAAGGCCTGAGCAAACAATTTCCCAATACTCTGTCTCAAAATGAGGGGTGGGTAGTACAATGTGGTGGTCCGATGCTTGTGTGGTAAGCATGAGATGCGAATCAATCCATAAGGAAGGAGGGCCTAAATCACAAGGCTGGGTGTACTTCACGGGTGAGAGAAATAAGTTGCCGTCCTATTAGATAGTCTTCTCTGAGGAATCCTGGCTCTTGAGGACACTGTGTACTCCAGGAAGAGGGAATGGAGCCTCAGGCAATAATAACTGTGCTAATGCTTCTTAGAGCTGAGTCCACTCTTCTAGGGTGTTTTCTAAACCCAGATCACACGAGAGAAAGAGACACATCAGTACTGTTTGGGGGTAATGTTACAGACATGGTGACTTACAGGGCAGATGTAGAGAGGGTGGAACTGAACATGTGGTCACAATGAAAACCCCTAAAAAAGAATATTGTTTGGTGCTTCCAGGAAAGGTTTTCTGCTTGAGGGCAGACACCCAAAAATCAGACAAATGGAAATACAATTCTTAACCTATTTATCTCTGAAAGGAAAATAAAAGCTGATATTTTCTTTGCTACCAAGTGTTAGTCATGTGGCCTGCATCAAAGTCCCGCCCCCATCCTTAGTGGTTTACTGTAGTCATTCACACGTAGATTGATTATGGCAAAGGGCCGAATTCCACACCAAATGAAATGTCCTGGCCTGGTTTATTCTTGGGGGTACGGGGAAAAAGAAATGATAGTTTCAGTAAAAAGAAGTTGGCCCCAGTGACATTTGGAGCTTGAGCATTCAGATTGCCCTTGATTTCTGCTTCCTGGTATGGGGTACAGACACCCTCTCCGTGCTGGGTCTGGATGGTCCCGTGTCCCAGCAGCAATGGTGTGAGGGCACCTTCTGTAGGTTTGGAAACAACATGGCTTCAACAACACATATCAGCATGGGTGTGGAGTTTTCTTCTTCCCTCCACATCTTCCTCCTCTTTGACGGCTGCTTTTGAACTCCCACACTCTATTGATCCTCCTGCCTCAGCCTCCCTAGTGGCTGGATGGGTAATGAGGTTTTCAGGGGCACTTTCTCCAGGGTTGTTCAGGAGAACATAAACATTACTCTCCCTTGTTTTCTGTAGCATCCTTGCTTATCGCCTCTCTTCATTCCTCTTGGTTTGCTGTAGTAGCGTCCCTGTTAACCAGAGCAGCCAGAGTTTAAGCATTTGTGGTGGTAGAATCTCCTGGAGGGCCTGCTAGACTACAGAGGGCTGGGTCTTAACCCTCGTGTTCAGACTCTGAGACGTCCGAGTGGGTCTGCAAAAGATCAAACCTGAGAGTCACCTGCGGTGCCTTTAATAATACTGATGCCCATGTTCACCCAAGAATCATTAAACAGGCAGTTGAGTGAGGTATGTATCCATTTCCTAGGCTGTTATAGCAGAGTATCACAAACAAGGTGGCTGATATCAGTAGAGTGCACTTTTCTACACCGTGAAGCCAGAAGTCTTAAATCAAGGTGTCGGTGGGCTCATGAGCCCTCCAAGGCTTCAGGGAAGGCAGTGCTTCTAGCTTGTGACTGTGGCCACCACTCTTCGGCACTGTTTGATTTTGTAAACCTCTAACTCCTGTATGCACCCTCACATGGCCTTCCTGTCTGCTCGATGCTATGTCTCTGCGTCTTCTTTTCTGTCCATGAGGACACTGGATGGGATTTATTTCACTATGATCTCTTTGCTTTTCAGTTTCAAATGCAACAGGCTAACATTACATTCTGTGATGCCAGGTGGATGTGAACTTGGCCACGGTCAGAAAGGGAAAGTCTTCAAGCAGAGTCCTACCCCCGGGGGCCCCCCCCCCCGTACCCCCCTTCCTTAGCCCCATGGCAGGATTCCTGTGTTGCCCAGCTTCCAGGAGGAATCTGGCACAGAATACTGAATGCTGAAGCCCCGAGTGCTCTGCTACCTCATAGTCTTCCCAGCAGACAGAGAGGCACACCCCCAACCCATCTTAAAAGCTTGTTAAAGCTAAGTGCAGATCCCAGGATTTTAAAGTGTTTATCTGTGAGTCTCATTCAGCCCTAAATTAAAGACCTTGTCCTCAAGCAACTGGAGATACTGAAGGTATTTCTTTGTAGGAAGACCCGATTTCTGTTCCCCAGGGCTTTTTTATAGGGAACATACCTATAAAGAGTCCAGATTATATGCTACAGAAAGCTTTCAATGATAAGAAACAATGTTTTTGAACTTCCCATTATGAACTAGAAATAATATTTTCACTGAAACAAAAATGCTAAATTACGAAAGTACCTCCCTAGGGTTTTGAATCTAGTGGAGTACAAATGACTGTTTTCCGTGAATGAGGACCACAGAGGTGTCTCTTTAAAGTGCCTGTGATGCAAAGCAGGAGGCAGGATGCTGCTTTCTGTCTAGACTTGTAGTTGGAGAGGCTTTTATTCCTGAGGTCCAGGGCTGAGGCGGCACTCACAAGTGGGCAATGGGGCCGAGCAGAACGTGGTCATAGATGGACCCTGTGACCTAGATTGCAAGTCAGTCAGAATATACAGAGTAACTGAGGTTCATTTGGGACAAGTTGGCTTCTGAGGCTCACAGCCAGAATTGTCCAATGGGTTTACTCTGGCTCTGATATGCTTATATTGGGTATTGGGGTGAGTGTTATTAGTGGGCTTCTATGGCTGATCTGTGACCCCTGCAGTAGAACTTTATGTAGTGATATGTATACTCACCGGGAATTAGGAGCCCTGGATTCTGGTCTCATCTCCTTGGAATTTCCTTGCAGTTTTTAATTGTGTCGACATATAAATTATTGGTGTAATCAATAATATCTGATTTTGTGTGCCCCGTTTTGCAGTGTTTTTTTTTTTTTTTTTTTTTTTTTTTAAGAAAACCAAAGCAACAAAGCTGAGATCTGGTCACTCGCTTGCACTGTTTTTGGAAGAACTTTTCCATTGGCACAGTTCTGGTCTTGATAAACATTACGGTAGGGAATTCTTTCTCGCATAAATCAGGAATTATCATTCGTTAGCAAACCGCTAAGCGCTTTGGCAGCTCTCAGGATGGTCTTGAGCTCTCTCTAATTACATGCTCAACAATTGGAATAATTTCCAGTCCTCTTTTGTAACTGGTGGCAGTGCCTGCTTCTCACCCTGGCAGTTTCTCAGCCCTCCTTCAAGTGTCTGCTCCGCTAATGAAGAGACTGAAATTGTCTGCCTATTTCCCTCTCTCTCTCTCTCTCTCTGTGTGTGTGTGTGTGTGTGTACACGTGAGCATATGCACGCGTGTGTGTTGGCTATGTTCCTATGATTGTGGAGCAGAGAGGAGGACAATCTTAGGTGTTCTTCAGGCATTGTCTACCTCTTCTTTTTTTTTTTTTTTTTTGGCGATGGGGTCTCTCCCTGGCCAGAACTCTCCAAGTAGGCAATACTAGCTGGCCAGCAAGTCCTCAGGGTCCTCCTGTCTCTGTCTCCCCAGCATGGGGATTACAAGCATGTTCCCACTATGCCTGGCCTTCTGTAGGTCTGGGGACAAACTTGGGTGGGTCCTCAGGCTAGCCAGACAAGTGTGGTGGTATTGTGTTCCCTAAAATATTGTGCACCCTAATAAACTTATCTGGGGTCAGAGAACAGAACAGCCACTAGATAAAGAGGCCAGAAAATGGTGGCACACACGCCTTTAATCCCAGCATTCCAGAGGCAGAGATCTGCCTGGATCTCTATGAGTTCAAGGCCACGCTGGAAACAACCAGGCATTGCAACATGAGCCTTTAATCCCAGGAAGTGATGACAGAAACCAGAAAGGTATATAAAGCATGAGGACCAGGAACTAGAGCAGGTTAAGATTTTAGGCTTTTGAGCAACACAGTTCAGTTGAGTTCCATTTGGATGAGGACACAGAAGCTTCCAGTCTGAGGAAACAGGATCAGCTGAAGAATTGGTGAGGTAAGGAAGCTGTGGCTTGTTCTGCTTCTCTGATCTTCCAGCATTCACCCCAATACCTGGCCCCAGGTTTGTTCTTATTAATAAGAACTTGTAAGATCTGGTGCCCAAAACTCGTGGTACAAATTTGCAAAAAAGCCACTTGCCTGTGGCCTTGCAGGGCCCCAGCTCGGACCCAAGCTACCCTCAGCCTGTTGTGGTGGTGCATGCTGGTAGGAATTACTGAGGGAGGCAGAGACAGGAGGATCCTGAATTTGAGGCTGGCCTAGGAGGCTTGCTAAGGAGAAGCTTCTGCCTGGGCCAAACCACAAACGGTGGTGGGAGCATGGAGGAAGTGGCTGCTGCTTCGAGTTGCTGGCTCCTTGTCATCGTGTTGGTGACTGCGGTGATGCTGCTACCTGGGATGAAGGGTTTACTGCTGCTTCTTCAGAGAAGAATTGTCAGGACCATCGTGTTACAGGAAAGCATCGGCAAAGGTCAGTTTGGAAAAGTTTGGCAAGACAAATGAGGAAAAATTGCTGTGAAGATTTTCTCTTCTAGGGAAGTTCATGGTTCTGAGAGACAGACATTTATCAGATGATGATTGCTCCAAACCACAGAGGAGGCACACACACACACACACACACACACACACACACACACACACACACACACACACACAATTCTACAGGGAACCATGACCATGCCTAACAGTGACTTTGAAATCTTCAGAAAGATGACAGGATCCCACAATGACAATTCCACATAGACTATGGTAAAGCCATTAAGCTGATTAACACCACGGAAAGATGGACTTTGGACTACAAACTACTCAGGACAATTTTGAGATGGCTAGCTGAGATGATCCAGATTCATAGACTCAAGCAAGGACTTGAAACAAGCCCTGCACTTTCCCATTATGCAGAGACAGGACAAATGATACAGGACTTGACAATTAACCCCAAATTTTTCTTTTCAGGATTCCCTAAAGATGTCTTCACCCCCAGAAAGCAAAAAGTAATTTTAAGAACACGATGCCCACATTCCCAAGAGGTGGGATCGGTGTTTTTTGGTTGTTTAATGAGTTATGGATATTGTCATTGTTTATGATGGTTGGTTACAAGTTGTTAATGGTTAATGGTCAGGAAAACCTAAATAAACTAAATAAGCTAAAAAAGCTAAATAAGCTAAAAAAGCTAAATAAGGAGATTAGATTCAGAGTTTTTGTTTAAAAAAAAAGAAAAAGACAAGAGAGGTAGATCATTGAATCTACTCTGAGAAAAAAGGTGAAGAAATAATAGGATAAATGGGTAGATCATTGAATCTACTCTAAAAAGAAAAAGAGGAAGATATAAAAATGACAAAAGGTAGATTATTGAATCTATTATGAAAAGAAAAAAGAGAGAATATGGATATGATAAGATAAAAAGGGAGATTATTTACTCTACTTTTAAAAAGGAACTACTTGTTTCACATAGGATAAGTAATGAAATTTTTTTGTCTGAATTTATCAAATGTTACTGGACTGGACATTGTTAATATATATAATGGAGTTTTTGGTCTGAATCTGTCAAATGTTAATGGACTAGACATTGTTAATGTAATTCTTGACTGTATATATTGTGTATACTTATTGGATATAGTTTTTCTTGTATTAGTTATAAGTTTTTTTAAATTTTAGACAAAAAAATGGGAAATGTGGTGGTATTGTGTTCCCCGAAATATTGTGCACCCTAATAAACTTATCTGGGGTCAGAGACAGGACAGCCACAATATTAAACATAGAGGTTAGGCAGTGGTAGCACACACCTTTAATCCTAGCATTCCAGAGGCAGAGATCCATCCAGATCTCTGTGAGTTCAAGGCCACACTGGAAGCAGCCAGGCATGGTAACATGAGCCTTTAATCCCAGGAAGTAATGACAGAAACCAGAAAGGTATATAAAGCATGAGGACCAGGAACTAGGCCTGGTTAAGCTTTTAGGCTTTTGAGGAACACAGTTCAGCTGGGATCCATTTGGATGAGGACACAGAAGCTTCCAGTCTGAGGAAACAGGATCAGCTGAAGAATTGGTGAGGTGAGGAAGCTGTGGCTTGTTCTGCTTCTCTGATCTTCCAGCATTCACCCCAATACCTGGCCCCAGGTTTGTTCTTATTATTAAGAACTTTTAAGATCTCTGCTACAGACAAGTACTTTGCAGACCATGCCATCTCCTGAGCCTTCAGATGCTCATCTCTGAATAGACACACTTAGCTTCGAAGCCAGAAGTCCTGCTTTAGGTTTCACACTCCTAGTTATAAAGACACATTACAGGAAAAGTCAAACCCAATCTAGTGTATGTGACAGAAGTTCTGGGGTTACAACAGGAGGCCCAGGCAGAGCTGCCAGTCAAAGGTAGCCTTGTGCTGGCCACTGCTTTCCTTTTCTCAGTCTGCATCTGGAAAGAGGTGCTTCCTGACTGCCCTGCCTTCCTTGGTTCCCTGCCCTTCTCTGAAGATCTCTGTTCAGCATGAGTGAGGTGCACAGATACCTGAGGTCTAAGTCGGTGGAGGGAAAAAGTTCAGAGAGTGATTTCTTAACTAAGAGGAAACTCGCATTTATGGAGAATTAGTAGATGACAAGGAATTCAATGTTAGTTCTTTTAATGCTCAATATTGTCCCTTACAGATGAGCTAGCAAGCGGCCAAGTCTAAGATGACTCAGGCATAGAGATTTCATTCGTCTGTTTCAAACATTTCTTTGAATCGCTCCCAGTTTTATACACTGTTTTCCATTGATACTCAGTCTTGCCCAGCACTGCAGATTGGGTGCTCGGCATCGCAAACCACAGGCAAGAGCTCTACCATGAAGCTAATACCCAGGGCAAAATACTTTTAAAAATTGGTAACATACATCACATAAAACTCACTATCCTAACTATTTTAAACATGTAGATCAGTAAGCATATTCCCATTCCTGTGCAGTCACAGGGTTCTGTCTCCAGATTGTGTGTCCTTACACACTCAAACTCTGTATCTTTTGCACAGCAGCTGCCAGTTCCCCTGATAACTACTGTTCTAGGTATCTTTACGACTCTGACTACTGTAAGTACCATGTATAAGAGAAACCATATGACATTTGTCATTGTGTGTCTGGCTTATTTAGTTTGTGGTGCTAGGAATTAAATCCAGGCCTTAAATATGCTAGACACGCCCTCCACTGCTGAGTTATAGCCCAGCCCACTGTTTAACTAAGTTTAATGTCCTCAAGACTTATCCTGGTTGTATGAAGTGTCAGAGCATCATTTGTTTTTGAGCATGAACAGTTTTTTTTTTTTAATTTTGATATTATAATACAATTACATTTCCTCCTTCCCTGTCCTCCCTTCAAACCCTCCTACATACTCCTCCCTGCTCTCCTTCAAGTTCATAGCCCCCTTTTCACTAATTGTTCCTACACGCATATACATAGGTCCCTAAGTGTAACCTACTAACAGTATTTCATTATATATAGATCCACATTTTGTTCATTCATTAATTTGTTGATGGACATTTGGGTTTCTACCTTTTGGCTGCTATGAACATGGACATCTGTTCAGGTCCCTACTTTCAATTCTTTGGAGGTATATATGCAGAAGTATACACTGTGGATCATTACAGTTTCACTGAAAATTTTAGACTTTATTGTGTGTGTGTATGTGTGTGTGTGTGTGTGTGTGTGTGTGTGTATGTGTGTGCGCATGTGTGTGCCATGGCATGGATATAGAGATCATAGAACAACTTTGGTGGAGTGGATTCTTTTCATCCACTTTTATATGGGTTCCAAGGGTTAAATTTAGCTCAGTAGGCTTGGGCAGCAACTCTTTGTACTTGCGGATCCATCTCCCTGTCCCAGAATGTTTAATTTTTAAGTGAGTTCACTGATACATTTACACACGTTCCTTCTTTGTGTTTCCTTAGCAAAGCACACAGGGGAGATCAAAAACAGATTTTATTGACCAGACAATTGTTCTTTGACAATTTCAGTGAATTCCGTTTACTCTTCCCTCCACCCTCCCTTTAAAAAGTGTGTTTCCAACCCACGCATCTAATGCCCCCATTTCTCTCACACCGTCACCCATCTCAGGCTCCTAAGTCTGAGATCACCATGCCACTTTGGACTGGTTGCCGCTTGGTTCCCATATCTAGTCTGCCATAGACCGTTGTTTATTTCCTCAGAGTTCCGGCTCCTCTCAGCTCTCTCATGAGCACAGTGCGGCTCCGGTCACAGAAGATCACCTCAAGAGCTCTTGGATGTAGTTCATTCTTCAAAATTGTCCCCCCAACAACTTTCCAACATTATTGTCAGAACGATTTTCCTAAACCACTAATGAAAAAATACTTCTAGAGTTTTCATATGAGTGTATATTGTAAGATGAGCACGGCTCTGCCCGTTTTCTTTCCTGCTTCTTGTCCCACCCAATTCCTGCTTGTCCCATCTATTGCCATAGACATTTTACTTCTATATCCACGTTATATATGTGTACGTGTGCATGCGCACATACGTGTGTACCTGTGTGTGATTTTATGTATCTGTTTAAAATCTAGGAGTCACAAAGGAGAGCAAACTTGTCTTTCTGAGACATATTCACTGAATCTGATTACCTCTAGCTGCATCCATTTTCCTCTGTAAAATACCAATTCTATTGAGTAACTTTCAAGCATACACAGTGTCTTTAGTTCAGGGCTCTTGCCTGCCTTCAAAGGCAGTAGCCTCCTTGATTCTCTCACACAGAGGCACCATTATTTTATGTTTACTTCTTGCATTTTTTTTTTTTTATTTCTAGAGATCCCAACCTTTCCCAACCAGATCTCTGACATTGGTGTTCACTCACCTAATTCCCGGGAAAAATCATTTTCCATCATGCTCCACAACAGTAGATGGTCTCTGTGTCTTAGTTTTGCTTCCTCCATCCATATACTCAGTTCTCGAGGAACGGGGGTGGGGAAGTGGGGGGTGGGGGGGTGGGGGTGGAGGGGGCTGTTCTGCAGTTTCTCAGACTCCTATAACTCTGGGAAGTTACTAGAGGGGGTGATTCATGAAAAAAAGACAGAGTAACTTGAGTCTACAAATTTCAAAATGTGGAAAAAGAATTTTATCAGAGCCCTTAGGAAGAAACCGCTTTACACCAAGGAAGAAAGCTCTCGTGGTGTTTTGTCAAATACCAGAACAGCAAGCGCACAGCTATTTAAAACAGTTCCTTATGCATCTTTTACATGGTGGTGTGCGAACTCGGGCCAGTGAATTTTTAAGGTGAAATGCTACCCAGGTGTGTCTGTTTCTCATCTTAGGTAATTCTCAAAATATGTGAAGCATTCTGCAAATGTGCCCGCACTTCTGAGTTGATGTCTGCATCAAAGCCCAGCACTCCACGATGCAGGAAGCGCTCTTGCTCTCGCTAAGTTTGGGAGCTCTTTTCAGAGGAAGCTTCAGGAAAGCATTTTAAGTCAGGTTCATCAACAGAAAATGTCCCCCTTGAGCAGAGTTTAGGAAGGACAGTTTCACACCTTTTAATAGTTTCATAAATGGATAATTTGACAGGAGGTTGGGAATGCAAATCACTCTGCTGTAGGCAGTTGTGACATGCAGAAATTGAGCTCCAGGATCAGGCATGGCAGGCAACTGGTTAGGATGTGGGGGTTAGAACTGCAGCATTGATGGATGCGTGTTTAAAGACAAGGAAGGTCAGATCAATGGAAGCTACAGGAATGGGAACTGTAGGGAGGGGAGGGGAGAAGAGAGGGGAGGAGAGGAGAGGACAAATTCACTGGAGAAATACTGTAATGGCATTGGAGGTCATAGGGATATTGTGAAATTTTATAACTATGTATATTAACTAGAGGTAGCTAATATTAGAGATATAATATATATTTAGAAATATGTATATTAATACTTATTAAACATAAATTATTCTATTTAAGTAATAAATTAATTATTTATTAAATAATAAACACATTAAAGTATGCAGCCAAATAAGCTCACTTCCATCTCCTATTCATACACATAGTTTTGGGTAGCGTTTCAACAAACACATCCCAAGGTTGACACCAGTGTGAGCAAGTGCATCCTATACCCTGTTCTTCTTGTTTTCGCTGTGAGTATATTCCCACGTTCAGGACTTGGATTTAGAGCTAGAGTTTCTTAATTCCAGGGAGTACCATGCATTTGAGAGTCATCCCGGCGAGTATTTAAGAATCCCTGCTACTGAAGTGCCATGCGGCCACTGTTGCCCTTATAAAAGTTAAAACATGAGAATGCCAGCTGTTGTACCAGTATTTAATTAGCAGGGCCGCAGCACTGTCAGCACCAGGATGCCCTGAATAAACTATTGTTGTGGCTTCACTGACAGACAGCTTGTCAGGAAATGATCAGGATTGGCCCTGATTTCGGGCTAATTTCATGGATGTTTTCCAGTTTCCGTGATCTTCCTTTCCCATTTTCCAAACAAAAGTGCTTCTGAAAATTTCTGTTTAACATCTTTCACTTTGAATAAAGAGAACACAAAACATTCCCCTCGCAGCTGGTATTGGTGAAATTACTTCTCTGGAGGGACCAGCAGATGAGAGGGCTTGTTAGGGAGGCACCGGGCAGAAGGTTTCATTCTGTATCAAAACCTACACTGAGACCTGCAACCTGAGCTCTGTTCCTCACCACCCTCTCCACCTCCACACACACACACACACACACACACACACACACACACACACACACACTATCTAAATGAACACAGATGGCTGGCACACAGTCTAGGCATCGAGGAAAACAGCCGCAGGCCTCTCTGGTTGCTCTCCTTTCATTCCATAAATAGAATGGCTTCGAGATGCCGCTGTCTCTTAATCTAAGATCAATCTGGAGTGGCCATTTAGCCACTTCCTGTTGGGACATACAGAAGAAGCATCAGAAAGATACACAGACTTCGATTCAACTGAATTAAACATTTCCTTAGCTGACAAGTTTACTGTTGTATTAAATGGAAGCCACACTATGATAAAAATCCACATTAAGTCGTAACAGACAGCTTTGTTTGTTTATTTGTTTGTTTCTCCGCAGAGCTGACCAGAATTATCTGATTTATTTGCTTCTCTGGGTGGAATAAATTAATTTAAATGTAATATAAAAGAGATAAAACCAAATTTCACAAATGTTGAAAACTAACTGAAACCTTTAGACCCTGATTCCAATCAAACAGAACATATGTCTCCCCACATTTATTTTTATATAAAACATGCAAACAATTACCTGGATTTGGAGGGCATAATTATGGAGAGGTTGATATCTAAAAGCTTATTATTGATTTATAGACTTCTTTAGTTTAATAGAAGACAGATTTAGGAATAAGAAATAATATGGTTTTTTGTAGGAACAATAAATGTCTCAGTGGGGAAATGTAAGATTTAGGAATAATTTTATACAAACACACACACACACACACACACACACACACCATAATTTGTGGATCTTGGAATATTTCTCCTTTGAACAACTCGTATGCAAGAAAAATGTCTTCCCACCTTGCACTACATATATATGCCTCAAAATGTAATGATTAAATTCCAAGAGTAATTTTTGATAACCCTTAGTTCCTTGGTTTCCCAATCATGAATTTCCACTTCTCTGTCTGCAGAAAAAAAAATACTGTATTTATTTAAGCAAAAGGTTTAGTGTAATTCACACTTGCTATTCATGTGTACATGGGTTTTCTGTGTCTTTCACAGACACATACCCCCTACAAGCTCATTGAGTATTGAACAACGTGATCATGCTTAATATAAACATGTAGATGTACAAAAAATTAAACCTTGCTTGGACCAGCTTTCCCTGCATCAGCTTCATATGTATATGAAATTATCCATGCAATGTCATCACAAAAGAGAACTCATAACTTTCCACATTCAGGGAATAGTGTGGTGTTAATATTCAGAGTAAAACAACAATAACAACAACAATCAGATTTTCTTCTTTTAGAAAAACTTTTAATTGATTAAGTCATTCACAAAAGACATAATAGTATCTTATCTAGGATTTTAAATTATATAAAAGCTTCCAAATTCATGGCTTTTACACAAAATTGGCCCAGTGCCAAGAATCCAAAAGCTAAATGTTTTCAGGAGGGAAAAACAAGAAGAAAAAGCTAACACAGTGCATGTCTAGAGTGGTGAATGTATTTAATAACATCTGTAACTACACATAAGCCTGTATGTTCTGTAATACATTACATTTGTTATTTCTTTAAATTCGACTGCAGATGTGTTATATTTTTGTGCCTAAAGCTGGCTTTTGGAAATAATAGCTGAAAACTTCAACTTCTGACAAGGACAGAGCAGCAAAGACTGGGTCTGCTCTCCCACCTTGAGCAGCTAGACGGCTGTCATTTCCTGAGAGAAGGGAAGGAAAGAAAGTGAATCCTGTGATTACAGCAGCTTAATGACTGCAGTGTCTCAGGGCTGGATGCGTAGAGGAGCAGCCTAGCATTGTGGTCCAGCTGAGAGAGACAGAATTGCTGTTCACGGAGGCCAAGACACTTAGAATTTGATGGACAGAGTTTTGGAAAGAAAGCTTTACTGGCAGAGAAAGAGAGGAGGTGGGGAAGAGATGAAGAGAGAGAGAGAGAGAGAGAGAGAGAGAGAGAGAGAGAGAGACAGAGAGACAGAGAGACAGAGAGAGACAGAGAGGGAGACAGAGACACACTGAGACAGAGAGATAGAGAGACAGAGACAGGAAGCAAGGAAGAGATGGGAAGTGAGAGAGAAGAGGAAAGAGAAAAGGCAAGAGACAAGATAGAGTGATGTTCTTCATAAATGCTGAATGTAATCTAAATAAGTATCTAACCCCTTCCCATTTATTTCTGTATCAGGTATGTTGTTTTATGTTACCTGTGTTTAAAGGGCACTATTATGAAGAAGTGGGTATCTAGAAAGTTGAAGATTGGAGGGGCTCTCATGAGTTTCTTGGCTGAGAACTGATTTCCATACACATGAGAGTAAATTACGGGTATCTGTGGGAAAGGACCACCGGAAAGAATTAGTGAGACAAATGGGAGGAAACATCCCAAATTCCTACCAGCCACAGTGGAAAAACTCAGCACAAGAGACTTTAGGCAAATCCGCAACAAAGACAGACTAAGTTAGCTACAGTGCAGAGTCCCTTTGGATGCACCCGTACATTGTTGAAAAGCAAGCTTCAGAGTGTCCACATGTATTCCAGGAAACTCAAATGTGTGGCAAATAAGAACCCAATACCAATAAAAGGAAATTCACAATACCCAGCAACTAATAGCCAAGTTTATAATGTAAAAAAATAGAATGTGTCTATTAGTCTGCTTCTGTTGCTATGTCTAAATGTTTGGAGGTATGTATTTCGTTAAGTCATAGTTTTGAAGCTGAATATCCATGAACAAGAAGTCCCATTGGCCTAGTTTCTGGTGATGGCTCTCTTGCTATATTTCAACATGGCTATCAATGATCTCAGTTCTGCTCTGGACAAATCACAGTCGGGGGCACAAGCTGCTGATGGGTGGAACATTTTTGTTCATTTTATTAGAACTAACTGGGGTCTTGCAAGAATCATATTGCTCCATTCTGAGGGCAAGACTCCAAATGCCTTAGATAGCTTCCATTTGGTCCCGCCTCTGAAACTGTCTCCAAAGGAGAATCTTAAGCTTCTAGCAACTCAACTGAATTGGGGAATACTTCAAACTACATCTTACCCATAGCACCAAGTACGCCAAAGGACAATACAATGTGACTCAGAGGTAAGAGGATATCAGCTAGTAGAAAGAGAACAGGAAGCGACAGAGAAGACAGAATTAACAAAGACTGGACAACTACGATATTCTTCACGTGTTCAGAGATGTAGTGGAGCGTGTGAGCACGGCGAGGAAAGACCAGTAAAGACTCAAATGGAGCTCCCAGAGATAAAATGACACCTAGGCAAAGAATGATAGCTAAAGCTTACTGAGTACTTTCAAGTGCTAGGTGCTGGACTAAGTGCTTCTATGCTGTCCGTCAATGAACTCACATGGCTTTCCCATAAAGCCTCCTTCACAGACAATAAGACGTGGAGGAAGAATGAATAATTGAACAAAATAGAGCTTGAACTTGAAACCAAGTAGTCTGCCTTCAAGGCTCAAGCTTTTAAGCGACATTCCATACTGCTTATACTTCTGTTTGCAATAAAATATAAGTCAGGTTAAAGAATGAGCCTCTTCTGAGGATGCTTTCTGGAATTTTTAAAGGATCTCGTAAAGATTGACAGTCGGTGTGATTGTGCGCTGTGTGTGTAACGTATGGTCTAGAAGTAGATGTGTGAGCGATCGGATAGGATTTTCTAAGATTGTTGTGAGGGTTGAGATGAAGAATGATTGACCTTATTTATATCCTGCTGTTCTCTCAGAAAGCCATGATGGAGATGAATTGAAGGGAAGTTGCAACTTAATGGTGAAAAGAAATGATGGAGATTGTTGTGCCCTTTCCTGCCACTGAAGTGGTCCAGACCTTCGGTTTCGAGTGTGCAATAATAAGAATGACATTAATTGGGCAAAGTTACTGATTGTCATGTGTCATGCCTGGTGCTAGAACACATGCATTAGCACATTTAATTCTTACAATGACCCTTGGAGGTAGCTTTTCCTCTCTGTAGAGCTGAGCAGAGGAAGTTCATGCTTGAAGTTACACGAACAAAGGTCATACAAAAATACTTCTTACATGGCATTCTCATGGCAAATGAGTTTAGTAATATTTTCCCTCCCATTGTAAGATTTGCATACATTTGTTTTGATGTTTTTCCAATATATGAATTTGCAAGAAAATTATTTAATAAAATGGTCTTAACCGCAATGTCTGAAATGTGAGTATGAAAGGGAACGATGTAGTAATCATAGTTATTCTGAAGAGTGCCTTGACTTCTGTTTATGCTAAGATGAAAATGTTTCACCTACATAATTCCCAGAGCACATAATTATGCTAAAGACAGTTTTCCTAAGTAGCCCACACACTTACTGTCTTTAAACAAAGACTCTTAGACAACAAGACCAGTTTGAGCTTTTCATTCCTTGCAAAGAAGAGGTAAAGTCCAGTTGAGTGGTGACCATGTCACTTACCAAATAGATAGATCCATGCTCTAATATCCCACATAGGGTGAGGAGCCTTGTACTGGCTGAATGTGACTCATGGTAGGAGGGAACTGGGTGAGAAGCTCTCACACAGGTTGAATGAGTCATGTCAATTCTCTTTCAGTAAGCATTTACTAAATGGGCAGTTGGGCACCTTTGCAGTTCAAGATGGAACTGCAAAGTTTCAAATGCCATCCTTGCTGTCTAAGCCAGGTGCCTATTAGCAAATAAACATACAAGGCTATTTATTATGCCTATTTAGTTCCAATGCCACACTGGAAGAATTAGTTATATAAGTAGCCACCAGGCATGGAGAACAAAGGCATTTCTGACCTGACTGCTTGTTACATTTACTTGTCAGCTATATACACTGCTGTTGAATCTGACAGCTTTGGTTTCACAGGCATGAAAAAGCTGCCTGAAGATAGAGGGCCACTATAGATCAAGGAGAATTAAAACAAAGGACAAACTGCCACTGAGCATCACCATTAAGATACAAGGACATTTTCAATGATATATAAGAAGTAAAAAACCTTTTGTCTTTAAAGGTGTTTAAACCGAGTAATTTTAACTTTGTGAAAGAAAATTTATCCCGCTTTTCCTGTGCCACAGAAACCTTGTTAGACAGAGCCCTTTGCAAGCAGAAATCTGAAAGCTGCTTCTCAGGATACGTTTTAGTATCTGTGGTAAACAACAGATTAAGAATAGAGAGGCATCAGTTAGATCCCCGGAGCTCAGCCTGGTGCCTGACCTTGGATCTCTGTATCTGCCTCCATCAGTCACTAGACAAAGGCTCTATGATCGCAGCTAGGTTATTTGTCAGGCTGGTCACCAGAGTAGACCAGTCCAGGCACCCTCTAGACCACTGCCAGCAGTCCAAGGTGGGGTCATCCTTGTGGATTCCTGAGAGCCTCACCAGAACCCTGCCTCTTCCTATTCCCATGATGTCCTCCTCATCTATCATGGTATTTTCCTCCCTGTCCTCCCACTTTGTCCCTGTTCCAGGTTGACCATCCCATTTCCCTATGGTCTCACCCCCCACTCCTCGCCCTCTGCCACCACCACCCCACACCCAGTCTGCTCATGTAGATCTCATCCAACTCTCCTTCTCAGGGTCATCCATGTGTCCCTCCTAGGGTCTTTCTCTGTTAGCTAGCCTCTCTGGAGTTGTGAGAGAGAGGAGGGATTCTGCAGGTGAGGGATGTCGAGATCATGATGGGGGAATGTGCAGAGATGACCGGCCAAACTAGTGGAAGCCCATGAACTGTGGACTGGTGGCTGTGGAGGCCCCATGGGACTGGACTAGGCCCTCTGCATACAGAAGACGGTTGTTTGGCTCAAACTGTTTGGGGGGACCCAGGCAGGGGGATTGGGATCTGTCCCTGGTGTATGGGCAGGCTTCTGGGAATCCAGTGCCTACAGTGTGATGCCTTACACAGCCTTTGTTACAGTGGGAAGGAGCTTGGACCTGCCTAGGCTCAGTGTGCTGGGCTCTGCTGACTCCCCATGGGAGACCTTGATTTGGGGGATGTGGGGATTTGGGGTGGCTAGGGAAAGAGGGCTGGGGGTGGGAGGAGGGAAGAAGGGGGGATCTGTGGATGGTATGTGGAGTGAGTAGAAAATTTCTTAGTAAAGAAAAAAAATTCGGAAAAAAAAAAAAAAAAGAATGGAGAGGCTGTGGCCAGGATTGAAGGCTGCAGTGTTTGCAGCAGGGACTCGGGGCCTGCCGGTCAGGCTTCTGTCTCTTTGGTGAGTTATGCCACCAAAGCAGGTAGTTCTCATTGTTCATTGAGTCTTCTTTGAATATGAAGAGTTGCAACATGCTGTAATGCTTTGGTTTAATGATATATTATTTGTGGAGTTATTTTATGATGCTAAAAAGATAGGTAAATGCACCTCTTCAACGTAAATTCCAAATTATTAAGTCTATATAGAGTTCTCTAGCTGTGGTTATGCTGTAATTTGGATAGAAAACTACTTTGAGAATCAAATAAAGGAGATGGCTCCCCCCCCCAAATTGCATATATGCACACCTACACAAATACCTTACATTTATTCCAGGGGGAACCTTGAGAACCATAAACAGATCCAAGAATAGAGACATCTACTTTAGTGTACAAAGAGACTTGTAGTATAAACCGTTACTGTCCCAAGGCACCCACACTCCCTTACACTGCCTTTGGTTTCTCTATGATAGCCAGGAAGTCCTAGATTATTACCCTTGCGGCAGTCTTCTCTCAGATTCCCTAATTCATAGTCCTAGACTGAAGGTTAGAGATTCCTCTTGGCTCATTTTCATGCCCAGCTCCTTGTCAGGTCTGGACTGCATTTGACTATGATCCTGAAACTCCACTGAACTCTTACCATATTTTCCTCAGGGTTCCTCTTCTTCATCCACTTGCCAAAGGTTTCTATTCAATTTCAACTGGAGATGCAGAACAACATCCTTTCTCTTATTATAAAATCCTGAAGAATCAAGATGTCACCATCTGTTGACCTTTACAGATTGCTGCTGCCCAGTCTATTGGCACGGTGCCTCCACTGTGAGACCAGACTTCTCAGATCTCATTGCAAATTCGAGCAACACTGTGGGTATTCTGAGTTTAAGTAGGGGTCATGAAAGAGCTTCTATGTCCTTTTGGGTCCTGACCCACTGTCCTCTTCATTCTGCCTTATGTCTACATTGTCTCACAATGTCTGAAAGATAGAATAACACCTAGAGCTGACATTAGGTCTTCCTCTACTTATGGAAAGAAATGGCTAAGGCAGGTGTTAAAATGTTTACTGACTAGTCATTTGGTAACTTTAATTTCTAGTCAGCAGGGATGCAATCAAAGCAACATTTGGCTAGCCTCCTTCAACTCACTGATTCAAAACAGCTTTGCATAGAGCTTTCATGGAAAGAATTATTTTTTAAGGTTAACTATTAGTTTGTATTTGGTAAACATTATTCTACACAGTCCTTGTATCCAATGATGGTAACTATAGTCTCTGTTGTTAGAGAAGATTAAAAACCATCCAAATGTGGTAGATATTGAGCACACCAAGCTATTTTAATTAGGATTTATTAGATGTTTGGTAAGTACATAGCAAATACTCAATAAATGTCAATTATTATCATTATCCTTATCATTACCATGTGTAGCAAACACACTAAAAGCTTTACTTAATCCTCTGAAACCCTCTCTGAGGCAAGGAGTATTATCTTCAGTTTTATATCAACTTAGAGAGGTTGAGTAATTTACTCAGAGCCACTGGTAAGCCATGCATGATGAAAAAAAAAAAAACACTGATTTCAGGGCCAGTGCTCTGTCACTGTGCACTGTTGCATCGTTGCCGTGAAATAGCCTCTCAAAATACACACATGCTTCAAAACAAGGTGTTTGTTCACTGTCTATGTTCCAAATGCAATGGTTTGGAACAATAATTAAGACGACCAATCCTGGAATGAAACATCCTAGGTTTGAGCCCAGGGACTACCACTCATAAGCCATATGACTTTGGATACATGACCTAAGTTCTCTTGGCGTCAGTTTACCATTTAAGAAGTGGACTGTGATAATCTTCCCACTGGGTTGTTATGAGAATTAGCATGTACAAGAGATGGCTTGGTATACGTAAGTCCTCAGCAAACACACGTTACTGTTACTTGAGTTGTATCAGCCCTATGCTTTCCGCTCCTTTAGGAAAGAATAAACCCCAAGTCAGCAGAAATGTTCTCCAGCCAATGATTTCATGCTCAAATTCATTGTTATCCTGTGGTCACTCAACATATGCTTGAGTTCCTCCTGTGTGTAAGGCATGTGCTCAGCTGTGGACATCTTATTCTGGGGCAGGGGCCAAGTGAATGTATACTAACTGTACGACTTCAGCACAAGAGGCATGCTTTACTGAGTGGCTCATTCTGATGTAGGCCTAGGAATGCCTTCTGTTGCTCACTCTGTCCGGAGTCCTCCCATAGTTTAAGACCCAGCAACAAAAAGTCCTTATTAATGCATTGCTGAGGTCTTCTAACTCCAAGCATTGCCCAAATGCTGAATAAAACAAGCCTGCACAGTCAGGAATAGCATATGCTGGACATTATTTCTGTATTGGCAGCATGATTTTATCTTTAGATAAGAAGGGCCTCTAAAATGGCTGTTATCAGACCACTTGCTAGAGACATGCCTACAGAGTGAAACTTCAAACTCTTCCATGACCAGTACAACCTCCCATGACCAACCAAGTGACATGCTATCCCAATGGGTAGTTACCGCCATGCTTGAATACTGAGCAGTTAGAACTCTATATCCATTTGAACGTGACAGCACAGACGACGTTAGAAACCCATTCTCTCTTCTGAAAGTTCTTCTTGTTGGTTGCCAGAATCACTCCCACTTGCTCAGTAGGCAAAGAGCACTGCTTACTGCTTGCAAGAGAAAAACAGTTAGTCTATGGAAACACACCATGGCTGTCTTTATTTTGAAGACTGAGTGTTATGGATTGTGCAACTCACTGAGACAGATACATCCTTGAGATGGGTCAGCCAAAGTAAATATCCAGTGAAGTTTCTATTTCATCTTCTAGACGTCTGGTGTGCTGAAATAACACAATGTTTCCTAAACTCCTCTTAGTCTCATTTTTCAGCATCAGAGGGAACATTACTGACTGGGGCCTTCATGATGAATTAGAAAATTTCAATGCCAGTGGACAGTCTACACCAACTATGCTTCCATTAGAATTCCCTGAACTGAAAACCGCTGCTGTCCGACCGTGCTCGCTAAGATGTGCAGACCCCGGGTTCACTAGAACTGCTTCTTTAGCAAGACGAGTAAGAAGGTCAAGAGGGTGGCTACAAGTGCATCCCAGACACTGTGGGTGCTATCCATCAAGACACTGTGGGTGCTGTCCACTCAGACACTGGGTGCTGTCCACCCAGACACTGTGGGTACTATCCACCCAGACACTGTGGGTGCTGTCCACTCAGACACTGGGTGCTGTCCACCCAGATACGTGGGTACTATCCACCCAGACACTGTGGGTCCTCTCCATCAAGACACTGTGGGTGCTATGCTATCCACTCAGACACTGGGTGCTGACCACCCAGACACTGGGGGTACTATCTACCCAGACACTGTGGGTACTCTCCATCAAGACACTGTGGGTGCTATGCTATCCACCCAGACACTGTGGGTGCTGTCCACCCTGACACTGTGGGTACTGTCCACCCAGATACCATGGGTGCTATCCACCCAGACACTGTGGGTGCTGTCCACCCAGACACCGTGGGTGATATCCACCCAGACACTGTGGGTGCTGTCCATCAAGACACTGTGGGTACTGTCCATCAAGACACTGTGGGTGCAGTCCACTCAGACACTGTGGGTGCAGTCCACTCAGACACTGTGGGTGCAGTCCACCCAGACACTGTGATGCTGTCCACCCAGACACCGTGGGTGCTGTCCACCCAGACACCGTGGGTGATATCCACCCAGACACCGTGGGTGATATCCACCCAGACACTGTGGGTACTATGCTATCCATTCAGACACTGTGGGTACTATCCACCCAGACACTGTGATGCTGTCCACCCAGACACCGTGGGTGCTGTCCACCCAGACACCGTGGGTGCTGTCCACCCAGACACTGTGGGTACTATGCTATCCATTCAGACACTGTGGGTACTATCTACCCAGACACTGTGATGCTGTCCAAGTATCAGATTCGCAGTGGCCCTGCACTGCCCACAACTGCTCACTTCCTGTTGGTTTTCCTTGGAACCCACTAGTGCATGCTCTCAGTTTTCCTCATTTTCCCCTTACAGCAGGAGTTTTTCAAAGTTTCATGGAAAGGGAATTCCTTTTATGGCTTTGTTGGAGCCACGAACTTTGTCCTCAGGAATACACACACACAAAGGCTGAATACAACCTTTGGGAATGTGAAGGTTTTCTGAAGTCAGTGTTGGCAACCTCTGAAATCCAAGCATCACAAGTATACTGTTGGGATAGGTACAGGTCCTGGGAATTATTTTAATGGCTTTCATGTCACATGCTTTTCCAAACTGACTCATTTTCTTCTTGAATCTGCAACTCCCATCTTCAAAGACTACAAGTAGAGCCTCTGCACAGAGCTTGCTATCTGGATTTCACCCAGGCCCCTCATCTCTTTTTTCATGGGACATTTTAACCTCGTATGACAGTAGAGTGGTCTAACGACTGCCCGTGCAGTGCACTTGAGAACTAAGGCAACAAGCTCAGGGCCAGGCTCCTTTCGTTTATGCCAAAATTCAAATGCTGAAGGACAGTCCAGCTTGACATTATGATAGTGGATCTCATTTGTGAAATTCACATGAAACGTTGGCTCTAGCTAGGGATGCTATTGAGACCTACATCTTCAGCAGTTCTCCTGGGTCAAGTGGTACCTACCCGTGCTGGACAGAAAGGCTTGTCAAGTGCTGGGAGCTCTTGCTTATTGGAAGTACTAGGAATTGGTCCAAATATTGAAAAAAATGCAAAGAACATACTAAGAAAGTCATTTATTCAGTGAATCAGTGGATTTTTTTTCTGATTGGAAAGGAACAAAATCATTTTTGTATTTATGGCATACTTTTTATAAGGAATTCAATGTTTTTAAAGTACTTAGCAGTGTTATATAATGCTTCAGGACACATACACTGTTAAAACTTAAGGCCTGAAAAGGAAGGACTTACTGTTTCATTTCAGAAGACTGCCTTAGAAAGAGGAAGACTGGGCAATGGCAAGGGTTTCAGCGACAACTTTTATGCTTTCTTAAAATAATAGAAAAAACAAAACGAAAAGATAGTAAGGAAATCTATAAGTACACAGATCACAGATCCTATTTGCTATGTGGCAAAGTGGTCAGTAATTTTATGTTTCAGCCTGCCTGCCCCATTTTTTTAAAGTAGAGATTATATATATTCTCAAGGATGTGTGCAAACGTGTATGTTTACACAATTGAGATTACAAAACTGCCCAGTGTCTCAAAAACATGGGATCTTACATTTATTATCAAAAGCACTCTGTGTTTTGCAGCAGTATCCAGGTCAAGAAAACATGGATCTTTATTTTGGCCAATAGTATTTTATTGCTGCAAAAATTACGAAGTGCTAACTGTACCCTCAGTCACTCCATGTATAACTATTGGAACTTGAAAGGAACAAAAAATACAATTCCAAACAACACATTCTGGTCAAAGTAACTGTTCGCCAGCCTCCTCCCCTGCTTATTTGCCAATGTGACCTAGGAAAACACCAAGCTTTGTCCAAGCAATGAGACTGTTCTTAGCTCTTTTATAGGCCCGTGCAGGGCCTCTTCAGTGACCTGCTCTTTGAAAGGTGAAAGTGGTGACTATGGCCCCACACCCCTGGCAGTTCTGCTGTAGGTTCACCTTCTCCATTCCCTAGGATGCCGTTATTCTTAGTTGTTTACATGAGCAAAAAATAGCATTGCAGTGGACTGGACTCTCTTTGTCATCAAGACTACGCCGTGGCAGGGATGCAGAAGCCTTTCGTTCTCCAGGGAACTCCTGGATCATGAATAGGTTGCTATTGAACCCCTTTTCGGTAAGGCACACAGAACTGAGAGCAGGCTCCAGCTCACTGAAACCCTGTCCTGCAGATCCCCGGGGCTCCTCCAGTCTTGCCTCCGTTTCTCTCTTTGCTTTTGTGCGCTGCAGCACAGTTACATGTCTCTCTGCTTGTCAGTGCCTATCTCAGAGGAATATTTTTTGGAGGTAAGATTTAGTGTGTAACTCAAGCTGGTGAAACTACTAAAGAAAAAAAAGATGGGAAAGAAATGGAATGAGACTACAGTCAGAAAATAAGTGAAATAAAAAGGAGAAAGAAACAAGATTAGTGATAAGAAGGGAAATGGAAACATGATAAGGAAGGAGGGATCAACATTTATTTTCCAAATGTCAAAAAAGGGTGAAAATGTAGTCATCCATTGCTCATATGATAAAAATTTACTGCAATTTAGTAAGAAATAGGGAAGACAAGGGAAAAAAATAGAAGGAAAAAGAGGTGAGGCTATGGTGTCATGGCTGAACTAGTAATGTACTTTTAGTGGCAGGAGGAAGCAGTTTAGGGTCAAGAGAACAATGCAATTACAAAATACTACATTCATGTGTACATGGCCTAAGTGATAAAGCCAGGAATAAAATCCAGATTTCCTGATTTCTGGCCCTGTGCCTTATGTATTAAATCATGTTGCCTCTGCTGTGAGATAATCATCTTGCATCTGGAACATAAATACAGCCAATTCAAATATGCATCTTGATCTTATCATGTGGTTAGCAATCCGTGCTGTTATTGCTGTCAGTGAGACTGCATCCCATTAATAGCACGTTCAGATCTGGTGGCAGGTCTAAGGTGGGTAAATACCTTATAGAATGTGATCAGAAGAAAATCCACCTCACTCAAATACCACAAGGCTAATGGAAGCTTCCAGGTAGTGCTACTGTAGAGAATCTTCAGGGAGCTAAAGGAATGCTGAGCAGGTTTTCTTTTCTGTGAAGATACATTCAGCCTTTGCAACTCTAAATCAAGTGGGACATTTTTTTTAAAAGCAATGTTTTGATTACAGTCTTATTTTTAAAAGAAATGCTAATCCTTACTATAAGAAATTATAATCTCTATTATCATATATGCTGAGGTGAAATTTCTACAATGTCCATTTACATTGCTCTGATTCCCTTTTCACATTAATGAGCATGATGTGCTACAGAGACTGGAGAATTGACGAGAATTCCACTTATCTGAAGTTTGATGAATGAGCCACATGATGCCAGTTCTGACATCGAGTCAATAGAGTAACACATCTGAAGCTTGTGCCTTCCCTTCAGATGGACTGACTTCATCTCCCTAGTGCTCAACTGTTGGAGAAACGTAAATTATAATTTATAAGCCTGTCTTCACAGCTGCCTTCACAACAGAGAAATAGTGGAAACAACCCAAGTGACTACTGAAGGGTAAATAGAGAAACAGGACATGGAGCATACAGCTTAGAGTTGTTCAGCTTTACAAAGGAGGGAAATTCTGATGCATGCCATAACATGGATGAACCTGGAAGATGTGGCTGTATAAATGATGAACATTGCAAGCGTTGTTGCATCTATGCATATGGAAGGAGTCCCCTCATATGAAACATCTAGAGTAGGTAAATGCATGGAGACAGACAGTAGAACAGTGGTTGAGGGCTGGGGAAATGGGAAGTTAGTGTCTAATCTGAACAGTTTCCATTGGGAGAGACAAGAATGTTCTGGAGATTGATGTAGGTAATAGTTGCACCAAAATGTGAATGTACATAATCCTACTGTGCAGAATACCTCAAAAAAAAGCGCAGTGAGTTTAATGTTATCTATAGATACCACAATGAAAAAATCCCACACTGCCATTCTTGCAGGTTACAGAAGGAGGGAAATACATGGTGTTTATCTAAGGAATAGTAGGCGTACCTAGTCAGCTGGACTACACAGTGCAAACCGGAGGAGGAAACTGGCTAGAACGTTGGGTTGGCATATTATTGAGAATGTGACTTTGGAGGTTTGCGGGTCACACACAGAATCTGTGGAAAGGTGTTCCAAGCAGAGCACAGCCAGGCTTTTATACCAAGGAACAAACCCAGAAGAGGGTTTGCAGAGCAATGGAAGCAGGGGGAGCAAAGAGCTAAAAGGTCATTCCTCTCTCTGCTTGTCATCTCTCTAGGTCCCACACTCTGTTCCCTGATGTGCAAGTCACACTGTATAGAAACTGAACTCGACTTTACAACATTTCCTTTAAAGTAGAGAGTCTCAAAAATCGAAACTGCATACAAGTCACCCAGGGAGCTTGCTATAGTCCAGATTTTGATTTGGTGTGGTCCTTGATTCTGCATCTTCAAAGCTCTAAGACACTGCTGTGACCCCTGGGAGGACTCTGAAGGCCTACATTCTCAGCATAACTCATTACAAACTGTTGAAAAGACATACCTGTTGGAGACTGAGTTCCTGGTGCATGCAATCATTTCTACTCTACCCACAACCAATCACCTGCCTCCCAGTCCAAGATCGCCATTGTTTAGGGTTCCATGTCAGAAAAAGGAACTCGGCTCTATTGGAATGGATTAGAGTGTGGAAAGCTTGATGGTAGAGGCTATAGTCCAGGATAGATACAGCAAAGGCCTCTTGATGTGGACTAACATAAATGTTTATAGCATGGTATACTTGGGCTGAGTGAGACACACCTGACATACGGTATGATCCATCTGAGAGCTGCAACAATTTTACAAACCAAATTAGCTAGTACACATGAAGTATTAAGTTAATGAGCCTCCACCACCTGCTCACTCCACCTTCGGCTGCAGGTAGCCTGTGAGCAGGCTTGGACCAATCAGTCAGTGTAATTGAAGCCAAATGTAATTAATTATATAATTTGGGGCTGCTTGAGCTTAATTTCACTAAATCACATTATGAAGCAGGGGCATTACGAGGGATTAGTGAGAACAGAGAAACAGGCGCTAGCAGAGCTTGCGCGGGAGCCGGAATGCGTGTGTGTGATTTCTTGACCCGCTGCTTTCTCTCAAGAAGTGAGCAGACACCCTCAGCTCTGCACCATTGGTGGTAGAAGTTCGCATGTCCTGCTCCCTCGTGGGATTGTGATCAAGTAGAAATACACAAAAGGCCTGAAGAGGCCTGGTGGGGTGGGCAGGTAGGGAGGGAGTCAGAAAGGCTGCTCACATTTTGGTACTTAATGAACAAGGAGTCAATAAGAGAAACATGGTAGACAGTTGTAAAGAAGCCTAAGAGTGGAGCTCTAAGCCGTTTCCTTCACTGCGGTCTGATTAGCACCGTTGGTGGAGGCCCTGATTAATGTGGCCATCTTTGGAAACAGATTTTTTTTTGTAGGTGATCAAGTAAAGATGAAATCATTAGGATGAACTCCAAGACAATATGACTCTATTCTTACCCAAGTGAAAAATTTGGACATGGAGAAGGAAGAAGGATATGAGGATCCCAGGTGAATAACAAAAAAACCAATAATCCCTGGCCCAGAAGGCTCAAGGAGATAATCTCCATTGGGTGAACAAATAAACACCCTGAGTGTGGTGCATCCAGACAGTGAAGTAGTAGTCAACACTAAAAAGAAGGAGCTACCAAGCCACTGAGGCCATAGAAGACATTTTAACTGCATATTGCTAAGTGAAGGAACCTTTCTGAAAAGCATGTTGACACTTTAGAAATGGGAAAACCATGGATACAGTGAAAAGTTAGGGAAAAGGCTTTTATGGACAGAGAAGAGAGAAGAACAAATACTTCAAGCAAATATGACTTTTGAGCAGTGAAACTATTCATGATACAGTGATGCTTGATATGTGTCGTCACCACCCCCATCCCCCATGTCCAAACCACAGGACGACCAGCACCAAGAGGGGACCTTAATGTGGCCATACCATGGTTAGTGACTTGTCCATGGAGGTCTAGTAACGGTAACAAAGGTCTCACTTCGGTAGGGGTTGTTCAAAGAGGGGAGGCCTTGCCTACATGGAGGTAAGGGGAATATGGACAATTTCTGTACCTCATTCTCAGTTCTGCTGCAACTATGAAAGTTCTCTAAAAATAAACCCTTTAAAGCATTCTGATGTTACACTCCAACTGTGTTATTCCTTTCTTCAAACCCATCTCAGCGTTTATTATATATTTTAGTTTGTGCTATCCTGAAAACTGGAAACCAGAATCTCAGTAATTTTAACCTGTGTCTCTGTGGCCACTAGAGATTGAGAAAGGTTTCATATTTCCAAACATCTGAAGTTCTGTTATGTGAGCTCCCAATTCGTGGCCTTTGATCTTCTCTGAGAGTTGTTGCTTTATGCTAAAAGACCATTTCATGTGTTCGAGATAATGACAAATGGGCATAGTGAACATTTTATCCCATGTGTATGTTGTATGCTCTATTCCTGTGCAGCAAATATATTCTTTGAGTTCAGAGTCTGCTTTGTTGACTTTCATCATGTAGTAAAATCTGTCCATCTTTACAACTTTGATATTTTCCTCTCGTCCTACACTTAGGATTTGGACACATATATATTGAAAGTATGGTAAGTCGTACTGGCTTACATTTTAAGGTGTCTAAGTTACTTATACTGTATTTAAGTGACAAAAGCATGAAGGTAGGTAGTGCAGGAACACTGATCATGTAGATTGTTATCAGAAACTAGAGATAGCGCTGGGTAATGGCTGTGCTTGCCTTTAATCCCAGCACTCAGGAGGCAGAGCCAAGCGGATCTCTGTGAGTTCGAGGCCAGTCTGGTCTACAGAGCAAGATCCAGGACAGGCACCAAAACTACACAGAGAAAATCCTGTCTTGAAAAAACAAAATAACACAAAACCAAAAAAAAAAAAAAAAAAAAAAAAGAGAGAGAGAGAGAGAAATTATAGATAGCATAGTACAGGCTCACATCAAATGGTGAATTTAGGGTTGAGGCAAATCATAGCTTACTTAATCTCACAGATCATGGTAGTAATCCATTCTCTAACATCATCTAATATATAAATGAAGACACATGTGTTGAGGGAAAGTTATACCATAGTCTACTTAAAGTTGGGGCTGAGAGTCATTCTAGTGTCACCAATTAGCAATGGGTATGAGGTACAATGGTCTCTACAATATGCTGGGAGCTTATAGACTGAAACATGCTTTAATATGTGAACTTCATATGTATATCTTATATAATACATATGTATATTATAGTGAGAGAAGTGTCAGAGTGATCATTAGCACAGAAGTAGAATGTGATCACTAAATCAAGACAAGCGATCGACAGCCAGTGCTACTCTGTGTACACTTGCTAGAATGAACATCTGGTTTAGCATCCATCTCTACTTCCTAGAGTTGGAACTATCACCACTGCTGGTAAGACAGAACTGAATTCATTAACTTTGCATTCATATTCATTATGCAGCCTTCAGTTAATGATGCAGTTCCCTGAGCAGCTTGATCCACTGGGAAGCAATGCTCTATATCAATATTCTGTTCAGCCTGATACGTGAAGTTTTGCATCAACTCCTCTCCCCACAATATGTTCCAATAGCAACCAACTTCGTAAGAAGGATAAAGTTCAAGCTAAATATGCAATGGCCTCCATGGGCTATTATGTGCTCCTGTGCTTGGTCTGTCTCCACCACATTTTATTCTGAATACATTTTCTTTTCTTTACTTGTACACAGTAGTATCTGCTGACCTCCATGTATTTCATGTAACACACATGTGTTGGCCATTATTGTGACAGAAAGTGGAGCGAAGGGTAGCCAATGATAGAGGAGATCAACCATTTCATAATTATCAAAATATGAAAACTGCCCACATACTTTTTATAAACAGGAAATAATTCTTGGTCCCAGTTGACTTGGTGATCTATAGGCAGTTTTAAAAGAACTAACTGTGTGTGGTTGAATAACAATTTCTTATATCTGAGAGACATAATCTTGGGCTTTTACCCTCTATAAATGTCTCATTTAGTTCTGAAGATACCATGATCAATTGGCATGGTGGATAATATAGAGAGAAATTTTTACAAGTAGAGGCAAATCAGGGATTTTGGAGTTATTTTACATAAAAATCATTAGTGATTGCTGAAGACAAGAAAATGAACAATCTGGAAGCTATAGAGGGAGGCAAGATGCATGGAGAAGAAGAACATTGGTGATTCCACAAAGTAATTTGAATGGTTATTGCTTGAAGCACTTGGGATATATTAGCTAGCAATAAAACCCCAACTCCATCCCCTCTTAGAACTTAATTCAAGAAGGAAGAGACAGGTAATGAAGAGGAGACACATCAAACAAGTAAGTCCCATGGTGTTTTAGGTAGTGCATGCTTTAGACAAAGGAGTGGTAGAGCGATGGGGGGGCAGCCTGGAGTGGCGGTGGGTAGGTGGAGAGTTTTAGACAGGCTGGTGATGGGGAGGAGGGCTCATCCAAAGATGAGGTTGGAGTGAATAGTCAAAGGGAAGGAGCCACTGGAATATTCTAGGCAAAGAGCTATCATACAAGACCTCTGTGCATCTGAGATAGTTATAAAGATTCCAGTATTCAAGAGAAAACAAAACTCTGTCCTGAAAATATCTCCAAAACTTTTCTTTTTAAAATATATTTAACATAATCTCTTTCTTGAATCTTTGGGAATGTCATATGATGCACCCCAGTTCTGCTCACCTCCTAGTACCTCCATATCCTCCCCTTCCCCTTACAGGAACTCCCCCCACAAAAATTTTTTAAAAAGTCAAAACAAAACAAGCAAACAAACAAATAAACAAAAACAAAGAGAAATAAAAAACCCAAAAAAGAATAAGAACAACAACAAAAGAAGTGAAAAAGAAAAAAAAGAAAATCTTTCGCTCCTCCATCCATCCTTTCTGCCTCTCCACCACCTCTTCCTTGGTCCCGGTGACACTTAGACCCGAGGTGTGTCACACAGGAGACTCTTTGGTCCAACCAGCTTTACTGGCAAATGGTCATTGCAGTGAGTCACTGCTCCGGTTCAAGGCTGCTGATTTCTGGTACGCCCTCATCACTGGATCGTCACCCAAACTCCTCTCGGACTGCTACTCTGTGTTATGGAGCTCTTACCTTTATTGTCCCACAGGACGACTCCCTTCACAAACTCCAGCAGGTACTAGATGAGGTAGATGTCAGGATGGGCACCCCAGGCCCGACTGTGGGCCTGGGTGGTAGTTGAGCTGGCTAGTCTGGGCTACCAGGGCCATCCCCTCAGGCAAGGGACAGAGCCAGCTCCCCCATACCCATGCCATCAGGGTCAGTTATTCCCACCTGTGGTGCGGGGTGGGGCCATCTCTCCTGAATGTGGGGGGCCAGCTGTCCCATGTAAGTTGGGGCCAGCTCTCTTGCTGCAGTGTCCAGTGAGACGCAGGACCAGCTGTCCCAGGGCCAGCAAAGGACAGGGCTGGCTCAGCATGGCCCATCACACACGGTTCCCATGGCTACCTGAGGCAACCGGGGACACTGACATCAATACAGACCCCAGCCAGCCCCAGCAGGACTATAGACCTAGACATGGCCCTCCCCAGCAGCTTAGGTAGGCCTGGATGACATCCTGGCTCCGGGTGGAAGCATGGGACACTTACAATAGGATGGCGGCTCTGGTGGTGGCACAGCCCCTGGACACCAAACAAGGCCACAAGTTGAGGCCCCAACCCTGGGCTTCCGAATAACTTTTGGTGGCAACAAACACCCTGGCTGCAGTGGGACCAGAGACCCGGACGCAGTCTTCAGCAGCAGCTAGGTCTGGATGTCACCATAGCCCCAGGTGGCAGTGCAGGCCACTCAGTGCATAGCCCCAGATTCAGTGTGGCCTTCGGACACCAACATGGCCCCAGGTGGCAGCCCAGACCCTGCGAATCTTCATGGCCTTCCTGGCAACAGGAGCCATGGACATCAACACAGACCCTGGCTGCAGTAGGGCCACGGACCGGAGAGACATGGCCCCCAGCTGCAGCCCTGGCCCAGATATCACCATGGCATTAGGTCTGTATGGCCCCGGATGCAGCATGGCCCCTGAGCACCAACATGGTTCCAGGGGGCCGATCAGACCCTGGGAAACAACACGGCCCTCAGTTGTAAGAGGAACCACAGACAATGACTCAAACCCCGGCTGCTGAAGGACCACAGACCTAGCAACACAGGCCACCAAGATCAGAGTGGCTCTGGCAATGGAGGGACTCTTGGACACTGACATGCCCACCATTGGCAGCCCCAGACACTGGGGATCTTTGTGGCCCTTGGTGGCAATGTGGACCACGGATGGTCACACAAACTCTGGCTATGGTAGGACCATGGACCCTCGGCAGCAGCCTGGGCCATTACTATGGCCCCGGGTGGCAAGAAGATCTCCCATATCAGCCTAATCCTCACCACCTTCACCTCTGTTCTGCCTCTTTCCACAGGACATGAACCATTCTGCTTCTCTTTCTCCCCCATTTCTCCACCACGTACTTGCTCATCACAATGAGACCCACCCGCCCGGGCCGTGGACATTTCCTGCCATCCCGGGGCCTTGAGGACCCAGGCTGGCCTCTCCAAAGCCTTTCTACGCTGCCTGAAAACATACAGGAGTCTAGAGGCACATCCTGTATCCAGTTCTTCCAGAGCGAGCTTGTTTTCTTGGCGAAAAGCAGGATGGACTGCCTCTCGTTGTGTGCTGGCAGGGAAAGCAGACAGGGGAAGGGGACATCTTTTATGGGCTTTGTAATGACATGCTTGGCTTCTGTCTGATGTGAACTGAAACCCATTCCTAGCCCGATTGTGCAGGTAAAAAGATCCTGTCAGGAAAGACTTCGATGCATTCCAAGGTGTCCAACTTCAGGGAGCCAGAAGAAAAACGGTATGATGATCTCACTGGAGGAGACCACAGCTGAAGGAGGAGTCAGAAATGAACAGATGAAGTCAGAGAATGCCAAGGGTCACTCATCATTCCATGTCCTTCTGTACAACAGGACCAGGTAGAATGGGAACTCCCCGAGATCAAGTCTGCGCTCTCTCTCTCTCTCTCTCTCTCTCTCTCTCTCTCTCTCTCTCTCTCTCTCTCTCTCTCTCGTGTGTGTGTGTGTGTGTGTGTGTGTGTGGTGTGACTTCTGATGGGATACAGAGTCAGCTGGCGGCTCAGTTTCTTCACCTGTAGCGTTGGGAATGAATGCCCGCCTGACCTATTTCATAGCGCTTCTGTGATAATGAAATGAGCTAGGAGCACAATTTTCTCTGTCGTCATCAAATGCGATCCGAACAGGAGGGTTTAATCTCAAGGCTTTTAGTCTCACCAAATAGCTGATCTAACAGTTGACTCCTTTTAGTTCACACCTGGAAATAATCTGTGTGTCCAAGACCAAAGACACCTCAGTCATGTGATGAACTATCCCTTCTCCCCTTACCGAGGGTGAAATGGCCAAAAGCAAGGCTGAAGGGTCGGGAAAAATATCTAGTCTGGTGGTAAAGGTTAGGAAGAACAAAGAGGAAAATCCAGTCTCTGATTTTGACTTTGGACAGAAGAAAGAGGCTGCCATGTCTCCATTTGTGGGCAGATCTTTTGACTCACGCTTCAGGATGCTGGGCTCGCCCATGCCGTCTCCCTTCCCCGCTTCTCAGTTCTGAGTTTGGCCAACTCATCTAGGGTGGAGGCTTGCTTCTCCCCACTGCCGATTCTCCTGTGAGCCCCCTAATTCTCCAGGTTAGATCCTCCAGCTGGCAAATCCAATCTTTCAGTCAAACAAGTTATTTTGCTGTAAAACCTAACAAAACAAAGGGAGGGGTGTGTCCTTTGCCTTAAAAATCTTAAACTACATCGAGTCCATGCTCGCAGAGCATGTCTATAGTTTCTTCTGGAGGGTCTGAGGTCAAAACAGGAGGGCTTACTGTCTCTTACTGAATATTCCATGTCCAGCCTCAGTCAGAGCGCTAAGAAATCACTCCTCTGCAGCTTTTCTCCGTTTAAACCTGGCACCAACATGTGGTTTCTGGAAGGATGGAGGCCGCTCTTCGGTGCCTCTGGCATATCATGTTAAGATGAAAAACACAAGTCTGCTACTTAAAGAGGAACTGTCAGTCCAAGGTCATCACTCTCCAACAGACCATGGTACGAGCCACACCACAAATGCCCATTTTGGGTGTGGGACAAGAGTCTGGTTAGTGTCTCCATTTGGAAGAGGCAGAGAGCAGCATTTCCTCCAAATACCAGGTCAATCATTTAGGAACAATTCGTCTTCTGCAAAACTGATCTCGAGTTCACGACTAATAAGACCACAGCTGCCTCTTTATGGTTGAGCTCCCCACACACAACTCGGCACCACATTCTAGGTCAGGTCACAACTGCGGAACAGGCCTCAAAGTTGGCAGTTTCGTGTTCTCCTGTCTTTTCCTTGCCCAACCCACACTGGATTACATGCTGACCAAAGCTCCCCCAGAGTCACATGGAATGAAGATTTGGCTTCATGTATCCAAATGTGCAGCCCCAAATGGACGCCTCTCTGGGCAGGCTAAGTTTTTCCATTTCGCTTTTCCCAGAGTGCAGTGCAGAATTCAGGCTGCACGTCTCCACTTGATGGTCCAGAAACATAGATAGGAGAGCTACAAGGAATATATCCAGATGGCCCTTTGACTATAGAGTTACCCAAAATTCAAGAACAAAATGAGACTCAATTGTTTACATCACCCACTTGAACTGTATAGATACGGAGGGGAAATAGATCTTAGGGAAAGAGAAGAAATAAATAAATAAAACGTGTTCTTTGTTTCCCCTCTTTTCAAAATCAATTTCACCAAATTGTTAATTATCCCTGAAAGGATGTAAAGCACAGTAAGGAGGAAGTGGATGTTAGCATTTCGGATATTCTGGTGTATGTCATGTGTAGTGTCTGGGACATCCAAGATGACACAGACTGACATTTTGCCCCAGGCACAGGCTCTGCATTACAATTATATTTGTGGAACTGATTCACTCCTGGCACAAAAATCCCTGACCTCTGGGTACCGAGGGATTAAACTATCAGTCACGGTGTTCAGACTGTTGTCCTTATGTAGGTGGATATCAGTTTCTCCTGTTTGGCTTTCTGTAACCTAGGCTTTCCGTGTGCTCTGGCCGGTCAATGCTTCCATTGCCTAGCGGGCTCTGGTCTGAGGACCAGGTCTTTGGAATTCACTGATCCTGCTTGCTTTTCCCCTTGGTGTTCCTATTAGCATTCCACCTGGAGACTGTTGCCAGGACTGCCCACATATCCAGAGCTCAGCACAGTGCCTTGTGCACAGTCAATGCAGGGTGAGTGATGTTGAAATGCTCACTCCATTCCTTTTGTCTTGTCTTTATCACGAACCCATCCTAACATTGTTCAGATTTCTTCTGTGTAATGATGTGCCTCAGCTTTGTGACTTTGCCCCAAAGATACCTTCATTCAAATTTTTGACTAAAACAATGAATAAGAAGAGAGGGAGGGTTGAGTTATGTAGTGTTTTGTTTTGTTTTTGAGACAGGGTTTCTCTCTGTGTGTAGCTCTAACTGTCCTGGAACTTGATCTGTAGACCAAGCTGGCCTTGAACTCAAGTTGGCCTTGATGCACCTACTTCTGGCGTGTGCCACCACCTCCTGGCTGAGCTATGTATGTGTGGCTCCAGAGTTTCCTTTACTCTTGTGCTTTGGTATACAATAGCATTAACCTTAACTTGACATAAATTTCTTGAAATTTGGAAATGAGAAAAAAAGGAAGAAAGAAAGATTCCAATGATCAAAGAGCTGTCTGTGTGATGAAGATACAGGCATGCTTGTGTCCCAGATGGAGCAGGGTGGCACTAGAGGGAACTGATGGGCCCACTTGAAGGAAGGTTGTTAGGGATACAAAACACCAATAGTCTAAAGCCACAAAATTTCACCAAAGAAGTACACAGTACCTCACGGATCAAAGAGGGAAGGATTGTGTTTTTCGGAGGAAGTCCAAGATTCCTTCATTAAGCAGCACATTCCTTCTTTTCTCAACACACTGTGGCAAGCATTTCCCTGTCTTTCCTTCATCCGTGTCTTATCCTGGAGTTCTAACCATCAGGTTCTGTCAGTTTTTACCTCTTCCAACCACAGTCATCTACCAGCTCTTGGCCTTGAACATCTATCCTGTGACTGACCTCTCTGTTACCAGCTCTCATTCTCAAAAACTCACTCATGATATTAAGATTCTGATTGCTCCACTCTCAGGGTCAGCTCCGAATTCATCTACTCACTGACACAGTCAGACCTCAGTTTTCATCCCTGCCTGAAGTGTTGTGGGCATGCTTGTAATACCTGGCTCTGAGGCTGAGGTGGGAGCACTGTAGTCTTGAGTCCACCCTGTCACAGTGAGAGCCTGTCTCAGAAGGGGTGAAGAATGGAAAGAGGGAGAGAGGAGAGAGCATTCTCCTTCAACACTGCAACCTTAGACAGTTTTCTGTTGGACCTTCTATTCATCTTCTTCAGTCTTGCAAACAGCCGTTCTTTGTCTATTCTGGTTTTGGTTTTGTGTGTGTCCTTTACATGCCCCCATAGCCATGAAGCTTTAATAATCTTCTGCCTAATCCAGGAAAAGATCTCGCCTCTGAACTTATTGAAAGTACAAGGTCAAGGCTGCTCAATAGAGTTCCCTGTGACATGCCAATGGTCTCTATCTATGGAATAAGATGTGCTCTCCACCAGGCAGGCACATCAATTAAAAGCTGAAAATGTAGCTACTAAGACAGAGGTACTATCTTATAATTTTAAGTAATTCTAGTTGATTAAAATTAAGCAGCAACATGTATCTTGTGACTGCTCTGTTGGATACTGTTTATATACACCATGCTTTCCAATAGGACTATGACTGTTATAGGTCATTTCACGTTCTCTAGTAGGCACATCAATAAGTAAAACCAAATTATTTCTACACAGTTAATATTATTTTTTATAGAATTAATATATTTAAACAAACATATCAAAATTATTTCAACATGGTGTGTGTGTGTGGTGTTGAGGCTACAGCCCAGAACCTTGAACACACAAGGAAAGACATTTACCCTTGAACTACAGCTCCAACCACTCACATTGGTCTTGAACTACTTTGTAGTCCAGGTAACTTTCAGCTTGAGATCTTCCCAATTCTGCCTTGTGAGTAGTTGGGATCATAGACCTGTACCAACAGTCTTGACATACATGAGAATTACTGATGAACTTTAGATTCTATTTTACACTAGTTTTTTGAGACAAAGTTTGTGTAGCCTTAACTGTCCTCAAATGAAAATGAAGTTTTCCTGCCTCAGTCCACTCAGTGCTGGGATTACATGTATGTGCCACTGTGATCAGCTCATACTAAAATTTTAATATCTGTCATGTAGATTTTCATAGCAAATATATGCCCTGTACTAAGATGTTCTAAAATTTATAGTTGAAGACATACTGTACATTTTCCCATTCTTAAAGTTTTCCCTGAGCTAGATCAAGTATCCATTTTCTCTTTTAATTAAAATTCAAGTTTAAAGTGTATGTCCTCCTTCATGATGCCTGCATTTCAAGTGCTCGAAGGTTCCTGCTGGCTATCTTGAACCAGTTGTTTTCTTTGCCAGATGCCCAGGGAATATACCCTTCACCTATGACCTTTGCTAACCTCAAGAAGGTTGTTTAGTTTATTACCTAGCCTCTTTGTCTCATTGGTATCCTTGTTCTGGTTCCACGTCTTCATTTATCAATGTGTGCTTCCTTTGGGAACTGGCTAGAAAAGTAACCTCTGGCCCCAGTCTAGGTCTACCAAGTCAGATGCCCTGATTTAATGAATTACTGGAGATGATCTTAATGCTTGCTGGAGTGTGAGACCCTCTGGCCTGTAGACAAGTGCACTTGAGAGAGAGTGAGATCAACACCAGGAAGAATGTTCGTTCCTTCTGGACGGGCCGAGGGCACATGGTTTGTGGACAGAAGAGCAGAAGGAAGGCTTTCTACCAGTGATGACGCTTCCTGTCAGGTCCCACAGAGACCTTGGACAAGGCTGGCTCAGCACCTGTGGCTCCTCCCAGCGCTCCTCACCCCACCCCTACCCTAAACCTCTCCAGCCCAAGGGCGGGACTTCACTTCCTTCCCCCAGCTTCTCATCCTTTCAGCTTGGGCTCTCTTGGTCCTCTGCTCCTCTCTTGGCCTGCTTGCCCTCTCTCTTTTCTCTCTCTCTTCCCTTCCTCTCTTGCTCCCTCCTCCCCATCTCTCCTCTCATGGCCGGGCTCGGTCTGGCCTTTTACAGAAGCCTCTGACTGTTCTGTCAGATCTTCAATGAATTCCTTCTCCTCAGCCATACCTTAGAGACGTCATATCCCCATTGTCATCCACTTAATGCTTTATTCCATCAACTAGTATTCAAGAAGGAAGGGACCTTAGAACATACAGATGACCTTCTCTCTGCCTGCTCGCTTGGTCCTGAGTAGGGCTTAGATGTTGGCAAAATCCTGAAGCTCTCCAGATGATCCAATGAAGCACACAAGTAAAAAGATTTTAGTAATATTTAGAGTTGCATAGCCATCACCTCAATTGATTTTCAGTCATTTTCATCATCTTTCCCCCAAAACACACCTTGTGGCATCAGCAGTCACTCCCACTACCTTGCCACCAGCCACCACCCCAGATTTTATTACTTTACAATGAATATTTTATTGCTAGTAACTTAGAAAATATATCACTAAGCATTACACATTTGGGTAAAACCTATTTTGCAGACATTCATATTAATTTTGACAATACTGAAGTAGTTCTCTGGTCCCAAGTCTCCCCAGGAGACCAACATGTTATTTTGAAGGTTTTATAAAAATACACACAGTATACAAACTTTCTGTAGACAATAGCTAAAACCGCTATTGATCCGGGGGTGAAACATAATATCAACATTAAAAAGGAAAAGTTATCTCTTCTTGTATACAACTTCCAATACAAGACTCTGAACTTCCGCAGGGAGCAGAAAACTGAGATCCATGGGGATAATAGAGCCTAGCGGAGACCTCCCTACAAAGCAGATGGGGAGGAGGAGCAGCGATGGGGTCCGGGAGCATCCTTTGACTCAGCCCATTCACCAGTGTGTCCTAGGAGAAGGCCAGGGGAAGGAAGCCCCTGGGACAAACAAGAGACCAAACGCTTTACTCTGCCTTGAGGGCAACTCTCCATACACAGCCTCCCTTGATCTGGGAGGGCCCGAGGATGATAAAATGGTTTGTGGGCTCTGACTGGTGCCACAGCCATGAGAGGCTGCACATGACCCCACTTCTCTCAGCAGACGCTTTGTTCTTCCCAGCCCCGGGGGCTTGTGTTCTGTAGGAGGCTGGGACAGTTTTGTTATCAGATAGGCATATCAGTTTCAGGGACAATCACCTCAGCTTGAGAGAGAGAGAGAGAGAGAGAGAGAGAGAGAGAGAGAGAGAGAGAGAGAGAGAGAGAGAGAGAGAAAGAGAAGAGGAGAGAGAGAGAGAGAGAGAGAGAGAGAGAGAGAGAGAGAGCGCTATCTTTCATGATTCCCTCCTTTGCTCTAAAACTTACAGGTTTAAGGGGAAAGGAAGGAACTGTCGGTAAATAGGAGACAAGAATGTACTAACCATTCTCAATGGCGCCATGGCTTTGTTTCCAAAAGTGGCCACATAAAAAAAATGTATTTCCCTGGAGTGTACAAGAAAGTCAGCACAGGATGCCACTTAGTCTTGAGAGGAAAGATATAATGGATATTTGGGGGGAGGGAGAGAGAAACCACAAGCAAATGAAATAAAAAAAAAAAGGGTGGGGGAGACTATCCTTAGCTAATAACATGCTCCTGCCTAACACAGGGATACACATGGCTTAATGAAGCCAGTGAGCTCTGAGTTCCATGTAAAAGTTTTTTTTTTTTTTTTTTTTTTTGAAAAAAAAAAAAAAAAAACCCAAACAAAAACTCCATGGCAAAGGCCCCTGGGTAAACGATGTCATTTCCAATTTCTCCCATGCCCTTGATTTAGAGCAGGCCCAGGGTCTCAAATTCACACGAGTTCTTTGTGCACAGGGTCCAGGCTGCGAGGGCCCAGGCCTGGGGACCAGGGGCATGGGCTTCCTGTGTGATTTCACCAATGCTGCCCTGCTTTGTCTCACTTTTAAAATAATGTGCCAGGTAAAAATAAACTTCCCAGACTCACAGAGTGAAAAATGTACTTAACAATCCAATCCGCGCAAGTTCAGGATTGACAGAGAAAGTGCAGCCAGGGCTAACTAAATTACTCAGCATGTGTTTGAATGGTGGTTTCATTAGCAAGTTTATTAATTCGAATCATTATTCCCACTACTAGTAAGTTACGCTTTCCATGAGATAGCAGAACGGGCTGGGCTGTGAGTGTTCAGTCACATCTTGTTTAGCGTTTGGTTCCTCCATGGCTACCATTCTTAGAAAGCAAGCCTCATTTGCAGAAAGCTATACATCCCTAGGCAGTCTGTCTGAGTCATTTTTGTTACTCTTTGGAAATAATTAAAATCTATGAGGGGTTTGAGTTTTCTTTCGACTTTTGCCAATAATTCTCAAAAACAAATATACACCGTTCATGCATCACTTCTTAGTAGGGTGATTTTTCTTGTGTTTAGCTCATCTAGCAGCCTATAATTCCAGAACTCAGGAGACTGAGGCAGGAGAATCCTGAGTTCGACATAAGCCTGGGCTGGGCAACCAGAGCCTGTGTCGATTCAAACTGGAAACAAAACTAAACTCATCTTAAAAAACACAGAACTCCAACTAAAACAAGGAACGAATGTAGAATGTCAGATCCATCAGAGGCCTCAAGAGCTCGTCCGTCATCTTCACATTAGAGCTCATGGCGGAGAAGGTGGTCGCATTCAACACCCTCTCCTACAATTACCCTCTCTGTAATCCGCCACCCGGGCCTTCTGCAGAAAACCGTGAGCACATACCATTTGACAAGCTTAGAAACGACACACTGACATATATTCCCACACTGAAGAAATTTAATGTGGATTTCCCAGTACCTAAAAGATATTCCAGAAAATAAATGAAACGTCTATTTCCACGATGCCTGGTGTTGTGGCTCCTCTGGGTTTTGAGGGAAGAAAGAGATGAACAATCATTAGGTAACTGACTTCATCCGACACGACACAATCACCCTGTGCTGCAGGATCTGCATAAAGTTCCAAAAAGGAATGTTAGGCTGCAGCAGCCAGATGCTTCTACCTTCCCCCATTTGGGGGGGTGGGGGGGGGAGAATAGGAGGAGACAGAGAAAAAAGGGAAATGATTAGATGAAATAATTTTTTTGAAATTAAAATGTAATTTGTAAACAAAATGCCAGTCTAGAATCTCTCTTCTTCTGTATTATGAAGGCTTCCGTGAGTTTCATACAGTGCCAAAGGAACATAGATCAGCAGCACCTATGTGTGAATGTTTAGTGGATGTAGGTGCCAAGTTCTTCTGCCATGAAAAAGACATTTCTTTCATTTTTTGAGGGTTATTTCTAGAGTGGGGATCAGGGTGTCGTTATGTATTCCTGCTGGAACTTGTGGATGATCATCTTGCCTCTGCCCCCCACGTTTTAGGATTATAGATGTGGATTACTGCACCATACTCATGTGTATGCGGCTTGAACGCACATACGCATGCATTCCCATGTGGAAGCCAGAAGTCACTGTTAAGTGACTTTCTCCATTTTATTTCGTGACAGTCTTTCATTGAATCTGATTCTCAGTCATTCAGCCAGAATGACTGACAATCGAGCCCCAGAGATCTTCCTGACTCTGCCTCTTTCTTACCGGGCTTATGATGCCTGGAGTCATGCACATGTGTGTGCGTGTAGGATGGTGAGTGGCTTTCTCTATTGCTCCACCATTTTGTTTGTTTGGTTTTAAGACAAGGTCTGCGACTGAACCTGAAACTGTTTCCACAAGGCTGGTTGTCCGAGAACTCCCAGGGTCTGCCTGTTTCTGCCCTCCAACCGGTGTTACAGGAATGTGCAATCATGCCCTGTTTTTAATTGGTTGCTGAGGACTCAAAGTCAGACTGCATTGCACGAAGTCTTACCCACTGGGTTATCTCCCCGGCCCGGCCCTCATGCTGAGGTTTAATATGCAGGTACTAGGGACTGAAGTCCAGTCCTGATGCTCGCACAGCAGACTATTTCCGTACTGACTCATTCCCCAGCACCCCAGCTACTCGTTTCATTTTGAATCTTAAACTAAAAAAATCAATTATTTCCCCCTTACTCACGGTATGTGTGCAAAGCAAGCAGGGTTTTCAATAATTACAAGTATGGCCAGATTCTCCGCACTGGGAATAAACCGTAAGTCCTCTTATTGCTGACACGTTTGATAAAAGAGAAACTGAGGTTCTGGGGAAGAAGTTTTCTCAACTGGGATTATTTTGAGCATGGAAATATAACATTTCTAAAAAGGACCATCAATTCACAGAAATAGTTTTCCGGGTGTTTTACACTCACTTCAACCATCTTTGTGGAGACACAAATAAGATGGCTTTCGTATATAGTAACTGTGATCCCTTTCTAAAAACAAACACACACTTCAGGTTTAAAAATTCCCTCCGTGAGGTGTGCAGGAAGAGCCTTCTCTGGACTACTAATGCACTCTGAATTACTTCGGAGGAGCTCCAGGAATCCCTAACCCCCAGCGTAAAAATAGTTTTTCTACTTCCTTCCCAAAACACTTCTCAGAAGAGGGTCCTTTACTAATGCAAAACCCTCTCCTGCATATCTCTGGCTCTGGGAGGATGTCACAGTTTTGTTTGTTTTAGGGTGGTTGCTCCTTTGGGCTGTAGCTGGTTTTATGGGTGCAGCCTGGCAGGGAGGAGAGGCTGGGATCATCATGAAATAAGCCTCTGGGACTGAGGAGGGGCAAGATGGTGAGGAAGGGCCAGAGCCTACCTAGACTGGGTGAGCTAGCAGTGGGTGATGGGGAGACTGACCAGGGAATCAGCATGAACTTGAGGACCATGCTGATTCCCTGGCCATTTCTACCCTTCTCAATATCTTTTTTTTTTTTTTTTACCTGATAGTTAACAATCTAGCATGGTGTTCTTGAGTAAATGGCACCCTCTTGAATTTGACTGACAAAGATGGTGAATCAGAAGAGAAATCAGTATATCTTAGAGCTATAGGCTGTCTAGAAGAGACTCCAGAAAGCTAAGTGCCATAGACAAGAACAAAGAGAAGAGCTAATGCCATGTAAGAGGAAGAGAGAAATGGGTGTGGATAGAGTGGAGAAAAAAATGAGTCTTCATCCTGCTAAATTGACCTGTATCTTAAAGACCAGGGCACACGTGAAAAGAAGGGTAAAGAGGATCTTTATTTAGCACCTAGTTCATTCTTAGTTACGGCGTTAGAGGTTTAAAATAAGCGCACTGTAGCACGCTCCAGATCTGTATCATTTAGTCAGCAGGGAGAGGAAGAGGCCTCTCTTCCTAGAGAGTCTAGTACTGGGGAGTTAAAAAACATGTTGGATGGGCGTGGTCGCACACACCTTTAATCCCAGCACTCAGGAGGCAGAGGCAGGAGGATCTCTGTGAGTTCGAGGACAGTCTGTTCTACAAAGGAGGTCCAGGACATCCAGAGCTACACAGAGAAACTCTGTCTCGAAAAACAAAAACAACAACATAAAAAGACATGTTGGATTCTCAGACAGTTCCATACAATTGAAAGGGAGGAGGTGCTTTCATTCTCATTGTTTGGAAGACGACATAGACCAGCATTGCTCTACTACCAAAATCTGATGAAGACGCATGATAAAACAACATGTTAATATTCATGATGAATATAGTTGCAAAAATCCTCAACAAAACACTTACAAATTGAATTCAATAGTACATTAAAAATTCTCATACATCATGAGCACGCTATCTATTCACTCCAGAGATGGATAGTTCAACATGCAAAAGTCAATAAATGTACGATAAAATCACGTGATCATCTCAATAGATAAAGAAATAGTATTTATCAAAATCCAACATGTATTCATGATAAAGGCCCCAACAGGATTAGGTATAAAAAGATCATACACCAGTATAACAAAGGTTATAAATGAAAAGCTTCAGACCTTCATCTCTTCCTCCATTCTTCCAAGTCAAATCCTCCAGTCTCATCCCCAGCTCTGTAGTAGACCTTCCGCTGTGACCTCACCTCACTCTCTACCTCTATTCCCAGAGGACTAAGTTGATCTTGGGGGGACCCCCTGCATTCCTTGATCCTATGAACCCCATCACAGCCCTCACCTCCAGGCCATCCCCATTCCTTAGTGTCAGCTCTTAATACCCAGAAACACATTTTACCTAGAACCCCCAGTGGTCACACCCATCAGGAACCCCAAATAATAACCACAGATGGAGAAAATAAGACATTCCATGAGCTCCAATTGGACTAAGAGCAGCTCCCTGAGACACAGAATCTGCCAGCTCCAATTGGACCAAGAGGTAAGTGTCTCCTCTCCCAGACCTGTTTCTAGGACCCAGGCCCTGGGGGCAAAGCCCATGCTCCCCCTTCCCCCACCTATCACTGCCCCAGGTGCAGGCCAGCAGGGAATGGGGGATGGGAGCATGGTGGAATGAGATGGTTGAACTGGAACAGGGGTGGAGTGGGAGAGCAATGAGGGAGATACCTTGATAGAGTGAGACATCATGGGGACAGGGAGAGACCTTGTGTGAGAGAAGTTCCCAGGGATCCCCAGGGATGACCCTGACTTAGACTACTAGCAATAGTGGAGAGGGTGCCTGAGATGGCTTACTCAGGTGATCAGATTAGTGAATGCCCTGTCATCATAGAGACTTCATCCAGTAACTGATGGAAGCAGATACAGAGATCCACAGCTACACACCAGGCCAAGCTCCAGGAGTCCAGTCGAAGAGAGAGAAGAGGGATTCTACGGGCAAAGGGCATCAAGACCATGATAGGGAAACTTATAGATACAACCAAACCAAGCTAGTGGGAACTCATGAACTTTGGACCAACAGCTGTGAAGCCTGGATGGGACTGGACTGGGCCCTCTGCTTGGGTGAGACAGCTGTGTAGCTTGGTCTGTTTGAGGGACCGCTGACAGTGGGAATAGGATGTACCCCTGGTCCATGAACTGGCTTTTTAGAGCCCATTGCCTATGGTGGGACACCTTGTACAGCCTTGATGCAGGGTAGGACGACTTGGTCCTGCCTCAGCTGAATGTGCTGGGCTTTGCTGACTCCCCATGGGAGGCCTTACCTTTTTGGAGGGGGGTGGGATGGAGGGTAGGGTGGGAGAGAAGGCTTGGGGCTAGTGGGAGGAGGGATGGGGGGGTCTGTGGTTGGTATGTGGAATGAATAAAAAATTATTAATAAAAAAGACATTTCATGACAAAATCAAATGTAAGCAATATCTTTCTCCAAATCCAGACCTACAGAAGGTCTAGAAGGAAAGCTACAACCTATGGAGGTTAACTATAACCCCAAAAGGACAGGAAATAAATAATCAAAAGAGAGGAAACATACACACAGGCATACACACACACACACACACACACACACACACACACACACACACACACCACTGCCACAATAGCAACTAAATGATGGGAATCAACAAACACTGCTCATTTATAAACTCTCACCAATGGTCTAAATTTCCCAATAAAAATACACAGACTAACAGAGTGGATGCACAAACAGGATCCATGCTGCTGCATCCAAGAAACACACCTTCACATCAAGGATAGATAACACCTCAGGCTAAAAGGATGGAAGAAAGATAACCCAGGGAAATGGACCAAAGAACAAAGCTGGTGTAGCCATTTTAATAACTGACAAAATAGACTTCCAATCAAAACTATTCAGAAGAGACAGGAAAGGACAGTACATATGCATAAAAAAAATCCAGGAAGAAGACATTACAATTCTTAACATCGCTACACCAAATACAAGGGCAACCAAATCTGTGGGGAAAAAAAAAAAACAAGCAAAAACAAAACAAAACACTACTATACTTGATCTTAGCCAAAAGGCCAAGAAGCAAGACCATAATTGGAAAAAGCACAGGGACAAATAGCCAAACTAGTGGAAACCCATGAACTGTCAACCAATAGCTGAGGAGTCCCCATGGAACTGGATCAGGCCCTCTGGATAAGTGGGACAGTTGATGAGCTTGAACTTTTTAAGACGCCCCCAGTCAGTGGGACCGGGACCTGTCCTTGGTGCATGAGCCGGCTTTTTGGAACCTAGGGCCTGTGCTGAGATACTTTGCTCAGCCTTGGTGCAGGGAGGAGGGGACTGGACTTGCCTCAACTGAATCTACAAGGCTGGGCTGAATCCCCAGGGGAGACCTTGCCTTGGAGGAGGTGGGAATGGGAGGTGGATTGGGGGATAGGCTGGGGGTGGGAGGAGGGAGGATAGGGGAATCTGTGGCTGATATGTAAAATTAAACTAATTATAAAATAAAAATATTTATTAAAAACAATTATGAAGCAAGAATTGTAGTTATAATATCTAGTCTATTTGCATTTTGTAAAATTAAAGAAAATATTTTATCTATCCTAAAAAAAGAAAAAAACACTATTACAGCTTAATCACATATTGACCGTTACACACCGAGGTGGGAGACCTCAATATACAACTCTTGCCAATAGACAGGTTATTCAGACACAAACTAGAAAGAAAAATGCTGGCGGTAACTGAAGTTATAAACTAAATGGACTTAACAGGTATGTACAGAACATTTCACTCAAACACAAAATAAAATAACTTCAAGGAACCTCAAGGAATTTTCTCCAAAATTGACCACATACTCAGATACAAAGCAAGTCTCAACAGATAACAAGAAAACTGAAATAACTCCCTGAATCCTATCAGACCAGGATGAAAGCTGCATATAAATAACAACAGAAAACTTACACACTCATGGAAACTGAACAACTCACTATTGAGTGAAAAGTCATCAAGAAAGAAATTGAGAGAGAGAGACTGCAGCCACCGCCAGGACAAGCAGCATGTAGAGACTCTGGTAGATTATAAATGTGATCTCGACATTCAGGCCCAGCGGCGGCCCACAGAGGTAGACAGGCCCGGCGGCAGAGACAAGCAGACGCAGGTAGGCCTGCGGCGGGGGCCCGTGGAGGTAGACGGGCCCAGCGGTGGCAGCCGACAGGGATACTCAGACCCGGCGGCAGCCGGCAGAGACATTCAGGCCCAGCGGCAGCCCACAGAGGTAGACGGGCCCAGCGGCGACCTGCTGAGGTAAACGGACCCGGCGGCAGCGGCCGACAGGGACATTCAGGCCCGGCGGCAGCCGGCAGAGACATTCAGGCCCAGCGGCGGCCCACAGGGGTAGACAGGCCCAGCGGCAGAGACAAGCAGACACAGGTAGGCCTGTGGCGGCGGCCTGTGGAGGTAGACGGGCCCAGCAGCGGCCCGCTGAGGTAAACGGGCCCGGCGGCAGCGGCCGACAGGGACATTCAGTCCCGGCGGCAACAGCCGACAGGGACATTCAGTCCCGGCTGCAGCCTGCAGTGACATTCAGGCCCGGTGGCGGCCTCCAGAGGCAGACAGGCCCAGCGGCAGCTGACAGGGACATACAGGCCCGGTGGCGGACTGCAGAGGTAAACAGGCCCAGGGACGGAGACAAGCAGACGCAGCTTGGAACAGGGACGCCCCTAACCCCAACATCTGGGGAAGAAGCTATCTCGGTGGGTCAGAACCAGAACGAATCTGAACACTCCGTCTGAGAACAACCCAGGGCCCAGCTGCTGATCCTGTGAAACCCAACAATTTGGAGGTGTTGGTGAGACTACCCTGCTCAGCTGAAACCCATCTGGGAGAGGATTCAGATGCCTACAGTTTAAAGTCTGAGGAATCAAGATCAGCTGAGGAGTTGACAAATGAACAAAACGTGACCTGGGAACACAGAAGAAGGCGCTACCCAGACACCAAACCAGATCACCAGAATCATAAGTATATAATTCACCGATCGAAATCAGCTGCCCCTGAAGAAATAGCCCAATAGCACCAATTTAACCAAGAACCACTACTAAACCAAGACTAAAAATTAGAACAAGAGAGGCACTCTCAGACACAGACACCACCTGCACCTCACAGAGGAAGAGATGAGTAGACGCCAGTGCAAAAATACAGGCAACAACATAAAGACCTATATGGCAACATCAGAACCTAGTGATTCTACACCTGCAAGACCTAAACATACCATGACAGAAGAAACAGAAGAAATCAACCCTAAAAATGACATTAAGAAGATGATAGAGGCCCTTAAAGAAGAAATAAAACATTCCTCAATGAGGAAATAAAAACTTTCCTTAAAGAGGAATTGAAAAACTACCTTAAAGAGGAAATAAAAACTTTCCTTAAAGAGGAAATAAAAAAACTCCCTTAAAGAGGAAATAAAAACTTCCCTTAAAGAGGAAATGAAAAACTCCATTAAAGAGGAAATAAAAAACTCCCTTAAAGAAATGGAAGAAAAAACGAACAAAAAATGGGAAGAAATCAAATCAAGCCAAGAAAAAGCAATTAAACAGATGAAAGAAACATTCCAAGATCTGAAAAATGAATTTGAGACAATAAAGAAAACACATGCTGAGGGAATGCTGGAAATAGAAACCCTGACAAAACGAACAGGAACTACAGAAACAAGCATAACCAACCGATTGCAAGAAATGGAACAGAGAATCTCTGACGCTGAAGACATGATAGAGAAAATAGATTCGTCAGTCAAAGAAAACAATAAAGACAAAAAAGTCCTAACACAAAACGTCCAGGAAATTTGGGACACCATGAAAAGACCAAACCTAAGAATAATAGGGATAGAAGAAGGAGAAGAATACCAACTCAAAGGCACAGAAAATATATTCAACAAAATCATAGAAGAAAACTTTCCTAACCTAAAGAAAGAAATACCTATGAAGATACAAGAAGCTTACAGAACACCGAATAGGCTGGATCCAAAAAAAAAGTCCCCTCGCCACATAATAATCAAAACACTAAACACACAGAATAAAGAAAAAATATTAAGAGCTGCAAAGGAAAAGGACCAAGTAACATATAAAGGCAAACCCATCAGAATAACACCAGACTACTCAATAGAGACTATGAAAGCTAGAAGATCATGGACAAACCTCATGCAGACACTAAGAGACCACGGATGCCAACCCAGACTATTATACCCAGCAAAACTCTCAATCACCATAGGCGGAGTAAACAAAATATTCCAGGATAAAACCAGATTTAATCAATACCTGTCCACAAACCCAGCCCTACAGAAAGCACTAGAAGGGAAAATTCAACCCAAAGAAGCTAAACACATCCATGAAAAATCAAGCAATAGATAATCCTACACCAACATACACCACAGAAGGACAACACAACACAACCAAAAAAATAACAGGAATTAACAATCACTGGTCATTAATATCCATCAATATCAATGGTCTCAACTCACCTATAAAAAGACACAGGCTAACAGAATGGATAAGAAAACAGGACCCATCCATATGCTGCATACAAGAAACACACCTTAACTCCAAAGACAGACACTACCTCCGAGTAAAGGGCTGGGAAAAGGTTTTCCAAGCAAATGGACCTAAGAAACAAGCTGGTGTAGCTATCCTAATATCTAATAAAATAGACTTCAAACTAAAATCAATCAAAAGAGACCAGGATGGACATTACATATTCATCACGGGAAAAATCCACCAAGATGAAGTCTCGATTCTAAACATTTATGCTCCAAATACAAAAGCACCCACATTCATAAAAGAAACACTACTAAAGTTTAAAACGCACATCAAACCCCACACATTAGTAGTGGGAGATTTTAACACACCACTCTCACCAAAAGATAGATCTACCAGACTGAAACTTAACAAAGAAATAAAGGACCTAACAGATGTTATGACTCAAATGGACCTAATAGATATCTACAGAATATTCCATCCTAACACAAAAGAATATACCTTCTTCTCAGCACCCCATGGAACCTTCTCAAAAATTGACCACATGCTTGGACACAAAACAAATCTCAACAGATACAAAAAAATTGGAATAACCTCCTGTATCTTATCAGACCACCATGCCTTAAAATTAGAACTCAATAACAACAAAAATTATAGAAAACCCACAAACTCATGGAAACTGAATAATGCCCACCTGAAACATCAATGGGTCAAGGAAGAAATAAAGACAGAAATTAAAGAGTTCCTAGAATTCAATGAAAATGAAAGTACAACATACCCAAACTTATGGGACACTATGAAAGCAGTGCTAAGAGGAAAATTCATAGCTCTAAATGCACACATAAAGAAGATGGAGCAATCCCATACCAAGGAATTAACAGCACAACTGAAAGCTCTAGAACAAAAAGAAACAAACTCACCCAGGAGAAATAGACGCCAGGAAATAATCAAATTGAGGGCTGAAATCAATGAAATAGAAAACAAGAGAACAATACAAAAAATCAATGAAACAAAGAGTTGGTTCTTTGAAAAAATCAACAAGATAGACAAACCACTAGCCAAATTAACCAAAAGGCAAAGAGAGAGCACCCAAATTCACAAAATCAGAAATGAAAAGGGAGACATAACAACAGACAATGAGGAAATCCAGAGAATCATCAGATCATACTTCAAAAACCTGTACTCCACAAAAATGGAAAACCAGGAAGAAATGGACAATTTTCTGGATAAATACCAAATACCAAAATTAAATCAAGACCAGATAAACCATTTAAATAGACCAATAACCCCTAAAGAAATAGAAACAGTCATCAAAAGTCTCCCAACTAAAAAAAGCCCAGGACCAGATGGTTTCAGTGCAGAATTCTACCAGACTTTCAAAGTAGAACTAATACCAATCCTCTTCAAAGTGTTCCACACAATAGAAACAGAAGGAACACTACCAAACTCTTTTTATGAGGCTACAATTACCCTGATACCCAAACCACACAAAGATGCAACAAAGAAAGAGAACTACAGACCAATCTCCCTCATGAACATTGATGCAAAAATACTCAACAAAATATTGGCAAACCGAATCCAAGAATACATCAAAACAATCATCCATCACGACCAAGTAGGATTCATCCCAGGGATGCAAGGATGGTTCAACATACGGAAATCAGTCAATGTAATACACCATATAAACAAACTGAAAGAAAAAAACCACATGATCATCTCCCTAGATGCTGAAAAAGCCTTTGACAAAATCCAACACCCCTTCATGATAAAGGTCTTAGAAAGAATAGGAATACAAGGAACATTTCTAAACATAATAAAAGCAATTTATAGCAAGCCAACAGCAAACATCAAATTAAATGGAGAGAAACTCAAAGCGATACCACTAAATTCAGGAACAAGACAAGGCTGTCCACTCTCCCCATATTTATTCAATATAGTACTAGAAGTTCTAGCTAGAGCAATAAGACAAGAAAAGGAGATCAAAGGGATACAAATTGGCAAGGAAGAAGTCAAACTTTCACTATTTGCAGATGATATGATAGTATACATAAGTGACCCCAAAAACTCTACCAGGGAACTTCTACAGCTGATAAACTCCTTCAGTAAAGTGGCAGGATACAAGATCAACTCAAAAAAAATCAGTAGCCCTCCTATACACAAATGATAAAAGAGCTGAGAAAGAAGTCAGAGAAACATCACCCTTTACAATAGCCACAAATAATATAAAATACCTTGGGATAACACTAACTAAACAAGTGAAAGACCTTTTTGATAAGAACTTTAAATCTCTAAAGAAAGAAATTGAAGAAGATATTAGAAAATGGAAGGATCTCCCATGCTCATGGGTAGGTAGGATTAACATAGTAAAAATGGCAATCTTACCAAAAGCAATCTACAGATTCAATGCAATCCCCATCAAAATCCCAACACAATTCTTCACAGACTTGGAAAGAAAAATACTCAACTTTATATGGAAAAACAAAAGACCCAGGATAGCTAAAAGAATCCTATATGATAAAGCAACCCTTGGAGGCATCACCATCCCGGACCTCAAACTCTACTATAGAGCCATAGTAATAAAAACAGCTTGGTACTGGTATAAAAACAGACATACGGACCAATGGAATCGAATTGAAGACCCTGACATTAATCCATGCACATATGAACACCTGGTTTTTGACAAAGGAGCCAAAACTATACAATGGAACAAAGAAAGTATCTTCAACAAATGGTGCTGGCATAACTGGATGTCAATATGTAAAAGATTACAAATAGATCCATATCTGTCACCATGCACAAAACTCAAGTCCAAGTGGATCAAAGACCTAAACATAAATCCAGTTACACTAAACTTAATAGAAAAGAAAATAGGAAGCACTCTTGAACGCATTGGCACTGGAGACCATTTCCTAAATAAAACACCGACAGCACAGACCCTGAGCACAACCATTAATAAATGGGACCTCTCAAAACTGAGAAGCTTTTGCAGGGCAAAAGACACAGTCAATAAGACAAAAAGACAGCCAACAGATTGGGAAAAGATCTTCACCAATCCCACATCTGACAGAGGATTGATCTCCACAATATATAAAGAACTCAAGAAACTAGACATCAAAGCACTGAACAGTCCAATTAAAAAATGGGCTAAAGAGCTAAACAGAGAATTCACAAAACAAGAACTACAAATGGCTGAAAGACATTTAAAGAAATGCTCAACATCCTTAATCATCAGAGAAATGCAAATCAAAACAACTCTGAGATACCACCTTACACCTGTTAGAATGGCTAAGATCAAAAACACCAATGACAACCAATGTTGGAGAGGATGTGGAGCAAAGGGAACACTCCTCCACTGTTGGTGGGAATGTAAACTTGTACAACCACTGTGGAAATCAGTATGGCGGTTTCTCAGAAAATTAGGAATCGAACTACCTCAAGACCCAGCCATACCACTCTTGGGCATATACCCAAAGAATGCTGATATATACCATAAAGATACATGCTCATCTATGTTCATAGCAGCACTATTTGTAATAGCCAGAACCTGGAAACAGCCTAGATGCCCATCAACGGAAGAATGGATGAAAAAAATGTGGTACATATACACAATGGAGTACTACTCAGCAGAGAAAAACAATGAAAGCATGAAATTTGCACGCAAATGGATGGAACTAGAAAAAATCATCCTGAGTGAGGTAACCCAAACCCAGAAAGACAGTTATGGTATGTACTCACTCATTGGTGGATTCTAGATATAAAATGAACAATCAGACCACAACCCATAGAACCATAAAGGCTATATATATATATAGCATGGAGGTCCCTAGGACGACTGTGGCTTATAATAAATTTCAGTTTTACTCAATTATTGAAAAAAAATAGCCAAATGAATAGAAACACATGAACTATGAACCAAAGGCTGAGGGGCTCCCAGCTGGATCAGGCCCTCTGAATAGGTGAGACAGTTGATTGGCTTGATCAGTTTGGGAGGCATCTAGGCAGTGGGACCAAGTCCTGTGCTCAATGCATGAATTGGCTGTTTGAAACCAGGAACTTATGCAGGGACACTTGGCTTAGTCTGGGAGGAAGGGACTGGACCTCCCTGGACTGAGTCTACCAAGTTGATCACAGTCCTCGGGGAGGACTTGTCCTGGAGGAGGTGGGAATGGAGGGTGGGCTGGGGGTAAGGGGAGGGCGTGGGAGGGGGGAGAATAGGGGAACCCATGGCTGATATGTAGAATTGAATGGTATTGTAAAATAAAAAATATATATCACAAAAAAAAAACAGAAAAGAAAGAAAAGATAAAAAAATAAAAAAAAATAAATGTGATCTCTTTCTAAAAAAAAAAAAAAAAAAAAAAAAAGAAAGAAATTGAATACTTTCTAGAATTGAATGAAAATGAAAACATAACATTCTCAAACTCATGGGACACAGTGGAGGAAGCTCTAAGAGACAAGGTCATAGTACCAAGTGCCCACATTAAAAAAATAAATGAGGAGATCTTATTTTAGTTATTTAACAGAATACCTGAAAGATCTAGAGCAAAAAGAAGAAATCACACCTCCAAGGAGTAGATGGCAAGAAATAAACTCATGGCTGAGATCAATACAATAGAAACAACAACAAATACAAAGAAATCAATGAAACATAGAGTTGGTTCTCTGAGAAAACAGATTAGATTAAAAATCATTTACTGAAATTAGCTAAAAGGCAAAGAGAGAATATCCAAATTAACAAAATCAGAAATGAAAAGGGGACATAACAATAGACACCAAGGAAATCCACAGAATCAGAAGGACACACTTTAAAAAAACCTGTACTCCATCAAATTGGAAAATCTAAAATAAACGTATATAATTTTATTCATAGATACAACTTACCAAAGTTAAATCAAGGTCACATAAGCAATTTAAACAGATCTATAACCCCAAGTGAAATAACAGTCATTAAATATCTCCCAACCAAACCAAACCAAACCAACCAACCAAACAAACAAACCAAAAAAAAAACAAACTTAGAGCCAGATGGTTTTAGTATAGTATTCTACCAGATTTTCAGAGAAGAGTTAATGTCAATACTCCTGAAATTATTCCCCAAAACAGAGACAGAAGGAACACTGCCTAAAAAAGTTTTGTAGGGCCACAGTTACCCTGATACCCAAACCACATAAAGTCCCAACAAAGAATGAGAATTGCAGACCAATTTCCCTTATGGACCTAGATCCAAAAATACCTAGTAAAATCCTTGCAAACTGAATCTATGAACACATCAAAAAGATCATTCATTGTGATTAAGTAGGCTTCATCCCAGAGATGTAGAGATGGCTTAACATATGTAAATTGATAAATATAGACCACCATATAAACAAACTGAAAAACAAAAAAACACACAACCACTTTATTACATGCAGAAAAGGCCTTTGACAAAATCCAACACCCTTTCATGATAAAAAGTTCTAGAGAGATTAGGAATATAAGAGCCATACCTCAGCATAATAAAGGCAGTTTATAGAAAGCCCACAGCCAACATCAACTTAAATTGAGAAAAACTCAAAGCAATTCCACTAAAATCAGGAACAAGACAAGGTTGCCCACTCTCTTCATACCTACTTGATATAGTAGTTGAACTCTTAGCTAGAACAATAAGAGAACTGAAGGAGATCAAGGGGATACAAATTGGAAAGGAAGAAGTCAAAGTATCTTTATTTTCAGTTGATATGATAGTATATATAAGTGACCCTAAAAGATCCACTAGGAAACTCCTACAGCTGAAAAATATTTTGAGCAAAGTAGGTGGATACAAAAGTAATTCATGAAAATCTGTAGCCCTTCTATATATAAGTGACAATGATAAAGAAATCAGGAAAACAGCACCTTTCACAATAACCTCAAATAATATAAAATATTTTGGGGTAACTCTAACCAAGCAAGTGAAAGACTTGTATGATAAAACTGCAAGACATTGAAGAAAGAAGTTGAAGAATATATTAGAAGATGGAAAGACTTTCCATGCTCGTGAAGCAGTAGGACTAACATAGTAAAAATGGCCATCCTACCAAAAGCAATCTACAGATTCAATACAATCCCCATCAAAATTCCAACACAATTCTTCACAGAGCTTAAAAGGACAGTCTCAGCTTTATATGGAAACACACAAAAAACCCAGAACAGCTAAGACAACAATAATAATAATAAACATATTGTAAGTATCCTTACCCCTGATTTCAAGTTGTACCACAGAGCTATAGTAATAAGAACAGAATAATATTGGCACATTACAGACATGATGATCAGTGACATTGGATTGAAGACACAGACATAAATCTGTTGTGGAATATTAGTTTAAGATGTGTTGCAATTGTTTATAATATGGAATATTTGTTTAATGATGCAAATATGTGTTGTATTCTTTTATGTTGCACTTGTTTAACTGTGTAAAGCTGTATTACTTTGCCTGTCTAAAACACCTGATTGGTCTAATAAAGAGCTGAATGGCCAATGGTTAGGCAGGAGAGAGGGATATGTAGGGTTGCCAGGCAGAGAAAATAAATAGAAAAAGAGAGAAGAGGGAGGAGTGAGAAAAGGAGAAGGAGAGGAGGACACCAGTGGCCAGCCACCCAGCCACCCAGCCAGCCACAGAGTAAGAAGGGAAGAAAGACATATAGAATAAAGAGAGGTAAAAAAGCCCAGAGGCAAGGTGTTGTTAAAGAGAAATGGGATAATTTAAGTTAGAAAAGCTGGCTAGAAACAAGCTGAGCTAAGGGCGGGCATTCAAAAGAATAAGTCTCTGTGTATTGATTTGGGAGCTGGGTGGTGGGCCCCCAAAGAGTTAAAAAACCAACTACATAATTGTACACATGTATGAACACCTGATTTTTAATATAGAAGCCAGAAATATACACTGGAAAAAAGATAGCATCTTCAACAAATGGTGCTGGTCAAACTGGAGTGCTGCATGTAGAAGACTCCAAATACATACTTATCACCCTCCACAAAACTCAAGTCCAAATGGATCTAAGACCTCATCATAAAACCAGGCACACTGAACCTGGTAGAAGAGACGGTGGGGAACAGCCTTCAACTTATTAGCACAGGAAAAAGTCTTTCTGAACACAACATCTTTACCACAAGAACTAAGATCCACAATAAAAGGGACCCCATGAAACTGAGAGCTTCTGCATGGCAAGTGACACCAACATTTGGGCAAAGTGACAGCCTACATGTAGAATTAGAAAAGATTTTTTTTTACCAACTGCACATCTGATAGAGTGATAATATCCAAAATATGTAAGGAACTCTAAAAACTAGAAATCAAGAAAACAATCCAATTAAAAAATGGGGTACACGTCTGAACAGAGAATTCTCAAAAGAGGAAATTAAATGGTCGAGAAACACTTAAAGGAATTTTCAACATCTTTAGTCATCAGGGAAATACAAATCAAAACTACTTTGAGATAGCCTTTTAAACCAGTTAGAATGGCTAAGACCAATAAAATAAATGATAGCTCATGTTGGAGAGCATGTGTAGTAAGGAGAACACTCATTCACTGCTGATGGGAATGCAAACTGGGAAAGTAACTATGGAAATCAGTGTGGCTGCTCCTCAGGAAGATGGGAATTGATCTACTTCCAAAATCCAGCTGTACCACTCTTACACACACCCAAAGGATGCTTCAGTCTACCACAGAGACATTTACTCAACCATGCTCACGGCTGCTGTATCCTCGTCTACCACAGAGACATTTACTCAACCATATTCACAGCTGCTGTATTCACAATAGCCAGACATCGGAAACAATCTAGATGTCCCTCTACAGAAGAATGGATAAAGAAAATGTGGTGCATTTACATGATTGAGTATTACTCAGCCATTAAGAAAATGAAATTTGCTGGTAAATGGAGGGGATTAGAAAAATCATCCCAAGTGAGGTATACCAGACCCAGAAAGACAAATATAGTAGGTATTTGTTTATATGTGAATATTAACTTAAGAGTCAATGATAACAAAGCTATAATTTGTAGACCACAGAGGCTAGGTATGGAGTATGGGACTATGGGACACAGTTCTCATTAGAAAAGGGAAATAGAACAGTTAAGGATGGATTGGGGGCCAGGACAGGTTGATTAAGTGAGGAGGATTTGGGGAGTGGCAGACAAAGGAAGGCATTTGGTGAGAGACAGTTAAAGTTAAGTGACAATTGACTAATAGTATGGAAATCTAGTACAGTCAAAGCTTTCAAAGATATACATATATGAGGGAGATATGAAAGAAATTGCCAAATGGGGGGACAAAGTCCCTACTGGCCATCCTTTGTCCTCAAATGAAGCCTCCAGTCCTGGGACTGGGTTACACCTAATTGAGTTGTTGGCCAAAGTGGTCCCCCGAGAATCCCCAAACAACCCAGGCTGTGCTGGCAGTAATCCCCAGTGACCTTCTGCTCCACTTGTAGATCAGTGCCTTGCTCAGCCATCATCAGAGAATCTTCCTCCTGCAATAGAAGGGAACAAATATGGAGATGCACAGCAAGACATTATGCTGAGAGTGAGAGACTTTGGAACACTCATCCCTAAATAGAAAGTCTCCATCAAATCCCTCCCCTCAGGGCTCAGGGAACCCCTGGGAAAAGGATGCAGAAAAAGTCTAAGAGTGATAATATCCAAAATATGTAAGGGGATGGAAGACACCAGGAAAACAAGGCCCTCTAAATCAACATGAGCAAAGCTCATATGAACACACAGAGACTGAGGCAGTGTGCACAGATCTTCTTTTTTTGCATATATATTATGTATATATATTATGCATATATATTTTTTGCATATATATTATGGTTTCCAGTTTAGTGTTTTTATGGGATTCCAGAGTGTTTGATTGAGTGGGTCTCTGATACTTGTGCCTTCTCTTGGGCTCCTTTCCTTTTCTTTGTCTTTGTTTTTAATCATATTATATTTTACTCTGTATTATTATTATTATTATTATTATTATTATTATTATTATTTTGGTTTTTCAAGGCAGGGTTTCTCTGTGTAGCTTTGTGCCTTTCCTGGAACTCACTCTGTAGCCCAGGCTGGCCTCGAACTCACAAAGATCCACCTTCCTCTGCCTCCCGAGTGCTGGGATTAAAGGTGTGCACCACCTGTTTTATTATTTTCCCTTAGAAGCCTGATAGTTTTCTAATGAGAGTCAGAAAGGGAGTGGATCTGGATGGGAGGGGTTATGGGGAGAAACTGTGAGGAGTAGAGGTGGGGGAACTTTAATCATGATACATTGTGTGAAGAAAAATATCTATTTTCAGTAAGAGGGAAAAAAATTAAAAGCTTATGTACAGAAAATAGTCATCAGAATGAAGAGAAAAAAATCTATTGAATGGGACAAAATCTTCAGTAGAATTACTAGATTCCAGGTGTTTAATATCCTGAATATATAGAGACCTCAATATAATAATGGCTACATTCTATAAACTCATAGTCAACATTCTGTTGAATGGAAGGAACCCAAAAAATGTCAGAAGCAAGACGGGGATGTGTATTCCATTATTGTCATTCCGTGTAATAATAGAGAGTTGAGCCAGAAGAAAGAAACTGAACAACCCAACTATAACATGGGGAAATTATCTGAGTAGACAGTTCTCAAAAGTATAATGTGTAAATAATGGATACAGAGATGAAGGATGCTCAGTATGCACCACTAACATCAGGCAAACGCAAATGACAACTACAATGAAATGTCGTCCTTCCCAAGTGAAAGTGGCTTCTCTCTCTCTGTACATCCTACATGTCCACCAACAGATGAATGGATAAATATGTATGATATATATCCCATATGTATACATACCATCTTTACGCAAACTTCATATATACAATGGAGTATAATGCAGCCCCAAAGAAAAGTAAAATTGTATCAGTTGCAGGCCAGGGACAGAACTGGAGGACATCAAGTGTGAAACAAGCCAAACAGGAGGACAAGTATCAATGTTTTTTTTTCCTCACCTGTGAATACTAAACAAAATAATGCAGTTCATCCAAAAGCAAAGAGGAATGACCAGGACACGGAAGAGAAGAGGAGGACAGTAGAAAGAGGTTGGAAGGATGTTAACAGACACCATCAACTCATGATGTATTGTGTGTTGTGAAAAAAAATCACATTCAACCCCCCTTATCCATACAACTACTATGTGTTAATAAGGGCAATAAAAGGTGTATTGAGATAAAGATTGAATAGTCATATGGTATAAAAAAAATGAACATGTAACACATAAAGTCATTTTGAAAAATATATGTTATACACATGGAAACTCATCTCATAGGAAAATATTAGTGAAGATTCTTTGCATGTGATCTGGGCCAATGGTTTTTGCATTAAAAATACACAATAGTTGGGCCGGGCGGTGGTGGCGCATGCCTTTAATCCCAGCACTTGGGAGGCAGAGGCAGGCGGATCTCTGTGAGTTCAAGGCCAGCCTGGGCTACCAAGTGAGTTCCAGGAAAGGTGCAAAGCTACACAGAGAAACCCTGTCTCGAAAAAACCAAAAAAAAAAAATATACAATAGTTGTTCATATGTCTACCAATCTTGAATTGAAAACTTCCTGAAACAAGAAACTATCACAAGACTCACAGCAGTGATAAAGAATTTTAATATTAAATTGATATGTTAGCAGCTGGGTGTGGTGGTGCATACCTTGAGGTCCAGCACTTGGAAGGCAGAGGCAGGTAGATCTGTGTGAATTTGAGGCCAATCTGGTCTATGTAGTGAGTTTCACATTAGCCAGGTCTACATAGTGAGACCCTATCTAAGATAAAACAAAACATAAACTAATATGATAGTGTGATAAATACTTAGAATTTCAGCATTTCTCTGTGCATTTCTGTGAACTATTGTGAATAGTGATCTTATGTGTTCTGAATTATAAGAACCAGATGTTTAGTATGAGATTTTTTTTTAATTACCTTGGATTTTTATCCCTGCAAACATCTCCACAGGTTTAATTAAAACACCAGCATTTGGTTTACCCTTTAGTTTTGTGAAGACTTCCTTAATTCTTCCAGAAAGGTCTCTCTCCCCTTTGGGGATCCCACTCCAGCTCAACTCTCTTTGAGCAGTGTTCGGTCTTTCATTTCTGCATGTCTTGTCATCAAGTTCTGAAATACAAATTATGTTGTGTATCCATGAAGCTCAGCACATAATATGTAGGGTTTGCTGTAGCTAGAGTTTTCCTGCCTTGCCCACAGTCAGGACAAATCTTTGTCACCCGCCAGTCCCACAGCTGCTCAGACCCAACCAAGTAAACACAGAGACTTATATTGCTTACAAACTGTATGGCCGTGGCAGGCTTCTTACTAACTGTTCTTATAGCTTAAATTAATCCATTTCCATATATCTATACCTTGCCATGTGGCTCATGGCTTACTGGCATCTTCACATGCTGCTTGTCCTGGAGGTGACTGGCAGTGACTCCTTCTGCCTTCCTTTTCTTTCTTTTCTTCTCTCTGTTAGTCCCACCTATGCTTCCTGCCTAGCCACTGGTCAATCAGTGTTTTATTTATTGACCAACCAGAGCAACACATTTGCCATACAGAACATCCCACAGCGGTTTGCATTCACCAAATCTGAACAGAATAAAATATGTTTTTAAATAATTAGTTGTTCATCTTTTCAATTTTCCATTTGGGATGATCTCAGATTTTGTTCTTATTTATCTTTTTCACATTAATTTTTTTAAGTAAAAGTAGTGTGGGTAAAATATAAAGTAGAGAAACATAAAAAACCTAGCTGGCCTCATAGTCACTGCTAATATTTTGGTAGGAGTCATCAGCATTCAATATTGTCTCAGTCCCCACATGACACTTGAGGTCATTGTGGGAAGACTATAAAGTAAACATTAATACTTACCTTTAGGATTTGAGTCTGGGCTTTTGGCTTCTTTATCGCTCACATGAAACATTTCTCAACCGTCTTCACAGGGGAGTTTCTAGACAAAAATGCATGTGTATTGCTGCCAAGTCGAAGACTGGCCCACTGATTAAAGGTCACCCCGTTGTGTGGCTTGCACCTGCTTGAGGCTGCCTTCTATAATGGGATCAGCCAGGGCGCAGCAGATACATCTGCTTTACAAGTTAACTGATAGAATTTGTTAGACGGCCAATGAAGAGCTAAGCGAAGCAAACCGCATTATGGAACTTGCTAATTACGTTTCATTCCAGCTGAAAGCTTGTCATAGATAGTCTGAAAAGAACCTGACTTTTCAACTCTGCTCACATCTACTTCTGCCTTTGCTTCACCCCTTAAAAGCTGATCTTTCCCATCAAAATCCGAAGAGTAAAGACTGTGGGAGGTGGCTGTGGTGTCACTGGTTAACAGTCCCCAAATAACACTTGCTTATCAGAAACGTCTTTTGCTCTCTGCATAAGTTACTTGTTATAACGGACTCCTCCAACTCCCAGAAACATGTCTTTTTTATCACCTACAATGCTCACTTCCTGAGATATTACATCTCCACAATATGTGATTGTTGCACCAAACCAGCTGGTGTCCCTGCCCAACATGGATGAACAAACTACATATGAATACTGAAAACCAACTTCTTTATCAAAACAAATGCAGCTAACATTGCATTGAACACTATCTTTGTGTATAATCAGAAGAGTAGGACCTGTGCAGGTCTCAGCTCCTTTGTTAGGTGATCTCACATTCCACCTAAAACTGCTGCATGCTCTCCACACCATCTCAGTCAATGATAGGAAGCAAAACACAGTCAATATTAGCTACTGCCTTCCAGAAGTGTCACCTGAAAAATCCCCAGACCTATAGAGAGCCTAGTTTACATTGATTATTTGGAATTTTTCTTTGATATCACTAGAATAATCCATTTTTGTGTACTAAGGTTATTTATTCTCAGTATCTCAATTCAGTCAAGTATACATAAGTTTCTTCAGGGTCACCATCCGCTTACAGCAGTGACAAAGGCCATTTAGTTTCCTCATTGATCTCCCTATGGGATAATGTTCAAGGTCCCTGAGCTTCACTGGGGATCCTCTAGAACCTTCAAGGATACCATTGGGTCAAAAGCATTTTTATAAAATACTAAGGTATTATCTGCAGTTCTCTTGGTTAGCATGTGAACCAATGGATGGGAAGCCATGGTGAAAAAGCAGTGTGACTTACTTCAGATTGAGCCAGTGGCATCAGACTTGGCCAGTAGACATATTTTTTTTTAAACCATTATGCACCCATAAGGGAAAAATGCCAGTGTCACTTCCGAATGTCCCGGATAAAGGAGCAATAATTATTAACCTGGATCAATCTCAATTCCTGAGTGTGACAAAATGGGAGGTATAGGTATACACTACGTTGCTGTACTCTGAAGCACAGTATGGCTCTGTACAGGTACTTGAGAGCAGAGCTAGCTAGGGTTTTTTTTTCCTTCCTTTTCATTGAAAGTCATTTTTACTTGAAAGAATGACTGACAAACTATGGTTATTCATACTTAGGTGTGTGGCAGACATTTGTCAAAAATGAACAAAGTGAACTTGTCACTTCAAGGAAAACAACTGACAGTATTTGTTGCCAACAATAAAATTTAAGCTATCAAGCAAAAATTAGAATTTTGGAAAATTCCTATCTGCCACTGCGAGCTTGACAGCTCCCCAATATTGAAAGGCTTTTCTGATAAGAGTGGTGTGATATTAATGACTGTGATGCTGTGTGGGGAAATGTGTCAACTTCAGGAAATTCTGTGTGATCCAGGAGGGCGATGTTTCCCAAATGACCAATGCATGGTGTTAGAAAAGCAAAGATGAATAAAGGTTCATTCAACATGCAAAATGGTGCCTGTAATATGTTGATACAAAGAACAGGGCTAGTTCACGGACACACTTGCAGATTTCTTACTGTACGGATTCTTTGTAAAACTGACACTTGCTGAGTTTTGGTGTGATATCAAAGAATAACCACAAATATTCAAAAGGCAAGAAAAACCATATTTCTTTTTTGAACTAAGTATCTGTATGAGGCTAGATTTTCTTCATATATAAAATAACAATCGATAACAAGATACTGAAGGGTATGTGAGAATTCATTGTGCTAAGACAGACATTGAAGAGACTTGCAAAAATAAAATGCCACTTTTACTAAATTCTGGTGGTTTTGAAAATGATTATTTTGCATTCAAATGCATTTTACTAAAATAGTGGAGGTTTATTGCTGTCACTTAAGAAAATGAATAGACAATTATCTTTAAAACTTCTTAAGTTTCTAATATCCTAAGTACCAGTAGATATAATCCATACAAATAAAAAGTTCTTTGAGGTTATCAATAATTTAAAAGAATCCCAATGGATCCTAAAATCAAAACGTTTAAGGACTTCTATACTGTGTCATGATTTGCATAGGAAATTTTCATGGCTATTGTTGAAACTGTATTCTTACATCTTTGCCATCTGTATACATTACCTTGTGGGACCTTCCTTTAAGTGTGGTCAATATACTAGGTGTTTGGGGAAAAATTATATACGGCAATAGATTTATTTGGATATGTTTCCAGCTATCTATTATTGATTTCTATTGTGTTATGAGAATGCACTTTGTATGATTTCAAGTTCTCTCTGGCTCCAAACCTTTTCCTGTTGTGAAGTTCTTCACAATCTTGAGAAGAATAGGCATTCTGCTCCTGCTGACAGTGCCGTCTAGAGGAACCAATGAGAGCAGTGGACAGCTATGAAGTTCAGGGTGTGTCATGCTGGCGTTTTCTTCTGCTTTGTCTGGAAGTTATTCACAGGAGTCTCAGCTATAATAGCAAAATGGCCTGCTTCTATTACTTTTGTGACACGTATTTTGAATTCTTTGTTAAATATAATCTACATTAAGGATTATGTCTTCTTGGGGAAAGAGCCTTTGCATGATGTAACGTTCCTCTTTATTTCTGCTGACCTTCCTGATTTTGAAGTTGTCTTAATCTGAAATCCACAAAGCTGCTCCTGCCTCCTGTTGACAATCTGTATACATATGGAATGCTATTCTCTACATTTTTCCTGTTTACATCTGTGTAAATCTTTATATTTAAAACTAATTTCTCGTAGACATACAATGTAGCTAGATCTTGCTCTTAAACCATTTCAATAATCTCTGTCTTCAATAATATATTTAAACCAATCATGTATAAGAAGACTTTTAACATAGATGAATTGAAATCTACTATAATTGTAACTTTTTTAATTGCTTTTACTTTTGTTTATGTCCCCTATTTTCTGACTCCTCTGGTTTTAATTTTTATGATTAATTACATTTTGCTTAATATGTAATTTTTATTTATTCTAAAAATGTAATGGCTGCACTAAATTTATAATGGAATTTTAAAATTATTTTAGTTAAGTGTATGTATAGTGTGTGTGTGTGTGTGTGTGTGTGTGTGTTTACACATAAGTGTAGGTGGTCAAAGAGGCTGGGGGTAGCAGATCCCTTGGAGCAGAAGTTACAGATGGTTGTGATGCCGGGAGGTGAAATTGAGTCCTCTGGAAGAGCAACACACAGTCTTCACTGTTGAGTCCTCTCCCTAGTGTACCTAGAGTCTTCCTGCCTTGCCCACAGTCAGGACAAATCTGTCACCCGCCAGTCCCACTGCCGCTCAGACCCAACCAAGTAAACACAGAGACTTATATTGCTTACAAACTGTATGGCCGTGGCAGGCTTCTTGCTAACTGTTCTTATATCTTAAATTAACCCATTTCTATAAATCTATACCTTGCCATGTGGCTGGTGGCTTACCGGCGTCTTTACATGCTGCTTATCCTGGCGGTGGCTGCAGTGTCTCTCCCTCCTTCTTCCTGTTTCCCCAATTCTCCTCTCTCCTTGTCCCGCCTATACTTCCTGTCTGGTCACTGGCCATCAGTGTTTTATTTATATAGAGTGATATCCACAGCACCCCAGTCCCATATAAAATTCACTTTTAAGTAGTATAAGCTATTTTCAAAGAACACCACAGTGAAGGGTCAGATCAGGTGCCTGTGAGAGATTAGTCCCAATTTTTCTCCATCTCTTGTGATATTGATGTCCTTTATTTCTTAAAACAATGCATTTTTAACATAGCTGATAAATGTCCCCCATAGGCTCAAGTACTTGAACACTTGGTCCCCAGGTGGTGTGTGGGCACTGTTTAGGGAGGTGGGGCAGCCTTGCTGGAAGAAGCACACACCTAGAGTGGGCTTTCAGAGCTCATAGCCTAGCCTTACCTAGTTCCCATCTTGCTTTGGATCTGTATTTGAAGATATTCTCTCTCAGCTTCCTGCTCAGGCGGCCTGCTACCATCCTGCCCTCAGCATTAGGAATGTTCTCTCTGAAACTATAAACCCAAATCAACTCTTTCTTCTTTAAGTTACCTTGGTCATGCATGCTATTTGTCATAGCAACCGAAAAGTAACTAACACACTGACTTAAACAGTTTTATTTAAAGCAATCACAAGCAAACCAGTTAACTTTCATTTCTTGCTCCATTGGTACCCTTCCTTTCTTTATGTATATCTGACTTTCCACACTGTATAGACTGCCTTACTCTGCAAGCGCCTCTAAAATGCTTCTTGCAGGTTATCCACTGTGGCTGACTCCCTCACTTCTGGTTTACCAGAGAAAGTGCTTCACCTGTATTTTTGGAAGATAGTATTTCTGGATGTAGAAACCCCATCGATGTCGATTGCTGTTTCTTCTTTTTCTTTTAATAGCTCAAATATTCAGCTCTATTACCCTGGTTAGGAGTGTGGCTATGTTTGATGTTTTCTGCACCTATGAATATGAAGCCTCATCTTCTATCTCCACATCTGAGGGTCTCCGTCAGCACTGCTTGCTCCTCAGAAGTAGAGACCCACAGAAGTTTCCTAGTGAGAACTTACTCAGGGTCCAAGAATTGCTTTACCCAGCAGGGCTACATAAGGGGATGATTTGACCATGGGCATAGTTACCGGGTGTTTGGAAGGGTCTACATTTGGCTGTGTGGTGTGCTTTGATCTAGCAAGGGGGAGGTCTTTTACCCTTCCCCTTGACATTGTTATAAAAAGCCCTTTTGAAGAGGCAGAAGGGACTGTTGGGTTTTGATACAGGTCCTCCCTAAGCTATCCTGTGTTTCTGTCTTTCTCCTCCCCGATATCTTTCTATCTAAAAGTTTCTTATCCCCCTCTCCTCCTCATAGGAACCCTTTAAAAAGGTGGGAGCTGGCCTCCCACAGATGGCGCCAGAGCTAGGAACTTGGGTGCAGAGGAAGTATGTGGGGGAGGAAGCACCGCGGAAGCAGTTGGACATGTCCAGTTTTATATTAAAGTTAGGCAGTGGTATTTTATTCTTCAGGACCAATAACTGTATATAGAAAAGTTATACTGCAACAAGTATCTCTCTCTGTCTAGTCTCTCTCTCTCTCTCTCTCTCTCTCAATTTCTATCTATAAAATTAAGGAAAAAAATAGGGTTAAGTATATGGATATTGTGTAGGTTTAATAGTAAGGAATTTAGGGTAAGAGTAGAATTTCTCTAGTGTTGGACCTGAAAACGGCATCCAGGAACAAGCAGCCACTGCAGGCTTAGCAGTCTGAGAAAGAAAAGCTGATATGGGGCAGGGAAATAATAAGCAGATGTTTGTGTATTCACTTGTAGAAAGTTTGAAACCTAGGGGGTTAAGATAGAACACTAACAAGTTCAGAGGTTCTTGGAGTTCATAGAGTAGCTGTGTCCTTGGTTTTCTGACTATGGGACTCTGTCTCTTTTCTTTTCCTTCCTTCCTTCCTTCCTTCCTTCCTTCCTTCCTTCCTTCCTTCCTTCCTTCCTTCCTTCCTCTCTCTCTCTTTCTTTTTCTTTCTTTCTTTCTTCCTTTCTTCCTTTCTTTCTTTTCTTTCTTTCTTTCTTTCTTTCTTTCTTTCTTTCTTTTCAACACAGGGTTTCTCTGTGTAGTTTTGGTGCCTGTCCTGGATCTCGTTTTGTAGACCAGGCTGGCCTCAAACTCACAGAGATCTGCCTGGCTCTGCCTCCTGAGTGCTGGGATTAAAGGCATGTGCCACCACTGCCTGGCAACTATGGAACTCTGAATGGAGACTTCTGGGGGAGAATGAGAGCTGAAATGCAACAATATTGTGAGGAACATGGGCCAGAAAAGATTCCCATGGAAGCTTTTGGCCTGGGGCATTAATTTGGGACATCTAAGTCCTGAGTGGCAGGGAGAGTTTTCCCTGAGGTAGATACGGACAGAACAAAACCCTCCACTCTGCCAGAGCTGCCACCAGATGAGAATGCTTTTACAAGTGTCAGTTCCCTCTTGGCCAGGAAGCCAAGTTTAAAGAACAGAAGTCTTGGGATGAGACAAGGGAGAAACGGAAGGGCTTGAAAAACTTAGTAATTTTTCTTTGTCAAAAACTGGAGGCTCTTCAGGTCTCTCCTTCTCAGAAGGGTACTCCTCTTCCTTCTGTAGGGGTGGAATTAGACTTACCTGGGGAGTTGTCTATCAGAATGGCAAAGTTGCCCATAATTGCTCTGCTGCAAAAAACCTCCCAGAACATGGCAAACCCTCACTGCTAGCCCTGCATCTCCCTTTCAAGCTAGTATTAGAGAAGCAGCTAGAAGAGGGAAGGAGGTGCAAGGATGTCAAATGTTCTCCATAACTGAACAGCCAGATACCCAGTGTAATATAGTGGGAGTGAATGTAAATGGAGCTGGAGGTGCAGCAGCTGTGAGTGACCATGGCTGGGTTTCCTGCCAGACCCGGAAGGACTGTTTGAGAAGCACAGCTCTTAGCAGCTAGGTTTCCTCCTAGATCTGGAAGGGCTGCTTGGGAACCATAACTTGTAGCTGCAGGGCAGCATTCAGCTGTGTAGCACAAGGTGTGAGAAAGCCTTCAGGGCCTCAGGATGCTGTGGACTCTAGGCAGGCAGGTCTGGAGATGGGAGGAGCAGACAACTTTCCAAAGAGCTCTGTAGCAGCTCAGTTACCTTGGCAACTACCTTCATCCCAAGGCAAGCTTCCTTGGGAAAGACTGCCATAAAATGCTGTTGTAACTGAGAATGAAAGTTTCAGAGATGATTGTTTGAACTTAGTTGAATTGTTGCACCCAGGGGAGGTGCAATGAATTTAGGCAAAGGGACCACTCCCCAGCCAGGAACTGGCCGCCACTGGGTGCACTTCCACCATGGCAGTGTGCCACAACCAGCTCTAGGATGGCTGGGAGGGCCTGGCGGGGAAGGTGCCTGGTGGCGGGGGGTGGGGTGTGGGGTGGGGGTGGACAGAACCACCTTGAGTGTTACAGGCCCCTGGCAGCAGCACTTGCTGAATCCTGGGGCCAAGGAAGCCAGATACAAAGACATCAGAGCTGCTGACGAATTAGGTTCCGATTTCAAACTTTCAGGGGAACTCTAAGACTGTTACTCAAACTGACTTTTTTGAACTTTGAACTTCAGAAATGGAACAGCTTTGAGTTCACCTACAGTTTTAGCTGTGGTGACTCATGATTCATGTACCCTCTGTTTTGTTGGAAGAAAATGTGAATAATTCTGTTCAGATCTCTTTTGAATGTTTGCTAAAGTTTGTAAAGTGAAAATAGTCCTATAGAAAATGTAAGTTTATAAGAGTTGTAAATATATATGGCAATATTCATACTAGAATTATGTTAATCTGTTGATATTGATGAACCATGGTTTGGTGAAGCTAAGGGAGTGTTTAAGTTTGATGCTGTTGCATCAGGAGTTTACTGATTTACTTGATGTGTTTGCATCAAGAGTTTATTGATTTAAAAAAGGGCTTGACATAGCTAAGGCTATTATAGACATCTTAGACCTATCCAAAAAGGACATTCCATCTTGGTCATCTTCTACTCTTTTACTGGGCTGTGTGGCAGCCATAAGGATTGCTGTGGTTGTTCCAGATACTTGCAAGCTCTTAGTAGGGACCTGAGTTAAGGTCAATACTTCCCCCTGTCAGAGGTTGATAGTCAGTGACAGGTAAAGTTCTTCTTGCTAGCTGCCAATGTAAGAGAGAATATGCTTGATGGAAAGTGTATCTCCATGATGGTTAAGGCTGATTAGGGAAGAAGGATGACACAGTCTATCTGAGGGGTCTGAGGGGCCCTTTAATATATTAAGAAGTAGGAGCTATAGAGACCCACAGAGGTTTCCTAGTGAGAACTTATTCAGGTCCGAGAATCTGAGCATGCTTTACCCAGCAGGACTGCATAAAGGGATGATTTGACCACAGCTGGCCTCCCACACTCAGAGACCACCCGGGTCTTGCAGTTCCTGCAGCTCCCATGTACTTTCTTCCGGGGGTCTTGTTGACTGGCAGTGACACGTAGAGGGGAGAACATTCTGGCATGTCATAATTTATTCCCATCTGTAGGCATGACCCTTTGAGTTGTGAACTTCACAAGAGTCAGGCCTCACTTCTCACTTTGGTGAGGTGCTAAGTTTGGAGGAACCTGGTGGAGAAGATGGCTGTCATTTAGCTGGGATACTAACAGGTAAACACACAGTTATATATATGTGAAATTATACACAAAAAATTAAACATAAGAAGGAATCAAATTTTAAAAGAGAAAAGTATTTAATTTTTTAAAGTATGTAGAATGGCATTCTCACAATAAAATTAATAGAATAAGTAGGGAAGCAATATAGAAAATGATTAATATACCTTTGTAAAAATAAAATATTCTCGCTTCTTTTTCTTCGGGAAAACACCAAATGGCGGAAGACGCCGGTGCAGCGGGAGGGCCCGGAGGACCGGGGGCCCAGGACTAGGAGGCCACGGCGGCTTCCGCGGAGGATTCGGCAGCGGTCTTAGGGGCCGTGGTCGTGGTCGGGGCCGTGGCCGTGGTCGAGGCCGTGGGGCTCGTGGAGGTAAAGCTGAAGACAAGGAGTGGATCCCCGTCACCAAGCTGGGCCGCCTGGTTAAGGACATGAAGATCAAGTACCTGGAGGAGATCTACCTGTTCTCCCTTCCCATTAAGGAATCCGAGATCATTGACTTTTTCCTGGGCGCATCCCTAAAGGATGAGGTTCTAAAGATCATGCCAGTGCAGAAGCAGACTCGGGCTGGCCAGCAGACCAGGTTCAAGGCTTTTGTCACTATTGGGGACTACAATGGTCATGTTGGTCTTGGTGTGAAGTGCTCCAAGGAAGTAGCCACTGCCATCCGAGGGGCCATCATCTTGGCCAAGCTGTCCATTGTCCCTGTGCGGAGAGGCTACTGGGGGAACAAGATTGGCAAGCCCCACACTGTCCCGTGCAAAGTGACAGGCCGCTGTGGCTCTGTGTTGGTGCGTCTCATCCCTGCCCCCAGGGGCACTGGCATCGTCTCTGCTCCTGTGCCTAAGAAGTTACTGATGATGGCCGGTATTGATGACTGCTACACGTCAGCCAGGGGATGCACTGCCACCCTGGGCAACTTTGCCAAGGCCACCTTTGATGCCGTCTCCAAGACCTACAGCTACCTGACCCCCGACCTCTGGAAAGAGACTGTGTTCACCAAATCTCCTTATCAGGAATTCACTGACCATCTTGTGAAAACCCACACCAGAGTGTCTGTTCAGAGAACCCAGGCTCCAGCTGTGGCCACCACATAAGGGTTTTTATACAAGAAAAATAAAGTGAATTAAATCTGTTAAAAAAAAATAACATAAAATATTCTCAAACACAAAAAAAGATCATAAATGAGAGTAAAGATAAAGTTCATAATTACTCAAATATTTATATCCAAAAATGGCAATGATAGATAGACATCATGGACACAGAGCTCTGTGAACCAAGGAGAGTCCATCACCCTGGTCTTTGTGTATAAAGAAGGAAAGCACATCATACTTGTCATCTTGTCTTTTTATTTTAATTAACTTTTTTTCCATTTATTTTACATACTGACTACCCTACCTCCTCTTCTGCTGTTCCCTTCCCAACCACTCACATTTACCCCTCTCCCCATTCACTCCTACCCTGTCTCTATTCAGAAAGGGACAGGCCTCCCATGGGCTTGAACAAAGCATGGCACATCAAGTGAGGCAGACTGAGCTCCTCTCGCTGCAAGGTAATCCAGCATGGGGAACAGGTTCCCAAAGGCCAGCTAAGTGCTAGGGACAGGTCCTGATCTCACTGCTAGGAGCCTTACAAACAGACCAAGCTACACAACTTTCACACACATGCAGAGGGTTGGTCCCATGCAGGCTCCATAACTGTTGGTCCAGAGTCTATGAGCTCAGGTCATCTGTTTCTGTGGGTTCTCCTGTCATGACCTTGACCCCCCTGGCTTGTACAATCTCTCCTCTCTGTGGTGGTATTGTGTTCCCCAAAATATTGTGCACCCTAATAAACTTATCTGCAGTCAGAGACAGAACAGCCATGAGATACAAAGGCTAGAAAATGGAGGCACTCACACCTTTAATCCTAGCATTCCAGAGGCAGAAATCCCTCTGGGTCTCTGTGAGTTCAAGGCTACATTAGAAACAGCCAGGCATGGTAATCCCAAGAAGTGAGCCTTTAATCCCAGGGAGTGATGGCAAAAACAAAGATATATAAGGCGTGAAGACCAGAAACTAGAAGCATTTGGCTGGTTAAGCTTTCAGGCTTTTGAGCAGCAGTTCAGCTGAGATTCATTCTGGATGAGGACTCAGAGGTATCCAGTCTGAGGAAACAGGACCAGCTGAGGAACTAGCGAGGTGAGGTTGGCTGTGCCTTGTTCTGCTTCTCTGACCTTCCAGCATTCACCCCAATAACTGGCCTCAGGTTTGTTTTTATTTAATAAGAACTTTTAAGATTCATGCTACACCTCTCTTTCTTCAGGAGGACTCCTGGAGCTCAGCCCAGTGCTTAGCTGTGGATCTCTACATTGATTTCCATCAGTTACTGGATAGAGTATCTCTGATAACAATTAGGGTAGTGATTACGATCTGATTACAGTAGATCAGGGTTCAGGCACCCTCTCCACTATTGCTATGAATCTTAGCTAGGATCATCCTTGTGGATTCCTGGGAGTTTCCCCGGCATCAGGTTTCTTCCTAACCCCGAAATGCGCCCCCCATCAAAACATCTCTTTCATTTCAACCTTGTCTTAGAACTAGAAAGGAGTGATGATTCATAATTGAAGACACGGAAATGCAGAATAAAACAAAAAATGATTAATCTAAGTACCAATAAAAGATGTATTAAATAACGATAGAAGTATTTTACCTCTGAAATTAGCAAAATTGAAGAAAACACCTGGTAATGCTTATCATTATGCATAATGCAATCATCAGTGAGGACATAATAGTTACACATTCATATATGGTTTGTTAGAGTTGAAATTTTTATGAACTTTGGCAGAACATGAGTAATGGTCATCAGTATCTTCATGAACATAGAGGCTCTTTGCTATGTTAGGCAATTCATGTGGACAAAGAAAGAGAAGAGATGCTCATTCCTGTGTTGTGACGACAAAACCAATAAATGAAATAATGCCAAAATAGCCCTACAACTAAAATTTCTAGGAGCATGGGAATAATTGAATAATTTGTTGAATTACTTTATAACCACTGAGAGTAATGATTTCAATGATGATATAAAATGCTTATAATACATGATTTTCAGGTAGACGGGCCCAGCGGCGGCAGCCGACAGGGATATTCAGACCCGGCGGCAGCCGGCAGAGACATTCAGGCCCAGCGGCAGCCCACAGAGGTAGACGGGCCCAGCGGCGGCCTGCTGAGGTAAACGGACCCGGCGGCAGCGGCCGACAGGGACATCCAGGCCCGGCAGAGACATTCAGGCCCAGCGGCAGTCCACAGAGGTAGACAGGCCCGGCGGCAGAGACAAGCAGACGCAGGTAGGCCTGCGGCGGCGGCCCGTGGAGGTAGACGGGCCCAGCAGCAGCCCGCTGAGGTAGACGGGCCCAGCGGCGGCAGCCAACAGGGACATTCAGGCCCGGCGGCAGCTGGCAGTGGCATTCAGGCCCAGCGGCGGCCCACAGAGGTAGACAGGCCCGGCGGCAGAGACAAGCAGACGCAGGTAGGCCTGCGGCGGCGGCCCGTGGAGGTAGACGGGCCCAGCAGCAGCCCACTGAGGTAGACGGGCCCAGCGGCGGCCTGCTGAGGTAAACGGACCCGGCGGCAGCGGCCGACAGGGACATCCAGGCCTGGCGGCAGCCGGCAGAAACATTCAGGCCCAGCGGCAGTCCACAGAGGTAGACAGGCCCGGCGGCAGAGACAAGCAGATGCAGGTAGGCCTGCGGCGGCGGCCCGTGGAGGTAGACGGGCCCAGCAGCAGCCCGCTGAGGTAGACGGGCCCAGCGGCGGCAGCCGACAGGGATATTCAGGCCCGGCGGCAGCTGGCAGAGACATTCAGGCCCAGCGGCGGCCCACAGAGGTAGACAGGCCCGGCGGCAGAGACAAGCAGATGCAGGTAGGCCTGCGGCGGGGGCCAGTGGAGGTTGACAGGCCCAGCGGCGGCAGCCGACAGGGATATTCAGACCCGGCGGCAGCCGGCAGAGACATTCAGGCCCAGCGGCAGCCCACAGAGGTAGACGGGCCCAGCGGCGGCCTGCTGAGGTAAACGGACCCGGCGGCAGCGGCCGACAGGGACATCCAGGCCCGGCGGCAGCCGGCAGAGACATTCAGGCCCAGCGGTGGCCCACAGAGGTAGACAGGCCCGGCGGCAGAGACAAGCAGACGCAGGTAGGCCTGCGGCGGTGGCCCGTGGAGGTAGACGGGCCCAGCAGCAGCCCGCTGAGGTAGACGGGACCAGCGGCGGCAGCCAACAGGGACATTCAGTCCCAGCGGCAGCGGCCGACAGGGACATTCAGGCCCGGCGGCAGCCGGCAGAGACATTCAGGCCCAGCGGCGGCCCACAGGGGTAGACAGGCCCAGCGGCAGAGACAAGCAGACACAGGTAGGCCTGTGGCGGCGGCCTGTGGAGGTAGACGGGCCCAGCAGCGGCCCGCTGAGGTAAACGGGCCCGGCGGCAGCGGCCGACAGGGACATTCAGTCCCGGCGGCAACAGCCGACAGGGACATTCAGTCCCGGCTGCAGCCTGCAGTGACATTCAGGCCCGGTGGCGGCCTCCAGAGGCAGACAGGCCCAGCGGCAGCTGACAGGGACATACAGGCCCGGTGGCGGACTGCAGAGGTAAACAGGCCCAGGGACGGAGACAAGCAGACGCAGCTTGGAACAGGGACGCCCCTAACCCCAACATCTGGGGAAGAAGCTATCTCGGTGGGTCAGAACCAGAACGAATCTGAACACTCCGTCTGAGAACAACCCAGGGCCCAGCTGCTGATCCTGTGAAACCCAACAATTTGGAGGTGTTGGTGAGACTACCCTGCTCAGCTGAAACCCATCTGGGAGAGGGTTCAGATGCCTACAGTTTAAAGTCTGAGGAATCAAGATCAGCTGAGGAGTTGACAAATGAACAAAACGTGACCTGGGAACACAGAAGAAGGCGCTACCCAGACACCAAACCAGATCACCAGAATCATAAGTATATAATTCACCAATCGAAATCATCTGTCCCTGAAGAAATAGCCCAATAGCACCAATTTAACCAAGAACCACTACTAAACCAAGACTAAAAATTAGAACAAGAGAGGCACTCTCAGACACAGACACCACCTGCACCTCACAGAGGAAGAGATGAGTAGATGCCAGTGCAAAAATACAGGCAACAACATAAAGACCTATATGGCAACATCAGAACCTAGTGATTCTACACCTGCAAGACCTAAACATACCATGACAGAAGAAACAGAAGACATCAACCCTAAAAATGACATTAAGAAGATGATAGAGGCCCTTAAAGAAGAAATAAAACATTCCCTCAATGAGGAAATAAAAACTTTCCTTAAAGAGGAATTGAAAAACTACCTTAAAGAGGAAATAAAAACTTTCCTTAAAGAGGAAATAAAAAACTCCCTTAAAGAGGAAATAAAAACTTCCCTTAAAGAGGAAATGAAAAACTCCATTAAAGAGGAAATAAAAAACTCCCTTAAAGAAATGGAAGAAAAAACGAACAAAAAATGGGAAGAAATCAAATCAAGCCAAGAAAAAGCAATTAAACAGATGAAAGAAACATTCCAAGATCTGAAAAATGAATTTGAGACAATAAAGAAAACACATGCTGAGGGAATGCTGGAAATAGAAATCCTGACAAAACGAACAGGAACTATAGAAACAAGCATAACCAACCGATTGCAAGAGATGGAACAGAGAATCTCTGACGCTGAAGACACAATAGAGAAAATAGATTCGTCAGTCAAAGAAAACAATAAAGACAAAAAAGTCCTAACACAAAACGTCCAGGAAATTTGGGACACCATGAAAAGACCAAACCTAAGAATAATAGGGATAGAAGAAGGAGAAGAATACCAACTCAAAGGCACAGAAAATATATTCAACAAAATCATAGAAGAAAACTTTCCTAACCTAAAGAAAGAAATACCTATGAAGATACAAGAAGCTTACAGAACACCGAATAGGCTGGATCCAAAAAAAAAGTCCCCTCGCCACATAATAATCAAAACACTAAACACACAGAATAAAGAAAAAATATTAAGAGCTGCAAAGGAAAAGGACCAAGTAACATATAAAGGCAAACCATCAGAATAACACCAGACTACTCAATAGAGACTATGAAAGCTAGAAGATCATGGACAAACCTCATGCAGACACTAAGAGACCACGGATGCCAACCCAGACTATTATACCCAGCAAAACTCTCAATCACCATAGGCTGAGTAAACAAAATATTCCAGGATAAAACCAGATTTAATCAATACCTGTCCACAAACCCAGCCCTACAGAAAGCACTAGAAGGGAAAATTCAACCCAAAGAAGCTAAACACATCCATGAAAAATCAAGCAATAGATAATCCTACACCAACATACACCACAGAAGGACAACACAACACAACCAAAAAAATAACAGGAATTAACAATCACTGGTCATTAATATCCATCAATATCAATGGTCTCAACTCACCTATAAAAAGACACAGGCTAACAGAATGGATAAGAAAACAGGACCCATCCATATGCTGCATACAAGAAACACACCTTAACTCCAAAGACAGACACTACCTCCGAGTAAAGGGCTGGGAAAAGGCTTTCCAAGCAAATGGACCTAAGAAACAAGCTGGTGTAGCTATCCTAATATCTAATAAAATAGACTTCAAACTAAAATCAATCAAAAGAGACCAGGATGGACATTACATATTCATCACGGGAAAAATCCACCAAGATGAAGTCTCGATTCTAAACATTTATGCTCCAAATACAAAAGCACCCACATTCATAAAAGAAACACTACTAAAGTTTAAAACGCACATCAAACCCCACACATTAGTAGTGGGAGATTTTAACACACCACTCTCACCAAAAGATAGATCTACCAGACTGAAACTTAACAAAGAAATAAAGGACCTAACAGATGTTATGACTCAAATGGACCTAATAGATATCTACAGAATATTCCATCCTAACACAAAAGAATATACCTTCTTCTCAGCACCCCATGGAACCTTCTCAAAAATTGACCACATGCTTGGACACAAAACAAATCTCAACAGATACAAAAAAATTGGAATAACCTCCTGTATCTTATCAGACCACCATGCCTTAAAGTTAGAACTCAACAACAACAAAAATTATAGAAAACCCACAAACTCATGGAAACTGAATAATACCCACCTGAAACATCAATGGGTCAAGGAAGAAATAAAGACAGAAATTAAAGAGTTCCTAGAATTCAATGAAAATGAAAGTACAACATACCCAAACTTATGGGACACTATGAAAGCAGTGCTAAGAGGAAAATTCATAGCTCTAAATGCACACATAAAGAAGATGGTGCAATCCCATACCAATGAATTAACAGCACAACTGAAAGCTCTAGAACAAAAAGAAACAAACTCACCCAGGAGAAATAGACGCCAGGAAATAATCAAATTGAGGGCTGAAATCAACGAAATAGAAAACAAGAGAACAATACAAAAAATCAATGAAACAAAGAGTTGGTTCTTTGAAAAAATCAACAAGATAGACAAACCACTAGCCACATTAACCAAAAGGCAAAGAGAGAGCACCCAAATTCACAAAATCAGAAATGAAAAGGGAGACATAACAACAGACAATGAGGAAATCCAGAGAATCATCAGATCATACTTCAAAAACCTGTACTCCACAAAAATGGAAAACCAGGAAGAAATGGACAATTTTCTGGATAAATACCAAATACCAAAATTAAATCAAGACCAGATAAACCATTTAAATAGACCAATAACCCTAAAGAAATAGAAACAGTCATCAAAAGTCTCCCAACTAAAAAAAGCCCAGGACCAGATGGTTTCAGTGCAGAATTCTACCAGACTTTCAAAGTAGAACTAATACCAATCCTCCTCAAAGTGTTCCACACAATAGAAACAGAAGGAACACTACCAAACTCTTTTTATGAGGCTACAATAACCCTGATACCCAAACCACACAAAGATGCAACAAAGAAAGAGAACTACAGACCAATCTCCCTCATGAACATTGATGCAAAAATACTCAACAAAATATTGGCAAACCGAATCCAAGAATACATCAAAACAATCATCCATCACGACCAAGTAGGATTCATCCCAGGGATGCAAGGATGGTTCAACATACGGAAATCAGTCAATGTAATACACCATATAAACAAACTGAAAGAAAAAAACCACATGATCATCTCCCTAGATGCTGAAAAAGCCTTTGACAAAATCCAACACCCCTTCATGATAAAGGTCTTAGAAAGAATAGGAATACAAGGAACATTTCTAAACACAATAAAAGCAATTTATAGCAAGCCAACAGCAAACATCAAATTAAATGGAGAGAAACTCAAAGCGATACCACTAAATTCAGGAACAAGACAAGGCTGTCCACTCTCCCCATATTTATTCAATATAGTACTAGAAGTTCTAGCTAGAGCAATAAGACAAGAAAAGGAGATCAAAGGGATACAAATTGGCAAGGAAGAAGTCAAACTTTCACTATTTGCAGATGATATGATAGTATACATAAGTGACCCCAAAAACTCTACCAGGGAACTTCTACAGCTGATAAACTCCTTCAGTAAAGTGGCAGGATACAAGATCAACTCAAAAAAATCAGTAGCCCTCCTATACACAAATGATAAAAGGGCTGAGAAAGAAGTCAGAGAAACATCACCCTTTACAATAGCCACAAATAATATAAAATACCTAGGGATAACACTAACTAAACAAGTGAAAGACCTTTTTGATAAGAACTTTAAATCTCTAAAGAAAGAAATTGAAGAAGATATCAGAAAATGGAAGGATCTCCCATGCTCATGGGTAGGTAGGATTAACATAGTAAAAATGGCAATCTTACCAAAAGCAATCTACAGATTCAATGCAATCCCCATCAAAATCCCAACACAATTCTTCACAGACTTGGAAAGAAAAATACTCAACTTTATATGGAAAAACAAAAGACCCAGGATAGCTAAAAGAATCCTATATGATAAAGCAACCCTTGGAGGCATCACCATCCCGGACCTCAAACTCTACTATAGAGCTATAGTAATAAAAACAGCTTGGTACTGGTATAAAAACAGACATACGGACCAATGGAATCGAATTGAAGACCCTGACATTAATCCATGCACATATGAACACCTGGTTTTTGACAAAGGAGCCAAAACCATACAATGGAACAAAGAAAGTATCTTCAACAAATGGTGCTGGCATAACTGGATGTCAATATGTAAAAGATTACAAATAGATCCATATCTGTCACCATGCACAAAACTCAAGTCCAAGTGGATCAAAGACCTAAACATAAATCCAGTTACACTAAACTTAATAGAAAGGAAAATAGGAAGCACTCTTGAACGCATTGGCACTGGAGACCATTTCCTAAATAAAACACCGACAGCACAGACCCTGAGCACAACCATTAATAAATGGGACCTCTCAAAACTGAGAAGCTTTTGCAGGGCAAAAGACACAGTCAATAAGACAAAAAGACAGCCAACAGATTGGGAAAAGATCTTCACAAACCCACATCTGACAGAGGATTGATCTCCACAATATATAAAGAACTCAAGAAACTAGACATCAAAGCACTGAACAGTCCAATTAAAAAATGGGCTAAAGAGCTAAACAGAGAATTCACAAAACAAGAACTACAAATGGCTGAAAGACATTTAAAGAAATGCTCAACATCCTTAATCATCAGAGAAATGCAAATCAAAACGACTCTGAGATACCACCTTACACCTGTTAGAATGGCTAAGATCAAAAACACCAATGACAACCAATGTTGGAGAGGATGTGGAGCAAAGGGAACACTCCTCCACTGTTGGTGGGAATGTAAACTTGTACAACCACTGTGGAAATCAGTATGGCGGTTTCTCAGAAAATTAGGAATCGAACTACCTCAGGACCCAGCCATACCACTCTTGGGCATATACCCAAAGAATGCTGATACATACCATAAAGATACATGCTCATCTATGTTCATAGCAGCACTATTTGTAATAGCCAGAACCTGGAAACAGCCTAGATGCCCATCAACGGAAGAATGGATGAAAAAAATGTGGTACATATACACAATGGAGTACTACTCAGCAGAGAAAAACAATGAAAGCATGAAATTTGCACGCAAATGGATGGAACTAGAAAAAATCATCCTGAGTGAGGTAACCCAAACCCAGAAAGACAGTTATGGTATGTACTCACTCATTGGTGGATTCTAGATATAAAATGAACAATCAGACCACAACCCATAGAACCATAAAGGCTATATATATATATAGCATGGAGGTCCCTAGGACGACTGTGGCATATAATAAATTTCAGTTTTACTCAATTATTGAAAAAAAAATAGCCAAATGAATGGAAACACATGAACTATGAACCAAAGGCTGAGGGGCCCCCAGCTGGATCAGGCCCTCTGAATAGGTTAGACAGTTGATTGGCTTGATCAGTTTGGGAGGCAACTAGGCAGTGGGACCATGTCCTGTGCTCATTGCATGAGTTGGCTGTTTGAAACCTGGAGCTTATGCAGGGACACTTGGCTCAGTCTGGGAGGAGGGGACTGGACCTCCCTGGACTGAGTCTACCAGGTTGATCGCAGTCCTCGGGGGAGGACTTGTCCTGGAGGAGGTGGGAATGGAGGGTGGGCTGGGGGTAAGGGGAGGGCGTGGGAGGGGGGAGAATAGGGGAACCCATGGCTGATATGTAGAACTGAATGGTATTGTAAAATAAAAAATATATATCACAAAAAAAAAAATACATGATTTTCAGATGGAATGAATGGGGAGGGGAAGGAATACATAGTTCAGACCATGTATGTGTGTGTGTTCCTAAATAAATTCTTGTCAAATTCCTGGATTTAATGTAATTTTGGTAATGGCAATTGGATTTTATTAAAACAATTCAACACTTCACCAGGAATATATATTTACAACTCATTATATACATATATAAGTATATATTATCTATATAAAAATCTATATATTATATATACATATAAATTAAAAACACTTCTAAACCATGTAAAGCTGTAGTAACCCAAAGAGTGTCACTAAGTACAAAGAAGACAGCATGTATCTGACAGATATCTATCTCTCCATCTGCCCATCTTCTATCTATTCATCTATCAATCCACCTATTACCATGCATGTTTCTCCCCACAAGCCCAGAGGCAATAGTGAAGAAATGTTTTAAAGCCAAAGACTATCATGGTCTCTGTTGTTGTTGTTGTTGTATATGTATAGGTGTATGTGTGAGAAAGAGAGAGACCTATGTGCATGGCATATGCTGTAATATACATGATACTGATAAACCATCATGTGCTGTTGAAGCTTGCTGAAGGAAAACCCTGGAATTGAGGAGGCCCTCCGTTACCTTAGACTTTATCATGTTTATGTCAAGTGTCCTCCATCAGGCTCTCCTCACCCCAGCTCTGTGATGGAATGGGGGTTGGGGGGACAGTAAGCAACTAAAGATATTTAAAAGCACTGCACCCTTGAGATCCATGAGAACAGATTTTAGTATTATTTATCCATGGTATAAAAACGCCTGCAGAGGGAAAGGGAAGCCAGCCACTCCCTGATGGAGAGACTCTCAATGGGAAATCCATCACGTGGCTTCTTTCCCAGTTGATCTGCTGAATGTTGTTAGTATGATTTGACAGAGTTACCTTTGCCCCCGTCCCGTCTCTCTCCCTCTCTCCCCCTCTAGTCTCTGCTGGATGACATAACACCTGTTTTGATAATGTTTACTGTCTCTCCACTGCTTCTGTCTACCAGCTACTTTCTATTTATTCTTTTGCTTTTACCCAGATGTGGTGGTTTACCCCTAGCTCCTATATTTCAAATTCATCATTTTTGATCCTCCACAGTGACAGTCTCTTATATATTAAAAGACCTCTAGAAAACATAGTCTTGTGGCTATCTTTACTAGCCTGTGCCTTTGTTTCACAATTTCTTGTATACCATCTCCTATATGGTTGATGTAAACACTTTAGTTCCAGACAAACATGTATTTCCTCCAGCAGTCGAATCATGATGCATCAGCTGATGTAAGCACCTGCTGTGTTCCAGTGTGACTGAAGTTTGTTGATATCATGTCTACAATTTTATAAATAAACACAAAATACTATTTTCATAAGGTCCTAATTACCCCATTTCACCAAATTACTTGAGATAAAAATGAATAATGTACATTAGTATCTTCACAAACTCAGATGCTCTTTGATCAAGTGAGGCCAACACACATGGACCGGGAACTGCACACCTGCACTAAGTATTCCCAAAATAAATTCCATTTGTGTTTTCACTATAGAGACTTAATAAATCATTCTAAAATAGTATCATTTACAGTTTTAATTAGTAAATTGTCTCAAAATTTTAATGTTTATGAGTATGTATGATAATGAACTTATTCCTAATTTTTACTCTTTCCTCCATAAAATCCCAATGACTCAACATCACTAAAAAGGTTATCAAGACTTGAATTATGAATGCAAGAAAACTAGCTTCTAGTTCTGTTACTGCTGCGGGCTCTCTGCTCATTCACCATTCTAAATCTGCACAATCAATTTTGTTATTTCCAGCTCTTGGCTTTCCTTACTCCCAAATGCTTAACAAATTTGATTGCCACACTACCACTTTTACTGTGTGGCTTACTGTCTCCATGGAAGGCAAACATTCACTTCATTGTATTTTGTTCTGTTTGGTTTTTCACAACACTGAGAATGGAAACCACAGCCTTGCAAGCTCTCCACTGCTGACCCATATCTCCAATTCCTCCACTCAGAATATTCAATAGTTTGATTCTCTTCTCTCCTTCTCCATGCTCCATTCCCTCTTTTGCCTTATCCTGCTCAGCTATGATCCCTCTGTCTTCTTAACTGCTACTTACACATTCCACATTTTGGGAAATAAATTCAGATTTTTGGAAATATTGTATTGTTCCACTCTTTTTCTTAGAATTCAATTATTTAAGGTATCATAAAACACATCTAAAATCTATAAAACAAATACCATTAAAACAAAGATAAAAAGGAGGAGGGAGGCTGGAAGGATGGCTCAGTGGTTAAGAGCAGTGGTTGCTTTTCCAGGGGATCTAGGTTCAATTCCTATCTCAACTGTCTGTAACTATAGCTCTGGGAGAACTCAACGCCCTCTTTTGGCCTCAGTGGGCATTGCATGCATGTGGTACACAGACATATACCCAGGCAAAATACCCTAAAACATGCAATGATAATGAAACAAACTCTTTTTTTAAAGAGGAGGAGACTCATTAAGATGAGTGAGGAACTGACTGACAGATGGTATGCCAAACAAGGCAACCTTGGAGAAAGAATATTGATGTGACTGAACAAAGATGTGATCTGAGTTGGATAGCATTCACTAGTTAGTGAGAGAGAGAATACACATGCTTCAGTTATTTAAAATGAGGTTGATCCCAAAGCCACTGCTTTCTAGAGCAGTTTAATATGTTTTTACTTTGGCGGCAAATGTCTCCATAAAAAGTCTAGGCTTCTTAATTCGGTTAGAGTCATATATACAGCCTTGAACTTGGACTATTTCAGTACTTGTTCCAAACGCTGCTCAAATACACCTCAGACAAAGGAATGCAGACAGGATCACTCTTCTAGATTCCCAGGCATTTCCACTGCGCTGGGTTTCTACGGCTTTGTGGGCTCCTGATAGTGGGAGTAGATATGTCTCTGACTCTTTGGCCTGTGCTTGGGACTCTTTCCCTCGTGCTGGGCTGCCATGTCCAGCCTTGATAGGAGGGGTTGTGCCAGTCTTATTGTATTTGTTATGCCATGTTTGGTTGATATCCCTGGGAGGCCTGCTCTTTTTCTTTTTCTTTTTTTCCTTAAGGGAAATAGAGGAGCGGATCAAGGGGAGTTTTGGGGTGGGGAGACAGGGAGGAGTGGAGGTGGGATCCAATGCATGTAAAGAATAAAAATTAAAATAAAATAAAAAAGAAATACAGTCAAGAACACGGAAGTTTCTAGCTCTAAATCTTCAAGTTTAACATTTTGATTTACAAGGATTATAGCTGAAATGAGATTTGGGATCCAAATTGTCCTGGTTAATTCCATTGTTCTAGCACCATACCCACTGAAGAGATATTTAAATCTAACAAGTTCTCTTCCTATCTCCTGCAGAAACAAGCCCCTGTGAAGGAGACCTGAGGATCTAATCAACTGCATTCATGCCTCTTCCCTCCAACCACCCTGGAGAATTAGCAGCTGCGCTGGCAGCTTCTCTTCCTCTGAGAAGACCCTGCTTCAGCTTCTTCTTAGCTGCTGATCTTGAATTCTGGAGACATTCAGACTAGAAGACTCCACAAATGACAGGACTTGCTGGATACCTACAGGACATTGGAGAGATTCAAGCTGGGCAGTGGTGGCATACGCCTTTGATCCCAGAACTCACGAGACAGATGCAGGCGGATCTCTGTGAGTTCAAAGCCAGCATGGTCTATAGAGCAAGTTCCAGAACAGCCAAAGCTGTTACACAGAGAAACCCTGTGTTGAAAAAACAAGAACTAAATACATAATAATAAAATAAAATTTTAAAAATAGGGAGATTCAGAGAGATAACCACAAGTTATAAACATGAAACACAAGTCCCTCATTCAGAATTGAATACAAATTTCTCACATTCTCAAGTTAACACTAATAGGACTTTTATATTTTTGTTTATATAAGCATCTTCTAAAGTAATATGACATGAAAAATATTCATATAATCCCCTGCCCTCTCGTACATGAAGAAACACTGTGTATTTTTTGTGCTTAATCTTAGGTATTGAAAAATCCAGTAGAAACCTCAGAAGTGATCTGGACTTGTTTATGTTTGACTGATTAATTGAGCAGGAGGAAACAGGATTAGTCAATGTGTAGCTTCACACCTCATCAGCAATGCCAATTTTCCTTTAGGCAAAGCTCGAACATTCCAAAGGCAGGGTTGTCACCCGGACATTAAACAAGCTCTCTGTGATTTATCTCAGAATGAAATTCTATTTTGCAGGTAAAGACAGTGCATCACAATTTATATATGTAAAAATATCCAAGGAGACTGTAGTCACCACATGCTTTGGCTTAGGGTGGCTGACCCTTTGGCTTCTCTGGGCTATTTTGGATGGAGAAGAATTATCTTGGGCAACTTGTCCAAAGCATATTTTCCCAAGGGTTATTACTTATTCTTAGTTGATCAGAAACCAAGGAGTTTTCTACCACTGTTAACCACCTACCTACTATGAGGGAGAAAGTGTCACCCTTTGGCTGCACCTGGTGGGATTCATGTGTACCATGCAGGGAACCCAGAGACTATACAGCAGATTGTAGCTGAGAAGGCAGAAATGTGTTTAGGCTGCAGGAACAGATGAAGTCTTCTGGGACCATCTGTTTCTTATTGAGACAGCAATTACTGGATAGCTGAGAAGGGAGCCAGGGAAGACGCCCCAACTCACTGCTGCTTGAGTATTTCAGCTGAGTGGTATATTCGTGTGCACCTGGGAATGGAGAGTTCTTATGTATCAAAATTGAAGTTTTCCTTGATTGTTGAGAAGACACTGAGAAATTTCTTGTCGGCACAACACACCATTGGAAACTGTACAAACTAAAGACAGTCTCTAATATGCGGATAGTAACTCATCCCAAGCCTTTGCTGGGTTCAGTTTCTCTGTGGAGCCTCCTGGTAGTAAATAAGTATTGTGGTCAGTTTAGAATCATACCATTCATGGTTGCAAGGAAGAAAATAGTAGTGTCACATTGGGAAAGTGGCATATGTTTTCCTGGTAATTACATCTTCAGTGTTTACTATTCAAAAAATGCAGGTGTGAGTTTTTGAACAGTGGCCAAGGACAGTGTGCCTGGCTGGCAGCAGCTTCCAAGTGAGTCATGTTTCACTGTCTGTCGGTTTTTATAACTGTTTTCACTACTAATTTGGATCTGTGATGCAGCGTGCAATTAGCTCTATTGTGGAAGCAGCTGCCTTCAGTTTTACAATGGTACTTTCCCCTTTGGCTGTCCCAGGGCTTGTGGTTCTGCTGGTGTGACGATGGGAGTTGTAAAGTGGTACCTAGATGAGCCACCGTGGGTCAGGACCAACCGAGCACACAGGACTCTTGCTTACTCACCACTGCTCTACAGAGAACTCTCCCAGCGCAGCTGAGAGCGGTGAAGAAAGACAGAGCCTATGGAGGCTGGTGACCAGCCACTGTGCCCTCGCCATCCCGGTGGTTATAAAGAAGTGACACGTTAGGGAAAAGCGGAGGTGGGGGGGTCTATTATGCAGATTTAGAAACTTTCAGGCACTCAATTATGACTGTTGTGAGAACCACGACAAAACTTGAGTACCCCAGATACCGATAAACGAACGGGAAAGAATGGGTCTCACTATCTGCAGCTAGCCAGGGTGTGGACACATGCTTTGGCTGCTGCTGTTTCCAAAGCATCCTTCCTTGCAGCAGTTTCCAAGTCCTCCAGTTGTCTCTTCTTCCCTTCTGAAACCAAGCATTCTGCTGCAGACCTCTAACTACGGCTATGCTGAGTCTGTCTGCCCTAAGGAGGGCTGATGTTTGAGCTTTCCCTTCAAGTATAACTCCTTGTGCCTGTAAAAACTTTACACTTAAGTGTGATCTACAGACCAAGGTATTAGCATCACTCTAGGAGCCCATAGAGGTTTCCCAGTGAGATCTGAGCTTGCTTTACCCAGTAGGGCTGCATAAGAGGATGATTGGACTATGGGCCTGGGTACCAGGTGTTTGGAAGTCTCTACACTTGGTTGGATCTAGCAAAGGGGAGGTCTTTTGCCTCACCCTGTGGCATTGTTATAAAAAGTCCTTTTGAATAAAATTCTGGGCCATTGGGTATTGACTCAGGTCCTCCCGAAGCTGTCCTGTGCGTCTGTCTTTCCTCTCATTGGCTAGGCCTATCATTCTACCTAATATTTCTTAATCCTCTCTCCTCCTCAAAGGAACCCTGTAAAAGGTGGGGGCTGGTCTCTCACACATCACCCAGACCCATTGAATCAAATTTTGTATTTTAATAAGACCCCCAGGCAGTTCCTATGCATGCTAAGTATAAGAAAATCTGTATTAGAACACTTCTATTTGTTCCCTCAAAGCAAGAGCTGGCTATGCCACAGAGCCTGTCTGCTGCTTGAGTCCTGCCTGGAGTGCATTCACATCTGTTGAATGGGTAGAGAGCTTGAGGCTGTCAGCTGACATTTTGACTCTTTGGGCACTTCTGTGATCCAACCAAGGCTTTATAGTAGTGGAACTTACTGAGGCAGATTTCTTCAGCTTACTCATGGGATGGTAAATGGAACCCCTGACTCCTAAAAGAGTTCTTAAGCTCTGCCTTCTGATTGGTATGAACAGGGACAGATCTTTTCACCCAAGGAAGTCGCTTTACTGGAAAGCACTGAGTTAGGGCTCTCAGGATTTTTTATACATCTGCCCTCAGGGCACTAAGGTTTGAAATGTGTTTGAGGTACACTGCTCCCAGACCTGAGTTAAACATATTTCCACACATCAAAACTTCAAGCATGTGGAATAGTGTCTAAAAAAAGATCAAGGTTTTTTAGAAATAATTTGAGTGACATTTATGAATACGATCCATTTAAGGTTTTTTTTTTTTTCCTTCCTAAACATAAACAAAAGGATGATAGGATAGACTAGGACTGTGGTGCTATCCAATCAGGATCACGCTGTTACACTCTAGAAGTTCATTTCCGATTGAATATTTTTCCATGGGCACACTAGTTTTGGGCTGTGACTGAAGTGATCACTTCATCTATAAGTGGTCTGAGTTTAGCATTTGTACCACAAAGCTTTGGTCAGAGTGAGCAATGCTCACTGTCACTTAGGAGTATTCAAACCTAGATTGCCTTGAATTGGAAAAAAAAAAGATAAATTGTGTATGTGTATATGTGTGTGTGTGACTGTAGTTGGATTTTTCTTTGGGCCTCCACCTCCCAAATAATGACAGGGAGACCTATTAATTATGAAAGCTTGGCTTTAGCTTAGTCTTGTCCTACTAGCACTAATAATTGAACCAATCTTGACATAAAGAAGGAAAAGTTGGGTAAAGGGCTAGAATGTGGGGACCCAAATTACTCAAGGTCAGAGAATCTGAACTTGCTTTACTCATAATGAGATGATTTGGCCACGGGCATGGTTACCAAGTGTTTTGAAGTGTCTGCATTTGGCTGTATGTTGTGTTTTGATCTTGATAGGGAGAGGTCTTTTGCCTCGCCCCTTGGCATTGTACAAAAGGCCCTTTGGAATAAACCACTGGGTGACTGAGTATTGACCCAGGGCCCTCCCGAAGCTATCCTGTGTCTCTATCTTTCTTATCATCTATTTCTATCTTTCTATCTATCATTTCCTTATTCCCCTCTCCTCCCCCCAAGAATCCTTTGACAGGTAGGAGCTGGACTCTGGGAGACTCCCACACTAGAAGTCACATTTAAAGCCTTAAGGAATGAACATCTCCCAGATTGTGAGAGGAAAATGACCTGTACAGAATTTTCAGAAGTCAGCTGTCAAACTCAGTTCAAAGAGAACTTCACCAAGCACATCATAGCCCAATGCTAAACAACAGCAACAAAACAAAGTAGCAAGAACTATCACGGTCAAGGGAGATCCAGCATGACTCAGGGGACTTCTCAACTGAAAATGTACAAATTAGGAGATGCTAGGGCAACACATGCAAAGTTCTGAAGGGAAACAATGGCAATCAGGGCTACCCAGCAAAACTATCCTTTAGAAGTAAGAACAATAAAAACTTCCCCAGACAAACTAAATCTAAGGACGTTCATCACCACTGTCTGAGTTTCTCTTCCAGCTGCTTTAATGAAATACCCAGAGGAAGGCGATGGAAGGGGGATGAGGCTTATTCTGACTCATAGTTTTAGGATATAGTCCATCATGGCAGGGAAATAAGGAGCCTGAAGTAGTTGGTCACATCGCATCCACAAACAGGAAGCAGAGAGCAATGAACACGACGCTTCAGCTCACTTTCTCATTTTTCTTCAGTCCTAATCAATATAGTGTCTCACAGGCACAGACAGAGAGGCTAAATACCACCACCATCGCCGCCGCTGCCGCCGCCGCCGCCGCCGCCGCCGCCACCACCACCCGCCGCCATCATCCACCATCACCACCACCATCTCTTGGGTGACTGAGATCCTGCCAAACCGACAATTAACAGTAGCCATCACCAGCACTATGCCTGCTTCACAAGAATTGCTATGGGGAGTTTTCCAAGCTAAAGTGAAAAATTATTCGTTTATGACAGCAACAAATAGATGCCCGTGTGAAAATCTAAAAGCCCACATGGCGTAAGCAATGACAGTCATGGTCGGAACTCCCTAGTACTGTAAGGCTGACGTATAAAACAGTTTTCACCTCAACCTTGAGGGTTAAAAAACACCACTTCTAAAAGCCACTGTAGCTACACTAAGTCAAAGGGTGCAAAATACAAAAGCAAATTTTGCATCAAAATCACAAAAGACAGCGAGAGTTCAGTTGACCGTTAGTAGTAGGACAAGACACTTGGTGAAGCTGTATGGCAAAGCCTATAGCACATAGTGGAAAAGAAAAGGCTCAAACGGCACAAGAATGCGAAACCATCAGAGAGCCAAAGCAGCCGGGGGCAGAGGAAAAATTCCTCCACACAATCTAAGCAAGCACAAGGTGGCGTGCGTGCGTGACAAAGCCGCCCCTTCGGGATTGCTTTGGGTCTACGTGGGTAGAAAGCAGATGAATCACTTTAAAAAGGGATATGAAGAGATTATTTTCAATTAAGGAAGCAATCTCGTTTATAATAATGAAAACTAAAGACTGAGGTGTGAATTCAGTCAAGAAGACTACACTATACTATAACACATCGATGAGAGAAGTTGAAGAAAACACAAATAAAAAAAATCCTATGTCATGGATTGGACAAGGGCTCTGCCACCCGAAGGGATCTTCAGGTTCAGTATGATGTGAATCAAAGTGTGAACGGCTTTGTGTGTTTATTTTGTGAGGTGAGAGTCTCAGGAAGTTCAGACCAGCCTTGAATTCACTGTGTAGCTGAGGTGACTCTGAACTCTTGGTCCTCCTGCCTCCACCTCCTGAGTGTGGGGACTCCAGACGTACACCAAACCAAAACTGGTTTATCAATGATATTTTTAACAGAATTGCGAAACTCACTTCTTAAATTCCTGGGGAACCATAAAACACCCTTGGTGACTAGAACTATCGCAAGCAAAAGAACCGAGAATGGAGGCAGCACACTTCCTGATTCCCGAACATAAAGTGATAAGGATCAAAACAAGGCAGCATTGTCTTCAAAGCAGGCATAGTTGCTTTGTAATGTAGTTCAAGTAATGGACACTTGAAAGCTGAGAAATAAATCCACACATTCACAGTCAGTTGGGTTTTGGACAAAAGCACAAGCGTACACCACTATGGGAGTGGATCCGGGATATTGGGGCACATTCCCACAAAGTGGCACTTGAGACAAGGGCAGGGTGATCATAAGTTCTAGGTCAGCCTGCCCTATATAGCAAGACCCTGGAACAATAACAAAAGAAAATTAAAGTACAGGCAAAAGAGAAGCGGGACTAGAGTAATCGGACCACATCAGACTAAAAAAGCCGTGGGCAACTGAGGATTCAGTAAAATGAAGAGATGACTAATGGACGTAAGAAAACACCGACAGACCAGCATCTAATAGGGTTTAATATGAAAAAGTTCTGGCTAATCATTAGAGAAAAGGAAGTCGCTGCAATGAGACATCATCTTTATCGCCATTAGGGTGCCTTTTCTATTTAAAAGGAGGAGTGTTAGGGAAGACACCGAGAAAATGAGCTCAAGTGTCCTTGTGTGAAAGTGAAGTAGTACAGCCACTGTGGAAAACAGAGGCTTCCCAGAAACCTAACAATGGGACCCCCAAATGACCTAGAATTGCATTTCTAGCTAACATGCGCGCACGCGCACACACACCCACACCCCTGAAATCCATACCTCAAAGGGACTATCTGCACCCTCGCATTCACTGCAAAATTATTCACAGTAGCAAAGCTATGGAGTCAACCTAAATATCCATCCATGAATGGGAGGATAAAAAAATGTAACATATGTAGTGCCTTTCATATAATGGAATAATAGTCAGCCTTTATAAAGGAAGAAATTTGAGCCCCGGAGACGTTATGTTGGTGACTCAGGCAAGGCACAGAAGCAAATACTGCATGGTCTCACTTACGTGTGGACTTTAACAAATTAGAGCTCAGAAAAGAAGTGTTTGGGACGGAGTGAGTGTCAAGACACTGATCAAGACAACAAAATTTCCGATGCACTGGAGGAATAGGCTTGAAAGTTTGCAGAACAGGGCAGCCATAGGCAATAACAATATATTATATATTTCAAATAAGAGATCAAATTAAAAATTCTCACCATACAAATGATAGGTAAGAGAGATGATAGATATGTTAATTACCTTGATTTAATCATGCCACATTGTTTACATATATCAAAACATGACACTGTATCCCATAAATGTATGCAATTATGATTTGTCAATCAAAAGTATTAATTTTCCAAAAAAATGAAATAAGATGCTCTTGTCTCATGGACTTGATGTAGAAAATACCTGAAAACAATACACAGTTCTATAATCGAGGAAAGCTAAATACAGCAATTCCCCCAGATTCATGTGTAATTGTTTAGCATACCTGAGTGACTTTAGAATAGCTAAGTACTATATTACTGAGCACTTGATAATGGCAAATGCAATTACCAACTGAAGTGCATTAATATTTTCTGAAGCACATTTATTACTGTGGTTGCAAAATGGTTTGTGATTCCATTCATAAAGCATGATTTTATTCTTTGCATCCTTCAGATGGACACATTTGTGGGCTGTCAATTTTTGTGTTTATGGTAATGTGTTAACTATGATGTTTCAACACTTACACATGAGAAGGAATTAAGAATGAACTGGTACTAGTAAGAAGAAAGGGGTCCAAGTTACATATTACTGACTTTTAGGATACACTAGCTCCCAATTCTTCAAGTCGTCTTATGATGTCCTTCCTCAAGGGAAAGAGGAGGAGGAGGAGGAGGAGGAGGAGGGTTTGAACTAGTAAACTTTATCAAGTACATCAGTCTGTTTTTGTAAAGCAATCTGGCAACACAATGAATACTGGAAAACCATGCTAAGACTGCCCTATGCAACCACAAAAAAAGGAACAGTGATACAGAAAATTATTGTATATTGTTTTAGTTTGTATCTTTGTTGCTCTGATAAAACACTGACCAAGGCCAACTTGGGGAGGAAGAGTTGACTGCATCTTACAGTTCCCTGTAACTGATAGAAGCTAGGGCAGGAACCCAAGGCAGGAACCCGAGGCAGGAACTAAACCCGAATGCTGTTTACTGACTTGCTCCCTGTGGTCTGCTCAGCTTGTTTTCTTCATATAACCCAGGTGTACTTGCCCCAGGGTTGGCACCATTCACAGTAGGCTGGGTCTTTACACATCAGTCAAGAAAATATACCACAGACATGCCTACAGGCCAATCTGATGGGGGGCAGTTCCTCAATTGCTGTTTCTTCTTCCTATGAAACTATTACTTGTATCAAGTTGGCAAAAACCTAGCCAGTGCAGAGAGTAAACCCCATTTCCTCCTGTACTCAAGGGTGGAAAGAAGAAAGATGAGCATTAATGTTCATTAAGAAACAGTTTAATCATGCATCAGATCTCGTATCTGGGACATATCCCAGGCCTCCCAAAGAACAATCACCAAGGTGGACATAGACATGCAGAGATTTATTAAAGGAAATACAAAGAATAAAAAGAGTAAGAGTAGACAGGTAGAACCTTTGGAACCATGCAGGCCTGCCACATGTGAGACAGTGGGGGACAGTGATTAGCCAGGGAGGTCTCTAATCACAGTGTATCTCTGGGAAAGGTTTGGCCAGGTTGTCCTGAAGTCTCTGAACATAGTGGATTGAATGTTTTCACCTCTGCCTTGCCCCATATACATTTATCTGAGACCTGTGAATGTGACATTGTTTGGAAAAGAAGTCTTTGCGCATCTAGTCAAGATCTCAGGATGAAATAATGTTGGCCCTAAGTCAAATGGCAAGTGTCTTTGTAGTAAGACGCAGGCATACATGCGCGCACAGGCAGGGACACACACACAGAGTATGGGGGGGACATATGAAGACAATTATATATCTATAAGTTAGGGGTCAACAGAGACTGCTGGCAGACACCAGCGACTGGGAGAAAAACGTAAATTGGGTTTTTCCTCAAAGCCTTGGGATGGAGCCAATGCCTGCCAGCATTTCAAGTTCACACTTCTGGTCTCAAAGCTGTGGGAGAATCTACTCCCAGTGTTTCAACCCACGGTGTTTGTGGTCCTTTGCATCGGCAGCCACAGAAACGGAGCTGAAAAAGAGAAGGTGCATTTTAGAGTCCTGCACCCCACACGGTGGACCGACACCAACCCCTTGCATCATTCAGTCACTAGCTGGGGAAGCTTGGCCTCTTTGTGACTGGACAGCGGGACCAGAGGGTTCTGATCGGATGCTGCCCCATGGCTGCCACACTATGAGAAGGAGCAAAGGGCAGAGAGTGGACTTTGCTCTGCTGAGGCTGAGTTGGTAAATCAGCAGATGTTGCTCAGATGGGAATACCAGCAAGGAATGTGATAAAACAAAATCACTGCTGTATGAGTGCAGGCAGGGAGACCCAGAACTATGTAAAATTCTGCCTGGGGTGAGTTCAATGTAAGGAGGCTTCTTAGCTGAACTCGTGGTCCATGGAGATCAGCATCCAGGAAGGAGGATGAACAGAGGGATGGCAGGCACAGAGCCCAGGAAGGACCAGCTGCAAAGGTAAAGGGGGGGTGGAGACTTTGGCCTAGTTGCTTCTTGAAGAACTGTCCACGAAGAAAAAGATACATCAGAAAAGGGAGTGAACAGGAAGGAAGAGATTGTACAGGGACAGCAACACACTCAACAGGCAGACTCGGGACTTCTTCCCAAGCACACAGGATTGTTTCAGAACTGTGTCTCCTGAGTAACCTCAGACCAGAGCTGTGATTCACCTGGCAAGACTCCAGGAACCCTGGTCTGCCGGGATGAAAAAGATTTTGTTAGGATATAAAAAAATGAAGCTCCGCTGTGCCTATTAAGAAAACAACGGACATCAGTTATCTGTAGTTGGTAGACTCTCATGATACCATTCTTCGACTACTATAGGGTTAAACTGCTCACTCTGATTTAGGTTCTTATCCGTTAAAAAGGATGATACAATCTCTGTCAGTTACTGGGAGACTTAAGTGTGTCAGAACAGTTAATCCACGGTGTAAAATCTGATGTGACACAGTAGGCTTTATGGAGCTCCACAGTATCTTCTAAACTTGAGTCAAACAACCTAAGGTGCCTGTAATCCCATCGCTCACACACGCTTACGGCTGGATTTTAGTATATAAATCCTTCTATAGTTTGCAATTCATATATATGCATATGCATGTTTCCCGTGTCTTATGTCTCTTATGTCCAAATAAATGGATTTTCCAAAAAAAATTTTCTCCCAAAATAATGGGTTTTAGACAATTTTTTCCAGATCACTTTTAATGGTTACTTATGGCAAATATTTCAAGAGCTGACCACATCTGGTTTTCTTTTTCCTAAGCAGGGAAGGACATAGCTCTCAGCTCCCTTTCAGCTGAGTAATGTGACAGGTTCTGGCAAGTTCAAATGGAGCTGAGGCCTTTCATGCAGAGGCTGAGCAGTGGTGTCTTCACAAACCCTTTTCTGCTAGAGTAGGACTGTATAGAAAGGACGGATCTATGGGATAGAACGAGGGTGGTTTTAGATGCTTCTTTATTATAGACAGTTTGTATTGAATGTCTTCACTTTTGTGGATATGAAAATGTGTCTGGTTATTTTCTTAGAATAAACTCCTGGAAATAAAAGTTCTGGTTAAAAGGATTGTACATTTTAATTTTGATCCGTATTTATTAACCGTAGTGCTTGAACCCAAAGTGTGACATCATTTATTATACACTGAAAAAGTGCACAGGAGACTGTAACATTGGCTTGGTGGTTAAGAGCACTGTCTGGTTTTCCAGAGGACCTGGGTTTGATTCCTAGAACTTGCATGGTAGCTCAATCTTCAGTAACTCCAGTCCCAGGGGATCTGATACCCTCTTCTGGTCTCTGTGGTCACCAGGGCCACACACAATGCACAGACATATGTGTGGTCAAAACATCCATATACATAGAATAAAAAAAGTAAAAAAATCCTGCTCAGTAACCAATATTTTAAAGGAATTTGTTTTTCATTGGTAACAACAGTTAACTTTTTCATATATTTATTGGCTGTGTAAAATTTCCTCATAAAAGTATAATTAATATCGTATCCTTTCCTGTTTAACTTTTTATTTATAGTAAAAATAGTTCTTGATCTGTCAAGGCTATCAATCCTGTGTTGACCCAAATCTGTGCCTTGCTTGGTCTTTCAATCTTTTAATGTTTTTATATGGCACATTTACTTTTTAGGGTGTTGTAATTATTAAGAGTTGCCTTTGTAGTGTCTGATGTTTGTGTGCTCATCAGCTTTATTTTGAAAATGATCATTTTATCACAAGCCAACTGCAGATTCAATGCAATTCCAATTAAAATGCCACTTTTCATAAACATAGAAGAAGCAATCCAAAAAGTTACATGGCAGCACAAAAGACCAACGATAGTCAAAGCAAACCTGGACCAAAATGACACCATAGAGCTATTGCCACACCCCCTTTCAAACTATACTACAGAGCTGCAATAACAAAAGCAGCATGGGATTAGCACAGAAACAGATGCATTGATGAACGGAACAAAACTGAAAATGCAGGTATAATCCCATACAACAACAACTACAATAGTATCTACTGATTTTTTACAAAGATGCTAAAATACACACTGGGGGGAAAAGACAGCATCTTCAACAAGTGGTGCTGGGAAAACTGTATTTCAACATGCAGAAAAATAAAACTAGATTTTCTATCTCACTGTGTATAACTCAAGTCCAATAGACAAAGGACCTCAACACAAGACCTAACACCCTGAAATATCTAGAGGAGAAAGCAGAGGGCATGCCTTAATTTACAACACGGATACGCACTTTCTGAATATACCCCACTAACACAGGAAACCAACAACTAACAGATCGGAGTTCACAAAACATGTGTCCAGTAAAGAAGACAATAAAGTGGGTGAAGAGGCAGCCCACAGAATGGGTAAAAGATCTCTACCAGCTATTGATCAGACTGAAGGTGTCTAGCACATATAAAGCACTTAACAAAGTAAATATTAGGGCAATAAACAACCCAATTTAAAAAATGAATGGAACCAAACAGAAAGTTCTCAAAGGAGAAATGCTAATGACTAGAAGACATATAAATGGTGCGCAACATCCTTAGTCATTGTGGGGATGAAAATTAAGGCAACTTTAAGTTTCTATTTTATCCCAGTCAAAATGTCCATCACCAAGAATACAAATGACAACAAATACTGGCATGAATATGGTAAAAGGGCAACTCTTATACACCCTTGGTAGGAGTGTAAATTACTCAATGACTTTGGAAATCAGTTTGAGGTTAAATAAAAAGCAACCCCCCCAACCCAAACAAAAAACAAAATTATAAATAGAACTGCCTGTAGCATGAATTGTTAGAAGGTCTTATTAATAAAATCAAATCTAGAGCAAGGTATTTGGGGTGAATGCTGGAAGATCAGAGAAGCAGAACAAGCCACAGCTTCCTCACCTTGCCAATTCCTCAGCTGATGCTGTTTCCTCAGACTGGAAGCCTCTGAGTCCTCATCCAGAATGAATCTCAGCTGAACTGTTGCTCAAAAGCCTAAAAGCTTAACCTGCTCTATTTCCTGCTTTTCACACCTTATATACCTTTCTGCTTCCTGCCATCACTTCCTGCAACTAAAGGCATGAGTCATCATGCCTGGCCATTTCCAGTGTGGTTTTCAACTCACAGAGATCCAGATGGATCTCTGCCTCCCAAGTGATAGGATTAAAGGCGTGTATGCCACCATTTTCTGGCCTCTATGTCTATCTAGTGGCTGTTCTGTTCTCTAACCCCAAATAAGTTTATTAGGGTGCACAATATTTTGGGGAACACAATACCACCACAGCTGCCATATGACCCAGCTGTGTAACCCCTGGGCATATACTCAACACATTTGCATGTAATCCATGTTTATTGCTGCTTTATTCACAATAACTAGGAAATGAAATCAATCAATTAATGAAATAGATATTCACCAACAGATAAACATATGGAATTTATAAGAATGGCTAAGTTTCAGTTCAGCTAATTCAACAATGGCTTGTTGTAAATGGAAAGTTCAAGAATCCAGTAGTTTCTCAGTCCACAAGACTGAATATCTCAGCTGGTCTTCAGTATATGCTGGAATCCCAGAGAAGTAGGCTCTAATGTCAGTAAAGCAAGGCCAGAGCATGCAGGTAAAGAGCAAAAGCTTCCTTCTTTCATGTCCTTATATAGGCTTTCAGCAGAAGGTGTGGCCCAGATTAAATGTATATCTTCTTGCCTCAAGATCTCGATTAAAGGTTTGTGTCTTCTTACCTCAAAGATCTAGATTAGAAGTAGATCTACCACTTCAAATTAAGTAAAAATTCCTCGCAAGTGTGTTCTCCATTTTTAAATTTTAGTTAATTCAAGATGTAGTCAAGTTGACAACCATGAACAGCCATCAAAACTCCACCCTTTTGTGGCTCAAGAGGTTTCCGAGGAGAATATTACTAATTGGCTTATTAGAGACTGTTCTTGTGATATTTTGGTGAAGAACATCACAAGATATTTGCTTTCTGTCCTTGTCCAAGAAAAATCTGTCAATTTTTTTTTCTAAATTGGTGAGTTTTGAACTAATGGCAGTGGAGGGGGATTTAAAAACAGCCTAGTACTGATTGTGTTGCTTGGTTATTAGTCGCTAGTCTTATGAAGATCTATGATGAAAAGGAGCAAGCTGAACAAGGAAAAATACAAAACGTACAGTTTGAGGAGAAAAGTGGCACCAGAAAGTGTAAGGGTGCCAACTCCTGTCCTCAAGGGGGTAAACAGTTAAAGAAAAGCCTGATGATATGTAATAAAGGGTGTGGTGACTTCAAGGCAAGCCCAGCTAAACTTCCAACTTGTGAAAAGGAATTGACGAAAAATTTATGGCTGAACATAGTATTGCACACCTTTAATCCCAGCACTTAGGAGGCAGAAGCAGGTGGATCTCTGAGTTCAAGGCCAGCCTGATCTGCAGAGCAAGTTCCAGGACAGCCAAGCTTAGGTAGTGAAGGAAACCGTCTACATCAGAGGGCTGGTAAAAATGTGTTTGAATGAAAGGGCCATGTTCCAGCCCCAGCAGGCAGAAGAACTTGGCAGCTTTGGCTACATGGTTCTAGCTTCAGAGTCAAGGATACAAGAAAGGGTTTGTGGAATCTCCTTCCAAGGCTAATGAAAGCTGCTGAGGCCAGATGTGTGTCAGGGGTATCCCTGGCTGGAGGTTCAGAGGCGTCATTATGTGAAATTGTGGAGGTGAAGCCTGGATTTCCTTGGAGAACCCAAGATGTTAGAGATGCCACTGTTGTGAGATACCTGCCAAGGAGAGCTGCTAACAGGGAGTGGAACCAGCCCAAGAGAGAGAAGTGTGCCGCAGTCAACAAAGCTGAAAAGAGTTGGAGATCTGAAGAGTGCTTTGACATCACACATGGAGATCCAGAGTTGGGAGTTTGCCCACCTGGTTTTAGGCCTTGTTTTGGTCCAGTATTTCATCACTATGCTCCCTTTATCCCTTTTGGAATGGTAATGTGTATCCTGTGTCACTGTGTGTTTGTAGTATGTGATCTGCTTTTTGATTTTGATTTTACAGGGGGTTACAGTTAGGAGACTGCATGAGTCTTAGAAGAGGCTTTGAAATTTGAACTTTTAAACAGTAGTGAGACTGATATAGACTATGGAACTTTTGAAGTTAAGCTGAATCATTTTTGCATTATGACATAGCTATGAGCCTATGGGGTCCAGGGAGTGGAATGTGGTAGTTTGAATAAAAATGCCCCCCATAGACTCATAGATTTGAATGCTTGGTCATCAGGGGCTGGCACTATTAGGAGGTGTGGCCTTGTTGGAAATGGTGTGACCTTATTAGAGGTAGTGTGTCACTGGGAGTGGACTTTGAGGTGTCAAATGCTCAAGCCAGGGCCAGTGTTTCTCTCCTTTCTCCTGACTCAGATTCAGATGTAGGACTCTCAGCAACCCTGTCTGTCTGTGTGTCACCATACTCCCCAATATGAGGATAATGGACTAAAGTTCTGAACTGTAAGCAAGCCCCAGTTAAAGGGTTCCTTTATAAGAGTTGCCATGGTCATGGTGTCTCTTCACAATAATAGAACACTGATTAAGACATGGTGTAATAGTGGCATGACTCAAAAGTCTCTGGCTGGGGAGGTCATAGGCCCTGGAGTAAAGTATGCCATTGGTATTTGCTAAATGGTCATGTCATGTAGCTGTCTAAATGTTTGTGTTTATATAGACATTAACTGCTCTCAGTCTTGGTCAGAAAAGCCCCCCCCTTGCAGTGGGCAGCAGTCAATGGAGAGATGCATAATTGTTCTCATTGCTATCATTTTCCATTTGATTTGTACTAACACTCTAGTATATAATATATCATACATTTATTATATAATATATAACTATAATATATTATGTAATAAATTACTGTGTGTTTTTATACCTTCATTTACTAATTAGTTGATGGAGACAGCTTTCCTAAGTCGGTACATTGTCTCCTATGGGTTTAGAATTTAATAAATGGTAAACATCCTTCCCCTCCTCTTCTTCTTTTTGGTAAGAGTTAGAACTTTCACAGCTACAAAATCCTTCAGAATAACTATAGCAATCTTATAGCACTTTTATACAAACATATTTACTTTTCAAAAGAAACCCACAAACTGCCAAGATTGAAGCGGTGTGGAGAGGCTAGGAGATGCCTGTCCACCTATTGGGTCTCTGCTGCGGCCTCTGGAGAGGATGTGGGAAGAAGCCCTTGCTCCAGGCTTCTTCCTCAGCCAATGGCATCCTGTCCTGTCAGTGACGTCAGAGTGTGACGGTTGGTGTTCACTATCAGCTGGATTAAATTGTTAATTGATGTGGGAAAGTCATCCTAATTGTGCACATTCCGAGGCAGAGGGTTCTGAACTGTGTAAGTGGAGAAGGAGAATGGAGCATAGCACGCTTTCATTCCTTTTGGTTTCTGATTTTGAAGGTGGTGTGACCATCATTTCAGGCTCCCACTGCTACTGTGAGCTAAAGCAAACCCCTCTCTCTTCAGCTGCTTTCCTTGTATATTATATCACGACAACAGGAAAAACATGGGGCATCCACAAAATACAAGCACGTAGTCATCCTTTTCTGATACTCTCACAAACTAGCAGCTCCCCCATCACCTTTCAGAGGCTCCTTTCTTCTGCTGTTTCCCCCTGTGTTGTTGTGGCTGCAACTCATGAGTTGACCCCACTTACCCTTTATCTGCTTTGAGTTGCTCTAAGTAAGACCTTTATTGCCCCAGTACTTGAACAACCATTTCACACTAAGTATTTCACTTCACAGTAGCCATTTAAATAACTAAGCATCTCCGTGCTTATCTGCAGGGAATATAATGTGAAACATTAAAGATGTGCTACAGACAGAGAGGTGCCAAGTATACCGAGGCGCACTTTCTCTGGATAAAAGAAGAATGCTTTGTGGAGGTCTGAATTTCTTGAGATGCGTTTACATGTCATTAGCTTCTGAGGTGGTAAAACTAAGGATCAGCAGCCTCTTATGGTTCAGCTGTGAAATGGCCCCCAATAGACTTAGGTGGTTATAAATTCTTGGTCTCTCAGGTGGTGGAAATGTTTTGGGAGATTGTGGAACCCTTGAGAGGTGTGGCCTGACCTTGAGATTTCCAGCTCAGTTTCCCATCTTGTCTCTGCTCCTGGTCCACTGAGATATGAACAAACAACCTGATTCTGCTGCTGCTTCCGAAGCTACCAGCCCAGCCACCCACCCAATGCGCTCCCTGCTATGATGTACTGTTATTAAAGCCTGAGCCAAAATGGAGCCTTTTCCCCTGAAGATGCTTTATCGGGATTTGGTCACAATGATGAGAAAAGTAACTACAGTCAACCTTCTTACCACCTCTTGGGACATTTGTGTCACCGTGCTCTAAAAGGATACAATGTTTATCACTTTAAACATTTTTACAGCTATAGCATAGAGTACGGAAGGACCAGTTTTCATATTTAATTATCACTTATTCTAGTTCTGGTGCCAATAGAATGAAATCCAAGTCATTCTGTAGCTATCATTTCTAACACCACATGTAATTCATTTACCCAAAGGTTTAGAGAAACTGGAGAGTAACCTTTCCCTTGTATGTTCAGTGCAAATTTAAAATGATTAAATCTTTAAAACAAGATAATGTCATATGTTTTGATGAGATGGGTGAGTTCTCTAATTGGAATTTGTTGACATGGATTTGCCGGATTCTCATTCATTCTTTCATTCATTCATTCATTCATTCATTCATTCATTCATTCCTCACTCTTACTACTTATTGACTGTTTTCACCAAGGCTTTAACTTTCTGGCCTTAAGAACAATGATTCAAAATAAAGATCTTTCCCTTACTCCCAGTGTGTAGTAATTTTTAAATAGTTGCCTTGAGGGAAAACATGATGTGACTCAGAAGTGCAGGGAAAATACTGAAAATGTGGACTTTACCAGCTTCAAGAGTTGTCAGAACCAGTGAGGGACAAGGGACTTGAGGATTGGGCAAGGCAGTGACTTTATGACGCGCCTTGGAGTCCAATGGGCAAGGACAGAAGTGAGGGCATTGGAGTGAGAAACTGGGAGTGAGAATGTATGATCAGGGCTATGAGAACTCCAGAAAAACAGAAGTATTCAAACTGGGATATAAGAAAGGGTGAGGGAAAAAAAAGAAGGTTTATTACGGAATGGGGAAACTGAAAACACAAAGTAATTTAAGGATTTTGGGTACTGATCATGACAAGGCTTAAGAAATACTTGTAGAGGTGAATGCCTGAGGTGGGGCAGAAATTCTCGGAGAACCACGGATATTAGAAAGAGCGTGTGGTTGGATATTAAGGCATGACATTTTCAAGAGTTATAATAGGAGTAATGGGCAAGCCTAAAAGTCTTATAACAAGAGTGGAGAAAAGTACAAAAAGAAGTGCTCTCTATGGAGGCAGAGAGAAGACAGGCATCATAAAAGTCACATGTCAGTCACAGAGTGACAGGGTAAGAGTGTAACTACAACAGGAATATTAACAGACACAAGAGGATCACCTCGCTTTCCAGAACATGGGGGCTTAGACCTCAAGACAAGTTGTGGCTAAAAGATCTTCTTAGACATCATTCCAAGGAAACTTTTGGGCTAGCATCAAAGGAATGCATATATTTCTAGAACACAGAAGTAGAATCCCACAGAGGTAAGGTGCACATCGGAAAGCTGCTGTTTCCTTCACATACTCTGATACCTTGTGCCTCATTTTTGAGGGCAAAATGAATACAGGAATGTTGCTGGAGGGCTTCTCTCCAGCTTTCACCAAGCCCCACAGTCCCACAATCCACATATAAAATAATCTCTCAGACGTTTATAATACTTATAAACTGTATGGCCATGGCAGGCTTCTTGCTAACTGTTCTTTTATCTTAAATTAACCCATTTTTATAAATCTATACCCTGCCACATGGCTGGTGGCTTACCGGTTTCTTCACATGCTGCTTCTCCTGGCGGTGGCTGCAGTATCTCTCCCTCCTTCTTCCTGTTTCCCCAATTCTCCTCTCTCCTTGTCCCGCCTATACTTCCTGTCTGGTAACTGGCCATCAGTGTTTTATTTATATAGAATGATATCCACAGCACAGGAGACAACAAGTTTAAAACCCGAGGCCAACCTCAAGAGGACACCCAACATTCTCCACAAAAGAGTCATTCAAAATGAATCTCATTGCACACCATGACAAGAAATCATACATGTCCTGATTCCAGCAGTGGATGGAAAAGGAAGTTATTTCTTCAGAAAAATCTCACCTGTAACTCTGTTTGAATTCTTTTTATTAACTATTCTTATTAATTCATAATAAAAGAAGGTCTATGGTCCATATGAGGAACACTGAAATACATAAAACAAAGAATAAAAACCAAGCCTAGAAAGTTGAAGCTGTGGTTTAAGCGTCAGGAAGCTCCCTGAGGAAAGGAATTGCAGACCTCACTTCAAAGAATTACCACTCGACATTCAGAAGAAAAATAACTCACAGTAATAACTACACACCACCCAAGAAATCTGTGTCCCTTGGGAGAGACCTGGCAGAAAAACAAGACAGACATAGAAAGATTCCAATTTCAACATTATTACTTATACGACACAAAATGTTTAATAGTTTCCCAAGAGTTCCTTAGAAGTGTAGTCATCTTGAGGGGCTGACAGAGGGGGATGGTGTCCAGGACCCCCGGGAGACACCGTTGTCTGAGGATGTTTGATTCCTTCACATAGAATGAAGTGCATGCTAACTGATTTAAACCATGTTTGGTTACTAACAAACTGAGTATCCATCACACATATGCTTGGAACTGGATGTGCTTTAAATGCAGAATTTTCATTCCTTTTCTGCTTTCTTTTCCTTTTGGAATAGCTGCACATGTTTTCTACTGAGCATCCATGATAAAAAAAAAATAATCCTAAGTCCTTCAAAACCCAACGTTGTTTCAGTTTCAATTCTTAAAAAGTGTTAGAATTTTGAGCACTTTGTGTTTTCATATTAGGGGCTGGGCAACCCACACTCAACACAGTGTGAATGATATGTAAACAGCTATCACACTCTCTTTTTAGAATAATGGTTTGGTGTTCAGTACAGAGGCACGTTGTTTGAAATATTTTTAATCTGTGGTGGCTTGAACTTGCAGGTCTAGAGGTCGGAACACCACACACAAGAACATCACCCCCATATGTTCCTATAAATTCCCCAAATTAAAAATAAAATTCTACTTATACCTAGACACAGTGCAGATACCTTCAAAACACATAAAAACACACACACACACACACACAAAAAAAAAAAAACCATGAAATTTAAAAAACAGCCTAGGATTTTCAGTATTTAAAAAGCATTTATACTGGGAGCCAGTATTTCAGTAACATTTATGGAAGCAGGGTAGACTAGCATTTTAAATACTGTGAGCAATCATGAATAATAGAGAACTGGAAACACAGTGAACTGTTTCTCAGTAAAATGAAGAAATTTTAAAAATTACACCCAGTTCCTGAGCGAATACACCACTAATACACCAGCAATAAGCAAAGTCCAAATATATATCAAAAAAGGAAAGAAGATGTGTACACATACCATAAGAAATATCTTATTAAACAGGCTTATAAATTAATCCAACGAGGAACACTACAAATAAAATTACACTTAATTTATTGAAGAATAACAGAAATGCTTGCTATTATTTATAATTCCAATGAGATGTCATAGACTATGTTTTGTGATATTAGAAAAGATGCTACATCTGCTCATAAATACTAGAATTTGTTACACATCTGTTATACAATATACATGACTATTAAAAGAATGGACATATTTTACAGAAGAGCAGGGAGAGAAAAGTGAAACCAGGAGACATTTAAAACCAAAGTCTAGCATGCCAGCACCTGATTCTTTATAAAAACAGAAACCACTTAGGAAAACAGGTTAACTTATTAATTCGATATAAAGCCAGTAATAACCCACATTTTTTTGAAACTTCATGAGCACTGAGTAGATTTGTAACTGTTGTTGGCTCTGCTTCCATCCTGCCCTTCCCTTCCTTAGGTTCTGTGTCACGGTTCCCATGAGTGCAGTGGCTGACTTTTCTCTACTCCCTGTGACATTTGGTATAAAAAGAGGTGATTTAAAAACCAGAGAACTTGATAAAATTACCTGTTGGGGTGAATTCTTTTCTTGAATAAAGAAAAGTTGTTGATAGTGATACTGATTTTAGAAGTTATCTAGTGTTTTTTTTTTTATTTCATTTTGAGTCAATTGTGGTGGTTTATACTATTCTACAAATGTCTCCATTATAGCTAAGCTTTTGTCTTTAAACCTATTTTCATCCATGATTTTACAAATGAAGAGAGAAGGAAGATTTCTGTTAGCGATTTGAGAATGTGCACCAGTATAGAAAGCAATGGTTTTGAGGAAGCAGAAGAGACGGGCCAGTTTTCAGTGGGCTGTGCCACCCAGACACATTCCTTTCCCTGGTACTCCTTGATAGAGGATGTGTGGGCACACGACTGTTGCCAGCATTTCTAAGTAAGTGGAAGTGGCATATTTAACTTTTGAAATACTCATCAGAAGAGAGCTGAGATTTGGGTCAGTGAGTACAACGCTCATCCGGGACGCACAAAGCTTGAGTTCAGTTACCAGTACCACATACAACTGGACAAGGTGGCATACTCCCATTTCCCCAGAACTCAGGAAGTAGAGCCAGAAGGATAGCGAGTTCAGGGCCATCCTCACTCGCCAGCCAGCCAGCCAGCCAGCATAGGCTACAGACCCTGTCTCAAAAAGAAAAAAGAAGAAAGGAAAGAAAAGAAAAAATGCTGCACATCTTAGTTTCTTTCCCTTCCTGGTGCTGCTAGCTGGAATGGAAATGTCAACCCCAGCTGATGAAGTGATTTTAGGAATGGAGTCTTGTCTAGAGGGACCAGTCAGCTGTCGAGAGGGACCAGTCAGCGGAATGCTCATCACTTCTTGAGGTCTTTGTGGAACGAAGCTGCTGTTTCTCCTGGACTTATTTTGCTGAATTTTAACACAAGAGAAAGAAAGCTCAAGTCCTTTTGGTGCTGTTATTGGGAGGTTCCAAAGTACTTGTGGATGACCTTAATCAAATCCACAGAAAAACGCTTACAGGACAAGCTCCTACAGATACAAAGGATGTTTCTCTTTATCCTATTCACATATGTTTTCCAACTGTGAGACCAAGTCTGACTTGAACTTTAAGTATAATTAATGCATTGACTGACTTGAATATTGGAAAATACCAAAAGAGAAAGAGATCAAAGATAATCACAATCCTTAGACAATTACTGTAAGTTTTGATGTATATTTTTATATCAAATCAAAACTAATCTTCTCTTCCTTGACAATGGTTAGGGAGCTATCCATGACTACTGATAAGAAGGAAGAGATCTGGGATAGCAAACATTTTTTCAAAGCCCCCCTTTCTACTCAGAGATAAATTTGATTTTCAAAAATATCATTTCATGTGCTAAAAGACCCCAAAGTGGGCTAATGCTTTGGGCTTGGATGGGAAAGTGAGTTTTCAACTATAGAGTGAGTTTTCATGCTCTAAAACTTGGTAACCTTTCCTTATAGATTGAAAGATTCGAAGATGCTTGTCCTGTGAGCAGTGATGGTCCCGTGGAAGCCATTAGTCTAAAGGTCAGTATACTGTGAGGTACCAATTTTAGTAAGTGGAGTCTGTGATTAAAAAAGAGATGAAGAATAAAAGGAGAGTGTAGAAAAGCGAATTCTCCTGGTCCAGTTCTAAGAGGGGCTCTACAAGGTTCCAGCCATGAACTCCTTGAGTTCATCTCTGAGCTCACTGTAGGTGATTAGAAATACTTACTATATATATATATGAAAATATGTCATATATTTTCATCACATATACATAATATTTGTTACAAATTTTGTGGACTATTTTATATATGATATATATGTATATATATGACTTCTTATCTATGTTTTAAAGTTTCATAGCTTGAGTAATAGTCATGGTCACATACTCTGGGCTAGTTTCACTAATGAGACAGTCTTTATAAAGTTAAAATAAAACAATCCTAGATCTATCAGTGATGTTTATTAAAATGAAGTTGTCACAGGCTGCTTCTTAATCATATCAGTAAAATTAACAACTAAATAAAAAGGATGTAACTCAATGGTTAAATGCTTGCCTAGAAGGGATGGGACCATCAACCTATGCTCACACACACACACACATACACACAGCAACTTTTCTACAAATGTTCACATAGACCTTACTTAAAAGATACAGTGTCCTCCTCATGTTGGATTCATTGACGAGGTGAGAGACAATAAAGCGAATTACTGTCAATGTATATATTCACACACATTGTCCAAATCATAGTCCAAAACTTTCAGAATCATCTGTTATTTATTCATTTATAAATGACATTACTGTATTTATATTTGTGGTTTGAATATATATTTTGTATTTTTTGTTCTATGAAAGTGGTACAGATATGGTTTAAAAATTTAAACATATAATATAGCATGCAGTAAAATGTCCATGCTCATTGCTCAGCTAACCCTTGGGCTGTCATTTCCTGGCACAGAGCATCATCTCTCTTGACATCTTAAGATAGCTTACTCCAGAGAGAATGTACAGTGGTGGACACTGAACCCAGGGACTTCACACAAGATAAACTCTCAACTTCTGAGCTACATCACTGGTCCCAATATGTTAAGACTTTCCCTCAGCATTTTGTGTGTGTGTGTGTGTGTGTGTGTGTGTGTGTGTGTGTGTGTGTGTGTGTGTGTGTAAGCTGGAGGTTGGCATCACATGTCTTCCTTTCTTTCTGTTCACTTTAGTTTTTGAGACAGGAGTCTCTCACTGAACTTGGAACTTGCTACATTGACTAGGCAGCAGGTCTCCAGAATCTGCATGTCTCTGCTTGTCCCCACCAGTTGGGGTTGTAAGTGCACACCACCAAGCCTAGCTTTTACAGAGGTGTTGGCAATCTGAACTCAGGTCCTCATGGTTGGCCAGCAAGAACTTTACCTACTGAGCCACACCCACAGCCCATCCCTTAGGAATTTTCATGCTATGTTATCTTGTATATGACTAACCATAACTATTGGACTTTCCTGTGACTTACATCATTTATCATTATACAATGCCTTTCTAGTATTATCTAGTGATTCTTTGCTGTGAATCAACCTTGTCTAATATCATAGCGTCCACATAGTTTTGTAATTTCATTTGCACGACACTCCATGTTTATTGTGGAGGCACCTTCTGGTTGAATTTTTATTGAGTCAATCTGAGAGTCTCCCCAGAGAAGAGCCTGCAGCACGCACCTTGTGTGTGTTTTCACTGTGCTGTTTTCTTTCAGTTCTGGCATTAGTTCTGCTCTTGCCATTTATACTCTGACCCACTGTCTGGGTTCACTGTGGCTTATTTCTACATATTCTCTTTTCTTAAATGTGTATCTTTTCATCTTAGCTTCTATCCATCACCTCTGAGCACTGTTCACATAGTGCCAGCTGAAATTAAATTCTTAGTGAAGAGTTCTCAAGAGCGCTGCATTATTTGAAACCAATCTCAAACCCACTTAAGATTTCCCCAACCTTTCCATCAAGAACCAAGCACAAGACAGCTAAATAATTGTGCTTCTGGTACTATTTTTAAAAAGGAGTATGGCAAGTGTGTAGCCCTGTCTCCTTCCTGATTTTAATGGGATTGTTTTGAGTTTCTCTTCATTTAGGATAATGTTGGCTGGGGAATGCAAATTGGTGCAGCCACTCTGGAAATCAGTATGAAAATTCCACAAAAAAATTAAAATGAATCTACCATCTCGCCACATATACCACTCCTAGGCCAATAACCCAAACACTCGACATGCTATCCCAGGACAGTTGCTGTGCAATGCTTGTAGCTCTCTATTCACAGTAGTCAGGAAATGGAAACAACCCAACTGTCCTTCAGCAGATGGATGGATCATGAATATATGGTATGGTACACATACATAGTGGGGTACGATTCAGCTGTACAGAAAAATGAAATATTGAAATTTGTAGGTAAATGGATGAACCTAGAAAAGATTATAGTGAGTGAGGTAAGTGAGTAAGGCAATGTTGCTGGAGGGCTTCTCTCCAGGTTCCACCAAACCCCGCAGTCCAACAATCCAAGTATAAAATAATCACTCAGACGCTTATATCACTTATAAACTGTATGGCCATGGCAGGCTTCTTGCTAACTGTTCTTTTATCTTAAATTAACCCATTTCTATAAATCTATACCTTGCCACGTGGCTGGTGGCTTACCAGCGTCTTCACATGCTGCTTCTCCTGGCGGTGGCTGCAGTGTCTCTCCCCTCAGCCTTCCCCCTCCCAGAATTCTCCTCTCTCCTTGTCCCACCTACTTCCTGCCTGGTCACTGGCCATCAGTGTTTTATTTATATAGAGTAATATCCACAGCAAGGCAAATTGCACATTTGGTCTCATCTACAGTCCCTGGCTCCAGATCTTCAGATGGGAGCATACAGCATGCAGTAACAAGGAAAGTATAAAAGGCCACGGATGGGGGAGGCTTCAGTGAGTAATAGTGGGATATGGATGATGTGAAGTGGGACATGGAAGAACGGGGAGGGAGCTCCAACTGCAGAGGAGGGAATGATGAAGGAAAAGGAGGGAAGAAGAAGAGGGACAAATAAGACCAAATTTGTTTGTTTTTGTTTTTTTGAGACAGGGTTTCTCCTTGTAGCTTTGCACCTTTCCTGAAACTCACTCTGTAGCCCAAACTGGCCTCGAACTCACAGAGATCTGCCTGCCTCTGCCTCCTGAGTGCTGGGATTAAAGGTGTGCACCACCACTGTCTGGCCCAAATTAGTTTGATGCAGCCTCCAGGAACAATATTTCATGTTTACCTAAAATTACACACAATACATTTAAGTGTATATACACACATATATACACACATATACACATACAGATACAGATACACACATCTTTTTTCCTTTTTTATTATCTAAAACAATTTTTAAATTTTAATATATTTTGATCATATTTTCCCCTCCCTGTCTACCCAACTTTAAGTTCTTTCTCAAAAAAAAAAAAAACCCAAACCAAATAACAAAACCAAGAAAGCAAGACAAAACAATACCCAGACAGGAAGAAAAAGCCCACCAAACTTTATGAAATAAAACCACACACACACATACAACTGTGAAGTCCATCATATATTGGTCAACTGTTGGGCCCTGACCCCGGTTCCTTGAGTAGCTGTTGCCTTGCTTGCTGACCTTGATCCTAAACAGCTCACCAGAGGTTCCTTGTTTGTGTATCCTGCATATTGGTGGGAACAGCTAGGATGCAAGAATGGAAAACATCTGTAGCAAACTTCTGCCCTCTGGGGTTCCCCCACTGTGCTGTAAGCCTGTATTTAAGGCCTCTTCCCTCCTTCAATGAATGGCATTCTACTGAGACGAATGACCCGCTGTCCTGTCTCTGTCTTAATCCTCAGCCTCTCACTGGGACGTGGTGGATGGGTAGTAGCACAGGTGCTACAGTCAACTACTCCTGAACATGAGGTGTCATATCCTGTGTTACTCCATTGGAGAAAACTGATTTCCCCTCTTCCGGTAGGTATAAATGACAGTTCAATTGTTAACCTTTACCCTAGTGGCTAGGTTTTCATTCATTCATTCATTCATTTCCTTATTCATTTGTTTTTTTTAAATAGCAAATAAAATATTATAAGATAAAACTAACATCTTGGAGTTGGACAGGACAAACCAACAGAAGGAAAAGAACCTAAGAGAAGGCACAAGGATCAGAGACCCATTCAGTCTGCACACTTAGGAATCTCATAAAAACACTAAAATGGAAGCCATAATATATATGCTAAAAACCTGGTACAGACTTGTGCAGGCCCTGAGCATGCTGTCTCTGTCTTGTTGATGTATCCAACAGTCTTATTAAATAAGAAACACAGAAACAATGTAAAAGAGAAAGTCGAGAGGTCAGAGCTCAGAGCTAAAATCTCACCCTTCCTCCTGCTGTCCCAGCTTCCCGAGAGAGCTATTTCCTGTGTGTAAGTCGTATTTCTAGTCATTCTGCCTTCTCATTGGTTGTAAACCCAAACACGTGACTGCCTCGTCACTGTCTGAATGTACAGCCCCCTAGGTCTTAAAGGCATATGTCTCCAATGCTGGCTGTATCCCTGAACACACAGAGATCTATGGGATTAAAAGCGTGTGCCACCACCGCCACACTCTGTCTATGGCTCTAATAGCTCTGACCCCCGGGCAACTTTATTTATTAACATACAATCAAAATCACATTTCAATACAATTAGAATACCACCACACTGTCTCAGTGAGTTCATGTGAGCTTTGCTCATATTGATTTAGAAGGCCTTGTTTTCCTTGATGTCCTCCATCCCCTCTGACTCTTAAATCTGCCCCCCCCCCTCAATTTTCAAGACAGGATTTTCTGTCTTGAACTCACTCTGTAGACCAGGCTAGCATCAAACTTACAAAGATATGCCTGCCTTCCCCAATATGTAGACTATGTAGCCCTTGGTTTTCTTTCAGGGTTGAGGGTGGGCCCCTATTACTGAAGATAGTTCACACTTAGCACACAAGACTGGGATGATTGGAGCAGGATCTGACCTGAAAGTAAGTCTCTTTCCTTCAGTCTAGTCTCCAGGGTACCAGTGCAGGCTGCCAAGAGAGGACAGCAATGAATCAGTCTCAGCCACATGTGACCCCATGGCAATGGCAAGTATGAGAAAATATTCATAAGGAGGCAATAGCTGGCATTAACATGTCAATGGCAACCAATAGCTGTCTGATTGGATTAAAGATCCACTCAGCAGGAGGAAAGTCATATCTGGTACTAGAAACTAGCCAGCTTCCCCAGGCTAGTGAGGTCTAAGAATCTACTACTACCATTTTACTAGACCAGCATTATTCCTTAGTACATTCTAAATCTTACCCTTATACCTAAGATACATGGAGCTACCACCCTTCATCAAAGAATCCTCTCTTTACAGCAAATGGAGACCATCATAGAAAACCACAACTGGACACAACTGCAGAGATCAATGGATTGTGGGGAATCCAGCCCCAATGGATACCTCTACAGAACAAACAGCTCCTACATCTATGGCTTGGGGACCATTGAGAAGAGGGGGCAGGAATACTGTAAGAGATAGAATACCAGGAAGTCTGCTGTGACACAGTCTCTCTAGAAATGGCTGTATAAACAAGACCTGAACAATGGTAGTGGACATGTTCACGTGGAAGGAGTCCCGGCCCTAGAGACAGAACTGCAGGCAACTAACGGCTGCTGAGAGAAGAGGAATTAGCCTTTCGCAGTGACAAGTCCCCTAACTGTCGTCCAGTGTACAATGATCAGCCCTGAAATCATATACAAAGAACAACAAAAAAGGATTTAGCCAGGCAGTGATGGTGCACACCTTTAATCCCAGCACTCAAAGGCAGAGGCAGGCAGATCTCTGAGTTTGAGGCCAGCCTGGTCTACACAGTGAGTTCAGGATCACCAAGGACAGAGAAACATTGCCTTGAAAAACCAAAAATAAAAAAAAATTGGACTGAGCAGGTTTTGTTTATGTATTTGTTCATATACATTCATACTTGTGCAAACACATGTATGTATGTAATAATTATAAGCACAGTAAAAGAGGCTACCTATTTGACAGTGAGGGGGCATTAGAGGGGCTGGATGGAGGAAAGGGGGGAAGTGATGTAATTTTATTTCAATTAAAACACATTTTTTAAAAGTGCATCAGTTTTAACATACTATGCATAAGTTTTTAACATAAAAACTTCAGAACTAGAAAGCAGAATCTCATTAAATATTACCCAGAAAAAACAACTGTAACAATGACCAGGCAAAATAAAGAAAAAAGAAATACAAACCAAAGAACTTTAGAAACTTCATCGACTGAGGGAGCGATTAGAAAGAGTGAGAAGGGAAGAGCAGGGAGTCCTAATCAAAGTCTAGTCAGTTTCCTGGGGTGGGGATAATAGAATAGGTGAAAAGTGCTACTGAAGACTCTACTCGAGGAGATGCTTACAGAAACAATGGAAACAAACTCTTAGATTTATAAAAAAAAAAAAAACAAACTCTTAGATAAATAAAAAAAAACTTGAACAAGATAAAGACAAATAAAGTGATACCTAGATTGTAGTTTTTTGTTTTTGTTTTTTAACTCGTTGCTCTTTACTCTTTGGTTGGTATGGCCACCCACCTCCCAAATAATCACAGAGACATTTTTTTTTTTTTTTTTTTATTTTTCGAGACAGGGTTTCTCTGTGTAGTTTTGGTGCCTATCCTGGCTCTCACTCTGTAGACCAGGCTGGCCTTGAACTCACTGAGATCCGCTTGGCTCTGCCTCCTGAGTGCTGGGATTAAAGGCGTGTGCCACTGCCACTCAGCAGAGTCTTATTCTTACTTATGAATGCCCGGCCTTAGTTTGCCTTGTTTCTAGCTTTTCTTAACTTAAATTATCCCATCTATCTTTTTCCTCTGGACTTTTGTCTTTATTTCTGTATATTTTTCTTTACTTCTTACTCCATAGCTTGCTGTGTAGCTGGGTGGCTGGCCCCTGGAGTCCTCCTCTCCTCCTTTCGCTCCCTGGTACTTCTTCCCAGATTTCTCCTATTTATTTTCTCTGCCTGGCAACCCCGCCTATCCCTCTCTCCTGCCTAGCTATTGGCCATTCAGCTCTTTGTTAGACCAATCAGGTGTTTTAGACAGGCAAAGTAACACAGCTTCACAGAGTTAAACAAATGCAACTTAAAAGAATGCAACACATCTTTGCATCATTAAACCAATGTTCCACAGCATAAACAAATGTAACACATCTTCAACTAATATTCCACAACACTAGATTAATAGTGAATATTTAGACTGCCAAAGACCAAAAGAGGTTATGAAAAGTCGAGAAAGCAAACACACACACACACACACACACACACACACACACAGAGAGAGAGAGAGAGAGAGAGAGAGAGAGAGACAGAGACAGAGAGAAAGACAGAGAGAGACAGAGAGAGAGATCATCACAATGCTAAAAGAAAATAACTTTCAACCTTTACTTGTATATACACTGAAAAATCTTCTAGGATAAACTCAACACATTACTAAAAAGCCTAAAGAGATTTCTAGGGACTGGAGAGATGGCTCAGAGGTTAAGAGGACTGGCTGTTCTTTCAGAGGTCCTGAATTCAATTCCCAGCAATCACATGGTGGCTCACAACTATCTATAATGGGATTTGGTACCTGTTTCTGGAGTGTGGACAGAAGACTGCATACATAATAAATAATTCATTTAAGAAAGTTATTTGTTTTTAAGAGAGATTTCTAGAAGAACTTCAAAGCAAAAGAAACAAAGAAGATCCCCCAATGAAGAACGAAGAAGCAAGAAAAAGTGTTAAGAGACTAGCTGCCTTTAGGAGATCTGCCCAATGCACTAGGTGCAGCATTAAAAAATTTTTAATGAGAGCACTGTAGGACAGGGGCTGTTTTTAAACACAGTTGGCAAAACGCTGCTAATTAATGCTAGGTAGACAGTATAGCTAGCCTCTTTGCGGATATAGTTAATGAACATAATTATCACCCAGCCTCTCAATTTCAATAACGTTTTGTTTATAACTTACTAAAACTAACTCATTGTGTGGATAAAAAGTTGTTTGTTATAATAATATTCATCCAAATGGAAATCCAGTAAGTTCAAGTTCTTGAAATATGAAGGTTTTAATTACTCTTTAATAACAATAGGAACCAGAGCCATACCCAAATATATGAGGATTGGTCTTTTAAATCTTGATGTATTTGAATTAAAGACCAGAAAATATGGCAGGAATATGGTATAATACCCAGTCATATCATTATTAAATTATACTTCCCTAACTAGCATGATGAAATTCCAAGATTTCCTTTGGTTTATTATTTTTTTAAACAAGTCATTATGATGGCGTCATGAAATCATTTCTAATCCAGTGGAGCCAGCCATTACTACCATTTAAAATACAGTTATGATTTTCAGCAGTGGTTTACTAATGATATTAACTAGGAATTTTCTTGCAGAAGCAATCTATTCATGGCACCACTTCCCACCGTGAGCTTGTTTGTGGCTTTTAAAATGGGATCTGTTTCACTGCTCCTTTCTTCAGGACATACATTCCCACTATTATCATAAATGAAGGCAGAGAACTGATTAGAATGTAGAGTTACTCCCCAAATTATTTACTCACGACAACCAGAGTCACAAAGAGGGAAGGGAGAGCCCGCTGCAACCAGAGGATATATGTTTCCAATCTACAAAATCCACACTCTGGCCTCCAGATCCTTCGGTAACTGCTTTTCTATTCATGTCTACCTCCGGAATGCATGTAAATAATGAAAGATAATCAATAAAAAAAATTAATGTCTGTAGTAACACAAACTCTTTCAACAACAGTAATAATAGTAATAGTAATGAAAGACAGCCTGTAAGTAGGGATCAAGCAAGGCAGTTTTTAGTTTTGTATCTTGATTGTGAAGGTGAAATCAAAATGTGATAAACAGCCTTGACCTACGTCCACTCTAAACAGTCTCCGTGTCTGCTTTTCTTACCAAACCACAGTTGCTTAAGATATAGCAAATGAGAGGACAGTCTCTCCCTCTATTTTTTTGGAGGGAAATAGAAAATCTTGGTTGGTCCTAAGACAACAAAACCTCAAACAAACAAAAAATAAAAAACAAAACAAAACCCAAAAACTACGACACACTGTGAGAACAGATCTGTGGTGGAGGATCTCCAAGACGTCTCTGCATTCTCTCCCTAACTTCATGTCAATCTGTAGTTATAAATGTATCTATCATGTGGTGCAAGCTTGGCTCTCTCTCCATTCTGAGGACTCACCACCTCTACCAGATTTTTCCTCTTCTTCCCAATGCCAGCTGCCCGTGGCAGAGATCCTTCTGGCTGAGCGCACAGATACAACACCCTAGAGCCTGTTTGCATCTCAGCAAAGCAGATATTGAAAACCTACGAAAGGGGCAACTTGAGGGGATAAGGAACCCGAATCACATTGGTATTGGCTGTCAGTTCCTCCCTACCACAGCTAAAGAGTAATACCTGCTGCCTATCAAACCCCCGAGTCCTTTGCACCCGCAGTCTCACTGAATCCTCTCTAGCCAGCATGGGGCTGGAAGGCTCACACTTCCATACATTCCACCACAGAGGGAGGCACTAGATTGTCCTCTTCAGAAACTGGACATTCATTTCATCCCCATTCCCCACAAAAATATTCGAATAGCCAAACAGAAACTCAGAGAATTTACAAAGGAGATTTAAAAAAGTAAAAAGGCACCTTAAGTATTAAGATTTTTGTTTCACAAGTGCTGGACATTGGTCATGTATTACACAGAGAATATATCACTGGAGATATTGTTGAGATTATTCCCCTTAATTTAGAAAACTGGTCATGCTATCATTATTTCCCCTCCTTTGACAGAGGAGGAAATAGTGGCATAAAAAGGCTAAGGACCTTGTCTAGGCTGATAGAAGACCTGAGATTTGAACCCAAGAAGTCCCAACTCAAAGCTCCTACTTATAACAACTTTGCTACTCTGCCCATTACCAAAGACATCATGACACAATGAAAGTAACATCTCTTGGTACCATTAAGGTATTGTGTTCCTTGTTCAAGACCCAGAGTTTCAAATGATGGAACTCCAGAGTTTATTTCTCCATCTACTCATATGATAAGGAGTGTTGTGGAATATTACTTTAACTATGTAAAGATGTGTTACATTTGTTTATGCTTCATTTCTTTAATGATGTAAAGATGTGTTGCTTTGCCTGCCTAAAGCACCTGGTTAGTCTAACAAACAGCTGAACGTCCAATAGCTCGGCAGGAGAGGGATAGGCAGGGCTGGCGGGCAGAGAGAATAAGTAGGAGGGAAAAAAAATCTAGGCTTGAGAGAGGAGAGAGAAGAGAACAAGGGAGAAAGAAAGGGAGATGCCTGGGGCCAGCCAGCCAGACAAGGAGTAGGACACACAGAATGAAAGAAAGGTAAAAAGCCCAGAGGCAAACATAGATAAAGAAAAACAGGTTAAATTAAGTTTTAAGAGCTAGCTAAAAATGAGCATAACATAAAGCCAAGCATTCATAATTAATAAGTTTCTGTGTCATGATTCGGGAGCTGGTTGGTGGCTCAAAAGAAAGTCTGCCACAAAGAAATGTTTCCAAAGAATAAAATCCCATGGTCAAGTTAAGTGTGAGAAAAATCCATTTTAATCGTGATATATTTAATATCAAGGTTAAAGATATTGTAAGAACAGTTCATCTTGGAAATGTAGTGCTCAGTTATGCATATGAATCTCCAAAGTAGAAGCACATACATTTCTCAAGGACATCTGACCCTGGGGACTTTTCACAATCTGAACACTAATTTCTATCATGGAAAATGATAATTGGATATTGAAAAATGATAATTATTCAGCACCATTTTGATGCCTTTGTTCTGCTTTTGGATCTGCCCATCACACCTTCTGATTCATGGCCAACCCCTCTTCCCATCATCATCCCCGAGCTTTCTTGTCCCTGTGTGTTCTCGTCTTCCTCCCTCTCAGAGAATACCTCTCCTTCACTGTCCACTTTGGCAAGAACAGCTTTGACGTCACAGCCTCAGGAAGCACCAAGTGTGCAGCCTGCTCCTGCCTGACACACTGCCAAATAGAAGATCTGTCCTCACAGTATGCCTTAGATTCGTTTGTTTATTGTTATTTTGCTATTTTTTTACATTGTCTTGGGACCTACTAAGATTTTGTTTTTTTTTCTCCCAGAAAAATCAACATTCTGGATTCTTCTAAAGAAACTTAAATGCCATTTTATTAATATTAATAGCACAAGGGTGCTGGACTGCATATTGGTAAAATAGCAGATTCTTACCTTAAGTGATGATAGACACACAAATATGTATATATGAATTGTATTTATATCTGTGTTGGAAATTTGCACAGTAAGTTCGGCTTCTTCCCACAGATATTGAATAAATATTGAATAGATAACACAGAACATTTTAGGCAAGTAGATAAAATGATGGTTAAGGAAATTTTAGCCAGTAGACCTGGGACTTAAACTTGGTCGTGTTTACTAAAAAGGATTGAGTGTTAATATATATGTTTTCTCATAGAGTACCAAAACAGAGACACTTGGGGTTGTCTCACATCTCATCAAGACAATTAAAAAGGAAAGTTTTTTACTTCACAATCTTCAGTTATGACAATCTCATTAGGCTCGGCACCGATTTACTCTTTGCTTGATAATAAAAGTCCATCCTGTCATGTGAATAACCAACATTCTCTTACAAATTCAAACTCTAATTTGAGAGTGAGGGAGAAAAAGATAAAATTACTGACATCAATGTGGAAGAAAATGTGATTTATAAAATTAGAAACCTATAAATTCTGTGTGGGAAACAATTCTTACATAGGCTGAACATTGGAATACATAAAATTGAAATATTCTACTATTAATAAAAATAACTTATATCACATTTCCTGTTGGCTCCTAATATAACAGGTACAGTGCAAGAAGTTGTAAGAAAATTCATTCAATTGCTTTGTGTTGCTAATTGTATTGTACCACGGAAGTAAAAATGAGAACTCTTGGGTTTTGCAATTATGACTTTGAGAAGAAATTGTCTTTAGTATAGCTTTCTTGGACTCAGAGACTTATCAAAGATATTCGTATCTAACACACTGCCTATGACGGTCCAGCTTAAGACACAGGCGCCTTCTTCCTCAAAGTGAGCTCGCTTTAATTAGACCCCATCTCTCCCCTCGGTGTTCTCGAAAGGCCTCACCAGTTTTGACTGACTGCATATGACTCGAGGAATGGAAAGTGTTTTAGGGGGTCATGCACAAAAATAACAAATGCTAATTCAGGCAGAAAGCAATGGAGTCTTCATATCTGTATGCCCAGAAAAAAAAAAAAAAACAACAAAAAAAAAAACCCACAAAACTGATGTTTTTCTATAATGTGAAAAAGGCATGGAACTCCCGTTCTACTTACTGTTTCTTGCCAATAGTATCTTAGTTTTACCTATTATTTAAGCAAATCCTTTTATATTTTCCTAGTACAAAAATCAAAACATAGCTCATTCCTTAATTTCCCAATAAAACGTTACTTAGAAAAACTCACTGATAGAGATCAGTTCTGGCTTACTCTACTCGAGGCTTGCCAGATAAAACACAGGGAACCCAGCTAAGTCAGTTTCAGATTAAAAAAAAAAAAAAGCCATTTTTGGCATCACTGTGTCTCAAATATTACATGAGACACACTTACCCTAACGAATAATTCATTGTTTATCTGAAACTTAGATTTAACTAGGCATGTCAAATTTTGATTTGCTAAACCTGGCGAACATGCTTACCTCCTTTGTTGCTTTTATTTCTGTAAGTGATAAGAAATTCCACAAAGGAGCACTCTTTGTTACATAAAAATCAGGGCGTGGGGAAAGAAGCTTCCCCTACGGACAATATTGAAGGAGATGTGATGCTAGCGAGTTCTGGGAATCAACAGAGCAGGAGTCTCTGGCCATTTGTAATTGGGCCAGGAAAGAATAGAACTCTGGGAAACAAAGACACTGCTTCAGACTATCAGGCTGTAGTCACTGGTAAAAGTTTAGCACCTTCGCTGTAATCTGAATTAGCGTGCCTGGGAAAACTAGCATGTAATTTGGCAAGATCTAAGGCAATTACTTAAAGAGGGGAGCAGGTGTAATTGAGCATGCCGCCTTGTCACCCTGTCATTGCCAGAGCAGGTGAATTTGCCACCAGCACTGAGGAAATGTGGCGACACCAAAAGCATTTGTGGGAAGCCGGGTTGGTGAGGAGAGAAAGGAAACCAGCACACGAAGGATCCAAATCTGCATCCCTGGCTCAATTAATATTAGACAGACTCCAACCAAGGCTGAAAAGTAAGTACCACTTGGCCTAACATGCCTGTTCAAATTAAACCAGGACATGTTATGTACTTAGAGGAGTAGTCAAGATACTTAAAAAAAAAATAGATGTAACATTCTTGGCAGTTTGAATGTAGTTGTTTATTGGGTCTTAAAGTCTACAACCCCGTGCCCATATTTTTGTTTTTCAGTGTTTCGGGTTTCTTATCTTCATGTTCTTTACACAGCATTCATGAAATGTGGCTGCTTGGTAGGGCTGCTGCATTTCTTTTGCTTAATTTCCTTTTTGGTCATTTCTTAGCATGAAGAGCAAACAATCTCAACAAGCCCTGAAAAGATTTACGTACCCTTCAAGACGGAAGCCTTTCTACTCCACTAACTTGCTAAGTTCAAAAGGAATGAACTGCCAACCTCCACTGAAAAGATTGACCTGTACTTAAAGATAGAAGTCTTTACTCCGTTGACTTGCTAAGTTCAAAAGGCACGAACCATCAGGCTCCCAGTTAGTAAACTCTGAACTTAAGCAAGCTAGAGATGGCTCTTCTGCTAGCAATAGAATCAAACACTTGCCCTGAATTAATATATGCATTATATACCTCAAGGGGAATCAAACGACCAGTTTTTTTTTTTTTTTTTTTTTTAGTTTACCTTAACTCTACTCTTTAAAAGAAAAAAAAAAAAGCTTTTTGTCAGGAATACAGCCCTAAAATGGATCCAATATAAGACCGAAGTTTTCATTGGTGGGTGGTTCACTGAATTCCAATGTGAGGGTCAGTTTTGGTCAACTCTTTACCCCTGAATAACCTGAGTCCTTAAACAATTTACAGCTCCTTATACGGGGTCCTGCACAGAAGGCTTTTCCTTTTTCCTTCAAACCTATTCTAATTCAAATCCTTCCCTGAAAAAGCGTGAAAAGGACCCCCAGGCAATGGCGAAGAGTTTTTCTCCCCTTTCAAGACAGCAGGCATTTGCTTGGGTTTCAGGGAAGCACCTGTATTAATTGTATTTCCTGCTCATGTGTTGCTTTTGTTTGCAATAAAAGAACTCATCTCAGGTGAGTTAACCTTGCTTTTTAGAGAGGGCACCTGCAGTCATCCTGGTGTGGATTGTAAATCAAAACACGTTGAGCCTTTAAAGAGAGAAATAAAGAGGCGCTGACAAGCGGGCCGTGTCAGCAGGATTAGGCGACTTTCTCACCACTTGTAGTATGGGGACACAGAACGATTGAGTCCCATTCAATTACAGAGGGGAGAAAGAGTCCCAGAAATTCCATGGATGGGAGGGGCTTGCCTTCTTCTATGAGCCTGGCAAATGCATGTGTGGGGAGCTCCGTGAGGAGGTGTGAAGAGACATCTCTCTCCTCAGCCTCAGGCTTCTATAATTGACCAAGATTTTTCAGCTTGTGATTTGATCCAGCCAAACCCTGTTAGAGGCACTTGCCCCCAACTGAGACCAAGGCTGAAGGGAATAAGAATTAGGTGACTCACTGGTATGTACAATACATGCATTCACATCTATTAGGATAAATGACACGTCGTTCACTTTAAGCACAGGCAGCTGGAGATTGTCATATTCTGAAAATGACAACTGTTATTTATTTATTGAGAATATTTATACAGGTTCTTCCTGGGCACAGAGAATGCATTTTTCAGCAGCACTATGACACCGGGCTGTCACGTGTCTCGAACGGAACACAGAAAACCATTAGCTCTAGCAGAGACAAAGCACATAGACTCAGGGCAGCAATCTGTTAGAGCAAGGATTTAGAAGGTTGAATGTGGCAGGTTCTTAAGTGAGGCCCAAGTCATTATCTTAACAGGGTTTCAAACTACTCTAAGAGAGAAAGAATTGTTTTTCCATAGTGTGATTATATTAACTGCTAGAAGACTGGTTTGGAGAGACTGATTAATTTGGTCAGAAGGCTACACCACTCAGGAGGCATGAGGTCAGCCGGTGAAGGTGGATGGAGCAAAGCAGTTAGTCGAACAACAGTTCCCGCTACTGCTTTCCACACTCCCAAGCTCTGACTTTTAGGAAAGCCTCTTTCCCGTGCTCTGCTCCAGTTCCCACCCTATTAAAGAGGTGGAGATAGCCAAGGAGTCCCTCTCCACTTAGAATAGTCACTTCCTGCCCATGTCCCAGATCTGCTGAGGCTTTCGGGAGGGTGACCTTGGAATACACATTTTACCAATTTTCCTTTTTTGTTTGTTTGTTTTTGTTTCACCCAGAGGAAGGAAGGGATGGAGGATAGTACCTAGAAGGACAGTTTATGTAAATTAATACATTCTAAGCTTCATATAAGTCCTCGTTGACACCGCCCTTAAACATATACATGGCAACTCAAACTCTAACATAGATTGTCTATGCTTCACTCCTATTTCTTAGGGTGTCCTTGTTCTTTTCTAATTATAAGTGTGAAGGACTAAACCTAAATCTTTCCAGAAAATTCTTGAAATATTTATCCAGTCTAGAAAATTCATTTGAGCAGATGATATTTCTTATAGTCACCTGGAACTAATTTCAGGACGTTGGCATATTCCCCAAGCACAGGGATAAAAGCCACTGTTAGTACCGTATGGAGATGGAGCTGCCTCCTTTTACTATGGCAAGCTGGAGGATAAATCTCAGAAATGGATTATTGTCCCTTGAAAATGGGGTTTTTAACATAAGCATCTAAATTTTAGGCTGTAATTTTATTGTGAAAGCCTAAAGAAATCCATTGTCAAAGTAATGGATTTTCTTTTTTGGCATTAAATTACTTTATTATTAAAATTAACACTAATTAGAAAAAAGTAATTGTATAAATAATGTAAATAATTCTAACTGCCCAAAGACAATTGCTGTCAATAACTTGGTACATAGATATTCAAGTCTATATAAGAAAACAAGGAGGCCTTTTTTGTTTGTTTGTATTTTTTGTGTTTTTTTAAGGTAGAACTGGGATTTTTGCCACTTAAATTGCTTTGTACTTTTCCATGCTAAAAACATATTATAACTAATTTTCAGAGCAATAAATCTACTTGAGCAGGGCATTTAAAGATGTTGCATTCTTTTGTTGTGTGAATGAGAAATAAGGTATTTAATACCCCACTTTTGATTATTAGATTATTTCCATTTTTCTATTACAATCAACAAGATGATGATGTCGAAAGAATTTACTCAGTGGATAGTATTTGTTGTGTGCGTGTGAAGCAAATTCATATAAGAGCAGTAACCTAAAATTTGGGATTAGAAATAGGCTATAAGAATGAGGCTGGGGTGTGGCTCAGTTCTAAAGTGCTCTAGGAAGCACGCAGGAAGGCCTATGTCCAATCCCAGGACAGCTCAGGAGTGGCTTTGCAAACACTCATTGGGATCTTAGACCAAGCAGGGAAGGAGACAGACTAAGAACTTTTCCCTTTTCCCTCTGTTTTCTCATCTCCCAAGAACTCCTCCCCACTTTGGTCCCCATTGCTCATATTGGGAGGATTCCGGGAGTATGACAACCCAACATCTTCACTGATAGATAGATGGATGGATAGATAGATAGATAGATAGATAGATAGATAGGTGGATGAATGGATGGATGGATAGATAGATGATAGATAGATAGATAGATAGATAGATAGATAGATAGATAGATAATCTCGAAGCCCCTGTTTTTAGTTACATTTCTAAGCTCAGAAGCTCATCTTTATCAGCATGTTGAAATGGGGTGTGCACAGATGATTGTCTCTCAGAAGCTCACAAGTAAAATTTTACAAATGATTTTAATGAAGTTTAAATTTCATGGTCTTGGCCGGGTGGTGGTGGCACACACTTTTGATCCCAGCACTTGGGAGGCAGAGCCAGGGAGATCTCTGTGAGTTCGAGGCCAGCTTGGTCTACAGAGTGAGATCCAGGACAGGCACCAAAACTACACAGAAAAACCCTGTCTCAAAAAATTAAAAAAAATTTTTTTCATCGTCTTTTACTTAGATGTCTGCTTTCCAAATCTGTGGGATTCTTTTTTTTTTTTTCAATTTATAAACACATGTAAGCACAAAGAAACAAATTTCTGAAGGTGTTTTGAAGTCTTCAGTGGGGTTTGGGAGGATGGCTCAGTCGAAAGGCACTTATAGGCAAGTGTGGCTCTCCCCAGGACACATCCATAGGCTGGAAGGAGAGAGTCCACTCCACCAAGGTGTCTCCTGACTCCACTGCCCAAATGTGGAGGCCGTAGTGCAGCTTTGGGAGTGGTTGGTTCTCCTTTCTTTGTGGGTCCTAGGGATCCAACTCTTGTTGGCTTGCCAATCAAACACTTCCACCCACTGAAATCGCACATAACACACACAAATATTTTAAAAAGTTAAAATGTTTCAACAAGTATGGATTTGTCTTCATTGTCCTGATCTACACATTCACGGAGGGCACCATTTTTATTACATTTATGAATGTACTAAAAAGCGAAAAGAAATTTCAGAAAAGCAAATGGGTTGTGAAACTAAAAGCAGGATCCAAGTATGAAGTCAGCAGCAAATTTACGCAGAAAAGCAACATGCACAGAGCATTTGCAAAGTACAGCAAGAGCCGCAGGAGATTAGGAAGACATTTGCCCGTGATATCGTCTCCACAAGATGTGGTTAAGGACTGCATTTCAGGTCAAACTGTATATAAGACCAGGCTCTGCAACAGACCCTGAAATACATCACTCACAGGGAAACTTAATAAACATTTCCCCACATTTAAAAAGAAGAATTCTAAAAAAAATTTACCTGGAATTCCTAATAATACGTTCCGGTGTGGAAAGAAACTTCAAGTGAGGAAAAATTGTCTTATTTCATCTTATTTCAGTCAATGTTGTTCAAAACAACCAGCTAGATTACTCTCTCTCTCTCTCTCTCTCTGAAAAATATAAAACCATTGTCACAGGAAGAATCAGTTAAAGACTTGTGACTGTTGTCTTGAAAAGAGGCAGATATGGTTTTGTTTTTTGTGGTTTTTCGAGACAGGGTTTCTCTGTGTAGCTTTGCACCTTTCCTAGAACTCACTTGGTAGCCCAGGCTGGCCTCGAACTCACAGAGATCCGCCTGGCTCTGCCTCCTGAGTGCTGGGATCAAAGGCATGCGCCACCACCACCCAGCACAGATGTTTTTAAAACTTAATTTTACTATCGCGCGCGCGCGCGCGCGCGTGTGAATGTGCATACCACAGCCCAAATTGGAGGCCATACGACAACTTTGGAAGTGGTTGGTTCTCTCCTTCCTTTTTCTGTGTGGGTTCTGGGGATCTAACTGTGGTCGGCAGACTTGTCTAGAAGGCCCTTTGACCCACCGAGCCATCCCGCCATCTGAGGAGCTAATTTTAAAAAGTCATGTTATTCTTTCTTAGGTCTTAGGATATTTAAAGATTTGTCCACTTTTAAAAATGCACTTTACATTGCAAAATATATTTGTGTGCTTAGTTTTAATAATCATAAAATTTCTATTTTTTTTCTGTTAAAAGAAGGTGTCTCCTATCTTGTCGAACCTTCGGACCTTGTGTAGCTTGGAGTCCAGCCTGGGTTCTCCAGATCTATGGAGCTCACTTACGTCACCATGCATTTACATCGGGAAGGTGTTTGCTGCCCACACAAGAGGAGTGCAGTCTTGTTGAGGAACAAGGAAGGCGAAAGCCTTGGAGGGATGGAGTGGGGGAGAATTTGCAGGGAAACACTCTGGTAGAACATGGCTCTCACAGGGCGTGAGGACTTGGAAAACTCTTTGTAAACGGTAAAGTAACTTTCTCACACAGCAGGTTAGGTCCTTAAGTGCTGCTGAAATGTATCACAAAGGTGGCGGATGAAGGATGGATTGCTAGGAACGGCTTGCTGTAAAACCCAAAGAGCAGTAGTTGATCTGATAACCGGAGGATTCTTAATAGCTGAACACAAATAAACCACTTGTAAATGCCCCTGGGCTGGCCTGCCGCACAACCCTTTTCACATGGCAGTAATATATGGCCAGTAATTACCATAATGAGCCTCCAGAAGGCATCTATTTGTTAGCCGGGAAGAGCTCGCATCTGGCTTTTAGGTGTGAAGCTAGCAGAGGCAAATGACAAGGCCCATTTGAATATACATTTCCTCTGGGCAACTACTTATTTGAACAGCTGCTTATGAGGCCACACAGCAGCACTAAGAGTCAGTCCAATTCAGGAGGCTGTGTGCATCTTGATTTCTATTTTTTTTCTTTGAAGTACAGGACCAGCCTATTTTCTCCCCGGGTAATAATTTCTCCAAATTAAAAGTGGTTACCTGACTTCAAACCTGTGACAAGTCTATTGTGTTGACCTCTACAGCTGGGAGAAGGTGGAGGTTGCCAGGGAAATGGCTTCCAAGTGAAATGCAGAACAACACTCAGGAGTCACGTGCCAAATTGTTTGGTTTTAGATTAAGTTTCATAGGAAAATGATCCGGAGCGCTCTCTCCCTCTCTCTTTATTTTTTTGTCTTTGTCAAAACAAAGACTATATAACAAAGGCAACATTTTGAGCCATCTGCTGAAAATACAAAAATATTTTCATCAAAATAACAAATTGGTGGTTTGTTGTGTCAGCTTGTACTTAATAACTCCAATGATAAGCACTTCACAGATATTAGGTGGAGGACATTTGCCACCTGGAGAAAAGGAAGGCATCCAGTTACATAAGAAATAAGCTTAAAACTGACAGGAGCTGCTGGGACAGGGGAACTGGGAATGTCTGGAGGGGGAAGTAGCCCAGAAATAGGCAGAAGGGGAGTCTTTGAATCTCTGCAGTCCCACAGGAATCAGAAATCAAGTGCCCTTTCCTACCTCCACACAGACGGCCACGGTGCTCATCTCCCCATGGCCTCTGCTTTGTGTAGGGAAAGCTATTTGAAATGCTGCATACATTTTTGAAGTGATCAGAAGTGTATGTGAAAGGATGTCTCTGAAAGCACTCAGGAGCTTAAAACAAAGGTCACAGGTATTTCTTATTGACCTAAAGTTTACTTGAGATAAAGAGATTTCCAGGGTGCTTGAGAGAGGTATATTAGAGGTTTGCCTTGACATTCATGGATCACTGAGCAGTTCCAAATGCCTTTAAGCAGATTACCAGGGGCTTGTGTTTTCTGAAGTTTCCTGATCTCTCCTTTTACCCAGGGGTCAAACTGTAGGCATTGGAGATATTAGCAAGAAACAAGATAACTGAGCTGGTGAATAAAATACAGGGCAGGAATGGAGAGTCATTTCACAGGTTCATCAGTTTGCAACTCTCTTTTAGACTTCTACATTTTATTTTATTTGAGGGTATAATAGAGAACTTTAAAGTTATTCATAAATCACACACACACATACTTTATATATGTCACACAGTGAAAGGATCTAAGAGTATAAAATTGTGTATAGTAAAATGTCTCCTCAACCCTCGGTACAATTGGCCCAGTTATCTCCTGTCCACTAATTTTAAATAATTACTCATTATTCTTACATGTTCTCCCCAAATTTGTCTTTGTAGATCTAAGTAAATAAATATGTATACATTGTTCTTGCCCGTTGATGTAAATGTCAATGTACCCTGCATTTGATTCCATATTGTTGTTCTAGTACACACTATGTGATTTCCACATTCATTTCTATAGTTGCATACTTTTTCATTATTTGATTAGATAGGGGGTTATTGGATCCAAACTGCAACATCTTTAAGTCTGGATTTTAAAAACATCTTTTAAAAAGGAAATGGTGCCAGAAACTGCATTTTTATTTGTATTAGAGTCTGACTTAAATTTTTATTTGTCTATGACTTTGATTGCTAAGACTCTGGGAAATAAAATGCAATTTTTTTGAAACAATAACCAAATTTGTGAGTTAGGACAGAATGCATGGAATGGTATCACATGCTCTACTAAGAACCTTGAAGATGTGTTTTGTGCTTAAGAGGTTTCTTGTCTTGGGTTAGCCATATTCTGTGAGGTGTTTGTGATGCCCACCTTATTTTCTTTAAATGTCATAGAAATATCCAGACTTAACTTGGATTCTCCCCCTACATGAGAACAGCTGCCATACAAGCTTTGTCTCAGACCACAGAACTAGTGTTCCTTTAAGGCCCTGCTACCTCTCTGATCCTACTTTTACATTTAATTAAGGTAATCCTTCAATCTACATCCTCCTCCAACTCCATTCTCCTCTCTTTCTAAGCTGTTACCCATGTCCCACCTGAAGCTGGGGATCATATTGCAGTTTGGGTCCTAAGCTCATTAAAGAAGAATGCATCTGGCCTTTCTCCGGGAGGAAAATGGGCTTTCAAGTTCTAATTGGAAAGATCTGAGGAGAGAGGAGAGCGCCAGCGTCTTTTGACCAGTGAGTCTACATGTTCACTATGTGGAAGACACAGGGGCTATGATCTTGGTTGCAGTGGTTTGTCTATTAAATAAAATTTGATTCAAAACAGTTAACTTCCATTTGGGCCTGGGCAAAAATTATGTAGGTATGTGCAGCCTCTTACCAAGACCAGTACAGTTTTTCTCTTTAACAAAATGGTGAGGTGTTGTTGGATGATAACCCTGGAGTACTAGAGGAGTTAAAAGAGAAGTTCAGTCGAGGGTGAGAGGAGAAGAAAATTAGAGGAGAAATGAGAAAATATCACAGAGGTGAGGAGGGAGGAAAAGAGTGAGGAAGGGAGGAGGGGGGGGGGGAGAAGGAATCCCAGAGCGAAGGTTGCTGCATTCTCGCTGCCTGTGAGGATGGATGATTTAGGATTTCACAGAGCCAGAGAGCTGAAGCACAGGCATTTGCTTGGCTCAAAGGAAAATGCTAGCGAATAGTCATATTCTCTTTGTCATTTTCCTAGGCAAAGGTCTGAAGTGACCCAAAGCCCTTTTAGTTTAGATGTGGAAGGGAGGGTAGACCAGCAGAAATCGAAGAAGCAACAATATAAAGCACAGAGGATAAAGAACGGTGCTGGGTTAGTCTTTTCCCAGGTCTGTGCTGTCTCCCAACACTCTGTCTTCCATGCCTGTGTCCATCTGCTACTTACCTAACTCTCGGGGACACTCGATAAATATTTCCTGATGGCAGTGACAGCAGGCTGTATTATTCCAACACTTGGTTTTGCACATGTCATTAAAATGTCACCAGTAGAATTATTTTAAGTAGCAAGTTATCTTTCTAAAAATACTTCCTTTCCTAAGCCTGTTTCAAAATAGCTCGTTTTCTGCTCTCTCAAGACTTTAAAGGAGAATGAGAGGACCAGCAGACCCCTCCCTGCCCTGCTGACCCAAGCCCACCCTGGGGTCAATGCTCTGACCTGCCTTGATGTATCTGCCAGGGAATAGGATCCAGATTCTCTTCTTGGTGGGCCCTGGCTCTGCGTGTGTTTACTTCCACCTGTTGAGAATATACTTCCACGAAAGTACTGAGCCAAACACACAGATCCCTTCAGAACTACCCAGAAAAGGATTCATTTCCTTAAGAACATCTTAGCTAATGTAAATGTCAGCTATTCAACAGTGATTACTTGGGAATTTCCAGGTCACATAGCAACAGAGAAGTCTGCTGCTGCTGGATTCATTTAGACAAAAACCAGGAATCAGACATTTTGGGGAATAGCAGACAGTGTCGCAAAAAACTACTTTGTGTTGAAGGAACTTACAGTATTAATGCTTACATACTTTTAAATGCCGTTTCTGATTTTGTTTTAGTCTGACATATAAGCGGTCTTTCTGCTAATGCTATGGATAGTGAATATATAAAAGCTATCAGCAGTTTTGAAATGATAACCTCTGAAGAAGCAACAAATATTTTTTAAAAGTGAGATAATACGGAATCACACACACACACACACACAGAGAGAGAGAGAGAGAGAGAGAGAGAGAGAGAGAGAGAGAGAAGAGATGATAAAATCTAGGAAATATTGGCGGCATGGGCAGAAGTTGAAGAGAGGATGTTTTGTACAACGATATACGTTTAGAGTGAGAAGAATGCTGAAAGCTGGTGGCTGAGGGATGACTCAACTGGTAAATGTTCGCTACCCCAGCCTGAGTTCAGATCCACAGAACTTCCGTAGAGCTGAGCATGGTGCCCTGTACCTATAACTGCAGTTACAGCTTAAACACTACAATCAAACAGGGAGGAGGCGTGTGGAGAGAGATGGGTGAATCTCCAAAGCTCACGGGATGGCTGGACTAGCCTAATTAGCCTAATTAGATTATTAGACTAGCCCAATCATTAGCTTCAGGTTGAGTAAGAGAGATGCTGTCTCAGAAATAGAGATCTTTTAAGAAAAGATACCTAATATCTACTTCTTCTGGTCTCTACATGCACACACCCACATCCATCTACACAGACCCCCCCCCAATACACACACACACACACACACACACACAGGTGTAGACCCCCCACAGGTGTGTGTGTGTGTGTGTGTGTGTGTGTGTGTGTGTGTTGCTTATATCCTTCTGTGTTATTTGAATAAGAATGGCTCTCATTGCCTCATGTATTTAAATGCTTGGTGACCAGGGAGTGAAACCTTTTGAAAAAATTAGATGGATTAGGAGGCATGGCCTTGTTGGAGGAAGTGTGTCACTGGAAGTTACCTTTGAGGTTTTAAAGGCCCCAGGCCCCGTTTCTCTCTCTGCTGAGGGATCAGGCTGGAGCTCCTGCTCCTTCTTCAGCACCACGCCTACTTGCCGCCACGCCCCCTGCGCCACGCCTACCTGCCGCCACGCCCCCTGCCATCACAAGAATGGACGAAGCCTCTGAAACTGTAAACAAGCCCCCATTAAGTGCTTTCCTTTATAAGAGTTGCCTTGGTCACGGTGTCTCTTCACAGGGATGGAACAGTGACTAAAACACCTCCCCCAGGTGCACATAGCCACACTAACAAGCACATGCATCCTCCCCTCAGCAGCCAACAAAGGCTGCTGAAAGTGGTGTAGGAGAGGAGGATCCAAATTCCCTAGAACAGCTTTAACACACATATGGCTTAGAGGCAGGCAAGCAAGCTATTGTTAATTAAACACATACTCCATTTATTGTCCCCTCAAACCATCTAACAGAAAAGGAATCTACAACTCAACAAAGTTGAATGAGTTGTCCACACCAACTGGGATTTCACCTTGCTCTGCCTGCTCCGAAGTTCACCATGCCATATATTATTCACAGTTTATTGTGAAATATTATTTAAAGCAACAGCTGTGTCATTTTGTCATATGAGTGAGTGCTCTAGTTCTTGATTCTAAGTTCTAGCTTCAGTTTCAGACGAAGTCCGTAGTCATGTGCCATCAGGGGGTCTGTAGCATTCTTCTGGGATCTCCCCTATTCTTCTGTAAACTGGAGTTTGCAGAATTGCCCTCTGGATGGAGCAAGTTTAGAGAAAGCAGTGAAAGAAATAGAAGGCAGAAAGAAAGCCAGGGATTTGTCTGCAGCCAACCCTCAACACACATCCCAGATAAGTTTTCTGTGTTGTTTATGAAATCTAGAATAGAAGATATAGCTATATGGTCAGGGTGGACCACGGACAACATCGATGGGCAAGGTAGGGGCCACCAGCTTCTCTACCAGAGGCCACTAATAGGTTGTCCACAGTTGGCTGTGTATTTTCTTATTGAGTCCACACACACACACACACACACACACACACACACACACACACTATATTTGTTTAAATAATTGTCAATGTTTAAAATTTATTCAATAATTATAGAAGAGGTCATGAATCTGAAAAGCAGTCTGAGAAAGAGTGGAGGGGATAAAGGGTGGTGGAAATGATGTAAATATTCTATATTCATATATGAAATCCCTCAAATAAAAATTTCATAAGAAAAATTTATTTAACAACTATCTAGTGGGTATATGTCTAGCACTTTTTTGGGAACCTAGGATCATCAAGGAATCAAGCACAGTTCCTCTTAGGAACTTACACTCTTAGCCAGGAGAGACAAATAGTAGATTTAGAAATGAGATTTAGAAAGGTTCAATGAAGGGTCATCCACAGCTAGTAAGAAGGCAAAGAACTCAGTGGAGAAAGGTGGCTTGAGAGGACATTGAGGTGGCATGTCCAGGTAAATCTGAAGGGTTGAGGCCCAAGACACCAAGCCTGACTACTGGGTCCTCATTCTAGCATGCAGGTACATATCTATTGGGCCACTGAGAATACTGTGCCCAGATTTTTTAACCTGACAATTTACTTGTGATGTACCTCTATGTGTAGAGTGGACAGGAAGTTACAAATAAGCCAATACTTAAAAGATGTGGTTGGGTCTGGTAGGATCTGGATAAGAAATCACCTGAGATTTCAAAAATATACCCTTGCCCTGAGAGCCTATGCTCATTGTTTTTAAAGCAAGAGAAAAAGGAAGTACAGTCAAAGTGAATGATCAGACACAAACCTGACTGCTGGAGTGGTAGTGAGCTGTGGAAGAAGACAGAGCAGCCATTCAGGCCCTTCCCGCTGTTTAACACATTACCACCTGTTTTTGGAAAAAGAAGATGGTCACAACACTTTGGGCACCTACCAAACCTGCCTTCCTGAGAAAATAGCATCTTTCTCACGTGTTTACCCCAAATAGTGGCTGGGTTTTGTGTGTCTGTGCACAGACCCTTGTTTTCTCCATTTGTTTTTACTTTGCTTTGTACTCCTGACTTCCTTGGGAACTGATATCTTGGCTAATTGGTAACTGGTTCCTATAGCAACTGTCACCATGTGAAATCTCTCCTAGTATCATTCCTTCCCCCAACAACATCTAGATGTTGTTTCTTAATCTGTCCATTATTTTACCTTGGATGGATATATTACTCATTCATTATACTTACTTTTCTCAAATTTAATGGACATTCTTAGTCACTGGATTGGCTTTTTAATATAGAGAGGCCCCAGACCCACCCAGGCACCATTGCTTTTGTATTAGTAGATACATATGAATTACAGCCCTTAAAAGTAAAATTTTGAAAGGACTAACATCTTTATATTGATTTTACCACTTTGATTTTGTTTACGAACAGTTTGTTATAGGACAGATGGAATTTAAAAACCAGCACACACGTATCTATGCACCTGCCTTAGCAAAGAGGTAAACCCACATGAACACATGCATAAGAAAGCCGCTACAGCCTTGCTACGCTCTAATGAAGCCACCTAAGGGTCTATATTTGCCATCAGCAGAAGCGGGAACTGTGGCAAAGCCCTCTAACGATCACCCCACTGTTCTTCCTGTGGCTACTATGACACAAGGGCAGAATGAGACGTTGGCACTGACATGGATCTGGCTTCCGTATACCCCTGGTTTGCCTGGAACAAGTCTATCAAGACGGAGTGTGAGAACACATTTACATTCGTTCTCAGTTTCTCAGCTTCCATAGGTTGGCACCCTCGAATGTCCCCAAAGTTCTCTCATGCTGCATTATGGACTAATAGTCACATATTTTGCACCTGCGCCTATTGACTACGTCTTGTTAGTGAAAGTTGTTATGTTTTGTAAGTGTCTTAGCATTTGCACTTGATTTCATTCCACATACACCAGAGGGCCATCTACTATGATGATATAATAAGACTTTCGAGTCAAGTAGCTAAAAATTAAATCTAGCGTTGACACTATGAAACCCTGGGCAACTTACTTCCTTGTAGGTAAAATGTGGATAGTAGTGGTACTTTTCTTATGGAATTATGAGCAAATAAGTTAACACATATAAATCATGTGTAATTGATGAGCTAATTTGTCTTAACAACCTCTCAAGCTGTGTTTTTCATGCTACATTTCTAACATCCTCAAATTAGCCCAGTGCAGAAGGTCACTTCTTTAACTCTCCTTCGCTCTCAGTTCTACATTATCATTCCTGAAGTACAGAAGCCAGACTCAAATGAACCCTGAAGTCGTCATCTATTTTTCTAAAATAAACACATTCCAAGGAAAGTCACTGGTGGAAAGCAACAGTAAAATCATGTGGGAACTTTGAGTAAACTCATATAGATTACCAGAGCAGTCTATTGATGAAAAAAAAAAAGTTCCTGTTCCCCCACTGAGCCCGGGAGTCCCCCCCACAAAGGCTACGAAGACTGCAGAGACACTGGCTATAGTTCATTTGAATTGAGACTACTTCCAAATAGGGTTAACTCTTTTCAGAATCTACTTCTAAGACTTTTGGCCAGTTGAATTGATTTGCATCTATAAGATCCTTTTTTCTTTTCTTTCTTAAAGTATGTTTTAATTGAAATGGAATTGTATCACTTCACATCCCTTTCCCGCCTCCAGCCCCTCCCTGCTACCTTCCTTTGAACTCCTCCCAAGCCACGCCCACTCTCAAGTTGACAGCTTCTTTTTTTAACTGATTAATGTTGTTTTATACTATGTATGTGTATGCACAAATAAACACATGTGCGCATGCGCGCACACACACACACACAATCTGCTGAGTCCATTTTTATTGTTTATATGTATGATATTTCAAAGCGGACCACTCTGTATTGGACAGCCAGTAATGAATCCCATCCCTAGGGAGACTAGTTCTCTGTCTCGCAGCAGTTAGTTGCCTGTAGTTCTTTACCTAGGTGTGAGACCCTGTGAAATTCCATCCTTCCACGTTAGTCTTTTTATGGAGCCATTTCCTGGAGCGACCGTTTCATAGCAGATGTCCTGATATTCTTTTGGCTCTTATCCTTTTCCTATCCCTTTTTCCTCAATGTTCTCTGAGCCGCAGATGAAGCAGCTGTGATGTAAATCAGGGCTGGGATCTCCATGATCTGTTGATCTCTGCATTGCATCCAATTATGGTTTTCTGTGATGGTCTCCATTTTCTATAAAGAGAGGCTTCTTTGAGGAGGGTGCTAGCTAGCTACACTTATCTGTGGGTAGAAGGATAAAATTTAGAATGTGGTGAGGAATTATGCTGGTCTAACAAAGTAGTAGTAGTAGATTCTTTTCTAATTCACTAGCCTAGGAAGCTGGGTAGGTTTTCAGTACCATATATGACTTCCCTCTTGTTGAGTGGGACTTGAGTCCAATTGGACAGCTGTTGGTAGCTACGAACAGGTGAGGGCCACTTATTGCTCTTTTATAAACACCTTGTCTTATTGATAAATTTTGTAGTAATTTAGGTGTTGCAACTGGGTAGTGGTGCCCAACGTGTTGCCAAGAGTTACCACCTAAAACCTGAGAAAAAAGATTCTAAAAACGGATCTAGAAACAGTTCCTAGTTGTTTCTCTCAAGCTAGTGGCAGCCTGCGGTGTTTAAGTTACTGGCAGGTTCCTGGTGTGTGTGCTTGACCTGCAGTATGGTGGGAATGAGGCCTCTGCAAGTGGCACATTAAGCTGTGTGGTGGATTTAGCCTTTGCTAGTACAAAACAAAAAGAGGTTTCTGGGCTACACGCTGCTTTGATAAGAAGCATAGACCCACTATTTCTGAGAATTGATGGCTCCCAGAGCTGGTGGAAAACGTACCACCATCATGTTGGGAAGCTGAAGTGGGTGGAGTCAGCAGGCTTAAAAGCTGCAGTTTAAAGCAATAGGCTCAAGGAAATATAAAACATAAGCCACATAAAGATGGCTACCACACAGAGAATCTGGATTATGTTCTCTTTGATATTCGTAACTGAAGAAAAACATTTGATTACAAAAGCTGTTGAGTTATGCCAAAATGTGTATTTTAAAGGTACCTTGACTTCAAAATTTGGCTATTAGAATATGTTGCTTTGGAAAGGAGGCTCTGCTTTTGTCTCTACAGAAAGCCAGAGCCTATGGATTTGTTCCAGATTAAGATACATCAGGTTTGACCATCCAAGACCACCTGAAAGGTCTCCGATGACACCATGGCCCAGATGATCCAACATCCAGAATCATTTCAAGACAACTGGCTCAGACGATACAGTCTCACAGACTACTCCATGATCCTAAAATTTTCTTTGTGTCCCCATAAGATACAGCGCCCCCCTCCAGCAGGAAGTAGTAAGAGAAGCTACGCCCAAATTCCCAAATATACCAAGCTGGCTTTGGAGATGTGTAAAAGTTAAAACCTTCCTTTTTAAAAAAAGAAAAGGGGAAGTGCTGTGGGATGGTCTGTATGTCAAATTGCTCTGATTGGTCAATAAATAAAACACTGATTGGCCAGTGGTCAGGCAGGAAGTAGGTGGGACAAGGAGAGAGGAGAATTCTGGGAAGCGGAAGGCTGAGGCAGAGAGACACTGCCAGCCGCCGCCATGACCAGCAGCATGTGAAGACGCCGGTAAGCCACCAGCCACGTGGCAAGGTATAGATGTATGGAAATGGATTAATTTAATATATAAGCAGAGTTAGCAAGAAGCCTGCCACGGCCATACAGTTTGTAAGCAATATAAGTCTCTGTGCTTACTTGGTTGGGTCTGAGCAGCTGTGGGACTGGTGGGTGACAAAGATTTGTCCTGACTGTGGTTAAAGCAGGAAAACTCTAGCTACAGGGTAGGACTGTTTAATTGTCTTCCTTTGGCAGCTTGCATAGTATTTTCTAGTACCCTGGATGCTAGACTAGGAATAAGACTTTTAGGTCAATACAGCTCAAATCATCCGAGTCTTGTAACCTGCGTGTGTAGTAACCAGAGAAAGAGGACCACCGTCCACTCCTGAGAGGCAACTGAGGGCTACATCAATAGTCTCTATTGTTTGGGGAATCATTTAAACTATACTGCCTAACCATTTGAAAGGATGCTGTGTGTGTGCGTGCATGTGTGTGCGTGCGTGTGTGTGTGTGTGTGTGTGTGTGTGTGTGTGTGTGTGTGTGCATTTGTGCATATGTGTTGCAGTTTTGGTAGTCTATGGTTCTTGTGGGCATCATTGTCATCTCAAGTAGCATAACTTCCTTTAAGACATAAATATGTGTATATACATGTACTTATATGTACTATGTATAATTTTAGGTAAATATTAAGTAACATGATTCCTTGAGGTCAAACAACCTTGGTATCATTTGTCTGTCTTTCCTCCTCTATCTTTATTGACCTCTCTTCTTCCTTCCCAGTTTTTTTCTGTTCCTACATCATATCACCAGCTATATCTTGCTATTCCCTTCTCAAGCCCAAGCCCCCCAACCCTGCTCTCCTCTGGTCCCTTTATGTTTTTCTGATTTCTGCAGTTACTCTATGCTGTATACTCATGTCTGAGGACTGGGAACTAGAATCCACAGATGAAAGAGAACATATAGCATTTGTCTTTCTGGGTCTGAGTTACCTCATTCAATCTAATCTTTTGTAGGTCCATCCATTTACCTGCAAATTGCCTGATTTCATTTTTTCTCTACAGCAGAATAGTATTCCATTATGTATATGTACCACATTTTCTTTATCCATTCATCTGTTGAAAACCAGTTTCCATTTTCTGGATATTGTGAATAGGTGGCAATGAACATTGCTGAGCAAGGATCTGTGGAACAAAATATTGACTCCCTTGAGTGTGTGTCAAGGAGTGGTATGGCTAGGTCATATGATAGATTTTAAGTTTTTGAGGATCTCCACATAGATTTCTAAAGTGGCTGCACCAATTTGCATTCTCACCAACAGTTAGTAAGGGTTTATCTTTCTTCATAACCTTGCTAGCAAGACACAGTCTCATTCTGCAGCCAAGGCTGAGCTCATTTTCTTGTACAGGCTGGCCTCGAACAACCAACAGTCTTCCCACCTCGGCCTCCCAAGCACTAAGATAATAGGCTATATGGCTTTTTTTCTTGAAAGGGATTTCTAGCTGACACCCAGACATATTTGTTTCCTTTCTTGTTGTTGTAACAAAATATTTGAGAAGAATCAACTTTAGGGGAGAAAGATTACTTTTTGGATCATGGTTTGGGGTGACATAGTCCATGAGGGCGGGAAGGCTCTGTGCTGGCAGTCACATGTGGCAGTTGATGACTCATGCTTTAGTGGCCCAGGAAACAGAAAGATGAATACTACTGCTATGATCGCTTTCTTTCCTTCCTATTTATTTATTTATTTATTTATTTATTTATTTATTGTTAGTTAGTTAGTTAGTTAGTTTTTAGAGACAGGGTTTCTCTGTGTAGTTTTGGTGCCTGTCCTGGATCTTGCTCTGTAGACCAGGCTGGCCTTGAACTCACAGAGATCTGCCTGGCTCTGCCTCCTGAGTGCTGGGATTAAAGGCTTGTGCCACCACTGCCTGGCCCTTCCCCTTTTATTTAATCTAAGACCTCAGGCCATGGAAAAGTGCTGATGATATTCAGGATGGATCCTCCTTCCTCAGTTAAGTCTCTCTGGAAATGATCTGACGGACACTCCCAGAAGTGTGTCTCCTAGGTGATCCTAAATCTAGCAAACAGTGAAGAATAACCATCATGAGTCTACTCTTTGTGAACTTGACGTATCACTTCTAAATTGTAACAGGGGGGTTCCTTTTTCCTATTTTATTGCAATAAGTAAAAACATTAAATATATTGGTCTTATGTATAACATAAGAGTAAGATATGGATAGCAAATACTCTTCAGTCTATAGTTAGCTATAATGAAATATACTTACATTATATGTATATATTAAATCTATTAAATGGGTCAATCTTAATTCATAGCAACTAAAACTACAGAAAATGCTGTAGAAAGTCTTCTTACAGAGGCAGGCCTCTAATCATGTCACCTGAACTGTGGTCACCACCACCCCACCACCCTCCCCCACCCCACTACACACACACACACACACACCTTTTTGATGGGAACAAATGGGCCAGAGCCATAGCAACAGGCTTGAAGGGAGGACATAGAAAGACTGGGAAAAGAACCCAAAACTCTATAGTGACCATTAGGGGAAAATGCAAGTATTTTCTAGAGATATTTTTCATCTGAGCCCAGAAGCGCAGAGTTAAAGTAATGTTTCTTCTACTGCATTGAAGCTGAAGAGTAACCCTTGTACATAAAGTAGGCTGTAGTCAACAACTCCTTCCGTTTTTTCCTAGTTCTGATCTGGTAGTTAGAAACCATTATCTTATAGGCACATTTGTGCCATTTCCCCATAATGTGTTATCATCTTACATCAGCCTTCATGGATCTTAGATGCCATTTTCCTGTCCATCCATATGGCCAACTTATTTTCTTTTCTTTTACAGTTTATGCTTATTGCTTCGGAATGCCATTACACAAGAACCTCGTGGAAAATTTGATTGCAGCAGGTGTGTTTTTTAGATCACTTACCAATGTTCAGTAAGATTGATTTGAACACTAATGCATAGTTATTATACATTTCCATATACAAAAGTCTTCCCTCCCCCAGTCTCCTCTCTCCTCTTCCCCCATCTCCTCCATCAACAAATATTTATTGAGCACTGTTAATGCACCCCAAACTGTTCTAGATGCTCAAGATCCACTAGTGAACCAAATAGATAATGATCTCCGAGTTCACAGTTTTCATGTTAGTGGGAATAGTCAATAGCAAACAAGTGTGTTGCTGAGTGATCACAGTTTCCACATTCACACATTTGCAGGCTTTGAGTTAGTTCTTCAGTGACCAAGTGTGTCCCCCAAATTTACTACATGGGTCTCAAACTGGAAGGGAAGCACTCATTCTGTGTTTCATCTGAGAGAAAATGAATTAGCAAGCAAGTTCATTCTCTTTCAGGAGAAAAGTGTTCAGAGTAAAATTTGTTCATTTAATAAGTATTTGTGAGGTGTGTTTAAAATATAAAAAGAAGTTATACCCTTTTCTCTTCAGCACTTTACAATTAAGTTTAACAAAGCAGATAAACAACCAGGTTACACTCGTAGCCTAATTATATAGTCTGACTGTGCTGTCCCCGAGACCGGCTGTTGCTGGCCACTGAAGCATCTTGTGGTTCCTTGACTCCCCTTTGCCCAGAGCCTAGATGGCTCCTATATCTGTGTAGACATCTCATAGAACTTCCTGCTGGAATTAGGACTGTAGACTGAATTGCTGAGACTCTTGTCTTAATCTCCACGAAGTGTTCAAGTCCTTTTATCTACCAAGAAATTATTTATTGAGACCCACCTTCCATTGAACAAATATTTACCAAGATCTACCTAGAAGAAAATGAAAATATTAAAAAGCTTACCTCTGCCACTGAGGGACTGAGCTAAGTGAAAGATTCTATTTAAAAAAAAAAAAAGACCACAGCTAGTATGATTCCATTTATATAAAATGTCTAAATTCTTGCAGATGGGAGCAGGCTACTGGCTGTCTAAGGTTGAATAAAGGAGGGAGATGGAAAAATCACTAGTAATGGTACAAGGCTTCCCTTGAAGATGATAGAATAATTCTAAAATTCAACTATAGTAATGACTGAACAGTTCTATAAATATTATATATATTTGGGTCTTCAAGACAGGGTTTCTCTGTCCTGTAGACCAGGCTGGCCTTGAACTCACAGAGATCCACCTGCCTCTGCCTCCCAAGTGCTAGGATTAAAGGCATGCACCACCACTGCCTGTCCAGTTCTGTAAATATTATTAAAATGATTGAAATGTACAATCTAAATAGGTAAATGTTATGGTCTGTAAAGTACTCTAGTAAAATGACTATTTTAAACACAAAAGGATCTTAAAGAAGAGAGAAAGGAAACGGTGGTGTGCCAGCAGGTGGGAGAGAAGCGATGTGCTGAAGCCGAGGCCCACGTGAGAGGATCTCCAGCTACCCTGCTGCTGTGCTGGCAAGACCTCCTTCATAGATATTCACTGCTCTGCTCGTGTGCTTGCTAAGCTTTGTGTGTCCTTTCTTCTTTCCCCAGCTAGTAAATTTCTATTCCTTCTATGAGGACTAATAAGCATCTTGAGCAAAATTTCTGTGAGTTCACTCTTTTGTCCTCTTTGACAATGGTAGGTGATGCCCTCTTTTCCAGTGTACCTTACCTATATGTATTATAACCAGAGCAATTATGGGTACACCTCATGGCTTGACTGGGGCCTCTAAGGACAAAAGAGGATAGAAGGTGATCCTATACCTGATAAAAGGACAGGACCCATGGATCCTGATGAATACAATGATTTGTCAAAATTAAAGCTGCTGTTAATACACATTGTCACATTTTACAGTTGTATAGTACTTTATAGTTTAGAAGTCACCTCCAAACACATACTTCTGGGAGCCTATGTTCTAGGCAGAGCCCAGGTGATGATGCTTAAAACAATTACCAGTACTGCTCAGACGTTTTATTGGATGACTGATATCCCAACTCTGACAGTAGCTGGCAAATTATGACCTGTTGACCAAATCTGAAATTGTATCTCTCAGTAAAAGAAAATGTCAAATCCCAAACACTCCCCCAAAAGAAAAAAATCTAAATTCAATCAAACTAAAGTCTAAAACAAATGGATGAATACATATATTCTTATATATTTCTATCAAAGTTAACTCAAGATGAAGTAACTAGTTTAAATGGATTGATAACACCCAGTGAGACAGAAGCAGTAATTAAAAATCTCCCAACTAAAAAGTCCCTGGGCTGGATGGTTTCAGCACAGATTTCCATCAGACCTTCAAAAAAGAATTAACATCATTACTGCACCTATCTTCAGTATATACAAAGGACTCCATATCCTATTCTAGGGATACCTGTTCATCAGTGTTTGTAGCTGCTCTGCTGCAGTCAGGAAATGGACACAGCCTGGATGTCCATCAACTGGTGAATGGATATTGAAAATGTGGTACATTTATATAGCAGAATATTATTCAGTTACTAAGAAAAATGAAATAGTCCAGGTAAATGGATGGAGCTGGAAACACTCTCATTCTGAGTGAGGTAATCCAGACCCAGAGAGACAAATGTCACATATTTTCTCTCACCTGTGGATGCTAGCTTTGAATCTTGAGATATATGCATTTTATTTGGAATATGCAGGGAAGTCAGGAAATTATTGAGGGGCCACAGGGAGGACATCCATGGAGGAGAAACAGAATACACTGGCATAAAGGGTGAAAAGGGAGGAACAGAGCAGGAAGGGTTAAACTAGAGTGGAGGAACAGAGCGTAGGCTAGAGGAGGGAGTGTAGGGTGGATAAATAACATGGAAGACCATTTGAAAGGACATAGGGAAGCCTACTGTGGAAGCTTGCTACCATACGCATGCACGCGCGCGCACACGCACGCACGCGCACACATACACACAGAGAGAAAGAGAGATAGAGAGAAACCTAGTGCTATGCTTACTCTTTCTTTAATTTTTATTTGCATTTGCATGCTTCCAGACAATGAATTTTCATTTTACATTTTTCTTTACCTAGTCAGCTATGTTGAGAGTTTGAAACTTTTTTGTATTTTGGAACTGTAGGGTCTAGAGTAGGATTAGGAATAGAGTTATTCCACGTTATCATCTTCCACAAATGCCTTCTGATGTCTGCTGTAACCTGACCTTGCTTATAAGGACTCTTTAGGTGTGGCTGGTATTACATTTGTATTCATTGATGTTCCCAAACGTTTTAATGAGAATCTACTATACAGTTATGCCTAGGGGAGGTAGCATTAAGTCTGTGTGTTGTGATTTAAATATTTGCCCACATTTCATGTCCTAGAAACTTAATTCTCAGAGTTGAGAGATAGCCTATTTAATAGATGATTGATGAGGGCAATGAATTAATGCTATTACCATGAGAAAAGGATAGTTCTAGCAGGTGTGCCTCCTGATGGAGGAATGAGTCTAGCCTGCCTCCCTCCCCTACTCCTCCCGCTCCCTCCTTTTGCTCATCTACACTTCTGACAGGAGTTGTACAGTCTGGCCCACAGCCCCTTTTTGGACTTCCAGCCTTCAAACTTTAAGCTTGAAATTTTCTGCTCATTACAAATAATTCTGTCATGGCAGATAAATAAATAAATCAAATAAGACAGTATTAAGATATCTGTCTAGAAATCTTAAAATGATGTTCTTTTTTTCCTTCGATGGTAACAAACACAGGCAATAAACAAGTGATAAGTAAGTCTAAGGAGGCAAATCAATCAGGCATTCTTAAAAATAATATTTGCAGCATCTTAATAATTGATTAGCGTTGAGCTGCACATTTTTACTGGCTGACAGAGTCTTTGTTTTATTTTGGAATAATCTAAAGCTTTTATTCTATTCTTTTTTATTCTAGAAGGACAGGTTAAAAGTCATCAAAAAGGAGTATGAGATGGCCTGAGTAGGGATCTGTATAGAAGCAAACTCTAAATGTGTTTAGAGGCCTGCTTGTACATTCTTAGCTCCAGAGATTTTTTTTAATACCATCCTTATGGCTTCTTAGTGCTCCCAAGATGCTTCTATTAGAAGTAATGCATATCTGTACAAAGCCAAAATGAAATTATTAATCAGACACCACTGAATAAATACACCATTGAACTGAACAGCAGCACTAGGAAATATGTTAGTGAATTAATTTGGGTATGAGATCTTATCATTAGGAATATAAGAAATTTCAATTTTCTTCCTTCTAAAGCATAATCTCCACATCTTCCTAAATATGGTCTGTCTTCTCTAGCAGCTCTTATACTGTTGATATCTACTCAAAGAGATCTCACTGGCCTGTATTCCCTGGAGCCCAGGTAGAGACCCTGAATTCTGACAGCTAGTTATTAGTCACAAAATGCCTCCAGGGTAAGCCAAGAGACACCAGCAGCTGACAAGAGGAGTACTAGTTTCATTGTAGACATGTATATGGAGAAGTAAGCCTGTGAGGTTGAAGATGGCTTCTCCACAGGGAGTTTGCCATGGAGTCTGGTCCACAATTCAGTCTCAGAGAGTCTGGTATCTTTATTGAGTTTGCTGATGTTTTCTTATCTTTATGAGAAAAGGAAACGCACCCGCCTTTCGTAAAGGCCTTAGGAATCAACTCTCAGAAGGAAACTGGGCTCACCTCATAAACTCACCAGAACATAAAAGGACATAGAAGAAAATAGTAAAACTAATGTGCTAATCCAGTCAATAAATGCCCAACAGAGGCCTTAAACCAACAAGAGACAGAAAAGAATACCTCATTTCAGAGCCTTGAGACACAGTGATGAGAGAACACTTCTTGGCCTTGAACCACTCAGGAGACAAAAATAATTGATCTGGGAAAGATCAAGAAACACCAGAGGCACTTTCTAAACAGGGGCACCATTTTCCTTCCAGTGTTCTTTGGAGCTAATGAGACTTCTCAGCCGAGAGTCTTGGAAATTTTGCCTTTCCTCCTTTTAGGCACATGATGAACACCAATACTGCCTCCTACGCTCTCAGTTCTCACTCTAGTCCATAATGAACTCAATACTGACTCCTACGCTCTCAATTCTGCACTCTAGTTGTCTAGTTGTGTATCTAGTCCTATGGGAAATTAGAAAGCAGATGAAGGCTTTCATTGTCAAAACTCCTATAGGCATCAAATCCCTTTCAATGATGTAATCATCAAAATGTAAGCCATGTGTACCGTAAAACACCAAATCACACCACTTCATTAGCAACATAATGCATTTGTGTTCAAAGGCTAGAGGTGTGTGGCATTTTCAAATGGAAGTGCCTAACATTTATAGAGGGATAGATTTCAAAAGATGAGATTCTTGTCTTAGTGAGGCCTGCATGGAATACAGGAACTTTGGGGTCAGCGCCAATCACAACATACATGTTGGTCAATTTAATGCCTCAACTTGACTGGTTGACAGGGTGTTCCAATGTTCTACTAAACTTTATTTCTGGGTATGTTTATGAAGGTGCTTTAGTATAGGATTAGAGTTTGAGTGGGTGGATTTAGTGAAGTAGACACCTTCACCAAATATAAGTAGGCATTACTCCCTCCACTGAAGATATGAGTACAATAGACAAGGAAGAGAGAATGTATTTCTTCCCTATTTCAGCTGCATCCCAGTCTTCTGCTACCCTTTGACTGTGGTTTATACCAGGGGCCCTTCTGATTCTCAGGCCTTCCAATCAGAATGAGCCATCTTCCTTGGGCCTCCAATCTACAGACATCATATCATCATAACACAGTGTGTGTGTGTGTGTGTGTGTGTGTGTGTGTGTGTGTGTGTGTGTGTGTGTAGAACCATGATTTCAGCGGGGAAGGGGTTTGTTCGACCTCTCCTCTGTTAGACATGGAATCTTAGTGTCTTTCTAGGTAAGAAGGGAGAGGAAGCCCCAGGAAGATGGTGGCCAGTGGACAGCCATATCTCTCCTTTGTCAGTGCCTCCCTTTAGCCCTTCCCTCCAGGAGGCTGTGAGAAGTAGTGCAGGACCCAGAGGGTTTTGGAAACCTCCCAGCAGAATCACCACCTTGCATCAACCTCTCTAGCCATGGGATACTTCCATAATGTGAGTAATTTGTCAGGTTCAACAATAAGTCAGTGCCATGGCAACAGGGTGGGAGGGATGAAGGGGATATTTTTCTAGAGAAAAAAAAACTTACAGCAATAATAACCAAACACAATATAGTATCCTTTAATGGACCCCATTTTTTAAAAGAACAGCTCTAAAAGACTTCTGGAGAGCAATGAGGAAAATTTAGTTTGAATACACTGAAGTATTAGCAAACTCAGTTAATTCGGGTCAGTTATCTTACATGTGATCATGGTGTTATCTCTATGTGGACTATTCTTATCTGTGATGTGGACTAAATTATGACAGGTGGTGCTAGTTCCCAGGGATGCTGTAGCAAATTCTTCAAAGCTTGGTGACAAAACAGAAATTAATGAATTCATTCTTTCAGTTCTAGAGACAAGCACACAATATTAAGATGTTGGATGGCGCTCCTTCCCATGCCTCTGAAGGAGATTGTGTCCTCGTTTGGTCCAGCTTCTGCTACCTCCACACCATCCTTGACTTGTGGTTGATAACTCTCATCTATGGCCTCCATCTTCAAACTGTCCTCTCCTCTTCTGTGGATGTTGAACCTTTATCTACCTTCCTCATGTAAGGACACTTGTTATTGGATGTAGGGCCTACATAGACAATCCATGGTGGTCTCTGAATATTAGGATACTTGAGTAATTATATAGGTAAAAGGTAAGATTCCATCTTTTGACAAATGGTATTGTTCATAGGTTCAGGGGCTTAGGGTGTGGACCTGCCTTCTTTGGATCACTACTCCACCCTCCATAGAAATGGAATAGTATCTGACATAAAGATATCTGCAATTTACCTGAAGGTGACTCAATCAAAATGAATATGGATGAAAAAAGACAAAAGCTATTGATTGAAGGTGCTAGTTAGTAGGCAAGTGTGTAGATGTTCATTGTACTATACTAAATTACTATTTTTTGCTTAAAATTTTCATAATAAATCAAATTTGATTCCTTCATTTTATCAAGAGATCCTAATTTAAAGGAATTTTTCTGTATAGAGGGCAAAATTATGGGCTCTGGAGACAATGGCATGAGCTGACATTGGCCAGCTCTGGGGGCAAATGAAAACTTCATTCAATTTTAACTGCCCAGCACATCACATCAAAATAATCCACAAATATCAACTATAGTGCTTACTAGATGGGTCTTCTAGAATCTACCCCTCCACTAGTCTAGCTGGAGAAACACCTAGGAATAATCCCCAGGAGGGTCTGCACTCTGCCCTCCCCTCTAAGTATGCATGTGTGTGCATGTGTACATCTGTGTGTGTGTGTGTGTGTGTGTGTGTGTGTGTGTGTGTGTGTAAGGTATGTAGGACATGCGGAATATAATGTACTTGCACAGTGCATAGGACAGGCCTAGAGCAAAGAATGAGGCAGTGACTGATAAGACAGGAAAGTTCCGGGAAAAGAGCAATCTGCAGACAGCTTTTAGGCAATTCCTTACCAAGCTGTTGCTCAACACCTATTTCTCAGTCATAATGCTGGAGGAATGAACACAAATTCTAAAACCCATCACATCTAGAAAATTGCTTCAATGGTGACAGTGACTCAGCCTGAGTAGAAATATATTCATCAGGTTTCTCTATACTAAACACTCTTTCTTAAGAGCAAATCCTTCTGCCTTGTGAGGAGGTTGCTGTTTTTGGAGAGTTGGAGGAGGCTCTGGGGCGATCTTGCCATCCAGGGGAACACCATTGTTCCAACAGAGCAGAGCTAACTTGCTCGGAGGGAGCACCCTGGCTGCTGCCTCCTCCTCCCACACGGCAAAGTGTCAAAGCATCTCTAAGCAATTCACATTTCATATTCAAAGTGTCATTTCATTTTTAGATGAAGAACATGAAGGCTTTCGCCTCCCTCACATCTTCTCTCACAGTCACCAAATGTGTGCAAGATCAGGGCAAAAAGGAATGTGAGCAACAAACATTTGCAGATGAAACCAGCCAGAGCCGGAGGCACACAACGATATCCCCTCCAGAGAGGTGACTGACTCCCTGCAAAGATCTAGGTGCTTTTTGGAAACAACATTTTAAAATGATTTCTTCATATTGTCACTTTGTGATCACAACTAAATGAATTAAAATGATAAGCGATAAAATAACAAACTCCAACATTTAAGGTAGGGACTGCAAGGCTGCAGCAGTGGCAATAAAACTTGAATGTGACAAAATCAACTGCAGATGAACTTGTCTGCTGGTTTAACAAGTTCTAGGGGGATACCAAACTTTGCATTGGAGGGGTTCAGCGCCAGTTTCTAAACTTGGCCATACTTTGGAATTTTTATTTGTTGTGCTTACTAATTTGCATGACTAATTTCTAATATCCACTATGTTTGAGAAACATTGATATAGAGATTATTGATTGTTCTCAAAGTCACAGGCAGCCACACTTGAAACGCTTCATTCAACATTGACTGATGCTGTTGGTCAAATGTTAGGACTTTCTAGAGTACTTTTAGATAATGACACTGCCCAGGAGTCTCTCTTGGAAGTTTGTATTTAATATAGGAAGGACCCAGGCAGAACAGTATTTCAGAGAAAGAAAGGGAAAGAGGGATGGAGGAAGAGAGGGACGGAGGGAGGGAGGAAGGGAGGGAGGGAGGGAGGGAGGGAGGGAGGGAGGAAGGAAGAAGGAAGGAAGGAAGGAAGGAAGGAAGGAAGGAAGGAAGGAAGGAAGGAAGGAAGGAAGGAAGGAAGGAGAAGCTTGGTTCACACGGGCCATTTGCCCATGCCTGTCTGGTGCAGAAGGTGCAGGACACGCTGCCTGCAGCAGGACCCAGGCAAGGCACCCTTTCATCTTATACAGAAGCGTGTTCCCTGAGAGCTTGAACCGACAGAAAACTAGACGACTCAGTATACTTAGCTAACAACTTAACATCCTTCAATTAAATGGGTAATAGAGGTGGACACAGCATCTATACACATGAAACATAAAATCAAGAAAAGAGAAGTGTCAGCATGCAAACAGGTTTTTTTTTAGCAATGGTGAGAGAGAACAAAGTATCAAATAATAAAGTTTCTAGACACATGAACACATTAAAAACAAACCCTAACACTGTGCTTACAGTTGGCTTCACAGACTGAAGATCATGAAAGCTTGGGAGCAGTACTGAGCAAGAGCTCAATGACATGAGAGCTGAGAGGAAAACGACAGGTGACTGGGGACCTTGTGACAATCTGTGTGAGGGTGAGGAACACGGTGAGACAGACAGAAAAGGAGTGTCGGTCAGGCCACTGACATTTACAGATCTGCGTCAAGTATGCCCTGGCGACGTCCTGGTTTCTGGATAGAAGTGATGTAGTTATGCCTCATCTCGTCACATCATCGGATCACTTCCTTTCAGCACTTGCCTAAGACATCGCAGAAAGGCAAGGTCAGGGGCTCAAGGAGTCTTTAACCCACTCTTTCTGAGTCAGATGTTGGAAAAATTTTGAATCATCTCTGCTTCCATACATTTTTACTCCCCGCCCCCCAACCCCAGGGAATCCTTGCTTCAGATATAATGAGGTGCCTCTCCTTCCTTCTGCTGGGTCATGTAGAAATCCAGATCCTCTTCTATTTTTAACTTGCAGAGGCAGGTAGACTTGAGCAATGGACTCCCTAGTAACGTTCCCAAATCCACAGCCATGGCAGGCAGTGTGTACAACGGTCTCCACCCGACCTCAGTTCTCACCTGTCTGCTTTGAGGCCTCTTCTCAATAACCACATTTCTTCAAACTTCATTAGAGCTAACCTTTCCCTAACTGGACTCAGACAACTGACATGAAAACTGGACACAGGGTCCGGAAGGAATCTCGGGCTATTTAGTGACCAGCAGTGATGAGTTCCTGTGGTGATGGAGACACACATGTGTGGCAAACCCTGGTTGTGTACACAACATACTCTCTAACCGATGTGCAGGACTTCTCAAGAGAAAAGGAAGGGTGTTTCTTGGGATTTCCCCCACTTCTAACTGCACTGAAGAACTCAGTGTAACCACAAATTGGTCACCATGTCCTAGAGATTTTTCCCACGATCTTACTCAATGAAGGGCAATTTCTGCCTTAACCACTCTGATGATATTGCTCCTGATGATCCAATTACCATGACCTTGTGTCAAGTTCTTTCATTTAGAGTTGTACTCTGTAGTTCTGATGAGTAACCTGGAGTTCCAGGGCCTTCCATCTTCTACTTTGGAGTTCACTAAGGATATCCCCTTGCCTGCTTTGTGCTGTAACTGTTAGCAATCTCATAGACCACAGCTGTCTGGAAGTCAGGCAGCTAGTCAACGCAAATAGCTTGCTACACTGACTTTACTTACCATGGTGTTGGCCTGAGTAGGCTCCTAAAAATGGTTGGTTGAAGACAAAAAAGGACACTGATACTTTGCTTAAAAGAGCACAGTATGGAGAAAATTGGAAAATGTATGATTATAAAATAAAAATACCTGTTACAGCCTTAGAGAGAGAGAGAGATGTTTATTATCTTTTTGAAGCATTTCTTTAATTTCCTTCTCTAAAACATTAGTTTTCCCAAGTTAGGGACAAATACACTAAGACCTTTCATAACCTTTCTTCTCCCAGCTGACTTGAGCTGACTTTTAACAAACTTGAGTCCTGTTTTGGATTGGAATGATTTTAACGACTTTTTACTTACACTGAAACGGTCAGAAGTAACAGCCCCCACTTCCTCACCTCTCGCTCTCTAGGAACCCCATGCCCACCAGCGTCATTCACATCACTGCCTTCAAGCTGAGTGTTGGGTTCCATTGTTTTGAACCTCACTTGAACTTGGGATTTAGCCCACTGCAATAGTGGCCCTCTGTGAAATGCTCTGTGGCTGGTTTCCCCGCCCCTTGTTCCCACTCCATCATGCTGTTCCCCTCCAGCCCTTCAAGTGTCAGGGCTGAAGACCTTCCTGGACCCCTTTGCCTCCTGAATACCCTCATCTGTCCCCTGGCTCTTCATGCCATCAAAGGACGCTCCAGATGGACGCTTCAAGTCAGACTTCTCATCCGAACACCAAATACATAACTGCCTTGTCGTCCTTCTTTAAAATGTCTGACAAGTTTCTCCAGCTTGCTGTATTTCTGACTCCCAGCTCAGGCACCAATCCCAGTCCCGGTATTCTGCCCATCTTCTATAAACATGCACCTGGTTCTTTACCTCACGGCTGAAACTTACCCTGGACTTTTCCTTTTCTTCAGGCCCAAACTTATTTTCTTGTCTTCTCCTCGAAAACACTCCCAGAATTCGTCCACGTACTTACAGCTCCACTCTGCTCCAGTCCCTTCAATCTCTCTCTAAACTCTGAGTTTCCACAATGGATTAGCTGCCTTTGTGAGTGATATTCATAAGTCAGACATTGCCAATCTCTGTGGAGAAATACTGTTGTGTTTATAAAGTGAAACCCACACTCCTTACCCTGGGCCCAATGTCCTAAGGCTCGACCTCCTTTCTACTGTACCCTGTGCCACCACCCCATAACCTGCTTTGTCCCTCTGTGCTGGATGACTTCACGTTTCTTGATGACACCAATCCTGGTAACTTCCTTCAGTGGATAACCCCCACCCTGGCAGCACGGCTCACTCTTCCAGCTGTACACTCACACGCTCTAAATCATGAGAGAAATGTCCCTTCTTTAATTCACAATGACACATCCATCTTGGATCACTTTCTGTTACCCTTTAAATATATTTTTGTGTACCCTTTCACACTAGAACCCAAAGAAGAACTTGTTTCTTCTCTGCTAAGTATTGGCCTAAGTCTCACCCATAACTAGACTAGTGTTTAGACATTGTTTTTGAATGAATAAAGGAATGAGTGTTCCACAGGCTACAATTTTATGTATATTTACATATACTGTTATCTTTTCTTTTTAATAAATGATTTTATTCTTCTCCCAAACAATTGAACTAACAAAATAGGAACAAAAATATTTAAATTACTTTAGCTATGACATACATTTTAATAGGTGATAGGAGCAGAGAAATTTCTCATTCCTTACTCTCATTATTCTAAATGTTCCTGCTGGTTTAACCTGTTTGTTGTCCACAGGATCTGGGAACACAGTTCAGTTTTCAGCATAAAGGTTCTGTGTACTTCTTAGAAAATCTTACCTGCTTTACATATTTATTCTGCTATGAACAGCCTCTTCTCCACAGGAGCACAGGCTATGCATTTACATCACTTCTCTGACCTGTAAAGGCATTTGTGTTTGTACCTCCTGAAGTACGACAAACTTAAATATACATATATGTATTACATATATATGTGGATGTGTATGTATACACTTAATTTCTACATAACATGCATACTATGCTCTTTCATTTATTTTAGATCTTTAACTTCCTTGGGAAGAATATCCCGTCACCTGCCATCTTCATAACAACAGTTTTCCCCTTTCCCTAGTGTTAAACCCTTTATGTACGCATTACTACCATATACACACCAAGGCTCTTTGCATTTAGTAGATCTACCATATAAGCATTTGTAATGATGGATGCTTGCCTCAAAAATGACTTTAGGGAGTCTCACTGTTAATTATGTTGTTAGATGCTGGCTTTAGAAATGTTTGTTTCATCAGACTAAAAGCAACCTAGCCTTATCTCTAGGCTTAAATGCTGTGTTATTGAGGCAGGAATAGATTTTGAATATTACAGCCTACTTTTACACAATTGTTCAGATGTATACATCGTTCTTTTCCAAACATCTGTTGGTATAAAAGATATGGTAGTCACTACCAGAGAGTCACTCTGGAGCCAAACTACCCGGGCTGGAGCTTGGGCCTGTTATATTCAAAGTGTGACTTTGGTCATGTTACTTGATGTGATGATCTATCCCCATTGTCAACTTGATGAGCTCTAGAATCACCTGGGAGACTGGCCTCTGGGCATACCTGTAGGGTCCCGTGTTAATTGAGGTGGAAGACCTGCCCACTGTGGGTGGTACCATTCCCTGGATGGGATACTGGGTTGTACAAGCGGTGGAAGGAAACCAAGAAGCAGCATGCATTCACCACTGTCTGCTTTCTGACGGTGAACGAGATGTGAACAGCTGCTTCAGGCTCTCACTGCCTTTCTCCGCCATGATGGCCTACACTCTTGAACTGAGAGCCAGAATAAGCCCCCTCTCTGCAAGGTGCTTTTGTTATTTTACTACAACACTGGAAAAGGAAACTGTGACAATTAATTTTCTAGTTCTTCAGTTTCCTCTTCTATAAAATGAACATGACATTGGAACCACTTAACTTACTCTTGTGAGAACTGGGTTAGATAATACCTAAGCAACTGTGAGGCTACCATCTGGAATATAAATAGATACAGATCTGATGACTCTTAACCAAATTACACAAATAATTCTTAAAGGCAAACAAACTAAAAAGAGAGCCAAAGATCTTAACAAATTTCTCACCAAATATGTCAAAGAAGCACATGAGAAGATGTCTCATATCATGCCACCATTAAGGAAATATAAAAGTGAAAAAGAAATTAGATCTCAGCACCTAATTGGTAGAATGGCCAAACTCTAGAATTTTGACAACATTAAATGCTGACAAGGACATAGATCAACAAACTCTGTTCCTGATTAAATGAATCCAAAATACAAAATAATATGCCTATATTTGAAGACTGGTCTTTTTATATATATATATATATAAAATGAAACATACTCTTTTGATAGGATCTAGCAATCAAGAGTCTTTGGCTATCAATACCAAAAGAATTAAGTCCACATAAGAACCTGCTCAGAGATGTTCATTTTAACTATATATGTAATTCCAAGTATTTAGGGGCAACCAAGATGTTCCTGAGTTAGTGAATGAGTAATTAAAGTGCTGTACATCCAGAAAATGGAATACTATTTTCTGCTAAAAAGAAATGTGCTTTGAAAAATGTAAATGCAAAGGCGCAAAGCTACACAGAGAAACCCTGTCTCGAAAAACCAAAAAAAAAAAAAAAAAAAAAAAAAAAAAAAAAAGAAAAAGAAAAATGTAAATGCATGTCATTAAGTGAAAGAAGATAGTCTGGAATGCTACATAATATCTGATTCTAACTGAAACATTCTGGAAAAGGGAAAACAATGAAACTCAAAAAATCAGTGATTGATTGGGGTCAGAGCATCAGGGATGAAAAAGTGAGGGACTTGGAGGACAATGAGAATATTGTGTAAAATACAATAATAACCAGCATCGTTGTTCTCGCTCAAGCACAGACAGACCATGTGCAGCACTGAGGTTGTCCTGGACCTGATGTGATCTGCTGATGTTAGGCGCTGATGCAGTTTCAGTGTGGATTTCTCAGATGTAACTAAGGTACCATTCTGGTAGGGATGTAGGTGATGGGGAGGCCAGTCTGAGATCTGAGGGTAAGTAGGAAACCTTTATGTCCAACTTTTAATTTTGCTGTAAATAAAAAACTGCTCTGGGGTGGCAGGGGCGGGGGTGGGAGGGGACAGTTCTTTTAAAGCAAATTCTGGAAGTGATCTCCTTAGACGTTTGGAAAATCTCAAAGCTTCCAAGGCTGTATGTGTTACTTGTGCACATGCTTCCAGGGCTGACCTCTGGGTGTTGAAAACCACTCAGCATCCTCCTGGAGGGAGGAAAGGGAGGGGGATGTGATATAATATTATACTCTCAGAAAGTAAAAAATAATTTTAAAAACGTTCACAGCCATATTTTTCTTTAATGAATCCTTCTAAAACATTGAAATGTTAATCATGTTTTCTAATTTTTCTTATATTAGTTAACTCATTTATTCCCTAAACAATTTTTTATTTTTCAAGTTTTGGGGGGGAATTGTTTATTTAATCCATTTAAAAATCTACTATGGAATTTTCTTTCTCATCCACAATGTGGGTGGGCTTATTCTCCTTTATTCCCCCTTGGCTTCAGCTAGCTACAGATGTAGTAGGGCTTTTTCCCTCAAGAGACTGGTTCTTAGGTGTGTTGATTCTCTAGCTTCTATGTATGTCTGTACATGTGAGTTTTCCTCTAAGGTGTTCCTGCACTCCATCTTCTACACTGCTCAGAGTTGCCTGCTGTACACTTGCTAACTTTTTGAGCTGAATGCTTAAATTATTTCAATTCTTTGTTCGTTAATAGTGAAGCTTATGTATTTTTCTCTAGCATAGGAAGTGCATTTTTTATCTTCTCCAGTTTTTTATAGAAGATATAAAAAACTGTTTTAAGTTCAACAAATACATATGCAAAAGTATTTCCCTTTTCTTCTCCTGTCTTATTAAGAAGCAAGTTGCATCTTTTAAAACAAACACAGAATTTAGCTTGTTTTCTAACCCCCACCCCGTGTTTCCTAATATAAGTTGGAGTTTTAGGCCCAGATTTCTTTCATAGGTTTATATCATGTATTTTCTGTTTTCAGTAGTAGCTATCAAGATGTTTATAATGAAGCCTCCTTATTCTTTTTTAAACTAATCTATTCTCTCATATATCATATTCAGACTGCAGTTTCCCCTCCCTCCTCACCTCCCAAGCCCTCCCCTCCAACTCCCCCCTCCCAATTCACTCTTCCTCTGCTTCCCTTCAGAAAAGGGCAGGCCTCCCAGGGACATCAACCAAACACAGCATGTCAAGTTGCAATAAGACTAGGCACTTCCTCTCATAGTAAGACTGGATGGGGCAACCGAGGAGGAAAAGGGTCCCCAAAGCAGGCAAAGGTGTCAGAAATAGCCCTGCCCCCTCTGTTAGGAGTCTCAAAGAAAACACCAAACTACACAACTGTAACATACGTGCAGAGGGCCTAAGTGGGTCCCATGCGGGCTCCCTGGTTGCCAGTTCAGTCTCCCTGATCCCCTGTGAGTCCAGGTTTGCTGATTCTGGGAGTTTTCTTGCGGTGTTCTTGACCCCTGTGGCTCCTACAGTCCTCCCCTTCTTCCTAAGGATTCACCATCTGCCTAATGCTTGGCTGTGGGTCTCTGCATCTCTTTCCATCAGTTGCTGGGTGGACCCTTTCTGGTGGTGATTTTTGCCAGGCTCCTGTCTACTAGTAGAGCAGAATATTATTAGGAATTATTTCACTTACTTTTACTTTCCTGGGCATGTTTGGCTCTATCTGAGGTCTCTGGGCCATCCAGCCAATCCTCCTTATTCTTATTTTGTTTGGATTTGAGACAGTCTCTCTATGTAGCATTGTTTGGCCTGGAGCTTGCTATGTTGACAAAGCTGGCCTAAAACTCAGAGATTTGCCTGCCTCTGCTTTCCAAGTGCTGGGATTAAAGGCGTGTGCCACTATGTCTAGCTAAACCTCCTTAATTTTGAACTGAAATTTTATTTACTTTTATTCAATTTTTAGTAGAACTCCAAAGATTCTTTTTCAAGTAAAGTTCATGAGTAATATATTTTTTAAGCTCCTTAGTATTCAAAATCCAGGTCCATCATGTGATATATTGGTAACATACATGGAAACAATAACCCATAACAATGATCTCAAAACTCTGAATTTGCATCGTTGGCATTTGTCTTAGCTGGAATACTATTGCTGTGATGAAAAATCATGAGCAAAGCAACTTGGGGAGGATAGGGTTTATTTCACTCACAGTTCCATATAACACTTCATCATCAACAGCAGTGAGGGCAGGAACTCAAGCAGGGCGGGAACTTGGAGGCAGGAGCTGATGCAGAGGCCATGGAGGGTTGCTGCTTATTGGCTTGCTCCTCATGGCTTGTTTGGCTTGCTTTTTACAGAACCCAGGACCACCTGCCCAGGGATGGCACTACCCACAGTAGGCTAGGCCCTTCCCCAATGAATCACTAATTAAGAAAATGTCCTACAGCCTGGTTTTATGGAGGCATTTTCTCAACTGTGGTCCTTCCTGTCAGACAACTCTAGCTTGTGTCAAGTTGACAAACACTATCCAGCATCATTTGAAAATATAACAGTCTATATCTGACTAGTCACATTTCAATATCTATATGTGAACAGTAGTTACTTAGAGCACAGATCTAGAATATTCTTACCATTGCAACATGGTTTACTGGACAGAAGCACTTAATCCATGGGTTCATGGGAGAGGTTGACCAAGTTGTCTCTCCTGATTAATGCTGGAAAAACTGAAATGGGAAATGAGGGGGCTCAAGGCAGCCAAGTTGTTGAGAGCAATTTGTACAATAGGCTCATTTTTATTATTCCATTTCCTTTGATAACAGAGTTATGAGCCTATAGTTCAGCAGAGAAGCCTGCTGCACAGGCCAGCATGTTCACAGCTATATGAAGCACTATATTATTATTTGTGTTCAGAAAAAAAAATCTGAGGTATGGCAGCATTGTTTAAACCTAATCTCTAGAACAGTGGTTCTCAATCTGTGGGTCAAGACCCCCTTTCCATGTAAAAATGTAAATTTTAGTCCCACATTTTGATTCTTATTATTTCTCATGTTTATCTGTGGTGTACATCCTGTCTTGTTTGGGTTTTTCCTTGTTAGTACCTCTGCCTGTTTCGTGGAGACTCTGGTGTATTGATTTTTGCTGAACCTCTTCAGCAATCCACTAGTGGTCCTTTCCAATGCTAAGCAGTCGCTGGTCTTCCAAATCCCTTCCCGTGTTTTACACTATCTTTTCACGGTCTCACTTTAGATGGCCCCCCACCTCAAAAAAGTTCTGAAAAATAAAGATCTTATATCTGACAATAACAGATTGCATTTGCCCACTTCCTCCCAATAGTAACTGTCCAAATCTTCAGTTAGACATCCTTTGATGGCCTCCCCTACCCCAAGTCAGGTTTTTAAGTTTCCATTCCTACTCTCCATCTCTTTGCGGTAACTCTAACATTTCACTGGCCACAACCCTTTCCTGACCATGTTTTCTGGGGCTTGCTTCTCAAATAGCGTGGAAAAACAGAAGGCAGTTTGCACGGAGCACAGGGAAGCCTCCCAAAGCAGTAATGTGTTTTGAAGATGTGACCTCACATCTTCTGGGTAGAGGATGCTCAGGACTCTGGGTTATGATCTGTCTTGAGAAGCAAGATTTAGGATGTCACCAATCAAAGGGAAGATAGGGATATCTTTGCAAGTCTGTCAGCTGTCTGGATTCCAAGGATTGCTCCCAGATTCTGGCAATAGGTTTTCTGTACAGATCTATTTTCATTCTTGGTGGTTGCAATTTTTTTCTGTCTTCATATGCATTCAAGAGAAATATTAGAAGCTTCCTCAGGGCCGTTAGAAGCAGGAAGATAGGCTCCCTTCTCTCAGGATAGCTATTAAATACTCTGAAACAAGCAAGAGCTGTCCAGAATATCCAGGGCTCAGCTCCCATCCTTTCTAGAATGGGTTAAGTTGCAATGTTTCAACTCAGGGACCCAAGTTCACCCTCCTCACATCTGCTCCTTGCAGAGGTTAAGTCCCAGGGTGCTTTCAGGATCCCACAGTTGTGGTATAATACAGTACCTGCACAGATCTGAAGAAGCTCAGCCTGCCCTGGGCAGCTTTCTTGGAGGCTAAGTACCGGCTCACTGAGAACTGTAAGCTTCTTCTGCTCAGTGGTGCCTGGTTGTGAATAACAAAGTTGCTCAATCAGTGGGTGTGAATGAACTGGCTCAGAGGATCCCTGTAAGTGGTAGAGTAATAATGACATAGTAAACCCCTTTCATCAGTCAAATTCTGTTTTTAAACAAATGCCAAATTTTTATATACTTATTTATTTTTATTGCTGTTTTCTTATTACAAATGAGTATATTTATAACATGAAAATATAGTTGATTAAAAGATAAAAGTATGTGTTTTAGGATACAAGTATTGAGAGGATCATAAAGAAATATGTTATCCCAGCACTCGGGAGGCAGAGACAGGAGGATCTCTGTGACTTTGAGGCCAGCCTAGTCTACAAATTAAGTTCCAGGACAGACAGGGCTGCTACATAGAGAAACCCTATCTTGGGGGAAAAAAGAAAAAGAAGTAAGAATTTAGGGTCTGAAGTGCATCAAAATAGCACAATCTGGTATAAAAGTCAAGTTCTCAGAATTGTTCATGAAACCACAGCAGCTGATGAATATCGGTTATCAATGTTATTCTAAAAGGTACTTGTCATCTTAGAGAACAGTCTGAAGGATATCTAGTCATGCATGCTTTCTTTCAGATATAAATTTGATGGGTTCGTAGAAATGATGCTAGTGATCTAGGGTCCTAAATTCTTCACCAGCAAGATCATCACTTGGTTTTGGTTGTTGCAGTTTATAAAAAAAGAAAGAAAAGAAGAACTCTTACTTTGAAAACTATTGAAGACAAAAGTCATTCCCAGAGTCTGCCCCCATAACCTTATCTTATCATAAATAATAAAAAATTAAAAACAATGAAAAACAACCTCACAGCACTGACATCATTTCCCATAAACACACTGTAATTTTCTTTTCTTTTGAAGAAAATAACAAGACTCGTGTTAATATAGCCAAAGACAACCTGGAGGATGTAATCCATGGGACAGAATTGCAAATGTTTGATCAGGATAGCAGGAAGCACACTCCGCTCCCAAAATAGAAAACCTATTTAGCACTTTGTAAAACACGCTAAATGAAGTTTGCTCTCTCCTGCACATAGAGATTTTACTTCATTTTGTGCCAGCAAAATTTTTGAAAATTGCATGAGGAGAGAGCAATTTTTGGCACTTTGGCTAGGAGTACAAAATGTTAGCAAATGGGGCTGAAAGGATCTTAAGTGTAATGTTGGAATAATATTCACACAACACTGGCTGCATCTTCATTTTTAACCTATTTACATATTCACAGGAAAAATGCTTAGCAGTTATTTGTCTAAAGGGGCCCATTTAAGGGGAAAATGGCATTCACAATTTTTGAATGCATTAGTCAAGAAGGTTGCTGCGAATAACAATTCATAAAGGAAAATATCATTTCGACTATCATATAAGAAGTGGAAGGAGAGGTAGTGGAATTCTGGACATTGATGTTAGCTCTGACAGAGAAAGAAAAAGATGGAGGGAGAAAAGGAGAAGTATCCACAGATGGAATTCACATGGAGAGAGCCACTAAACCCGAGAATGATGGTCAGATTTCCAGAGGTCTAACATGGCTCTTCTAATGGGTGACTGCTTGTCAAGGGCAGGATTCTCTCTATTAAAGAAGCATGGCATCCATCTGCACAAAAGGAATCTGCTTCCATCCAAACCTGATTTACCTTCCATGTATGTGTGGAAGAGCAATAGGAACTGGCTTATCTGTCTATTTGATAAAGAGCTTACATCACATTAGGACTTACACACATACGCTGTACTCATGAAACACTCAATGGACACCCAGGAAGTACAGAGAAGAAACAATTCTGGGTCTGTATGAAGATGCTGAGATGGAATTTGGGATCTACACTTGCAAAAAGTAGAGGATGTAGCACTAAACAGAAGTCAAACTGCAAAGTTTTTGCAGATCATTTTTTTTTTTTTAAACTGGATCAGGGTAGATCCAAATTCAGTGTAGACATAACACAGCTTTGGCCTTCCCTACTGAGAACTGAGACACTGAAATGTATTGGCTGCCAGAGCTCTTTGGTCAAGACGGCTGAGTGCTTTTACTCCTGCCTGGATGAGTCACTGGAGATGGACGCTCCTTCAAAGGGCTCTGGGCACTGAAGCTCTTTGTCTGCCACAGTTTGTCTGTAAGGCTCTTTGAGACTTTCAGATTAAAGTGGTCATTAATGAAATTGAACAAAAACTTCAGTAGAGCAAGCTAATAGTGGAGTCATAAGGGGTTAAAAATGTGGGACTGCCTAGCTTAATATGAAGATAGTTCGTAAACTACAGTTCACCAGGGTGCTTCATCAGCGTGTCCATTATGGTTGCCACAGCCGGCTAGTTCCATGAAATGTTGATAATATTAGTTTTCCTAAAAGGTTTTATGATCAAACAAATTTCAAAAATTATGATGTTTTTGAGCTGTAATAAAATATCCAATAAGCCCAAGCATTGTGACTTCAAGATGGCTACTACCCAGGAACTATAAAGACAGCCAATAGAGTGGCATGTCCTTTCCCACTCACCTCTGTTCATCTGTAAGCTGCTAATGCCCATCTTGTATGACACCGATAAGCACACTTCTACAGGCCTGTCCTGTGAGACTGTGACAGGACTTATGTGAATGACTTCCAGCCCAACATGTAGTTTGCTCACACACTCCATTTGTGGAACTGTAGCAGGGGCTTGAGACAGCTGGTCACCTTGTCTCTGCAGTGAGGTGTCACAGAGTGAGAAAAGCTGATCTCAGCCTTCCATCTCCTTTTTATGCATTCAATAGTTAGGGTGAGCCTCCCCACCTCAATCTAGATACTCCCTCACAGACATGCCCAGAAGCTTGTCTTGCAGATCATGCCAATTATGAATGTTAAGCATCACAAGTCCACCCCAAGTCAACTTGACACCCAAATATATTGTTGTTAAGTCATAACCTTCTGCTTTTGTCCCTGTAGTCTTTAATAATTCCAACACTGTTAGAAAATCCAAAGTCTAAGTCTCATTTAAGACTTAAGGCAACCACTTAACTGTGAGCTATAAAAGAAAATAAAAAAATCACACAGAACATAATAAATATCCACATTCTAAAAGAGGAATGGGGCATAGCCAGGAAAGATCAGACCAAAGCAGGAACAAGACCAGCAAGAAAAATACCAAATTCTGCAACTCCATATGGGACCTGGCGGCACCTGATAGAATCCTCTGGATTCTGAGGGACTGACTTCGGTAACCCCACCCTCCAGATTTGCTGCCTGCAGCACACAAAGCCTCTCCCTCTTCGGCTGCTTCGATTCCATGACGGCAGCTCTCCTCGGCAGAAATCCCATGCTCCAGGATCTCCAGCACTGTGGGGTCTCCACCACGCCTTTGTCCCCAACCTCACAGCTTCATGTGACAGACTTTCAAGGCCACCTGGAGAGACTCTGACCAAGCCACACACTGCCTGGCCTCAGGAACTCTCTGGAACCACGGGAAAGGAACCCAGGACCCACTTAACCTTGTATCTTTCACGTCTTCAAAACCAGTACCACACCGATGATGCTGCCAAGCTTTTCTGTCAGCTCAAAATGTAGCCTGGTGCCCCTTGAACAGTACCGAGTGGGCTCCGCATGCCTTCGTGCTGAATCTTCAAGACCACTTCTCTAGGCAGGGCAGGCCTTTTCTTCTTCTTTTTGAGAAGGGAATCCTGCAGTGTTCTCAGTTCTGGTTTCTCCTTTCAAATGCATTTATGTTTTTCATGAGCCAGAGCCTTTGATGGGTATAGTCTTGAACCACTTTTATTGTCCCAATGAAGAGAGTGAGGTTTTTCTTATTAATTACAGATGCTTCATCACTTTTACTCTCCTTGTTGACAATTTTAAACTTCTTCACCCTCTGCAGTGACCTGCACTGCGTTGGGAGTGCCGACTGAGGCAGTAGGGAATGAAGAAACAAGAGACGTATGTACAGTAAGTCTGGGGCTGGGTGGGCCATACACTCTGATGGAGACACACTAGCAGCCCAGAAACTCATCATGTTTCTTGTATATGATGAATTTAAGAGGCAGTGAGTGGGTTAGTTAGTCTTGGTAGGGAGTTTTTATAAGGAAGCAGTCTCAGGCTGTAGTCATCAGGGAGCAGGAAGCTATTGTTGATATTTTCTGCACACACAGACAACTCTATACAGTGGAAGTCATTGCCAGTCTCCTGAGCCTGACCTAAGGAAGGCCTTGCCATGCTGATGGGTCTGAAGCATCGGGGTATTTGACATGGGTCTGGTCATGTCATGAATACTCATTCACATAGGGGTACTCTCTCTCCCCAGACTTTTCTTGCTAATCTTCACGTTTTTCATGTTTTATTCTCTCTTTCACTACAGATCTGACTAAGAGCACTGAGTGGAAGATTTGCCACAGTCTAAATTCTATGATGTCTTGACATTGCCTTTGCCAAAGAAACTGATGAATTCTTTTTAGTTTAATCTCACTCCAGTTCTCAGGACACGGGTAGAATATAGCCAGATTTATTGGCAAATAGCAAAAATGGCCTAGCCCAGTTCCTAATAGAGTCTTTAAAAGTTCACGAGTCTGGCTTCCAGAATTGACATTTCATTTAGTATTCTTTCCTTCTACACTCCCACCAGAATGGTCCCTTAAGCTCTGCTCACTGGATTAAAGGGACTTTTTACCCAGAGCTCACAGCCTTCTACAATTCCTCCCATAAATCAATTTCAATTCCTAAGAAACAAGCTGGAGAAACTGTTCCATGGTTAAAAGCATGTGTTGCTCTTGCAGAGGACCCAGGTTTACTTTCCGGCACCTATATAATGCCTCACATCATCTGTAATTCCAGTTCCAGAAGATCCAGTGACCTCCTCTGACCTCCTCAAACACTGCATAAGCATGGTACACAGACACATATGCAGGCAAAATACCCATATACATAAAATTAAATATATATATTTAATACACACACACACACACACACACACACACACACACACACACACACACACACACACGAAGGGACTCAGGCAAAACACCCATACAGATAAAATTTAAAATATATCGGGCCTGGCAAACATTGCTCTGGCAGGCTCTGACCTTCTCTCTTATTCCCTCTGCCTTGCTAAAAAACATTAGATTGCACTCCTGAAACTGGCCCCCTAGGTCTGCTCCCTCAATTGGCCAGTCCCTCCTCCTGAGGCTGACTACCAAGGTCCAGCTATCAACATATCGAAATCCAGCAATCAACTGCTCCCACTCCCCACTTTGGCTCAACTAATTAGTATGCTTAATTAAAGTTGAACACCTCATGCTAACATGGGGTTTCCCCTTGTACCTTTATAAACTGCCATCTTCCTATGTGTCATGTCTGTCTCCCCTCCATTCTGAGGCAGCCCTTTGTCCCTCCAGGACAAACATCCTTGCCCCTTTCCCTTGTTCCTTCCCCTTCTCCCTCATCACCTACTGTGTTTGTCTCTTGTTCCCTCTGTCCCTCTGGGGCAAACAAATCTTCTTTATCCTGAGAACTTGGCTGTGGGGGTCTTGAGTCGATACTATATATACATACATATAAAACCTTAAGACTATATATATATATATATATATATATATATACACACATACACACACTCTTAAGAATGACTGGTTTTTTTTATTGTTTTTGCTCTTTTGAGGGGCCCACCACCCAGCTCCCAAACAAATCACACATGGAGGCTTATTCTTAATTATAAATGGCCGGCCTTAGCTTGGCTTGTTTCTTGCCAGCTTTTTTTAACTTAAAATTATCCTGTCCCATCTTTGGCCTTGGAGTTTTATCTTTCTCTATTCCTGTATATCTTTTCTTTCCTTCTTACTCTGTGTCTGCCTGTGTTGCTGGGTAGCTGGGTGGCTGTCCCTTAGTGTCCTCTTCCTGCCTTTCTCATTCCTTCTTCTTCTCCCCTTCCCCAGATTTATCCTTCTATTAATTGTCCCTGCCTGCCAGCCCCACCTATCCTTTCTCCTGCCTTGCTATTGGCCATTTAGTTATTTATTAGACCATCAGATGTTTTAGATAGGCAAAGTAACACAGCTTCACAGAGTTAAACAAATACAACAAAAACAAAAGTAATACACCTTAAAATAATATTCCCCAACAAATCATGATATATATATTTTGAGAGCTCACAAAGATTCCAACTTGTGGTTTGACTCAAGGTCAGAGAGTCAGAGTTTATGTTGCTCTCCAGGGCTGCACAATAGGGTGCAAAGACATGGTTACCAGGTATCATATACTTCAAGGACTAATCACAAGATGCTTTGCTGTAGGGTATGGTTACCAGGTGTTTCAAAGGTCTACACTTGGTTGTACATTGTGCTTTTGATATTAAAAGGCAGAGTTTTGCCTTTCCCCCTGCTAGTGTATAAAAAGCCCATTACAAATAAACTCAAGCCTGCTGGGTATTGGCCCAGAGCCCTCCCAAAGCTATCCTGTGTCTATCTTTTTTCTTTGTCTACTTCTATATTTCCTCTTTAACATTTCTCAATTCCGTACTCCCCACTTCAAAGGACCTCTTGATATGTCAGGGCTGGACCCCAACACTTGGCCCTGACTCTCTCTCTCTCTCTCTCTCTCTCTCTATATATATATATATATATATATATATATATATATATATATATATATATATATATTCTTAAGAACCACATGGTTGGGCTTATCATAGGAATAGCCCCACTTCTTGGTACCAATTTTTTGTATTAGCTCATTGTTGTGATAAAATGCTTTTACAAAACCAACTTAAGAAAGGAAGGGTTCACCTTGGCTCACAGTTCTAAGATGCTGTCACCATGGTGATGATCATCCTCTCTGGTGCCTAAGGCACCTGGTCCCATTGTATCCATAATCAGGAAGCACAGAGTAAGGAATGCCAGCTCCTTGTCTTATTTTCTGTTGGGCAGTTAGGGTAGGTCTTTGCATTTCAATGAACCAATCTAAATAATCCTTTATAGAACCTCCCAAAAGCTTGCCTCCTAGGTAATTCTAGATCCTGTCAAGTTAACAATCACAAGATCTAAACTAAATAAGAAAGCATGTGAACCCAAATTTTATTACACATCTTTTCCATTATCTTAACAGGATTCATAAAGACACCCAGTGATTTTTCTGTAGCTTTCCAGTTTCATGAAATACTGATAATGTTTCCCAAAAAAGGGCTGTGGTCAAACAAATTTGGAATACTAAACTAAACAAAGTTAAGAAAAAAAAATGAGGATTTTATTATCTTTTTTTTTAAACACAGGAAGTCCCAGGACATGTTCATGCTAATATGCCCCGTTAGTCTATAAATAGCTCAAAAGGATAGGCTGTTTCCTTAATGATCTTGGCCACAAAAATCTCTTTTCCTATGGGCATCTTGCAGAAGTAAGCATCCACAGAGCAAACTATGGGAAATTCTGCTGCTTGAGACTCCACAGAAATCTTCCTTTCATGCAGTAGTTCTCAAAGTGTGGATCTCGACCCCTTTTCCAAACTTCTATCTCCAAAAATATTTACATTACTATTCATAACAGTAGCTAAATTACAGTTATGAAGTAGCAACGAAAATAATTTTATAGTTGGAGGTCACCACAGCAAGAGGAACGGCATTAAAGAGTCGCAGCATTAGAAAGGTTGAGAACCATGACTTTAGTGAGATGTGATGAGTTCTTTGGTTTTTCATGTTACAGTGTGAGTTTCCCTTACCAAGAAGGAGAAGGGTCCAGCCTTCCAGGCATGCTCTCCAAGGAGCCTTGCTCAGTAATACTTTATGTGACTCAGTTGTAGCAAGTCAATGCCAAGGGTTAGCTATTTGAGGATATTGAGTTCAGGGCTTTTTTTGGCAGCTTTAACATGAAAGGATGGAAGACAGACTTATAAATAACAGTAAAAAAACTGTAGGCTTGTTTTGTCTCTGAAGGGCACTACTTAGATTTCTAGTGAGAACTACCAACTTCTGCAAAAATCAAATGAAAGGATTTACATGCAGAGATACACACTAACAGCTGCAGACAAAATCAAGATTTTCACGAAGTAAAAAGTGGCCCCATGGCAACAATCATATATGAAATAAAGTTCTCAATTTATACTTTTTCCTGCTTTTGGATAGTAACTTTTTTTGTGTTAATTCCTCCTACAACCTGGGTACGAGTTTGTGCATAGTGCTTTTAGGTATGGGAAGCTATGACCTGCTCCCTTCCAAGAGTGCTGTTTTGGACTTCTGTGCCTCTGGGTTATTGGGGCTTAGAGAGAAGCATTTACTCATGAAGAAAATGAAGTCTGGGTGGGTAGAATTATAGAAAGTCAGTAATCTAAGGTAGGATAGTCTCCGAGTCTTCCAAAGTCCCAGTTTAAAGGGCACGTAGGCAGTAAATCAAGGATTGTTTTTGTTACAAAGTATTGCCATTAGTTTCCTAAACCTGTAGGAAGTGTCACCTCTTGTGGCCAGTATGGTAATATACTACAGACCAAGAAAATTTAAAGTTCTATGCTAGAAAAGAAGCTACATCCTTCCACTAAGATTCCTATGAAAACCATTGTTTATACTATGATTTCCTGTAGCTCATAGAATGGAAGAAGATACTCTTTTAGAGGTAACTACCATTTCTCAAGATGAATGAGATAGCAAGTGAGGAGGTCACTCTGGAACACAGTGAACCATCAGATGTGATGCATGATGGGTGGACAGGAAATCAGAATCCATAGGCAGGGACAGGCTCTGGAGTGGCTGAGTCTGCTGTTCTGGGGAATGACTTTTGTGATCAACAGAAACTTTAGTCGTCAGGGCTGAAGAGGGGCAGGATGACAAGAGGGTTTTAACCCTTGAGCTAAAAGTTTGCCAAATTCTGGTCTAGAAATGAATGTATACACGGACTTCAGGGCAAATGGCCTCCATATGTGCACAGTTAGTGTGTGCCACTGGTCAGCTTATTCCATGCCTCTGCCTACTTCTTTGTATTGTATTGTCTTTTTTTTTTTTTCATTTTCATGAAACAATGTAATCACAGGGAAGGCATACTTTTAAAAAGATTCATTGTTTTTCTAACATCCAAGATAGCACACAGGCTATATTTTTAGGTTTGGTGATGATTTGCTGGTCTAGAAAAATGAAATATTTAACACATCTTCCCAAGTTTTTCCTTTTGTTGGATTTCAGTAGCTTATAAAATGGAGTCAGTGTGGGAGGCCACAGAGGTTTCCATGTGAGGTCTGAGCTTGTTTTACCAGCAGGGCTGCATACGAGGATGACTGGACCTCGGGCCTGGGCACCAGCTGTTTGGAAAGGTCTACCTAGGTCTATCTAGAAGGGGGAGGTCTTTTGCCTTGCTCCTTGGCACTGTTATAAAAAGCCCTTTTGAATAAAGTTCTGGGTTGGTGGATAAGGATCCAGGCCCTCCCCAGGCTATCCTGTGTTTCTGTCTTTCTCTCCACTCTCTATTTCTATCCACATCTCTTATCCTTCACTCCTCAAGAATACTCTGGGGGAAAAGGTGAGGGTGGGTCCCTCACAAGACAGTCAAGTTATTTGCAAAGGCAGAGTGTCTTTTAGTCTGCAGGTTCAATATAATCTTAGTCATGAAGAATTGCATGGGTAGATGTTCCAGTATACTTTTCACGTTAAAATAATATTCATTATTTTGTTATACTATTTTACTGGCCATTTTTACTTATGCTGAGAATTGCCTGTTCATGTCTGTTGCCCACTTATAAAAGGTGCATTTTTGGTTAACTTTTATGACCAAATTCTATATCAAAGATAAGAATCTTGTATCTTCTGTGTTGTAGATATTTTGGGTACTATTTCAACGATGTTGAGGATTTTAAGTATCTTCTCTTTATGGTGAAAAAATTGAGGGAAATCACAGAAAAATAATCAACACAGAAAGAACAGGGGAAATTTGTTAAGTGGTATCAAAGTCTAGGCTATATAAACTGTCAGATCTATTAGGTTATTTGAATTATCATGATCAATTAATTTGAACGCTTTAGAATCATAACGGATATGATATGATACCAAAAAAGTTGCAGGCATAATCTCTAAGCTGCCTCAGAGTAACTTCTTCTTCATGTTTCGCAAAGAAGAAAGTTTAGTTTTCCTCCTTAGCTCGAAATCGTTTGAGATGGGAAATGAAAAGCTAATTGTGTGAATTAAACTTAAATACACATGCTCAAATAGATAATCACTCAAGCGTGTAGTGAAGCAAGTCTGTGAACAGAATAAAATGCTCCCCCTCTCTCTTTTTGTTCCTGCTGTTTCTGTAGTTTTGACAGCACCGTTAGTGTTGATATGTGAGAAGAGCCACACAGTTGGGTCGGGTTCTTCAGCACCTGCCACACCTTGCTTTGGGAGATTCCTTAATTCCTGTAACAATGGTGAGAAAATGGCCAATGTGCCAAGTGTGGAGCTACAAGCCTTTCTAGTGTGTTATTTAAACTGAACAACAATTCCATGGTGACAGGTTCTGGACAATCTTCATTTTACATATGACAAAATGGACATCATGGGCTTAGATAATCATTTTCTAACTAAAGGTTTGCATCTGAAATGTCATCAAGTAGCTCATGTTTTGAATACACTGCCTACCTGGAGACACTATTAAAGGAGGCTGTAGAACCTTTATAGGTTGTAGGCTTTGCTGGCAGAATAGGTTAGTTGAGATGGGCCTTTTATGAGTACAGCTCAGCCTCTGGTTCTGGCCTCACTCTCTGCTGCCTAGTCCGCCATGATGTGAAACTGTGTCCTTCATCACAGGCTCCCAGTGCAATGGTGTTAAAGCACATGAGGCCTGGCAACCATGGATGGAGGAGCCCTTTGATACTAGGAGCCAAAATAATATTTTCTTTCTTAAGTTCTTTCTGTCAAGTACTTCGGTAACAGCAATGGTGAAGTAGCTAATACAACCAGACTCGCATGGCAGCAAATAGCAAGGTCGTGATTCCTACCCAGGCCTCACTGGGTCCAGAACACTGCCCTTCCAAGCACAGTCTGAGATAGAAGGAAATGTCACACAGTTATCTTTTTAAACACAGGACGTAGTCTCTTTGGAGAAAAAAAGGAGAGGAAATTTGACTTTTCTAAAATTTATATATTTAGCAAATTATACTTGCAAGTATCAAGATCCACAGAGGTGAGATTTTTAACAGGGGAAATCTGTTAAATGTGGCATTTGATCCTAGATTTGGAGGAGAGGTGGGAGAGGAGTGTCTCCTGTAATGGGGACTGCAGTGGGAAGAGACACGGACTCCGGGGACAGACTGGTCGAGTTTGCCCTGGGAAGGAAGCATGGAAATCATCCTGTATATACAGAGCACATGTTTACCCACCAGGCACTGCATGAACGATTCCCATTTGCCTCATTTGTTTCTTCTGTGGTCTATGAAATCAGTACTGTTATCACCTGCGTCCAGATGAGGCAATGGAGACATCAGCTGATGCTCCCAAGGTTAGCACGCTAGCTAGTGTTGGAGCAAGGCAGAAACCCAAGCCACCCTGCTCTTACCCACTGTCTAACAACCACCCCCTCTTTTCTTCTGAGATGAGACGGAATGAAGGAGCACTGGGAAATGACAGGGATACATTTGTCTCTAGGAGAGAAATTATACTTAATGGTGTTTGTTTCTCTATGTAGTTGGGAGCTGGGCTGTTTGCCCAAAATGAGAGAATATGATCGGGTGGAAGATTTGAAGAAAGTTGTAAACATTCACATTCAGCTAGAAGCTGACTAGAGAACAGGAAGTTATATCCTTTGCAGAGCAATCCTGAGAGTGTAGACCAGGAAGGAACCCTGTATTCATAACAGAACTCCTATGCTCAGGGTTTGAGACTTACAGCAATAATGGCAACTAGGTAAGCAGCCCTGGTGCCAGAATTCACTAGGGACAGTTCATGGGGACAGGAGACACAGGTCTCCAATCTTTCAATCCAACAGCAATCTGAAGAGCTCAGCCAGGTCAAGTTTCCTGCTCAAGGTGGGAGACCTGAACTTTGGAAAGATCTGGGGCTTTTACACTCTTGATTAGAAAGCATTGTCTTCCCTCTGGTATAATCAGGAGCTGAGGCAGAAAAGCAACACATTCCTAAGGACTCAACCTTGGTGAAAACCTTTTGTGCTAACCCAGGCCTTGTGACTGGGGCATCGAGAGCACCATGTGATGTGGCAATGCACACAGTGTTCACCAGACCATGGGCATTTATGAGGCACCACCCCTGCCCTGGTCAGACAAAGAGTCTGCTCTCCAGACCAGCTGGTTAGCACAGAATGATTGATAACCAGTCTGTTGCCATGGGACTTTGCAGGCAACCTTTTCCTTTTCATGGGGGTTCAGCACCAGGAACTCAGTATTGCACAAGTTAGTCCTTCCCATCTAATCAAGCTTCTCCCTTAGTGTGAGGTCAACTAAGGGTGCCTGATAGTAAGGGTAGTAAGTTTGAAAAGTTTCACCCCAGGATCTGGTCCCAGTAATGATGGAAGAGGAGATCAACACAGTATTGTTCACAGGGTGAAGAAAGAGGAATCTAGTACCCACATACTCCCATTTTCACTGACTTGTAGTTACCCACCAACTGCACCTAGTTTTTTAATTTACATTCATTAGCATTTTGTACTATCAGTTATTTTATTTCTTTACTGAATTATACTAGATATAATCGAGTGCAAGTATTTTAATTTATAATCTGAAAATGTTTTATTTTTAAATTTGGGTGTGTGTATGTGAGTGTGAGTGTGAGTGTGTGTGTGTGTGTGTGTGTGTGTGTGCGCGCGCGCGCGCGCACGCACGCGCACCTCACAGAGCCCAGAGAGGGCATCAGATCGCCTGGAGCTGGAGTTCCAGGTGGTTATAAGCCACAAGATACAGCTGCTAGGACCAGAAACTCAGGTCCTCAGGAAGAGCAGCAAGTACTCTTAACTACTGGACCATTTCCCCAGCACCACAACCTGAAATGGTCTGACACATGTCCATATCAGTTACACTACCACCATCAGAAAAGCCACGAGCAAAGACATCACCCCTTGACCCTTTACAGCCAAGCCACTCAGTCACAGCAGGTATCAGGTGTCCTTGGCAGTCAGCCCACTCTGTCACATCTGAAGTCAGGTGTCGTATTTTGCTCCGTCCATGCTTTTCACCGTATGATGAGCTGTGTGTGGCTTTGAATCCTTATTCAATTTCCTTTTTGTCAAGTACATCTTGAATATAAAGTTACCCTATAAACTGGAGTGATTTAGAGATCACAAAGTCGAAAACAAAGGACTAGAGATACAACTATTGCTGTAACAGTGCAAAGTGGAGGCTGAACTGGTAACACAGCAAATAACTATTAATCTTGACGACAGACACTTTAGGCCAGATTCCCAAGGCAGACTCTAGCGGACTCGTGCAGTAAGGACAACTGTCTAGCTCTGTCCACTTCTCTCCATCTCCATCTTCATGCCAGTCCACTGTCAGAGACGAGTTCTGGCTCTAGGAAAGAGTGATGCCAAGACCCCTTCCGCCTCCATTCTAAGCTCTGCCTTGAATCCCTCTTGCTGTGGATGTCAAGGGTGCCTGATCCCCCTGGTCTCAGTTCATGGCCTTCAGCGACCAAGCCCACTAATTCCCCACCTACTATGGCCTGTCTGTCTTTCCCTCCGTGCCTGGTTGGGCCCCCTGCTTGGCCATCTCTGCCTTTGCTGAGTTCCTTCTCGCAGGCCTCGGTACCCGGAACACGGCCGCCTTCTCCCTGTCCTGCCCGCTCATCCTGACTGTGCAGCCCCATGCAGCTCCCTGGGCCCTTACTCATTCTGTAGTGAATGAGTTTTCATGACAAATTATGTGTCTTTCTTTAGTTGTCAGAAGTAGGTTAGGACCCAGTAACATAAAAGCAGGATTCTTCCATTGGAACTCGGGATCCCTGTTTGGAAAATGGTCCCCGAGTCAGAATCAGTTGTGTTTAGACAGTGATTCAAGATGAACCTGCAAAAATAACCTGTGAATCCTGTCTGTAGCAGAGGACGGGGGTGGGGGAGGGGGTGGGGGTGAAGAAGATTGATCTGGCACTTGCCACGTGAGCTCTGCCCTCTCTGGCAGTTGGAGGAGATGGTCCAACTGCAGAGAGTACATGTTGCATATATTATTGACATAAACTATATATTTAAAATATAAGCGAGGCTTATTTATATGTTCAGCCAACCCATAAACTAAGCTGCAGCTGTGACTAAACTATTCTATCTATAGTATAAATCATATACTATATACCCCAAGGAAGTACTGTCTCCAAGGCCTTTATAATATGAACCAACCCCCTACTATTTATCCCACAGAGACTAGAAATTTGAACGTAAGAAAATGTGAGTTGGACACACTGGAGAACTTAGGAGCCGGGAGATGCTTAAACCACACAGTGGACAGGGAGAGCGCTCTCAAGTCACCAACGGCCCAGGAATCCTTCCTTAGACTGTTTTAGACGTGCCTTTGGGAGACTGCAGGCTATCTCAGGGATGTGAAGGTGTTTCTAAACCAGGACTTGGGCCTTTCAGGGTGTGTATTTCAATGTATGCATGGTAATTCCACTGCAGATATGTGGTGAGGAATAAGGTAAAGAGCTGGGCGTCAAAAAACGAAATCTGGGACTGCGCTCCATTTGTGACCCTGAACTCCAGCGTCTTCATCTGGGGTTCATGCCACTCCTTCACATTTTGTTCTGTGGATTAAACGAAGGGGTGAACAGCCACCCTCCGGCTCCAAAGGTCTTCCAGCAGGGCGGCTGCTCCCAGTGCCACAGCTTGCCGCTGAAACAACAGCTGGAATTACAAATTCTTCAGCGGGCCTTCTCAGCTGGGTGGAAACGGCTCCGAGGTAAGGATTTAATTAGGAAAGAGAAGCCACAGTATCTAGGTTTTTCACAGAGGGGAGAAGTTGAGCCACTCACAAAGGAGTTTCCTGCTACAAATTCTTCAGTGGCATGGAGTGTGTCTCACTAATTGGGGTGATGACTAATACGATGCCGACGGCCGGCCATTTGCCCAGGGTGGCTGCCTCCATTAGGAATGGCAATATGCCCTTTTTGTGTACTCTGAAAGATACCCAGTGGGGAGGCCTGAGGAGCTACGGAGGCCTTTGTAGAGAGGGCAGGTCTGGGCAGGCTGGGGGCCAGCAGGACTGAGCAGCCACCTGCTGACAGGCCCTTTCTTCCTCCTGGACAGATCCAGGGGATTCCATTAGAGAGAGTGCTGCTTCAAGCATGCCCTGGCTATCTTTAATGACTTCCACGGAAGGAAATGAGTCTCCCAAATCAATTATGACACTCAATTAGGTTACTTAGGCTGATGGATCCCAAGTGAAATCAGAGGATGCCATGTGCTGTTGAAGGGCCTGCAACTCTCCTGGCTTCAGGGCCCAGGGATGTCCCTGTTAGTGTCCCTGTATTAGCTGTGAAGAGTAGTGGTTAGTGGCCCAGCCAGGCACAGAGTGAGTGCCCAGTCAACTGGCTGAGCATACATTTCAGTGCTGTTCTTCCCTGCATCTGATCGGTCTCTAAGAAAACACTTGGAGGACTGAGAATGGTCTATACATTTTATATGATGGAGAAATGCTAATCACCTCCTCTAAAACACATTTTAAATGTTTTTACTGAAACAAATTTGAAATCACACAAGTATGTTTCTCAATAGAACAAAAAGGACCAATTAATGCTGGTATGGCACATAACTGTACTCCCAGTATTTGGGAAGGAAAGACAGGACAGGCAGCCTGGGCTAAATAAGTGAGTTCCAAGTAGGCCTAGATCACACAGTGAGGCCTGTGTCAACTTGGCTCTACCAAATAACCGACTATTTTGTTTTTCTATGTGATCCTCTCACTAACAAACCGAGAAGGAAAGAAAGATGCAAAATTAAATCCATGCACAGGAGCCTTGCAATTGCCAGAAGACAACATCTGTAACTTGTCTCAGTATTAGAAGGGGGCTAATGGGCGACCTGTCTGTACCCAGGTGTCAGGGAAGAGACCATCAACCAAGCCATGACCAGGAGGTCCTCCTTGAATGCATCAGAGGAAGATTTCCTGCGTTTGTGCGGTGTTGCCCTCTCCAAAGCCCTACTCCATGCCTTTGACTCTAACCCAGTGCCCAGGCCTCACCCCACCCCATGCCTTTGACTCTAACTCAGTGCCCAGGGCCTCACCCCACCCCATGCCTTTGACTCTAACTCAGTGCCCAGGGCCTCACCCCACCCCATGCCTTTGACTCAAACTCAGTGCCCAGGGCCTCCCCCCACCCCATGCCTTTGACTCTAATTCAGTGCCCAGGCCTCACCCCACCCCATGCCTTTGACTCTAACTCAGTGTCCCAGGCCTCACAGCCACTACAGACCTTACCACTCAAAGAATCAAAACTAGTTGTGCTGATTGTGATCAACAAAGAAATCCACAGGGGACTAAACCCCAACCTGATCCATAGTCCATAAGCTGTGACTTCCAATTAAAGAGGGTTCATTTTCTTTTCTAATTTGCACAGAGACACCATTCAGTTGATCAGAAGCCCCGTGGTTGTGTTCAGTTGCATTATCACGGCTGTCTTGAATGACTTACGACAATGCAGTAACTTCACTGAAAGCCTTGGCAGATGTAATATTTGCCACGCCGTACTGTGCAAGCCCCCCAGAAGACAAGAATATGGAGAAAGCCAACTTCTGAATTGAAGGCCTCAAATTTTCCAGAACCGAGGAAACATGAACTTAGAGACACAAGAAGTATGCTATATACAAGAAGACTTTTATAAAATAAACCCATTCCTGGATACATTTTGGTGAAACAGTAGAATTTAAAATTCTACAGCAAAATCAAAAGGGAAGATTGTTAAAGCAACAGGAAAGAAAATGATCCACAAATTATAGGTAGAGACTCACCACAGCAGTAAGGGAAGCCAAAAAGCAGTGCTGAAATAATATTTTCAAAGTTCTGACATAAAGTAACTGCCAACTTACACCCTCTCCATAATTGTACTTCAAGAACAAAGGTGTAGGAGACATTTTTGGCAAACAAATTTGAGATCATCACTAAAAGATCTTTACTGAAGAAACCTCCAAAGTGTGACTTTAGGAAGAAAGGAAAAAGAAATTTTTTTTTAAATGGAGCTAAGCCTACACATGGCTGTTTGCAATAATAATAATAATAATAATAATAATAATAATAATAATAATTTCCTTTTAAAAGGTGTGTGTGTGTGTGTGTGTGCGCATGTGTGTGTATGTGTGTGTGTGTATGTGTGTGTGTGTGTGTGTGTGTGTGTGTGTGTTTACCACATGAGTGTAGGTGCCTGAAGGTGCCAGGAGAGTGCATCAGATCCCCCTGGAATTGGAATTACAAGCCGTTGTAAGCAATCTGTTGTGGATGTTGTGAACCAAACTCTGGTCTTCTGAAAGAGCATGAAGCGCTCATAACTATGGAGCCTCCAAATAACAAATTTTAATTTGATGTCAAAAAGAAAAAAAAGAAACATTCACAATGGCAGAGAAGGTGATCAGAATTAAAAGTACATTAAAGATCTGCATATTCTCTCACAGAGATAAAGGAGTGATTGCTAATTTTGCTAGATTTACTCGCAAAATTTGAAAAGTAGTCACTAACACAGAAGTAGGTAAGTAACTTTCAAGAGAGAAAAGATGAAACAAAAAATTAACAGAGCAGCCTGGAGAGACAGCTCAGAGAGCAGGAGCACGCACTGCTGTTGTAGAGGGCCTGAGCTTGCCGGCTCCCAATCACCAGTTACCCTTGCTCCTCCAGATGAAACCCTCCTTTGGAGTCCATAGGCACACACACTCATGTGCAGACACCCACACACAGACACACATATGCACAGAGTCAAAAACAACTAAAATAAACCTCTTCAAACACATGAAAAGAATCTCATCACCCCACAAAGGCTAGCAGAGACAGCACAGAAAATAAAACTGAGTAAAAGAGACAAAGCCAGATGATGATTTTTTAAGAAGCCAAATTATGTTTTAAAAACATTGCAAGTGCAATTGTATTAAATCTGTCATAAAAATAAGAGTATCAGAGTTCTAGAAATGACGTAGCTGGTAAAGTACTTGCCCCCCAAGTGTGAAGACTGTGGTTTGATCCCTAGCACCCACATGAAAGTGGAGCATCCCAACATGCATCTGTAATCCCAGGACTGGGAGGTAGAAAGGAGAGGGTCCTCAGGTTTGCTTGTATCAGCTTGGCAGTATCAGTGAGCTCCAGGGTCACTGAGAGACCATATGTTAAAATGCAAAGTGCAAAGGATTGAGGAAGACATCTGATACCAGCCTTTGGCTACACACGGCACGTATGTGTGCACAGGCACACAGGTACACACACACACACACACACACACACACACACACACACACACACACACTCAAAATAAAAACATCAGGCAGTATACCCAAAACATATGAAAAGACCTGGATAGTTGAAAGTGAGAGGACAGGAGAAATCTATTCATCAAAAACTAATAAAAATAGAATTGAGAAAGCTATCATACTAGCAGATGAAACAGACTTTGAGTCATGAAAAAAAAAAAGATACATAGAGTCTCAACCTACTGAAAAAAGTCTCTACTCCCCATGAAGATCTAATAGTTCTAGAATTGCTTCAAATCATATAGATCAGAAGTTGATAGATCATAGAAAGAAATTGACCCATCCTTTCTTACAGTGGGACATTTCAACACACCTCTTAGTCCTTAACGTGCCAAGGATACTTTAAAAGAAAAATTCAGCCATTTTACTGTTCAACAAGTTCATTATTTTTGAATGAAAAAAATTATAAGTATCATTATGACCATAAGGACTTGATTTAATTCTAGTAAAATGTAAAGCAAGTCCACACTCTATTTTAGAAAACCATGTTGTTATTGTATATAAAATTTTCAACATGCATTTAAAATCTTTTAAATTGTTTAGTGATATTTTTACATTGCTATCTCAGTTTCACCCACTGATCTAGTAAAATCCACACATTTTAAATATGGTAACATATAAGACTTGACCAAACAATTTATAAGTTTGATATAATAAACATATATAGAAATCTATATCAAATAATATAAGGATATACTGCTGAATAAATCATGAAATATTTATGAAATTTGACCAAATGGAGCAATTCCAAAGAAACTTAAAACAAATAGAATCTTACCACCATATAATTAGGTTTGGAACCAATATGCAACAATCAATTGCATGAATAAATATAGAAATGAAAATGGAAATCCAAAAACCCTACTTTATTTGAATAGAATAACAAATGAAAGAAAGTTGGGAATAAATAATATTAGAAAGAAACTTTTGCATGGCTCTTGCTACTTATGAGGCATGTCTTCATACCCCTTCTTTGTCTCAATCCATTCACTGTTTATAAGAGCCTGAAATGGAGACCACAACTGCACTCTTCTACAGATGAAGAGACAGGCATGGAGAACTTACAGGAGTTTGCAGTTAGTAGTCCAGGAAGGAGAGCTAGCTCCTGATCTTTTCACCACTGTTCTTTACCACACATTACTCTAATGGCAGGCAAAATCTCTGGGAGATCCATCAAGTTTTATTAAGATATCTGTACATGAAAAATGAATGGAATACTGTATTTCTTACTGGAAAAGTTGCATATCATTAAGATATACCCCACCCCACCCCCACACGTATGTACACAAATCTTAATTACACTCAATTTAATTTCAGTCAAAATTTTAGCAAATTGTTTCATGGATCTAACAGACTGATTTTTAAAGTTCATATGAAAAAAACAAATGGACAATGAAGTTAAGGTATTAATGGCAAAAGAATAAAGAGAGGAGCTATCTTTTACCAATTATAAAGCTTGGCTATATTTGAAAAATCAGGGTGCTATTCTGAAATAGAAACGAGTTTGACCAAGGGGATCAAATGAGCAGGAGGGAAAGTGAGCCTCGTAAAATAGTTGTCGTTTCTATTAGAGATGATAGTTGCATTGCACATCACTGGGAATAGAACGGATTATTGAATAAACACTACTTGGGTGACTGAAATCCTACTTCCCAGCGTACTGTGTTGGTTGTTTCTCATAGCTGCTGGGACAGACCACCTAAGGGAAGTGACTGAAGGAAGGCTTTACTGTGCCTTGCAGTCCAGAGTAGAGGCATCACGGCAGCCTAGTCTGGTGAGAGCAGCAGGAGAGCTGGTCATTTCACACGTGCCTCAGGAAGCAGAGAAGGACGAGGCTTGTGCTCAGCTGGTTTTCTCCTTTTTATCCAGTCCAGACCCCCACACTGTGGAATGGTACCACCCACATCAACTAACCTCATCTAGATAATTTCTCACAAACATGTTCTGAAACTGTTTCCATGGCGATTCTAAATCCCATCAAGTCAACCATCACACCTACAGAAAACTCAGATCTTAGATGGACTGTATGCTCAAGACTTCACTGTGCAAAGGCCGAGAAGGTGGTTGCTTTATCCAGAAGGGATGGATTGTTAGGGAATGTTTTGTCGACCATGATTTGAGAAAATTTCTTGAATAAAAAACTGAAAGTGTAACTCACCGGAGCAAAAGCATATTACCTAACTACATTAAGATAAAATATGTTTTCTTTTTGAAAATATTTTCTTCAAAATTTCCTGTATATATAATATATCTTAGTGATATCCAACTCCCCTTGCTCACCAGCATCCCTAGCCTTTCCACCACAGCTCCTTCCCAACAAATCCAGTTAGTGCTTCCCATATGTGCTGGGTTTTTTGTTGTTTTGTTTTGTTTTTTCAAGACAGGGTTTCTCTGGGTAGCCCTGGCTGTCCTGGAACTCACTCTGTACATCAGGCTGGCCTTGAACTGGGAGACCTGCCTGCCTCTGCCTCCCAGTGCTGGAATTAAAGGTGTGGGCCACCACACACAGCCCCATATGTGTATAAGTATCAGTCCATCTACAGGAGAATGAGGAACCTAGAAGTGACCACACCCCTAAAGAAAAGTGAACCCCCCCCCACACAGCTGCTCTCAACTGCCAATAGCTCTTCAGTTAGGGCGAGGCATCAGAAAACTGGCCCCACCCTACGCTGGAATGTTTAACTGGCTTGACATTGTGCAGGTAAGCACAGCTGCTATACATTCATGCGTGTAACGGTCATGCCATGTCCAGAAGACAGTATTTCACAAGGTTCCTTTCCATCCACCAGCTCGTACATTCTTTCCATCCCCTTTCCCCTGATGTTGCCTGAGAGTTGCTGTGTGTCTGTCTGTCTGCCATTTGTCTATCTGTCAGTGTTACATCTACAGCTGAGTACTTACAAGTGGCTTATTCTCAGCACTTCGAACAGTAATGAGTCTCTTCCTTAAGCACTACCCAGTACAATAAAGAAACTTTTCTAACCAACGTTGGGAGCAGTGCATAAATATGAACATAAATATTTAGAAGGCAATATAACTGTTTGGAAAGCAACATCAATAGGTAAGATGAAAGATTTCTGCTCAACTGTAAAAATTTAAACAAAGGTTGGGTACTATATAATATTAAGGAGTTAATAATTTTATTAGACATGACATAGGTGTTGGTGAGTTTGGTATTTATTAAAGAATGACTGTTGGGGATACCTAGTGAAGTGTTTCTTGTGAAATTATACAATGAAGGGGCTGTCTTTACAATTAAAAGTTGATTTCACAGAAGTACCTGCCAGCCTTGAACAGTAGGTCTGATATCTACCTTCTTCCTTTACCCCCGGGAACTCAGCTCTTGACGTGTCCATAGTGTGGTAAAAGTGAGCAGAATGCTTGGGCAATGATACTGGAGTTCCAGATTCAAATCCCTTCTCCATCTCATGCCTCACTATGACATTATCCATGTCTGTCAACCCCTCTGAGGCACATTTTCCACATAATAAGTTATAAAAATGTAAGCCTACATGATAGGGTTGGAAGCAGGAATAAAATGGAATACTACTCCACTCAGCTCACGGGGTACTCACAGAGTGTAATCGCTAATATACTGGTTATTACCCAGTGGCTCTGCTTCAGTTTACTCTTTCCAAGATAATATTGACAATACCTATTTTTTTTTTTGAGCCTTGAACCCAAAGACATATATCCAGTTCCTATGATGTCTGAAGTTTTCTCTCCAGAACTTTAGCCTGGTACTCACCACAGAATTCTACTTCTGTCATTCTCTGTACACACTTGTGCTTCCCAAGACACTAGAGGCGTGTCTTTATGCAAGGCCTAGTCTGTTTAGACTTCTGCAGATAAGTCTCTCCCAGGTCCAGTTCAAATTACCCAAGTGGCCCCAGGAAATATGATCTTCCAGTTTCCAAGCCTCCAATTCTCCCTCACTAGCCCAACTTCCTATATCCACCAAACCCCATAGACTTCTGCCAGCTTTAAAGCACAATGCTAACACATTGATTCATGCATCATACACTCAACATAATTCTTCTAAAAACTGGGGCTGAATGGTGAGGCAAACCTTCCTAGTTTCCTCAGAGTGACACAGCCTAACCCAAACCCACAAAATGTGGTAGGGACAGAACCTTTATTTATTCCAATTGTTGCATAATCAACACAGATAAAGAGGCATAATTCTCTTGAGAGATTTTCAAGGTCCTCCTTAAAGTGTGTTTCTCTCACTATTGTGGTTCTAAACTATGGCCACAGCTTCAAGACCAAATTATAGCCTTTGGCGGCTGGTTTCAGTCTGGTGGTTACAGCAATGAATTTGGAGTCAAGAATCCTGGCGTCTCAGCCAGCTATTCCCTGGGTAACCACATGCAAGTTAGCTGCCCTGTCTCAGTTTTTCTGTCAGTCAAATGGGGCACTTTTCCCTCGCTTCCATCTACTTCAAAGGCATCCATGGGGACAATCCATTACCTCACAGCCAGCGAATGTCGAATTTTCTGTGTAGTAACAATACTATTGTCAGCTTTTCCTCTCAAAGCACAATCATTTATCTCGTGATTACTTTAGGGTTTGGGTGGCTGAGTCTCACTGCCGGAGGCTCATTCAGGGGTGTTTGTCGCCAGGGTTTCTCAGCCACATGCCCAGCTGCCTGGATGTTGGCAGATGAAAGCAGGAGCATCTTCCAAAGCATTAAACCAGAAAGCCTGGATGCAGCCCAAGAGAACAACATTGCTAAATCATACTGGTGGCTTTCTGAGTCCCAACCACCCAGGCTTCCCTATAATATCAGAATGTGGAACCACTTGAAAAGAACTGTAGTTTATGGTGTTTGTCAATAAATAATACCTGATTAAATATTCCCCCTCCCCCACATCTTGGCATAACACCAATATCTCTCTTTATCGACCATGTTTAGAGCCTATAGTTCTAAAGGAATTCTTTTTTCATGCTTCATATTTTAATATATCTGAACACTGAGAAGCTATCTTTTTGAAAACAGTCATTAACAGATCTAATGGAGGTGGAAACTCACCTTTTCAGAGTAACCTTGAGAAGAATTAACTTTAAGCCTCCTACAGCTAATAGAAGTGATAGCTATTAAGAGAGAGTTGTTCAGCTAGCAGACAAGTGACTTCTTAAAGTACTTAAATGGGTTATCCTTTCCACTGCTGATCTTTGTCCTCAATCTTCCTCCATATGGATGTCACTGGAGAGAAGAATGTAAGCTTTGACAGTTGCTGACAAATAGTATAGGTTGAGTACATTCCATTCTGTTTTCTAGAATGTTTGCTGACAACTGAAATCAGGATGAAAAGAAAGAAACCTCGCCACATCAGTCTTTGCTACTACTACTGAGTAAAAATTACAGTACTGGGGACTCTGGCCAATTACAGCCTGCAACTTTAAAGAGTGGGTTTCATTATTAACGCCTAAACAGCTCTGTCCTGAAAAGTGTTGGGTAAACGTAAGTGTACATTAGGTATGGGAGATGAACTCACTTAGAACTCATGTGGTGTCGTGGAATCTAGTCATCCACCACTTACAGACACAAGAGTCCCAGGTTCTAGTCTGGCTTCTGCCACTAAGTCTCTCTGTAACTTTAATGAACTTTTTGGGGATCCAGATTCCTAGTTATCACAAGCTTTATTTCCTTCTCTTCCCACTCACCCCAAAAATAGGTATGTTGGTTGCTGACCCCAGAACATCTTGTGATTTTACTAGGAAATGGGGCCATTATAGATGTAATTATTGAAGATGAATCATACTGGAGTAGACCCCTGATCAATGTGACCAGTGTCTTTGTAAGAAGATGGCCATGCCAACACAGAGACACACAGGGTGAATGCCATGTGAGGATGAAGACTAGGCTGGAATCACACAGCTGAAACTGAGTGCTGAGGATCACCCCGTCACCATGGGGAGCTAGGAAAAGCTACCACATAGGTTTCAGAAGGAGCACGGCTCACCTTGCTTTCAGACTCCCAGACTCAACTGGGAAGCAAGGAATTCTGTTGTTTTAAGTCCCCCAGAGTGTGGTGCTGTTATGGTAATACTTGGAGTCTAACATACCAGTTCTTGTGATGAAAATCAGCACTAAAAGCCTTATCTGAAAATAGACTTTCATTAATTGGGCATCAGACTTTCTCTGTAAAGAGCTGGCTAGGAAATAGACTTTGCATGTTGGAAAGTTTCTGTGACAAATACCTAACTCTGTTGATTGAAAGGTGCCATGGACAAAAAGTTGATAAATCCTTGTGGCTGTGCTCCATTTAACTTTTATTTATAGATACTGAAATTGAATTTCATGTAATTGTCACACACACACACACACACACACAATTTAATTCAATTTCTTTGTCACAAGTACACGAACGTTGGGAGCAGGTGGTCACAAACTACTCCTTAGCCCTGGGGAAAACACAGGATCATTTAAACTACTCTTCTATAACCTGCTCTTGTCTTACAATGAAAAAATAACCCTGAACTGTTGACAGCATAGGTGGTTCACATCTGCCGACAGATGGCCAAAAAGAGAAGGACGGACCCGGACAGGGGGTGGAGGACGGCGTAATGAAACACAGGGGCACTTGGAGCCTGTCCTGAGGGAGCCAGTGCTGGTGTTCACGTCAGACCTCTTGTGTTGTCCCCTGACAGACCCCAGACCGAACTGTAATCTGAAGCATTCACTGAACCAGCACAGACGGCAAAGCACTTCATCTATATAAAGGTTAAGTCAATGAAATTATTAAAATGCTAGAGCAGAATTTGAGAGCTTAACCTGCCAGGATGCCATCGTCCTGGCACAAGGAGAACATCTGATATGCCTGATAGAAAATGTCCACAGAGTACAGACCCAAACCCAGCAATCTGCTTTGTGTTACTTTCTAATAAATGTCAATGAGGAAAGTATGTTTATAACTCACTATACGGGGGAGGAAATCCAGTAGCTTGCCACATGGGAGTACGTACTCCTTGCTGATTCCAGGAAAATGTCAAGCTAGTACAACTGCCCAAAGTCTCTCATGATGAGCTGCATTCATGTTGACTCAGTAAGAATAGTAGGCCCTCCAAGTTCCATGAATGTGATATTCCCCGCTGTTTAGCAGCCAAACCAATTGAAGCAGGTCGAATCAACAACCTGCTTTGGAACTGCAAGTCATCAATGAGATTCAGGTCCAGCTTTGTCCTTCTATTTACCCTTTCCTGGGAAGGACGGATTGTGGGGTGGAATTTTGGTTCCTGTGTTTCAGCAATGACCTACTAGAAAGAGTTCCAAAGCTACCATAGAAGCATGTCTTCTTACTTCTTCTTATTGGAGTTTTTCGCCCATCTTAATTTGGTTTGCTTGGCATTTATTAAGAACATGACTTGGCCTAGGATGAAGACAGCTCATATCCATGAAGGCTGTAGATTTTTTATGAAGAAAGAAAAGTCTTTGTAAAGCTGATAATTTTACTTGAATAAGGCCAAGAAATAAGATGAAGGATAAAGATAGTGAGTATAATACAAAACTAGAGGGGGGCACTAAGCCCAAACTGAGGGTGCAAAAAGAGGTTCCAAGACAGGATGGGTGAATGAGAGCAATATATAAATCGAGGAAGAAGAGGAAAGGGCACCTCCACCCACGGGATCTGTGTGAGGAAGAAAAGTCCAGAGGCAAGAAACACAGGCGCACATCTGGAGCAGAAGTTCTAACCTGGGTCTCCAACTCAGGCATCCAGAATGGAAAGACTGGGTGCCTGGACACTACTATTCTTCAAATCTTCAAATCCACAGTGAAAGCTGGAGCCCAGAATGTCTATTCTTGTTCTTCTATCATGTTCATATCAGGATGGAGAACCTAGTTCTAGGGGTATTTTTTTTTTGTGTGTTTTCTTTTTTTTTTTTTTTTAAATTATTATCATTTTACAACACCATTCAGTTCAACATAATAGCCACAGATTCCCCTGTTCTCCCCCTCTCGCCCACCCCTCCCCCCAGCCCACCCCCCATTCCCACCTCCTCCAGATCAAGGTCTCCCCGAGGACCGGGGTTGACCTGGTAGACTCAGTCCAGGCAGGTCCATTCCCCCCTCCCAGACCGAGCCAAGTGTCCCTGCATAAGTCCCAGGATTCAAACAGCCAACTCATGCAACGAGCCCAGGACCTGGCCCCACTGCACAGCTGCCTCCCAAACAGATCAAGCCAAATGACTGTCTCACCCGTTCAGGGGGCCTGATCCAGTTGGGGGCCCCTAAGCCTTTGGTTCATAGATCCTGTGCTTCCATTCATTTGGTTATTTGTCCCGGTGCTTTATCCAACCTTGGCTTCAACAATTCTCGCTCATATAAACCCTCCTCTTTCTCACTAATTAGACTCCCAGTGCTCCACCAGGGGCCCAGCCGTGGATCAAGAAAAGAGAGGGAGAACAAGGAATAGGAGACCATGGTAAATGAAGACCACATGAGAAGGTGAAAAGAGGAGGAAGCAGAGAGCTAGGGAGGCCCACGGAGATCCACAAAGATACCCCCGCAAAAGACTGCTGGCAATGGTCGCAAGACGGCAGGAACTGACCTACTCTGGTGATGGGATGGCCAGACACCCAGATAGTGGTGCCATAAACCCCATCCAAGGACTGAGGAATTTTTTTTTTTTTTTAAGGTTTTAATTTTAGAAAAAAAAAAAACAACAACAACAAAAAAAACTGCCTTTGGCTAGTGGTTTGTTTGCGCTGGACTGGAGCTTTGCAGTGACTCCAAGTGAGACAAGCGGAACCACAAAGGCTTCTCATCCTGCTGATGGGCCTGTCCTCATCCTTCTCCCTGGGGCCTCCACCCAGTACACCCGACAGCCACTCCAGAGTCACTGTTTTGGAAAGACAGACCAAGATGGGCGGAAAACAAGAGCTGTGCCTGTTCTTGGCTGTTGGGCACCACGCTGTAGAAAGTTATAGGTGTATACCCCGTAATGAGGGGAGCAGTCTCCATGGCTACGGTTAGTTCAGGCCCACTTAGGTTTTAGCCTTGAGCGAAGGTGCTCTAGGTAGGGAAAGGCAGTTGTTGGAGAAAATGTAGCTTCATTTCCATTCTTTTTCTCCCTGGTTTCTAACGACTTAATGACGGACATCTGTCACTGCCCAGATGGGAGGCTCAGTTCTTTGGTTCTCCAACCACAAGTGGAAATATACAAAAACACTATGAAAGAACGGTGGCAATACTTTCTTCTCCAGGCTGAGGCAGCTGGTCATCAGGCCCTTCCCGGCTAGGACTGACAAAACATTTTCACCCGGCACTGGAATTAGTTAGCACAGGCGTCAGGACAGTCGGGGTCTGCACACCAGTGCCACCACTTACCAGCTGGATGACCTGAAACAAGTCATTTAGCTCATTTGTTTTCTCATCTTCAAAACAGGGACAATAATAGTACTTAGAATTAAGTGAGAAAATGTCTGCTACGGTTGTCACACGTGATATATAGTTAGTAATTATCAGCAGTTATCTGCCTCCCATCTAGCATTCTTTACTCTGGAAAGTATACTTTTCCTCAATAAAAGACATGACTTTCTACTGAATCCTGATGATTAGAACAATAAACTGTGTCATGCTTCAAGTTAAAATCTGCTGTCTATCCACAGGAGGTGGTGCATCCCTTTACTATTACACAGTTCTACTGCATGCTGACGCTAATCCTACCTCCAGACCTTCATCCAGGCTGTTTGCTGGCCAGGATGCTCTGACTCGTCATGTACCATCCAGCTATCCACTCGTCCTTGTGTGTCCCAGCTCTTTACAATGAAGTCGCATCATGGATTCAGTTGCAGGGTGTAGAGAAAGCACCAGCCACACCTTCTTTTTGGAGCAGCCATAGCAGCAGATGCAGAGATGAGATACTCCGCATTAGGCTTAGTTGGGAAAAGAGCCTAGATGCTTGAGAGAAAAGACTGTGTAAGCAAAGAACATTAAAACACCAAGCAGTTATGATACTTGCAACCATATAAGCCTGAGCCCTCCTAAAACAGATGCACCACTTACACATTCTGTTTCCTTCTGCTTCTCCAGTTCCGGTGTGCCCAACCTTTACTTGACAGGTTTCCTGTCAATCTTTCAATCAGGATTTCTTTGTTCCTCCGAGAAGCCTGATTGCTCTTCTGACTATGCCTTACCCTTGTGTTCTTCACCACAGTAGGTTTTCTTTAAAATTATTTTTTCATAATTTTTGGGAATGTATATATGCATCTACTTGCTTCTTTCTTGCTCACCAGACTGTGAGAACCTACTCATACACATACAGAACTTACAGGCAATCCAGGCTTTCCCTATCAGGGAAATCAGTCCTAACAACCAGGGCTTAAAATACCATTAGAACAGTTACAAACATCAAGCCACTAAAACTATACACTAGTAGATTAATGATTTCATTATATGCACAATGACAATATGTTGAAGATAAATTCCACTGAGCTATGCATTGAGCCAGAAATTGGACACACAGTGGAAAGTCAAGGGCACGAAAACATCACATTTAATTGGAACATCAGTAGAGTCAGGAGCAAGAAACAACAAGCAGAATGGCTAACGCACTCTCTCACATCCTGGAGGCCTGTGCCCTAGGAGTGGGGTATTCTACAGCAGGGGCAGGATACACAGAAGACCCTGGGTGCTATGGGAGACTAAGGGCGGAGCCTCATCCCACCCTACAGACAGTATTGTCAATTGTGAGGACCACTTTGCTATTTGTACACATGGAAAGCACTAAAACAACAAACAGAAAACAGGACATTTCACTGTGTGTGGAGTAAATATTTGTTTGAGAGCAATTCTTTCTATGGAGAACACTGTCTTTTATCCTCACTTTGGGGTGGGCTAAAGAGACTATATAAAGAGTGTAATAAATTCACACAATACTTTGTGGATATTTAATGATGAAACTTCACGGAATCAATAGGTTCCTCTTTTTCTATTGCTGCTGTCATGGCTATGTGCAGAGAAGAAGACATGAAGAACCAAAACACGGGGTGAGAAAAGGTCACTGAAGTGCCTTTAGTTCTAACACCTTCTACATCCATCTTCAGAGCAGTCTTTTAAGGGAGCCAGGTCTAGATAATAGTTTTAAAATGTATCAATACCTAAAACTTATGAGACATTTATGGTTTCTGTTATATGGCCTCCAATCCTCTCCACACCTATACAGCATCCAAACAGCACCCTGTGTCCCTTTGGGGATAAGTCAATTAGTGTGTGACCCTCCTAGGAGGCACTGAATACTACCTCACTGCCATTTTTGCACAGACGCTCCCTCTCCACCAGCTAGCTTCTGGGCAAATGGGAATCAGGCAATCAAACACCACCTGGAGATGGCAAGTTCTGAGCAAGCAATGTCATGGAAGAGGTCAAGTTTATTACAGCAGCATTGAGGACCAGCTGGCTCCTGAATTGAACACTGGTCAACTAAGATGCTGATGTCAGATGCACAGTAGCTTGCCACGTTTTCATTTTCCTCTGGATCTACATCCTCCACTATCCTGGCAGGGGATTCTTTGTTAGTCTTAGATATTTAGGGTTGGTCTCCGTTATGGGAACTTAAGAACTCTCACCAGAGATGCCATGTACAGCCAAGTAGCCTGTATTTTTAAATGGAGGCCTGCAATCTCGTCTGGCTCTCATTTACCAAGCTCATGAGGCAACGTATTTCCAGGAGGAAGGACAGGGTGGCATTTTCCAATTTACACAAGGCATCATATGGGCTGGCGGCAGCTTGGCCTCTGACTGACACATCTCCATTTTGCAGTGTGAAACAGGGGCTTAATGATCAATCGTTGACACAAACTGTGTTTATAGGAGTGGAATGATATGGCATTGACATTCTGAAGCCTAGCTCTGCCTGTGACTGAATCACCGATACATCCCTACAGGAAAAAATGAAAAGAGAAATTTTTGAATAGTTCATCCTGTTGTGATAGTGCCCACCACAGTCTAACCTGTAAATGGCTTTCAATTATTAATGGTTGAAATTTAAATTAAGTTTAAGAGCATTATAAACACTACTGCCTGGTACTATGTTAGCGTTTAACAGTCAACACTTCGCATTCATTACTGCTGACAGAAAAGCAACTTACAAGAACCAAAACTTTCCTTGACTTCCCCAGAAGCTGCATTTCTCCTTTTCCTGGAGAGGCACCCTAGAAAGGTAAAGCTCTCAAATTACACCATGCGATGCTCCAGTCTAACCTCTTTACATTTTATCATTTTACATTTCCCTTTTGTCCTCACTCCGCCCCAATTTAGATCATGAATGTATCCAGAGGCAATGCGGGCCAGCGTATGTACCATGCCTAGACTGTGAACACATTTATTGTCAAAAAGGAAATTAGAGAGTCCCCACTCCTTCCATTAGGACCCCAACAGTTAGCTTCCCTTCCTTTACGAAGTTTCCTTTTACCATATTAAACCCTCCAGCCTTCCTTTCATGTTACTTTAAGACACTGATCAAAATCTTTTGTTCCTACTTCCCTTCCCCATAAAAGAAAATTAGATTTGTTTTCAGGCTTTAATCCTGCTAAGATAAAGCGAATCAGCTCTGTTTTCATTACTGTCCAGTCGGTTCCATCAATCACGGAAGGGAATCAGTAAAAGCAATCAGCGAACAAGGTCAACAGCACTCAGCAGAGGGCCAGCGCGATGGTACTTTACAGCTCCAAATGAACACTGGGGACAGGATGACAGTGCTTCACAGCCCTGAGAGGCCCAGGCCAGCATCTTAGGAAGTCGTCTCTAAATGGGGAGAAGATAAAGCAGAGAAAGGAATTATCTTTATTGCGTAACAGGTCTCCCAATACCAAGCCCGGCAAAAAACTGAAAACCTCTGTTGGAGGCTAGGGGTATCTTTTCTTGGCACAATGACTCAGAGCTTGAGATGGAAAGCCTAAACTTCAGGAGATCTTACTCTTCTCTGGTCAATGGTGTTGTCACATCTGCGAAAGAATTGTGGAATCTTTTAGGCAGACATGGGCATTAACTGGTGACAAGGAACATGAACTAATTCTGTTTAACTTAAGAAAAGGGGGGTATGTTTGAAGGGGGAGAGTTATGAGAATCAATACTAGGTTAAAGAGCCAGGCTTTAAAGTGATAGGATCCAAGATGTCTTGGTTCCAGAGTCCAGAACCTAGTCAGTGGTCTGCACTGCATGAACTCTGAATTCTCCCAAATTTATATCCTCTTGCTTGACACACAAATCCCAAGTAACAGTTTAACTGGTCTAGCACTTAACTTCAACCTTTTAGGGTGGACAGAGACCTTGATCTGGGACCCCACTAAGACAGTGAAAAAAATGAAGGCATTGAGAGAAGAATGAGGAAGGTCAGTGGCAATGTTAATTATCTGAGTGGTGTTATCAACATAAAGGACAATGCATCTCTGATGGCCGTGATGGAGACAGTGTCCACTATGCTACTGGACACATTGTTTTAGCCCTAGAGGTCAGGACACATCTTCGTTCTTGCATTAACAAACCTCTAATAAAGCACATGTAGACGAGCTTCGGTAAGCAGTACTGTATTTAAGTATTTGCTGAATAGGTGTTATTTGTTCTCATGCTTTCCCGTCTCCCACCTATATTTCCTAATATCTAGCAAACATTCTCTAGTCAAAATTGATAAAAATAGGATCTCTACAAGAACAGGCTCAGTGCAATGGTAAGAAAAGTCCTGCACTGGAACCTGTCCTTGCTTCTACCAAATGTGACCTTGGGGATGGGTCACAACCACTTGGGATTCATCTATAAAATGAAATGGTGGAGGCAGATACTCTTTAGAAATCTGTTCAGTTCTCTTAAGTTTAACATCACGGTCACAAACATACAGATGACAGAGACTTGGCTAACAGAAGAAATGTTTATAATTTTCACAGTATGACAAGGCTCTACCCTGAATCGGGACAGAAAGTAAAATCTAACTTACTTGGTGGCATTTAGGAGAAATTGCCAATATCGTAGAAAATCTAGATCACTATTATCAGACTTGAAAAGAAGGGCAATAGAATCAATTTTTCAAATAAAGTCCAACATTGAATTCCAACGTCTAAAGCAAATAAAGGTCAAAGCACTCTTCTGCAACAGAGGTGGGGAGACTGGCCCCACCCTCATCCTCCTCTTCTCCCATTGGCTCCCAGCAGCAGCATTTGCTGCCACTCATCCAATTCCTGACTAGCCACTCCTAGACTTACCTGAAATTTGATTAGCAATCTTGTTTCAGCAAGGAAAATAGAAAAGGCTTTCTCTAGAGAAATGCAGTCAACTGACTTAAATGCTATTGTAAGTTTATCAAAAGTTAACTTTAATTTTTAAAAAAGCAATTAATCCTCCACATTACTAAGAATATGTACAATATTGTTTTAAATGAAAACACAGGTACCATGTGTTTGCCAGACATAATTATTTACCAGATTGAACTATGAAATATAAAGAAACCCTTTCAATACATGTCACTAGCTTTTACATTTAAATCATTTTTAGTCTTTTTGTATGATTTTTTTAACAGTCCTGCTTCAGAGAAATGATGTGTATGTTGGTAAAGCCCAAATAATTTAGCATATATCCTTTTATAATCACCAAAGGGGAACTTATTGAAAAATATGAAATAACATAAAGGCAGACCGCTATCTCTGTCCCTAGTAGTGAGGGCTTTCTCAGCCTTAGGAGAGTATAGCTTTGCTTATAAGTCAACACTTGGCCTACTCCTCTACTTGGAAATATCATCACCCAAATGAGGATATGAACTTCACTGTGGGTTTCACACATAACATGCCAAACACAAACCAGTGTGAGCTTTGAAAGGTTCAAGCATGCACATTAGTCATCTTTATTTACAAACACTAATGTAGAGAAAAGATTATCGTTTTACCTTAAATTAGAAATTAGTCTTGAAAATTTAAACATGATTCACATGCTCAATTTACTTCATCATTACTGAGTTTTAATGATGTCATCTTTTAATAAAAGTAAAAAGTTATGAAGGTTTTTCTGAAAAATATTTCACCATGGCAGAAACAAAAAAGTAACCTTCTTAGTCATTAGTGATCTTCCTAACCTTTTTTGACAGGATGTAAGTTTTAAATTGTCTAGGCACAGCCAATTAGGTGTGAAATGGCTTAGTATGTGGACATAGAGTATATATGCGGGTAAGAGGGCAGACAAAAGCCATCTGTTACAAAGGGTGCCTGCTTATTGTCTGTTCCATGAGGAGTCTGCCAAACTATCTTCATCATTTATTTGATCAGTGGTCAAACTTAGACAATTAGAAAATTACAAAATTAGACTCGAAAGTGATTAGAAAATGATCAAAATCCACTTTCTAGTAAGTATTGACGACAATCAAATACACTGTAGGCCTGGGGCACACGCTGTTGGTGTTCCACTCTGCTTCCCAGTCCTTTCCTTCTAGACACACACCTTCACCTCCAACAGCCAGGAACTGGAACTTTGAACCCCTCTTAGCCAGGGGCCACTCTTCCTGCACATAGCCCACGCCAGGTGACAATGGAGTTTCCTTACCTGGTACTCAGACTGCTTGGAAGGGGTAACTGCGAGCAAAGTGTGGTATCTATACCCTCGCAGGTGGCATGAAGGTCAAGTTGCCCCGGTGGTTACTTGATTGTCAAATTGGTTACACAGATTATTAGTTTTCTTCTTTCCTACCTCACTTTTCTTCTCTCTTGTCATCTTTAAAACAAACCAAAAAACTTCCCTCCCCATCTATAAGCCTACTTTTGGGAGAAGAGAAAGGAGGACAAGAAGATTGAAAGATGGACCCAACATGGACACTCTATGTAAGGATGTGTCTAAAAGGGCAAATACTATAAGCAAAAACACTAAGAGACAAAAAGGACAAAGTTACACTGTCAATGGAGATGTGCCAGCTCAGGTAAAGACAACAACCTGGAATACACACACACACACACACAAACACACACACACACACCCCATACATATATACATACATATTTCAGACAGGGTCTATCTAGCTATGTCGCCTGGCCGGCCTTTCACTTGTGAGCCTCCTGCCTCAGCCTCCAGAATCCTGAGATAACAGGATTACTCCATCATGCCTGGCAGAGAATCTGGAATTTTTAAGGTTCTGTGTACTGACAGAATGCTGCTCTTGGTCCTCCCTAGACCCTACCATCCTTGCCAAGGAAAGCTATAAGACTCCCCAGCAGTCATGTAGGTTAAGAAGCTACCTTGCTTCCACTGTCAAATGAAGTGTGTATGAAAATGCATACGGAAACCTGATACCGCAACTCAAGTGGGAGGGCAATGCAAGTTGCTCAAGGTTGAAGTGGGGAGAGGAGAGGGATGTGGGAGAGGGTGGGTAGATTAACCCAAACTGGGGATGAATGCAGCCTTGTGGGAGAGGGGGCTTATGGGAAAGGGTAACATCTAAATTTCAACAAGATCTCATTTTCCAAAATAGACTAGAAAAAAAGTAGTAGGCAGACCAGCTCGGTTATCAGTTTAGTAGGACCCCGTGAGCAATGGTTAGCTGGGATACCAGTAATAAGTGTGCATTGGTTCTGAATATGCTGGTTAAATGTTTCTACAGAAACAGCCAACTTCAGAGTCTGAAATAAAATTACAGACTCATTGTACAGGAAGCCAGACATAAGGCAGGCAGAGATACCCACTAATCCTGTTCTTTTTAAAATTACATTTATTTATTATGTGAGTGCCATGGTGCATGTATGGACATACATATGGGATCAGCAGATAACTTGCAGGAGTTGGTTCTCTCCTTCTACTATGTAGATCAAATTCAGCTTTTCAGGCTTGGTAGTAAGTGTGTTTCTCTGCTGAGCCACCTCACCTGCCTCGAATCCTGTTTTTTCAAGCTTCTTTGAGTAGCTTCACCTCCAACCTAAAACTGCTTTCTAGCTGACTGAGGCAAGTAGGGCTCCACACTTGTGTGTTTATATCCAGAGGGAGAGGCTGGCTTTGGCAGGCTATGTATGCGGCAGGTTTCTTCCTCACCAGAGCATCACAGCCCCCTTAGTTCACTGGCTCAACATTCTTTACATTTGCCCACCTCTTACTTAATCATTTCCAAGGGAGAACGAGTTCCCAGGACTGGCTGAAGACTCAGCAGAACCTGGCCTAGGAGTGGGATGCGTTCTCCCCTGGTCACATGTGAAAGAAGAATGGCCATCAGAAAAGGGAAACAGATTCCTAATGAAAAGGGGACGGCAATGGAGACTGAGTAGTCAAGACTGGGATCAATGACATGGAGGGAAGAGCGCACAGTTTCCCAATAGGTGGGCTACTTCAGAAATCAAAACATTAGGCAGATCTTACAATCTGCCCTTTGATAGTTGGGTAGAAAAGGTGAGATAGGCAAGACTGGGTGGGTGAAATAGCAAGTTTGAGAAGGATAATCATGGCTTCTGTTTTCCCATTTCACCAAGTTAATTTGAGGATGCTCATCTGTCAATGCAAAAACAATCAAGTTAGTAGACAGAGTTTTAGGGACAGGCCATAACTGAAACATCAGAAATCATAAATATATACGTTTTTAAAAGCAACTGATACAGGATGAAATTAATAGAAATACAGAAAGGCAGACTAGATGCAAGCTAGGATTTAGAGTTAAGTGCTCAAGACACATTAAGTAGCTAGAAGATCCAAAAGCAATCTCCATTGTCACATGGCAGTGGACTGGGAGGCACTACAAATTGACAATATTCTACCTAAACAGTGGTTCTCAACCTTCCTAATGCTGCAACCCTTCAATACAGTTCCCCATGTTGTGGTGACCCCAACCATAAATGATTTTCACTGCTACCTCATAACTGTAATCTTGCTACTGTTATGAATCGTAATATAAGTATGTGTGTTTCTGATGGTCTTAGGCAACCCCTGTGAAAGGATCATTTGACCCCAAATGGAGTCATGACCCACAAGTTGAGGACCACTGGCCTAAACAGAGGGAGGGCTATATTGCTCCTCTTAACTTGGAAAGGGCACGGTAGAAGCATATGGTATCCTTTTTGAATACAGTACAAACTGAGACATATAAAAAAATAAATCCAAAGATGAATTAGAGGGGAGTGGTTGCATGGTTCCTGGAGTGGATGCTGAGCCATGCAAGTGAGGCTCATCTGCTTGGGGGTGGAGGACACACAGGGGCATTTCCAACGGCTGCATTCTCCATGTGGTATTGGATAATGTGCTGAAGCACATGTTCCTGGTTAAGGGGTACACAAATTCAAGCCACCAGAGTAGGGCATCCTAGGAGAATCCCAGGGTACCTGTCTCCTCAATATGGTATGAGTAGGCTCTGAAAAGGTTTCATTATATGATGCTAAACCTTGAGCACCTTAGATCCTGTGGAAAAGCACCTGGAAGGACAGTAAAAACAGTAACTAAGGCATCTGAACAAAGACACTCTAATAGGAAGCGTATTTCCTGGAGCCATACAGTTGTTGGGTGAAAATCAGAGGGCTGGAAGTGGGCCACCTCTCTATGAGTTAGTTAATTGGCCATAAAAGCCCTGAGGACCTATAAACTGTCACCACTATTGCTAGTTGTTGGTTGCATGAGACTAGACAGTAAGACTACTGCAGGAACACTGCAGTCCATGGAGAAAGGAGGCTGGGACCGAGCTGGAAGCGCTCACCCTGGCCAGCACAGAAGCAGCTGGAGAAGAAGTGCGTGTGCTGCCTGAACAGTACTGAAGTAACAGCCATGCCCACTGCTAACAGTAACACCACTTCTGAAAAAAAAAAAAAAAAAATACCAGCTCCATGTACAGGGCATTTACTCTGTCCAAATACTTTTCTTTATTCAACTCCATCATTTACCAGTTTCAAAGAGTCCTTTATGTACCAAATTAAATCTCCTCCTACTCAAACAGTAGGTATAGCAACAGTAATAATTTCCAGAAACTTTGTTGTGTGAAATGAATGTATGCGGCAGCTGACAATACATCCATGTTGCTGAAGTATCCCAGGCCCACTTTCCCAATTTTAACAGAGGTACCACTATTCTTAGGACTAGGAACAAATAGCCAATGGACTCTACCAATCACTAATAACATTATTAATGACTCAGGAACTAAGTAAATTACAGCTATTTAAAATGATTAATATTTTAAAAACACAGGTTTTGAAAGTCCCCTAATAAATTTTAGTAAATGTTGCCTACACTATCAAAACACAGAAGACATTAAATTTTAATGTGATATAAAAGTAGCTTGTAAACTGGACCCATATTTCATTGATGTGACTCAAGAAAGGTGCTGAGTTAGAGAGCTGATGACGCCCAACATCTGATTGTTTCAGCCTCAATTAATTTAAAAATCTTCACAATGTGGACTTTTATTGTTGATATAATAAGCTTGAAAATCATGAATATAAAGGAATAGAGGCAAAAGATCAAGACATCTGAACCAAAAAGATTAGATCAAAACATTTATTTATTTATTTATTTTGTTATAAAAACAAAAATAAATCCAAGCAGGTAATGAAATAAACATAGTCTTTAAGTATCCCATCCTTGTTTTCCTGTCCTAGAATTTAGTACACAGTCCATGTTTAAGGTTCTTGAAACGTTTCTGGATGCTATGACGTTTCCATCTTGTAACCATGCTTCTCTAGCTCAGCGCTGAAACACAGACAAAGGACAGCATTAGCATTCTTTGTGGTAAATCAGAGAAACAGCTGTTTCTAAGACATAATAATAAAGAAAGCTTGAGTCACTAACTTAGAACATTACCAAAGAGCTTTATTTTAGCCCCTAAAATGAAACCATAAGGAAACTGGGTATCAGTCAATATAGTAATTAAAAAATTTGTTTTTCCCCAATTACATTTTATTTTCATTAATTTTCTCATATGAACCTACTTACAGAATAAATGAGACTTTCTACTGTCCTCCAAGAACCTTGCAAATACTGTACTAATGTCCTATTTCTAATGTACATTTAAATACAGTTTAAATACTCTTAGATTTGTCTGTTTTATGCGTATGAATGTTTTGCCTGCATATGTGTGTGTGTGTCTCACCTGTGTGCCCACTGCTCACAGAAGTCAGAAGAGGGTGTCTAATGGTTGTGAGCCACCATGTGGGTGCTAGAAATTCCATCTAGATCCTCCTCAAGAGGAACAAGCATCTACCAGTGCACTATCTTCCCAAGCCCTCAATAGGAATGTCTGTGGTTTATTTGTTTAGGTGGTGATATGGACTAAAATCAGTGCCCCACGCATGCAAGGTGAGCATACTACTATTCAGCTGTAGTTTTAGATACTTCAACAAAATTTTGAGATCTATAAAGTTCACATCAATATCAAAATTTTACCAATTATACAATCAGCCCAAGCATAACTGCTATATACAGGAAGGAAACTAGTTCAACAAATGATGCTGGGAAACTTGGGTGTTCACATGTAAAAATGAGTTACACCCACATTATATGCAAAAATTCATTCAAAATGATCGACCTAAAAGAGCTAAGCTATACAATTCTTCCAGAAAGACACAGGAATAAATCTTCATTATCTTGAATTTGGTAATGAGTTCCTAAATCGGATACCAAAGTATATGTAACAAAAGAAAAAATAAACTTGACCACCAAAATTAAAAATTTTGCAAATGACATAACAAAGTAAAAAAGACAACCTAGCAGAGTATCTGACAAGATTTTAATACCAAGAATATGCAAAGTAGTCTCACAATTCATCAACAAAAAGTCCAATTTAAAAATGGAGAGGATTTATTTCAACAGACAGACTCCTCCTCCCTCAAAACGATACATACAGTGACGAAGCACACAAAAGCCATAGTCACCAGAGAATTAAAATGGAAGTTACAAGGAGACAGTGCTTCCAAGCCTTCACTTACAAGATGGCTGCATTTACAACAGAATAAACGAACAATATCATGCTTTACCGCTGCTACTGGGACAACTTTTCAGTGACTATAGACAAGTCTGACAGGTCCTCAAAAAGTTAATACAGAATTACCATACAACCTAGAAATGTCACTTCATGTTCCCTAAAACCTGAAAATAGGTACTCAAATACACACACATGCATGTTCATAGCTGCACACTATTCACAGCATATAAAAAGTAGAAATGTACCCAAACTGACAAATAACATAAAATACAGTATATCCTATATTAGAGAATTATTGAGTTATGAAATAGAATGTATTTCTATATGCTGCCATATTTCTGAATTTGGGAAAGATTATGCTAAGTGGAAGAAGGACATATCTTGTAAAATAGCATTTATATGAAATGTCCAGAATAGGCAAATTAATACTTGAATACTTGAATACAATTAAGTAGACTACTAAACTCTAATCTCTAAATTTGAGAATCACTAATTGAGTTCCCCAATTAGTTCTGATTTTAATTTCTGCCCAGTTACTCAATACTGGTTGAAAATAAATGTTAAGATTAAATTCATGAAAAATAGTAAATATGCTTCTATTTAACTACCCTTTTAGAAGGAACCAAAGGTGTATGCAATTTCCTGAAATATTCCTGTTTAGAAATCCAAAGGGTGAAGGTAATACATCTTATTTTACACAATGAAAGAATCATCTCAAAAGTTTTAAGAGAACAACCATCTATGTAAGCTGTACATTCCATGTTTAAAATGAAATAAGATTCTGGCTGAAAACCTACCGTAACTGATTGGAGAAGTCATCTTCTACATTGTCGTCATCCCAATTATCTTCCCAGACATGTGCATCTTCATCTTCATCTAAGCCAGCCCAGTCTACAAATGGAAACAGATGCCTAAGTATTTTTCATACATTATTTCCAAAGAGATAAAAACTTCAGCACCCTCACAACTCAAACAAAACAAAACAGCTAACACTTTACCTAAGAAAAACTGAAATCTTCCTCTACAAATCTCAAAGCTTTTGCTATCTTGTTCTCATTTCCTCCATAGACAACAGGGCAGCTGCACACAATGAACTCAAAGTGACTTTGTCAGCACACACCAGCCTCATGCAAGCTCGATCAGGTCAAATCCCAGTATGGAGAGGGGATGTGGACATGAGTTCCTATGCCTGGCTGAGGAGCTGTTCTGAGAGTTAAGAGTCAGGTTTTCTTTAAGAACCTATAGTAAGTAAGCTGATCGTGTTCCAGGGGAAGGCCAAACATTCAGAATATATGGGAAGCACACACTGGACTTGATGGTTTGGAGGGAAAAAAAGACACAAAGTTGGGAGGGTAGGGAAGAGAGCTGGATCTGGGAGGAATTTGGGGGAAGGGGTGGATATGATTAAAAGACATTGAACGAAATTCTCAAAGAACTAACGGGAAATTAATTCAAATTATAAGCTACCACCAAAATTTAGCAAATAAAAATATAAAATTTAAAAGTCTTTTGTCATTTGTTTTTTGAGACAGGATCTCATACACATCAAGACCAATATTAAACTCACTGTGTTGGGGAGGAGGCCTTACAGTATTATTGATCCTCCTGCTTCCATATCCCAGCTGCTGAGATTACAGACACTCAACAGGAAGCCCCACTTGTCTTTTAACAGAAAAAAAAAAAAACAAATGCACAGAGGTTGCTGTTTTACTTAATTTTTTTTTCTTTTTCCTCCTTCCTTTTGGCTTTAAAGGACAGATTTAGATAGATTTCAGCTTTCCTCAGAACCAGAAAAACACATGTGTAAATCTCTCTAGATATTCTTGTAGGGGTTAATATCTATTAAGGGGTTGGAGAGATTGCTCGGTAAAGTGTGCAAGCATAAGGAACTGGGTTCAGATTCCCAGTACTCACAGTAGCAAGTGCTTGTAATGGAAAAAGGATTTGTGAGTTCCTCGTTCAGTGAGAGTTGATGGAGTTTAGAAGGATACAGAAAGACTGCTGACATTCACCTCTGGCCTCTGCACATGTGTACACATATCCACATATATGTATGCATACATACACTTACAAAAGGAAGTATCTATTGCTAAAATAATACTAACAGCACAAAAGCTCTAAAACAACTCAGTAGTCAAGCAAAGGTCTAATCAATTAGATAGCTTTACTACAACCAAATATTTAGTACTTCTATTTCAGAAAGTAAGAGGCATACAGTGAAATGTAAGTTACCTCCAAATTGCCTTTTCTTTATGCTTTTGAATACTAACTCATGGAATGCCTGAATTAGGAACTGCATCGCTGATCCATCCTCTATGTTAGTTTATCTTTGAGTGATGGTTCAGCAATACACTGTTGATTTCCAAATACATCCCCACTGCTGAACTATCCTTTACACCTTCTAATTCTACATCTAACTGACTCTAGACACAAATCCAACTTATTGGCCTAAAGAAGGAAAAGCAAAGGAATCATCCTAAAATTCCTAAATACATGCATCAAATTCTGCTTATTTAGCCCTTCAAATAATTCTAAAGTTGACCTTTTATTCCTATTATTTTTAATCTAGAACAAACACTCACATTAGACAGGGTAAGTCCCTACTGCTGAAGACAACATGCATTTGGGACACATGGACCAGAGGACTTGAACTGAATGAGCTCTGAAAGCTTCCTCCACTTCCTGCCTGAGGACTATATTTCATGGTACCAGAAGGCATCATGCAAACTTCCAAAGGAAGGAAGCAACCAACAGTCCTACCCAGCTATGGTGCCTATGAACCACAAGGATGACCATAACCCTAAAGTTGCAGTGGTGGCATGCATAGTTTGATGGTAAGCCAAACACTCTAATTGGACTTAAGGCTTGCTGAACTGGGGGGTGGGGGATCATCCCTGGTACTCAAATTTAGCCAACTACCCAGCGCTAGTGAGGTCATGGATCTTGGAGGAGAAACTATAGGTACCATTCTAAGCCAGCACAAGCCCTAACTACATTCTAAATATTTTTCCATGTACCCACATATAAGTTCTCACTCCTCATGGAAATTTCGCTTTTCAACAGATGGAGACTATTACAGAACTGATCAAAATGCAGTGAACAAGTGATCTGTCCAGTCCAACTCATATACATCTATAACACAATTCCTACACTTAAGGTACAGGGGTCATTTCAGAAGACAGGGTGGCAAGAATTTTTTAGCCGGAGGAATAGGAAATCTGCTGTGAGACTGTGTCTCTTAGAAATGTCAGAAGCTACAACCAACACGGCTGCCTAAACATAACCTGAACAAGGACGACACCAACAGACGTGCTAACATGGAAGGGGAAAGCTCAAGAGGCCTCAACCCTAAATAAAGAACTACAGGCAACTAAAGACTGGTGAGAGCAGGACAAATAGTGTTTCACAGGGAAGTGTACACCAGCTGGTTCCAACTGGTTACCAAATACCAAATAGTCCTGAAAACACATATACAAGCGACATTATACAGAATTGTGCAGGTTGTATTTATGTATTTAAGAACACAGACACCACCACCTCCACCACCAGAGAAAAGAGGTCATGCATTTAAAAGACAGTTTGGAAGGAAGGATTAGAGAAGGGAAGGAAAATAAGAAATGATGTATTATATTATAATCTCAAAAAACAAAACAAAACCCCCAAACATTTACACTATCCCTTTTTACCTGGTTCCTTCTACTTCAGATCCTGATGAAAAATTAGCCTCCTTGGGGATGCCACTTTAATCCCCCCCCTTTTTTTTCCATTTGAATGACACCAACCTATCCCAGAAACAAGAGTATATGCCTCCAAACACCTCCTTAGGCTTATACAACTACTGTAAACCTGACTGACATATTTTTACAGGTTGTTTTAAAGTAATATTTTTCCAGGTGTGGTAGTACACACACACACCTGTAATTCCAGCACTAAAGCAGAAGCAGAGGTTCTTTGACTCTAGAACTGTATTTCCATTTCAATTTACTATAGAAAAATTCTGTAAAAATTTTTTTTCAACATTCCAATCTACTCATAGCTCTCTCATGTGTGCCATGTCTTACTCACACTCATGCTTCTAGTGTAGCAACTGTACAATAAAGACTTATCTGTAAGATCTTAATGTTTAATTAGCTCCTAGTTTTACACTTCATATTTTGATATTAAAATTTTCTTTGGTGTGTGGGGTATACATGTGACTGTGGGTGGGAGTGCACATGCGCATGTGTAGACGCCCAGGTCATCAGGTGTTCCATGCCATCACTCTCCACCTTATTAAGGTGAGGTCTCTGACACTGAACCTGGAGCTAGGCTGGCAGCCAGCAAGCCCCAGGGAGTGTTCCTGTCTCTGCCCCGCCACAGTTCTGGGGTTACAGGCATGTGCAGCCTTGAACAACCTTTGCTATAGATGTTGAGCATTCAAACTCAGGCCCTTATGCTTACACAGTAAGCACTCTTAATTCCTATCCCACTGAACAATCTTCTGAGTGCCTGCTTAAAATTTTATAAATTATCAAACGTTTGATGCTGTTCCTTATCTCTGTACCATCTTCTGAACCCATCTACGGCTTGGTTGACTTTTACTTCTGAACTTAATTCAAACACTATTTATTCCACCATTATAAAAACTACCACAGCTTCCTGAAGAAATGGTTGATTTCAAATCTGTGACATGCAAACCATTAAGCAAATTAAGAGATTTATTTTTAATGCCAGAAAGCACATCAAAGCTAACAGAAACTTCCTTAAAGGAATAACATACTGAATAAGGAGGGGAAAAGCCAGTCTACTGTAATAGGACATTTCTCTCTGACCTGCCAGTTCCTGAATAACTGCTCAGAGGCTTAATATAAATAATAAATAATAAATGCTTGGCTGGTAGCTCAGGCATATTACTAACTAGCTCTTACACTTAAATTAACCCATAATTCTTATCTATGTTTAGCCATGTGGCTTGGTACCTTTTCTCAGCACAACATTCTCATCTTGCTACCTCTTCGTCTGGCTAGTGACTCCTGCCTCCGCCCTTCCTCTTCCCAGCATTCTTAGTTTGGTTGCCCCCAAATTGGCTACTGGCCAATCAGCATTTTACTAAACCAATTTGAGTGACAAATCTTTACAGTGTACAAGAGGATTATTCCACAGCAAAAAGAAAGTGCCAGGTACACTGACAGCCTGGGATTTCTCAGTACTTGGGAAACAGGAACTCAGGTCATTCTCAGCTACACAGCAAGTGAGATAAATCTGGGCTACCTGAGACCCTGTCTAAAACAAAACAAAACAAATTTGAGCAAGGTATGCTGAAAAATTAAAAGAAACCAGGTGGCTGTACACAATTTTACTGTGATCCTAACACATGAAAAGCTTGTGTGTGTGTTTGAGGCCAGCTCTACAACAAATATCAGAAGAAAAGTAGATAATAATCTTTACAGTTCCATCTGTGTAAGTACAAAAAAATGACAGAAATGGTCATTTTGCAAAACTTCATTGTAACTTAGTAAAAGATCACTAACCAGTATTAAAATTATGGAGTAAAAATGGGTGGTTTATAGGACAGGCTGCTTACTCATTATAAATTGTGAGACATAGCCATTGTCACCGTAGCCAAGTGAACAAACAGCACATTACCACTAAGTTAGGACAATTTAGCATGTGATTCTTAATGAAAGCAGTAAGAGATACTCATCACCTCAGTAGAACTCTGGATAAAGTTAATTCTGAATCTATAAGACAAATGAGAAGGTGAGACGTTATGTAACTGGCCTCTTCAAAGACGTCAACAACTCAGAACTATCTTCCTAGAAGCAGCACTACTCACAGTGGAGGCTGGGCCCTCCCACATCAATCATTAATCAAGGAAATGACCCAGAGGCTTGTCTACAGGACAATACTGTAAGGGCCTTTCCTCAGTTGGGGTTCCCTCTTCCCAAATGGCTCTAGTTTGTGTCAAGTTGACAAAAAAAACTAAGTAGCACAAAAATCCACTTTGGAAAATATCACCTCTAGAAATTTTGAGTATCGCAACATTAACACCCGGACAAATAGTTATTACTTAAAAATAACATCTATCATATTTGCCTCTGTAATTTAATGACCAACAGTGCTTAGCACATGAACAAGGTCATGAAACATGAACAAAATCCTAAATCACAATAGTAAAGTCAGATCATGTATATTTTTTATTTCCCTCCCCTCCATCCAAAAACCTTAATTACTGGGTATTTTATGTATGCCCTAACCATTAGTTTCATCGTTCTTGTCACCTATTAGAAACACAGTGTGCACAGGAACAACACAGGTCCTTTGAGTATATAGTATGGCTTCCAGAAAGTTCTGTGTTTTCATGGGGTTCCAGGCTGTGTGAACAAGTGGGTCTCTGTTTCTTATTCCTTTTCTTGGGCTCTTTTCCTTCTGCTTGTTTTGTCCAATTCCAGTGTGTTAGTTTTGTCTTATCTCATTATCTCTTAGAAGCCTGCTTGTTTTCCAATGAGACAGAAAGGAAGTAGATCCAGATAGGAGGTGGGGAGGAACTGGGAGGCACAGAGTGAGGGGAAACCATAATCAGGGTATATTATGTGAGAAAAAAAGTCTATTTTTAATAAAAGGAGGGGAAAAAAAAGAAAACAGCTATGAATATTTCAATCTCACGGCTTGAATTTGAAATATCCCTGTGTTAAAATGTTGGTATGTGGCCCATGGCACTATTCTGAAGGCTGCAGAGCTTCCAGCGGTAGGTCTGGCTGGTGGGAGTACATCAGCAGGGTAGACTTTGGAAGGGAGTCCAAGGGAGCTTTCTACCTTTTTAATTACAGTCGTGTGAACGAGCCCCCACCTCACGCACCAAGGGCCATGCTCCCCCGCTATTGATGGGCTGACATCTCCCTGACCCTGTGAGCCAGTTGTCTGTCCGGTATTCATTCTGTCAATGTCAAGAACAACAACAACAAAAACCCCAAAATCTCAGAAGTTAATAACAAAGGCACGATTTAGGCTTTTTATGTGCAAATGTAATAGATCCAAAATATTCAACAGCAGTGGCTCATGAGGGTGTTTTATTCCAGTTATGTACTTACATTTTTCTGATTTAAGAACAGAAAGAAAAAAAGTACTTCATTTACCTGGTTCCACAAACCAGAAAAGAACAGGAACTTGGAAGGTATCCTAGCTATTCTTCCTCCTTCAACTACCAGTCACATCTTTTCCAGGTTTTCTTGTTGTTTGTTTAGTTGTTTATCAAGATAGGATTTCTCTATGTAGCCCTTATTATGTAGACCAGGCTGTCCTCAAACCTGGAAATCTGTCTGCCTCTGCCTCTCAAGTGCTGGGATTAAAGGTGTGCACCACCACCTCCCAGCCCTTTCCAGTTTTAATTCCTAACTATCTTAAGCTACTCATCTCCTCCCTACACTTAACTCGGCTATATCAATGCGGGTGAGATTATTTCCTTCATGGACTACCACTGTACCTTTTATTGTTAAAAACACAGAGAAATATTACACGACAGTAGCAATGGATGCTAGGATTGAATGTTAAAGACAACAGGAGCTTCAAAGCTGGAGGCATGTTCAACAATTAAGTGCTTAAAGAACTCAAGTTTGGATCCCAGCACCCATAGCTCACAACCAACTGTAATTTCAGCTCCAGGGAGTCAGTCTGTCAGACACCTTTTCTCTTGACTTACATGCATGTGGCACACACTCACATAAGGCACATACACATAAATGAAAAAAAATGTTTAAAGGAGCTTCATTTCAGATAGTAGATGTTTCTCTACATCACTAAATTAAAGATCAATGCGGTTTTAAGTTTTTAATTAAAATTGAACAAAGCCTTGAAATAATCCTAGATTTGTTTATAAACATCTAGGTTTTTGAATGGCAAACTTGCAACAGAACAACTGAATTTATTATCCTTTTGCAGCAAATGAGCACTGCCTGGTAATATCCCTGTCATTCCTCCATATTCCCTCCCTCCAGTCCTACTGTATGGACTATAGTTTTGTGGCCATTTAGTAACCTAACTTAGTTTCCCCCTCCCAAAGAAATGGTAATACCAAACTCCTCCTTATTAAAATTCAAAAGAAACTACTTCATTAAACTGCTTTATAACAAATTTAGGCTTTGTCCTTCAAGTTTTTATAAAATGGTCAAGACATGACTATTTAAAAATTACTGATATTTGGCCGGGCGTTGGTGGCGCACGCCTTTAATCCCAGCACTTGGGAGGCAGAGGCAGGCGGATCTTTGTGAGTTAGAGGCCAGCCTGGTCTACAGAGAGAGAGATCCAGGAAAAGCACAAAGCTCCACAGAGAAACCCTGTCTCGAAAAACCAAAAAAAAAAAAGAATATAAAATAATAAAAACATGGTACTTTTTTGATACAGCTTATAAAGTCTTTCAAAAACACTGCAGAACCTTAATTGTCTTCTAAATTGCATTTTTAGAAACACTAAAATTATAGGGTTCCAGAAACTTTTAATCTAAATTATTATTTGATTCAAAATGTTGATTTCAATATTGTTATTACTTGGTGTCATTCAAATGTCTCCATGATGGCTTTACTTCTTTTAATTTTGTGAGGGGAAAAAGGCTTGTTAATTTGTAACCAAATGCTTCAGAGAATCACTAACAAGAAATTAAGTGAGTCAGTGATTTATTTTATGAAGTGCCAATTCTGAATCCAAGGAAGGCAATCTTCTTACCCTAAGTGCCTTTTTCTTTAAGATGGTACAGTTTCTAATCTATCAAAATGAATAGGAGGAGCACTTGCCATAAGAATAAAGCACCTTTCCCTTCTTTAAAACAGTCACCTCATGCTTCAGGCAGGAGGGGAGAAAGAAAAGGGTAGAAAAAAAGTCCTCGAAAAATAAAATATCTCACAAGGCAAGGAATACAGTAAATACCACAGGCAAGGCTTGAGGATTCATGAAAATAGCTCTATTTCCCTGGTAATTTTTAAAATTGTATTTACTGTATGTGTGTGTGTCTATGTATGTGTGTGCCCATGCCATGATGTCCATGTGGAGGTCAGAAGACTACTCACAGGAGTTGGTTCTCTCCTTCTACCATGTCGGTCCTACAAATCAAACACAGGCTGTCAGGCCTGTAGCAAGTGCCTTTACTACTGAGCTCGCTAGCTACATTGCCGGCTTATTCCTTGGTATCCTTACCTCCCTAAGAGTTGTCGTGATCATGGTGTCTCTTCACAGCAATAGAAACCCTAAGACAGGTGCCTTATTAATATCTAATGTTGTCCTTTAATATAAATATACATTTCTACTTTCAACTTCAATGCATTGCCAGAACTGTGATCAACTAAATAATTAAAGCTTTTTACTCCACTTTTTCTGCCTCCAGATGTGTACTATCTTAAAAAAGATTTCTATGTTTTTAAATGAATTGGAAATAACCAGTAACAGTTTCCTAATAAATACATTTCTAGTGATTCTAAATTTAAGACTTTGCATCAAAGTTATAGCTTTCTTCTCATTTGCCAACCAAGAACTACATTTGTTACTAACTTTAAATTTTAAAAAACTGAGACTACCGAATATCCCATCTATTACAATGACATCTAAGTATGGAAAAGGCTCTTAGAAAATGTTTTTTAATAGTCTTATCTTCTAACATATGTTCCCAAATTCCTTAAAAGCACCAAGTGTGCCCCCTTGGAGAAATGTAAAAATTCCACTTAGCATTTTCATGGTTTAGAAATGTTTTCTATCAGCCCCAAAGGTGAATCTATTATTATCATTCTGCTAAATGGACATAGTACGACGCCCTGCCCCGTAGATTTGTCTCTCTACCCACTTATTTGTGTATTTCTCAGACCTCATCAGAGAAATTTCTTTAAGCAGTGGGTGGTGGTTTAGCACCAGAACTCCTAACTGGTCAAAGAGGAGAAAGTAGGTGTGTGCGGAGCACTTAGTCACAAATGGGACATGTATATCACACGCCCTTCTCCAAGGTTCAGGGACCATCATGGAGGGGGTGGGTCAAAAGCATGGAAGAGCCAGACGTTTAGAGGACTGAAGGGAAATATGAGCTTCTAGATATGACAGGACTAATGCATTCAGGAACTCCCAGCAGCTGAGGTTGCCTTCACAAGACCTACAAAAGATCCAGTCAGTTAGCATTTCAATATGAAGGGGTTTCATGAGCCCCCATCCCTAACTGAGGAACTATGGAGAGTCAATGCCTTCTGGACGAGGGGAAGTCATTTTCTCTAAGGGTGTGGCTCCTGGTAGGTGCATGACACTCCGCTGGGAGGCTCCACACCATGAGTAAGTATTTGAGCAGCACAAAGTGAACTCAGTAGGTTTTCCTGAGAGAGAACGAACACAAAGTTGGAGAGAGGAATGATCTGGAAGTAGTTGGGGGAGGAAAAGGGTGCAGTGAATTCAATCAGAATGTGATATATAAAATTTTTAAAGAAAAAATAAAAATATTTTAAAAAATGAAACCAAATTTCATCAAACAGAAAAACATACATGCATATGCAGAACATTATATGATGAAAAATACACCAAACTGCACTTATTATCAAGGGAGCGTAAAAGAAAACAGGGACAATTACAACAGCACTGTGACCCACACGTGAGAATGGAGCCACACCAACTCTCATCAATTGACAGGTAGATCGTGCTTCTCAGAACTCCGCTTTCTATAGTTATCCCAATGCACCGCCTATTTAGTAGCTAAGAAACTACTGACTGCCCAGCACAGCACCCTGTTCTCCCCCACTTTCTCTAACTGCTGTCAAAGGAGAGCCTCAGAGAAACCAAGCCAAAGCAATCCAGATGCTGGTGCTCCCCGGCTACTGGAACATTCAGTTACCGTGGCAAGGAGTCTAAAACTAATGTTCAAAATAACCTATAGAGCCATTATAGTTATCCACAATTATCCTTTAAAAACCCAATTCAAACTCAATTCTTTTCATCAATAATATATACTTGACAAACTATTTCCACTTCATTGTCCTTATTAATCAGTACTTTCAATTTTATTTAATTTGATACAGAGTTGCCAAAAATCATTAATCTCAAAATGCCCTTATGACTTAAAAAATCTTACCTCATTTGACCCTGTTTCTCACGACTAGGCCCTAGTCAACCTGAGTTCCACATCCATTTCCTGGGCACAAAAGTGTAAAATCAAAATTCCCAGCCTCTAATTCGTCCTAGCACCCCATATAACTAACAGCCCAAAGGTAATCAATCCACTTGCCTTCCTGTTACTCCACTTCACTCCTAATAGCCTACTGGAGACCCTTCTTATCTGAGGTATTTCAACAATGTACTGCTTAGGCCACTGACTGTGGCTTCCACCTCTGCAAACTAAATCTGCTGGTTTAGCATCTCCCAGTACAGTACTGCCTATACAAACCTCACATGCAACACTTGCAAAAGCAAAATGAAGAAACCATTTTAAAAACAACACCCCAAACCACCACAAGCATTTCAAATCTATTTAAGAATGAAGTCCAAAAGAGTTATGACTTAAAGATTTCCGAGATCAGTCAGTCTCTAGCTACCTATGTTTACAAATACTATTTCCTAGCTCCCCTTTTTCAAAAAAAAAAGAAGAAGAAGAAGAAGAAGAAGAAGAAGAAGAAGAAGAAGAAGAAGAAGAAGAAGAAGAAGAAGAAGAAGAAGAAGAAGAAGAAACCTTAAAAAAATTACTGGGGGGGGGGGGCAGTTGAAACATGCCTTGTTAGGTAGAAGCCAGAAGACAACTTAGGACAACTTGCTGGAGTCATTCTCTCATTCCACTTTCTTTCTTTCTTTCTTTCTTTTTTTTTTTTTGGTTTTTTGAGACAGGGTTTCTCTGTGTAGCTTTGCGCCTTTCCTGGAACTCACTTGGTAGCCCAGGCTGGCCTCGAACTCATTCCACTTTCATAGGGGCTCCAACTCAGGCCTGCAGAACAAATGCCTTCACCTACCCCACTCCACCAGTACTAGCTCATACTAAATACCCATGGATTTTCACCACCAAGCATTTACTTACCCCTTCTTTTGGACATTCCTTTTCTATATTTCAATCCCTCTCTCTTTTAAAAAGATTTATTTAATTATGTATATGAATGTTCTGCCTGCATGTATGTACACAATGCGAAGGCCTAGTGCCCAAGGAAGTCATAAGAGGGGCCAGATCCCCTGGAACTGGAGCTACATGTGGTTGTGAGCTGCCATATGGGTGCTGGGAATTGAACCCAGGTCCTCTACAAGAGGTTCTTTTAGCCACTGAGGAAACTGTTTTCCCCATTTCCATCTCTTAAACTATTTGTTCCAATGGTGCTAACTCATGTTTTAAATACATGGATATTGCCTTTTTTTGAACTGTTGCTGAACTTTACAATTGGTTATGTTCTAATATCACGTGCGCGCGCAAATGCAAACGCACACACACACACACACAGAGCAAACAGAAATCTCACCTAGAAACCCAACAGATAATACAGACTAAATCAAAATTGTTCAAGTTTAACCAGAGACATGTGTATGGAGGGTCCATGGGAGAAACTAAAGCCTTAGCGTCTCCCTGGGACAGGCATTTCTCAAAAAGTCCTCTACTTGGTGACAGCCACTGGTCCTTATTCCTCAGCTTCCTTGCTACATTCAAACAGATTCTTCATAGAGTGAAATTTGTTCCAGTGAAGTATCTACTAGAGTGAACCTGGTTGTTGTTGTTGTTGTTATTATTATTATTATTATTATTATTATTTTGCTAAGCCCTGAGTAAAAACTCTATGCCTCACAGAGGTGTTATGAACAGTAAAAGAGACTATGTGAAGCATTCAGGACTGGCAATGGCAGCTAAAGTCATTTTCTCTCTGTATCCCTCAGTACCAGATTTATAGGAGGTAATTAATATGTATCAAATCAACAAATCACTTGTTACATGCTAACTACAAAAGCAGTTGTGGGGTGGTAAGAAATTTAAGTAGAGAAACCTTTTCCTGAATGAAGACAATACCACAGCTACCAAATCGAATAAAGATACACTTCAGATCATCTAATTTTTGCGATTTTTATTTCCCTTTTACTGTTTTCATAATTCAGCTTTCAAAGAGCAAAGCTTAACAAACAGGTAGTAATGTTAAACACTGAAAATCACAATTGCTTGTTGTTTGCTCACTCTACACATGCACTGAAATAGTTAATCAAGTAGTAATCAAAGAATTTGTACTGTTTAACATTCTGGTTATCACCTCTTATCACTTACCTCCATAGGGATTATTCAATCTGATTTTCACAATCCCTAAACAACATATACTATGTCTATGCAAAGTATGCTATGTATATATAGATATGCATCTCGTGTGTCTTTAAATTTTATATGAATAGCACACTAGTGTGGGAGTCAGGGTAATCCAGACTGAATGAGATCATGAAGGTGTGGACCTCATGAGTCAATTACAGTACAAAAAGATAAGGCAGCTCTCCTCTTCACCAGGAATGAATCTGTCCACACCTGTCTTACCAGACTGACTAAAAAAATAAAATTTGTATTGTTTAAGCCAGTCAGTCTATAGGTACTTTCTTCTGGTAGCCCAAGCAGACTCATACAGTTAGGAAAATCTCTTATAACTCCAAAAAAAAAAAAAATCCATAAATCATGGGCAAAGAAACTAAGAATTAAGGCTAGCAATTCAAGGAAAGGCATAATGGTTGATCTCACTCAAATAAACCAACAGAAAAAAAGGGACTTAGCTCAGTTGGGTAAAATAATGCCTGTGGTGCATGAAGATCTGAATTTGGCCCCTCAGTACCAATGTAGAAAGCTGGGTATGGGAGAAGCAGAGAAGATCCTGAGGGCGAGACTTGCCAAACTGGGGGGTTCTGGGTTCACTGACAGACCTTGCTTCAAATGTAAGATGGAGAAGGCAGCCCCAGACATCAACTTCAGGCCTCCATATGCATATACACACATGAACATGTACACATGCACACACTACACACAAAGAATGAAATTGACCCAAAATAAAATGATACGATCTCATTTTTCATGCATCAGATTGCTAATGACTAAAATGTTTAGTATCTGGTGCAAGAAAGCTTAATAGAGAAAAGGTGAAGTATAAATGGAAATATATATCATATAACTCTTCTCAAAGGAAATTTGAGAATATATGTTTAAATTTAAAACATATCTGATTTTAGATGAGGTGCACAAGCTTTTGAAAGACAACATTTCTGTGAAGTGAAGGAGCAACATGTGTGGTTGGTGTATCACAGCCTGAAGAGAATGAAGAAGTCATCCATACTAGAGCAAGGAGGAGAGAGCGAGCCCTGGCATATAGAATGCTAAGCCCAAATAAGGTGAGCAGAACTTTACAGGCTAGCAGAAAAGAGGATTAAACAAACAGACAACACATTTAAGAGAAATAGACAATAAATTTAAGATATGGTAGCTAGGTGTTGAGTTACTAGAGGATGGAGTTACAAATGTTGAAAAGGATAACAAAAAGCAACAAGGAACCTGTGGCTCTGAATTCCAAGTGGAGGGATCGATGCAAACTTGGTTACACACACACACACACACACACACACACACACACACCACCCAAAAGCAATATGCATAACTGGAATCAAGATCCTGTTCTCCATTCCAACCAAAGTCGGGAAATACCAGATTAGCTTCAAATATCTTGTGTCAAATACTAGCAAGTGCAGAGAAAATGATGGGGAAGTATCAAAAATCACACAAAAACAAGCTTGAAGGAGTTTTCCATATTCAAATATGGGACTAGAAGGTAAGAATAAAAGTAGTAAATTATAATGCATTGAATTAAGAGTCCGTTAGCACACAGTAATATAAATGAATGAGAAAATCAGAAAATAAATGCATTAAAGGCTTAGCGATTGGAATTAATATTTACATGGTATTAATTAATTAATGTCCCTCTCCACAAACAGCTACTAATTACTAACTGCAATTCAAAAACTTACTTCCTTGGATACAATTTCTAACAACAGATATTCAATAGGTAGCTTCCCATGTAGATAGATTAGGTATCTTCAAGGTTTTAGTGACACAAATTTTTTATTTCATACCAGTACCATGTAACTAACTTAAATGTTGGATGCTCTTGTTTATATGACTACTAGACTATATTTAACAACTGTTAACAGCAAAGCCCCCTTTGGTACTATGTAAACAAACTGGCACAGTATGGAAAGCAGTCAACAATGGTTCTGTCTTCCTCCTTCATTTATCTACAAAAATCTTTCTGATAATTGCTTAGTACAGTTAGTACCCAGTGTTCATGTTAATATTTTAATGGTACTGTTCTTATGACAATTCTTCCCTACACACATCTATGTATAACATACATTTAAATTCCTTAGCTCCTACTCACAAAATGCTGGCCATTTTTACCTCTATGAGTCATGTGAATGTGATACACTAAAACATCCACCAGATGTTTAGACCTCTATAAGATGCCCTACTTTGCCAGACACCAGTGAGAGAGCCTTAGTTACCCAGTAGAAGCTTCAGGGATCACCAGCCCACTGTCTGACTCAACATTCTCTACCATAGGAATTTGATTTGATAGGATGAAGAGATGGGTGGTAGTGTACTCCTGATATTTTGGTGTATACATGAGTATCAATGATTATAGAAAAAGTAGAATTCTTGCAAATCCTGTTGCTCTATGAGGCAAACTCAGTTTCACTTAAATATTCTAAAAAAACAAGACAAAATAAACCAAAACATCTTAGCTCTGGAAAAGGAAAAAGAAAATAAATAAATAATCTACAGGACCACTGTTTCTTTCCACTTTTAGCATCCACTTCTAAATCCTTTCACTATCTGTCTGATAAGGAAAAAGTAGTTAGATGTTTCAATCATATAACAACTTCAATTTTATAACCCACTCTATAACCACCAACCTAAGTGCATGATGGATGAAATTTGAAATATTCTCTAGACAAAATTGTTAACTGGGTCTAAAACTTCAACCTTGTGAAGACCTCCAGAAATATATTAAAACAAGTCTTACCAGAACTTTGAATTTGAATGGCTTCCTTATAAAGCCTATTCTCACTTAGCATAAACAACTAGAAATTGTGTAGACTGCATTCCACAAAGATTCTAAACATGATTTTGTAACAGCACCTACTTAATGACCATTATAGTTCATACCCACCAATTAGAATAATTGTAAGGAATTGCCAATGTAACAGATTCAGACTAAACAAGGGAACTGGGGGATAAATGGAACTTTTGTTCTTTTATACCTTCAGAGATTCATTCCAGATGTTTTACTTCACACTGAAGAAGAGCTATTCAGATGAAACAATGAGGCCTCCATCCAATCATTAACTTTTCTTTTGAAAATAAAATTTATCTTTCTTTAAGATCACTAAATTGAAATCTCAACAAGCAGGTTCTTACCTAGGAAAAGCTGTACCAACAGACAAACCATGAATATATAATTCAATGACTTACCTGCGACAGGCTCTACTGTGTACAGTCTACACACAAGTTAATCCAGAGACTGGTCAGCCCCACTATGGAGCACTCAGACTAATAAAGCTCTTGGAAGTAAAATGTCCTATAGTCGGCAGAGGTAAGTAACTCCAGATTGGCTTATTTATTCTATTATTGAATTTGTCAATGGTGTATTTGTGACAAAGGGCAATCACATGAAAAACTAAATTTTGCAAAAGGAAAGCACTTGAAAGTAAATCAGGGTACTAATAACTGAACAGAAAACTCAAATACCGAAAGATTCAAATTCTAGTAAGTGTTTCTAACATTCTCCCAAACAATGCCAATGCCAATGCCAAGACTGGTGGTCCATGTACCACATTTCAACATCAACAGAGAATCCGTATCATGACAACAGCAAAAATATGAAAGAACATGTTCAGTCTCAAAGAAACAAAGTTTTTCAGTAATATTTTTTCAGGTTTATTTTTTTCTTTTAATTTGTAATCAAAAGTTTTCACTTATAAATATTTAGTGGTTTCATCCAGTGGACTAAACTTTGTATACAGTAAAATCTCCCTAACCCAAATTAAGGAAAGGCTATTTAACTGATAACTAGAGAAGAAACATAAACTTGCATAACAAATGCATTTCAAGGTTATTTCTCATTCTAAATGTAAAGATAATTCAACGAACACTAGATCTTCTACATCCAGAGACAACAAATTCCTAAGATGGATAAATGTCACAGCACATAAACTAGTAGAAGTCTCTTGTGCATCCTTTTGTCTTTAGAATCTTTGCTTTTCCTTAACTTTAATGAAATGTCTAAACACAATACAACTGTCAACACTGAGCAGACTACTGCTCCAAATAGATTCTGAAGAACAGACACTACACAAGCTGATGAAGGGTGCTGTGAAAACCCTAGTACATCATCAAGGAGACAGTTACTTCTAAATCCGTTTGTCAATTCTCAACACTAGTTATTTTAAATAGATACATGCACTAAATGTAAGGGATAAAATCTGGGTGGAAGCCTTTAATCCCAGCACTTGGGAGGCAGAGGCAGGCAGATCTTTATGAGTTCAAGGCCAGCCTGGTCTACAGAACGAGATCCAGGGAAAGGCGCAAAGCTACACAGAGAAACCCTGCCTCGACAAACCAAAACAAAACAAAATCTGGGTGTGAATATTGTTCAGAAAGAGCTTTAGATCCCGAGTTGGCCAGTTAATGGCAAGGGTTTGTTTGTTTTCTAATATGTGAACCTCTGCTGCTTCAGGATGGGATGTTAGACTATACAATGTAAATCAAGTGTCATAACAGTGGAGCTTGTGTGTAATCAGGAATAAAGGGCAACTGGAATAAGCAGTTGGGATAGAACTGGATCCTGCCCTCACTTAGCTAATTCTACCACAAAGCTCTGTCAGAGGATTATTAATGAACCTGAAAACAAAACAAAACCCAGATTGAGCAGACAAATGCATCATCAAGACAAAGGGTAAACTATCCCATAATATACTGTAGACCCCTAACTGGAAGGAAATGTGGTCTGAATTGGTTTATGAGGCTGTGTAATATGCACACTAAGCTCTCTTTCACCAAAACCAAAACACTGCATGATAAGTAAACAGACTAAATGTTGCAGTGATGTGGTTTTATGCACAATGAGATCACGCTGGGGCAACCTAGCACAATTTCTGTCAAGTGATCACTGCTTGATGCCACATATGTGCACACCACTAACCACCATTTTTCTTCCTACCATCTTCAGAAAGGCAACAGTAACTCACATGTTTCAAAACAAGGTAAATAAGTGGGAATCCTACTCATAACAGTTAGCCAACAAAGCACTCAATTATGAAAATCTACGGTGGCAAAGAGATCTAGCAACCCGAAGATAACAGCTGAAGTCAAGGGTGTGAATCAGGGTGTCCCTATTTCAGTTTCATCATTTCTATAGTGTTGACACTGGGCCCGTTTCTAGATTGTTCCAAACTTCTGTTTCCTTATCCGAATAATGGTAGATACAGCAATATCCATTCCCTATACTTGTGGATATGGAATTGTTTTAATATAGAAGCAGACTTACATTCCCAAGATCATAGCAACCTGCTCCAACATTGGCTGTATTATTACCTACAATGAGAGTACTAAAGCATCTCTAGTTTTGGAGTTAATTCAGAATGCAGACGTTTAAGAGTTTTATAAAGCTTGGGTTATGTTAATTCAAGTGGCCGTAAATGGTGAGGAGCAGGAGATGACTCTGCCATCCTACTTCGCAGGGCCCACTCAGGCCGTCCGAAGAGTGGCTGCCTTGGGCCAACAGTGCAATTTTAGGAAGTTTACGACCAAAGGAAGGCAGGGAAACCGAAGCAAAGCAAGGGTCCCGTGCTGAGGATAAAAGGCCACAACCACGCTACAGCGTGCGGCCTCTCGGCGCCGGGGCACCGAACACGGGGCCGCGCCACGAAGCGACGGCTCCGGGGACTCGGAGGCCCGGGCAGCCGGAGGCCGCGCCGGGACCGCGCCGCCGGGCGCAGCTCATCGCCGCCGACGCAGCGAGCAGGCCCGGCGCCGCCCCACCGGAGTCCCGGGGCCCAGCGCGCGGCCTGGCAGTTACCTTCGGCGGGAAACTCCTCGAACTCGTCGTCCTCTTCCAGGAGACCCAGGTCGACAGGCTGCTTCTTCTCGGACATCGCGCCCCGCCGAGCCCCACAACGCGCAGAGCCGCCGCCAAGTTGGAAGCCTCAGCACTCGTCAGCCGCCGATACCGCCAACGCCGGCGCAACCATAGAGACGAGCCAGGAAGAGTTACGGGGCAGCGCGAGGAATGCTGGGATATCCCAGGTCCGCCCAGCGCTTCCTGTGGGTGTAGCAGGTCCCATGGCTTAGAACAGTGGGCTGTTTTGTTTTATAGATTTTGTTTTATAGTGCGTTCGTTTTTTTTTTTTTTTTTTTTTTTTTTCATTCATGTAGGTTGCCTGACTGTGAAAGATTAACAGTGTATAAAATTACTAGAGACCATTACTTAGCTTAAAACCAAGAAAAGAAATCTAGATGAAGTAACTAACATTTCAGTGGCAGGCCCTTAACATACATTATCCCATACTCAAACCAATTCCTTGGGCATGCTGCTAAATATTTCCACATCACAGGAAACTCAGGACCAGAGCAGCCAAAGTCACTCAGATATGCTAGACTCCTGCCTGTCCTCCAGCTTTTCCATTGAGCAGTGCTTTTTGGTCTTAGAATTGTTTGTGGTCGGGGCTTTGTGTTGTAACTAAGTCGACAGGTTGTTGTAAAGATAAAGGAGTAAAAAAATGATGTAACATTGTATTGTTGTTCAGAAGATATAATTTGGGTTTCCTTTTCTTCGTTCGAATGGTTGTGCACATGGAAAAACAATGACAGATGTGAGAAGGGTTAGTCCCTAAATTAAACACAAAGTAATACGTGTTTGCAGAACTTACAAATCTCTGCTCTATTGCTTCTAAAAAGGGTCCTATATGAGTTATTTAATTTCTATGTTGTATATTTATTTGCAGCACCACAGTTAAGATTATGCATATTAACATGCATATTTACAAATGCAAGCATAATTCTATTAGATAATCAGGAAATTGAACCAGGTCTGTATTCCCTACTACTCAGGAGGCTGAGGCAGAAGGGATCTTTGGCTACAATATGAGTTCAAAATCGGCTTGGGCAACTTGGTGAAGCCCTGCCCCCAAATAAAAAGTAAGCAGAGGGTTAGAGATGCATCTCAGTGCCTCACTCCTCAGTGCCAGAAGAATTTTAAAAAGGGATTGGGAAAAAAATGTTTTAACAAATCCTATGTGCTTTGTAGCTATAAATATGGGTAAGGTGGTATGTTGCTTTACAAAAAGGTATATTAGAAAGTAGAAAATGGAACATCTTTTGAGGAAATAACTTCATTTTATTCAAACACTTTGTTCTATTTGCATCTCCATTGCTATGATAGCCTGGCAAAAAGCAACTCGGGAGAAAAGCTTCATCTGGCTTGCAATTCTAGGTTGTAGTCTATCATTGCTGGGATATCAAGGAAGAAATCTGAAGCAGCTTTCACATCCACAGTCAAGAGCAGAGAATGAATGTGTGTGTGCTATTTGTGTTCAGCACTGTCTCACACTTACAGAGTCCGGGATCTCCTGCCTAGGGAATGGTGAGCCCCTAATGGGCAGGCTTTTCCATTTCAATTAATGAAATCAAGATTGTCCCTCATAGATATGACCATAGAATAACCCCATAATAATTATCTACCATTGGGACACTCTTCCCAGATGATTCTATATTGTGTCAAGTTGACAATCAAAATTCATTATCACACACCAAGTTCCTTGATCAAATGTTCATTCTTTCTGGATCTTTCAGTTTCCCCTGAATCAGAACCTGAATGCCTTAAGAAAATGAACTCTTTCCTAGTCAAGTGGACTTGAAGCTAACTCTAAACCCTTCTGGGGTTTTATTCCTATTATGATAAGAAGACAACATGAGATTTACCCTATTAAATTTTTTTATATTTGGGGGAGTTACATCTTAAATTAAAAAAAATATTAATCTTTTGAGAATTCCTTACAATGTGTTTTAATTATTTGATCAATTCCAACTTTTTCCCCTAACTCCTCAAAGAACCACTTCACCCCTCATCTCCCCAACTTTGTGTCCTCTTCTTAAATATATATATTTAACTGCCTTGTAGACCAGGCTAGCCTTGAACTCACAGAGCTATGCCTTCCTCTGTCTCCTGAGTACTGGGACTAAAGGCCTGCACCACCACTGCCTGGCTCTCTTCTTCCTTTTAATAACCCATCAATTCCAGTTTGTGCTGTCCATATTCTCCCAAATGTAGGGCCATCCACTAGAGCATTGTCAATTATGAGGAGGCCAATCCTTCAAGAAAAACCAACTCTCCCTGCCCCAGGAGCCATCAACTGTCCAAAGTTGCTCAGTGTGAACTACTTCCCCTCCAGCTAGAATGTTGACTAACTTGTTCTTGTGAGGGTCTTGTGCAGGCAACCACAGCTGCTATGAGTTCAATGAGTGAAGCATCCTGTCACATTTGGAAGACAGTGTTTGGCTCCAGTGTTCTTGGACTTCTGGCTCTTGGAATCTTTCCCTCTCTTCTGTGATAGTGTCTGAACCTTGGGGAGGAGGTATGACATAGATGACCCATTTGTGGATGATCATTCCACTGACACTTACTCTATGCACTTTGACCAGGTTCTATGACCAGTGACTTTGTGCATTAATCATTATCTACTGCATAAAGAAACTTCTGTGATCAAATTTCAGGGCTTCCTTAACCTGAGTAGAGAGATACAAATTTAAAGGGCAGTTTATACTATGTCCATTTTTCTGTGGATATCGCTTTGTATAAATAAAATGCTGATTGGCCAGTAGCCAGGCAGGAAGTATAGGCGGGACAAGCAGAGAAGAGAATTCTGGGAAGTGGAAGGCTAAGTCAGGAGACACTGCCAGCCACTGCCATGAATACCAACATGTAAGATACTGGTAAGCCAAAAGCCATATGGCAAGGTATAGATTTATAGAAATGGGTTAATTTAAGATATAAGAACAGCTAGCTAGAAGCCTGAGCCATTAGGCCAAACAGTTTAATAATATGAGTCTATGTGTTTATTTTATAAGTGGGCTGCGGGACTGCTGGGGCTTGGCAGGAGCTGGAGAGAAACTCTCCAGCTACACCATTTAGCATGATGGTGATGATGATGGTGGTGGTGGTGGTGATGATAAGTTCACTCTTGGGACCTGTGAGCTTGGGGTTCTTGGCTAGATTGGCAATGTCAGGCTGTGTTTTCTCCTGTTGACCAAATCTTAAATCCAATCAGAAAGAAGTTGGTTATTCCATAACATTTGTGCCACTCTTGTACCCACAGGCATATCTTATAACACTATTGAAGTTCACAGCATTTGCAGCTGGGTAAGACTGGTGATGATTTTCTCCACCTAGCAGCTTGCACAAAACCTTCCAGTACTATGAAAGCTAGCCAGCAGGGAGGGTGCTTCTGGGTCAGTACTGACTTGATTTCTCACATCTTGTGACCAATGGCATCTTAATTTTATAGCTGAACTTTTATTCTTAATTGATGAACTACTATTAGCATTTGAAAGCACAGGCACCTCTCTTAAAAGAGGAAGGTGCTTGTTTGTTTTTAGATGGGGTCTTACTATGTAACCCTACCTGGCCTCGAACTCACCATGTAGACTAGACTGCATTGCTTGCTTCAGAGCTCCACCTGCCTTGCTTCCCAAGTGCTCAGATTAAAGGTATGTGCCACCATGTCTAGTACTCTTAAAACTTGAAGAGTACAGGACTGTACTGTTAAATGTAGATGCTCAGTTATACAGCAAATTTCTAGAAATTACTCATTGTATAAAATTCTCAAAGAATTAATACTTTTTAAAAATTAAGTTGCAAAACCTCTCTAAAATGCAAATTATTTTTGTTTGTTTGTTTTTTGAGACAGTGTTTTTCTGTGTAACCCTAGCTGTGCTGGAACTCACTCTGTAGACCAGGCTGGCCTTGAACTCATAGAGCTGCCTGCCTTCCAAGTGCTGGGATTAAAGGTGTGCACCATCAAATGTAAATAATTGAAGAGGTCAGATCTTATGCTGTTTTCTTACAACAACAACAACAAAAACAATAAAAAAAATACCCCAGTACAGTTTAGAGTCAGCCTCAAGTATCCAAAGTTTACTTGTGCCCCCCCCCATTTCCTTTGCCTCTGACAGCCACCACTGTATTCCATGTTTCTATGATCACCTGTTTTATATACCTCACTTTACGGTTGAGGTCTTATGGGTCTCTAGTGGCCCATACACTGAAGGTTTGCTCAGGAGCCTGTGGCATTGTGAGGTGATGGAGACTTGGAGTCTATCTAGTGCAGGAAGTCAGGTCTTGGGGGCATGTCCTTGAAGGGGATGTAGGTAAGCAGCTTTGCTCTCCATGTTCCTCCTCACACTGTTCCACCCCACCACAGGCCCCCAAATTGCAGAAGCCAAGCAGCCATGGACTGCAATCTTTAGAATCAGGAGCCCAAATAAATTTTTCTTTTTTAAAGTTAATTTTCTCATTTTGAGTACATTTCTCAGTGATACAAAAATCTGAATAACACATTTCATCTAATACTTGGATCAGGTAGGATTTGGACTTCTATGGCAGGCTTATTTCACTTAGAATAATGTCCTCCCCACAGCTCTTTTGAGAAGCATGCATTACGCATGGCAGGATTTCCTTTTTCGTAAGATCAAATCCTCCTGTACACCAATTATCTTAATTCCCCCGTTGATTGTTTGTTTCTATATCTTGACTATTATGAATTATGCTGCAGTGAACGTGTGAACATGCAAGTACAGCTATCTCGTCAAGATCCTCATTTCAATTCTTTTGGATATATACTCAGAAGTAGGATAATAGGATCATGTGTAGATCTATCTTTAATTTTTCTGAAGACCATTCACCATGTTTTCCACAGAGGCTGTTTCATTTCTCACTCCCACCAGTAGTGTACAAAAGTCTCCAGTTTCTTCAGATCATCATCAATATTTACTATCCGTGCTTTTGGAGAATAGCCATTCTTAAAAGGCATGAGCCGGAAGCTGTGGCACACGCCTTTAATCCCAGTACTTGGGATGCAGAGCCAGGCAGATCTCTGTGATCAAGGCCAGCCTGATCTATGGAGCGAGATCCAGGACAGGCACCAAAACTACATAGAGAAACCCTGTCTTGAAAAACCAAAAAAAAAAAAAAAAGGCATGAGGTATCAGTTCATTGTGGCTTTGATTTGTATTTTCCTGATAATTAGTAATGTTGAAGAACTTCCCATGATGCCTATTTTTATGTCTTCTTTGAAGAAGTCATTTTCTGTGATGGCTATTCTTGGTTGTCAATCTGACTATATCTGGAATGAACTACAAGCCAGAAATGAGATAGGGAGACACGTGCCTTTAATTCACATCTTGAGGCAGGATGACACACCTTTAATCTGGGCCACACCTTCTGCTGGAAGCCTATATAGAAGAAGGAAGCTTTCTCTCTTTGCCTGCTTACCCTCACCTTGCTAGCACATCCATCTCTTCACTGGCATTAGAACCTACTCCTTTTGGATTCCAGCACATACTGAAGAACAGTCGAGACACCCAGACTTGTGAGACTGTGTAGCAGGCTTTCTTGAACCACCAGCCCCCAAATCATGACACAGAGACTTATTATTGATTATAAATGCTCAGTCTTTAGCTTATGCATGTCCCACTAGCTCTTATAACTTAATCTGTTTCTCTTCACTTACATCTTGCCTTGGGTTTTTTTTTTTTTACCTTTCTTTCATTCTGTATGTCCTACTTTCCTGCTTCACCTGTGTCTGGCTGGCTAGCAGTTGCCTGGCCCTAGGCATCTCTCTCTGTTTCTCCCTAGTTCTCTTCTCTCTCTCTCACTTTTCTCAAGCCTAGATTTCTCCTTCTACTTATTCCCTCTGCTTGCTAGCCCCACCCATCCCTCTACTGCTTTGCTATTTATTGAGCTTTTTATTAGGCCAATCAGGTGCCTTAGGCAGGCAAGGTGAAACAAATATAACACATCTTTACATAGTTAAACAAATGCAACACACCTTTACATGGTTGAAGTAATATCCCACAACAGGACTGGACAACTACTAGGTTCTTAGACTTTCTGTTCACAGTTAGTCCTTGTTGGATTAGCTGAACTGGAGCCTGTAAGTCATTCCAATATACCACATAAGTTCTGTGACTCTAGAAAATCTGACTAATACATTTGTCTATATTTTAATTGGGCTATTCTGCATTTTACTATTTAATTTTAGAAGTTCTTTCTGTTGAATATTAACCTCTTACCAGATATTTGGTGAGAAAATATTTTCTCCAATTTCCTAGGCTGTCTTTTCATTGTGTTGGTTAGTTTCTTTAGTTTGCAGAAATTTAGGAACGTTTGAGTTTTAAGTCCTGTTTGTCTGTTTTTGCTGTTGTTATTTATACTTATAAGCCAGAGTCATAACCCAGAAACCATCCAGTAGACCAATGGTATGCAGTTCTTCTGTGTTTCTAAGAAGTTCATGTGGCAGGTCTTATATTTATGTTAAATTCATTTGAATTTGTGTGTGTGTGTGTGTGTGTGTTTTATTTAATTATTTTGTGGGGACAGTGAAAAATGAAATTTAAGAACATTTTCTTTTAAAAACATAAACTTGCATGTACATCAGTTTTGAGAATTAATTATTTAATATTGTGTATAGATTATGCTCTGAACTGTACACTGTAAATGTCATATGAAGAAATGGTCCCTTCCCTTGTAGAGTTCATATCCTAGTGGGTTCCATTCAATTCCATCAGTTCCTCTAGACCAGCAGTTCTCAAACTTCCTAATGCTGTGACCCTTTAATACAGTTCTTCATGATGTGGTGACCCCCATCCATGAAATTATTTTCATTGCTACTTCATGTAATTTTGCCACTTTTGTGAATCATAATGTAAATCTCTGTGTTTTCTGAAAGTCTGAAGTGACCACTGTGAAAGGGTTGTTACACACACACACACACACACACACACACACACACACACACACACACACCCCGCCGCAGGGGGTCTCAACCCACAGGTCGAGAACCACTGCTCTAGAATAACATTTCTAACTTTCTGGAGGAGATATTTTGGGCTGCATATGCTTTTAAACTTCAATGTACATTTAAATCTCTAATGCTCTTTTTAAAATTCAGATTCCAAGTCAGTCTGTATATGGGGCCTGAGAGTCTACATTTTTAACATGCTCTGAAGTAATATGGCTGCTCATCTGAACACACACATTATAAAATAAAAGTGTGGATTAAATCACAGTAAAGGAAATATCCAAGTCTTAAAATTGATCCAGCTAACAATATCATGGGACTGTCCTAAAATATATGATTCTTTTAGCACCTGGACTAGAGATGACTGCATCTCACTCTTTGAACTTCTCCTCTGTGTTACTCCTTAGACAGCAGGAGGACTAGCTCTTCGTGTGTGTGTGTGTGTGTGTGTGTGTGTGTGTGTGTGTGTGTACACGCAATTCAATTTAGAGATTCAATAATGTTATGAGTCTTTTATATCCAAATCATATTAATTCTGGGCCTTGAAAAGAATTTCAATTCCCATAGAAAAAGCCTTTTTTCTGGTGGGGGGTGTCTTTTGTCACAGCAAAATGAGATATCTGGATAAATAAAATAGAAAAAAATTGTAATTTAAAAATATATGACCTTATTGTAATTAGCAATGAATAAAGAAAATGTTATATAAATCCAAAAGTTAATGGTAAGAAGTACTTAATTTACCATGAAGTAAAAGAACTTCCCCAAAGATCCATCTTGCACCAAAATACATGTTCAAAGATCGATATTTGCATGCCCAAGACTTGTTTGAAAAGGCGATTATGGTCTCACAAGCAAATCATAAGAATTTTAAAAATTTTGTAAATGCTGTATTTATATGACAGACAAGAACCACTCTGAAGGAATCATTATGGTTTGGGAAATGATATGCAATTTCAAAATCATCTAAATCATTTCAATTGCCTGTATTTACATTTATATAATGGGTATTTATAATGGTGATTATTTTAGAACTTACCTTGTTTTCCAGGATCGCACATTGGTTTCTATGGGAACCAGATTGGCTCTAAAGAGAAGCGTTTTAAGAACTCTTTTCACATCCAGTGACTGTTAACTGAACTGTAAATTCTGTTTGTTAACGGTTTTTAACACTCAAATTTTAACATCTCAGGAAAAAAGTTGAGCATTTAGCTTTATAAATCATTTTAAATAATAAAAAAATTTAATGAAACATCTGGCATATTGAAAGGCTTTTTACAAAAACAAAATAATTAGCTTTAGGAGCTAATGATCTGTCCCCCTTTATTGCTTTCATCAGTGACTAAGCCACACTAGCCATGTGTTACTTTCTCTTGGAGAAAATCATACAAAACAAAACTCCATGTGATGCACTGTTTCTATACACTTTATCTGCTAGTGATGTGTGGATATCTGTTTTCTTCCTCTTGTAGAAATTCCTTAGGTAAACAATGTAAAATGTTCTGCACTGCAAGTTTCTCTCTGCCTACAACCTCACCCATCCTGCAATTATTTACCTAGGTCCCAGTCGTACCTTGACTGTGAGTTGGGACTCTATCCCTGTTCCCACACCACCTGGAACTTATTTTTACTGTTTTTAAAAACAAGCTCCTAAGTCTTCAAATTTCAATTTTTCTTTTTCTTGGACTAGATTTGTAGATCATAAAAATCCAATGTGTGGCTTATGTATTACATTTTTCAGTTTACTATATTTAATTTTCCCCCACATTTCATGTTTTCCCATAAACTTTATTTGATTGCCTGGAAAAATGATATTTCACTATATGTTTATTCAATTCACTCTACAAATAATTAAAGTCCACTAAAAAGAAGAAAAACCTATTTCAAACAAGTGCTAAAACTTGAAGTTTTACTCAAACTGTAAAAAGATGCCGACTGCAAGCTCATGGCATCTCCTAACCATAGCCAGTTTCTAGAATAAGTATCACAGTCATTGCTGACACATAATCTCAAATCCAGAAGGCACAGGTTTGTGGCATGGTGCCACATGGGGTTGAGTAAGCACTGGGCTATGGGATTTTCTGTTTCTTCCGCTTTAGGATGGTGGGTTTCTTTCTGCTGTAGCCTGGTCCTGGTATTGGGTCACTGGACTTCGGACAGTGTGAGAAGAGAATTTGCTAGGATATCAACATTGAAGAGATTATTCTGTAACTAAGCTAGGTGGGTGGATATTTCATGATGTTGTAGTCATTTTTAGCCCTCTGAAAAGTATTCTGATATTGAATTATCATATGTATAGTTATAATTAATAATTTTTTGAGTATTTAAATTCTGATTTTGGCCAATGAGCTAAATTATGAATAGCCTCACAAATAAATGAGAAACAGGTAGCCAAAGGTTTGGGGAGAAATTATCAATTGATTGTTCAGCTTTTCATTTGTTTTTTTGTTTTTATAAGCCACAGTAGTTTATTGTCAGGGTTAATACATACATCCTTCTGAGTGTTCTGTTTTTTAAGTTGACCTTGAATTGAAGTAGAACACAGTGGAAATACAAGACTAATGACAGTTTTTAGAGGCAAAAATTTCTCTTCAAAGGCATTTCAATCTAAGGTGAAGAATGAAATTAGCTCTCATGGGGCTTTACATGATGTGTCTGTCCGAGATTGCGCTAGGAAGTTGCCATGAATACTTAGAGAACCTTAAAGCAGTTTGACAATACATTCATCTGATGCTGAGATTCAGTATTTTCTAAAGATAGGTCCATAGCATTTGATAGCAATTGAAAAGTTTTAAATTTTACCCTTGACTACAAATAGTGGTGATCCGATTTAACACAAATTACTATTAGCCTGAAAACAAGGAGTGCCATTTGAACTTTACAGTACTGAGAATAATTCATCTTGTGTCACTCTGGGAGCTGGGGAGTGAGGTGCTTCTACCTCGGAAAGATCTCTTTCTAGCCCTAGAGTCACATGTTTATTTGCAAAAGACTGCAGTGAAGGAGGATGAAGTGGATGCTAGTCTCTTTTTTGGCAGCTCCAGAAACAAGGATGCACAAGGCATGAGTGAGGTTTCTGCACAGCGACCATCAAAACATGAAAGTTGAGTGAATGGCACCTCACAAAGCTCGCTTCATAGTCTGGCGAATAAAATATAAGCGCGCCAGGTTGACTCTGCAGTAAACTGAATATCGTCACCGTTGCAGATGGCAGATGGCAGTGCTTTGTCAACTTCAGGCTTCAGAAGGAGCATCAGTGTGTCACATTTGTCCCATGATGACTAGTGGAATTACACAGACAGCAAACCAGGGTGGAGACAGAGGAGGAGTTCAGTAAGCAAAAGCAAAATTAAACAAATGGGAGGATGGAAGATGAAGCTAAGGATGTATGCATGGTTTGCTTCAAAAGCCGAAAGAACAGAAACATAAATCTGCACCTCTTTGAAAGGTATAAAATGCCAAAGGAGAAAGAGCTTGCTACCTTGAACTGTAAGTAGGAGAAATAAAGTGAGAATAAGAAAAGGAAAGTTCAGGCAACACATTGGGGATCCTTGTTAGTTGTCAGAAGCATTAGATTTGTTGAATGGGTACTCAAGGACTCTCAAGATATTTGAAACCACACTGAACGCCATGGACATTGTATTGTGAAACACAAGACTTAGGGGGAGGAGGGAAAGCCTGGAGCAACCAGGAGGATTTTTCCAGCTCTAATTTCTACTATTCCATAGTTCTGTAAAGAATAGTTGCTAAATTGCTTGATCAACCCAGACAAATAGAATTCAACACAAGAACAAAACCTCAGACAAAACAATGTCAGCCAAAATTGAAACACGCCCCTAAAAATAAAAAAAATAAATAAGAACCCTAAACCTTGCATCATACACTAAAGATGACAAATTTAGACCCTGGCAGTCTGCCCAGAAGAATAAATTCCCAAAGACAGAATCCTTAACTAAGCAAGCACAGCGAACAGGTTGGGAAAGTTTGACATACTTGTAAAACCTGATTAAAATGTTGTAGCAGAGTAAATAGTGACAGAGAAAAGAAACACAGGTTCGGAGCCTGCTTTATCCGTGAACTGATTTGTTCATTCATCATGCAAGGGTTTATTGAGTGCCCACTATGTGTCAGTCACTCTCCAGGTCTGGGCACTTGAATAAACAAAACAGACAAGTTTACATTTTGGTGTGAAACAGTGAAGAGTCAACACCATCTGCCATATCTTCAGTTAGAGGCAGCAATGCTAAAATAGGCAGGATAAGCAAGAGGAAGAATTGGAACTGGAGTATTTAACAATGAAGAACAGAACTCATGGATACAGAGAGGGCTTCAGCAAGACTAGAAGGAAATGCAGAGACAGCTAAGGACATTTTAGAGCAAGAACATTCCAAGAAGGGAGAACTCACAAACCTGCTGTGTTTGAAGAGCACAAGGAGGCCTTGGGGAGAGAATGCTACGATAGAAAGTCAGAGATGCTTTCTAGGCTGTGACAAGGACCTCGTCTTTTTCTCTCAGCCAATTGCCATCAACTTTCTGCTTTGAAAATATGAAAAGTTTAGTAGCTATACTAATTTGTAATTCATGAACCATGAGATGTCAGCCTCCCTGGAAGCTACTCACCCACCCCTCACAGGTGCTCCTGTGTGGCTGTTTAAGTGTTCCAGGGGTGATGTTTAATAATGTCAGCATGACCTAGCATGGTGGGTTGCTATCATATCAACATGTCCTACAGTCACTGCTATTAAAAATGTTGGCAGAATTGTATTAGAACTCTGAATATTTACTTCCTTTTTTTTAGAGTAGCAATAAGAAATGTCTAAATTTACATGTAATCCTTAATGTTTGTGCATATATAGAATGTGTGTTTATTGTAATAAAAGTCCAACATGTTAGCAATTCTATTATAGGTTTATGATCTTTGTAAACTTGTCTTTACTAAGGGTTTGGCAAACATTTAAAGGTAGCTGGGGGCTTAAACATCGACATAGAAAGCAAAGTCAATTTCATTGTGAGAAGTAATAGTAGAAGAGCTATTAGACTTTTCAGATGTTTAAAAGATGGCAATTCACTAAGTTAGAAGAACCACTGTTGGTGCTCATTAATTAACTGAAAAAAAAGTTTGAGTGTCTGCTGTGTTCCAGACAGGATACATTAGACTCTGCAGATACAGCAGTGTGCAACCCAGGGCAGCCTAAATGTAACATGTGACTTCGTTAACATTCTTTTCAGATAGATCTCGGGCTGTTCTTGTAAAGCAATACATCACCGAAGAGATGGGTCAGTTCAGGCTTACGTGCAACCCAGTATCTCCTGTGAAGATGGCCAGGAAGCAGCTCTCATGGTAGGCCACCACCTGGCCAATTTCTCCAACATAGCCTACATATCTAAATATTGAAGAACCTCAGAAGGAGAGGTTTGAATCGAGCTTATTCTGTAGCCACATCTACATGAGGAAGGATACTGAGCAACTAAAATTTTGGGGATTCCAAATAGAGACACACCCCTAAATATACTGGACTTTGACTGATTAAAGACTTAATATGAAAAGGTAGAGTATGAAATAGCTCAAAACTTTGTGTTGATTAAGTGCAGAAATGATAATTTTGATACATTGGGTGGAATAAAATACATTAAAATTTCTTCTGCTTTTAACTTGGTAAAAATGTCACTACAGGAAAACATACATATGTGTATGTGACTCACTTTCTGCTCTTCTAGAGGATGTGTATTTGTGCCTCACATCAGCTTAGTGCCAATGTGTAACTGCTGACTTTACTACTTATTAAATGACTGGCCCTTTTTAAGCACATCCCCTGTGTTAAAACATCTGATCCTCACAGTAACCCTGTAAGGAACTATTTCTCCAGATGAATAATTTCAGATGTAGAAAGGTCAAGAAATTTGCCAAAGGCTGCACATCTATTGAGTGGAGGAACAATTATGTTTTAGAAACTGTAACTACCCCCCTGGCTCTCAAACCGGAGTGAGCCTCAGAGTCACCTGGAGTGCTTGCTAAAACAGGTCACTGAGCCCAGCCCTGGGGGCTCTGACTCAGTAGCTAGGTGTAACCTGAAAGGCACATCTCTAAACTTGCTTCTGGGTAAGGCTCATACTGCAGAGCTGTAGACCATGGTTTGAGAACCACTGAGCTGATCAACCCCACACCACCTCCTTCTTAATGAAGTCTGTAGCCCTTTCCAACCACTGTATTTTTCCCCTTGAAGTATAGATAGTTTGAATACCTACCTTCCGTGGCATCAAATTCTCCATTTTAAAGTGTAAACCTCATGATTTTACTGCATTTACACTTTTGTAACCACCACCACCACTGCTAATTCTAAAACATTTCTATTGCTTCCGAAAGAACTCCAGTACTTATTACATGACACTAACCTTTTGTGTTTAACTTCTTTCCCCAACACGTTTTCAGAGTTCATCTAACTACATATGTATGTATATATCAATATAATTTTTCATTTTATGGCCAAATATTATATAATTATATATGTATACTAACTACATTTTGTTAATTTGTCAGTTTATGTACATTTTGGGCAGTGTCTATATTTTGACTAATTTGAATTTTTATAGACGTTTCCATTGCTCTTGGGGTGTAACTGTGGAAGGCATGGTGTCTTAGTTACTTTTCTGATGCTGTGATAAAACATCATAACCCAAGGCAACTTAAGGAAGAGGGAGTTTATTTTTGCTTGCGGTTGCAGAAGGACAGGAGTCAGTCATGTTGGGGAGGCGCAGCAGGAAGTGGCAGGAGCAGGAACGGAGAGTGCTCATCTTTTTATTGGGAGCACAAAGCAGGGAGCAAACTGGAGGTAAGGCAAGGAAGGCTCAATGGTCACAACTCCTGCAGCCAGTGACTACTTCATCCAGTAAGGCCACACCTCCAAAACCCTCCCAAACAGCACAACCAACATTGGACCAAATGCTGGAACACTGGAACCTATGGGAGACATTTCTCACTTTTACTTCTACAAGCCACAAGAATGGAGTCATCACTTATAATGTTTGCATTTTTGCATTTAGATTAGCATGTTTATATATTTAAAAGAACTGTCAAATTGGTTTTAAAGGGATATGTCATTTTGTATTACAAACAGCAATATATGATGATTCCATTTTCTCCACATCTTTGCTGTGACTTGGCATTTTCCTTTTTTTTAAATGGCCATCTGCTGTGGGATGTTCTGTATGTCCTGTGGGAGCCCGTTCTCGGGTTCCTCGTGGCTTTACCCAGCAGGTCCCCATAGAGGATGATTAGGATCACAGGCCTGAGTGCAGGTGTCTGAGATGGTCTGTACTTGGCTGTGCTCTGGGATGGTCTGTATGTCAAGTTGCTCTGATTGGTCAATAAATAAAACCTGATTGGCCGTGGCTAGGCAGGAAGTATAGGCAGGACTAACAGAGAGGAGAAATAAAAGAACAGGAAGGCAGAAGCAGTCACTGCCAGCCGCCACCCTGACAAGCAGCATGAAAAGATGCCAGTAAGCCATGAGCCACGTGGCAGGGTATAGATTTGTGGGAATGGGTTAATTTAAGCTATAAGAACAGTTAGCAAGAAGCCTGCCATGGCCATACAGTTTGAACGCAATATAAGTCTCTGTGTTTACTTAGTTGGGCCTGAGCGCCTGTGGGACTGGCGGGTGACAGAGATTTGTCCTGACTGTGGGCAAGACAGGAAAACTCTAGCTACAGCCATCCTAATGGATGAAGAGTTGTTTTACTTTGGCTTTAATTTTGCATTTTCACTAGTGACTAATGACATTGTATATCTACTTTATGGGCTCACTAGCTCACTAGACATTTGTAATTCATTTGGCAGACTTTTGTTGTCAAATAATTTGATTGTTTTAAAAATGGGGCTGTCTTTTTATTGTTGTGTTCTATGAGTTCTTTGGTTTTGAAGACAGGATCTCACTATGTCGTTCTGGCTGTCCTGGAACTCACTATGTAGCCCAGGCTGGCCTCAAACTCATAGAGATCAACCTGCCTCTGCCTCGTAAGTGCTGAAATCAAAGATGTGAGCTACCTGTAAGTTCTTTATATATTCTGCATACAAGTTTCTTATCAGGCACATGACTTACAAATAATTTCATTCTGAGAGTTGTCATTCACTTCTATGACAGTGTACATTGAAGAAAAAAATAATGCTGTTGAAATGCAGCTGCCTAATTTTTTTTTTCTTTTAGTACTTATGCTCATGGATTCCCATCTGAAAACCATTGTGTAACCTAAGGTCATGGGGATTTATACCAATGCTTTCTAAGAAAATGTTACTCACACATTAAGGTCTATAATCCATTTTGACTTAAGTGTTGTACATGGTGTGAAATAGGAGTCCAGTCCCATTCATTTTCATATGGATATCAAATTGTCCTAGCATTATTTGTTGATTATAATATCCATTTAAATTTTAGGTAAGAATGTTGTAAAGACTGTCTCAATTAATATTTCATTAATATAAAGTATATTATTTTCTCTCTCCACATAGTTGCATACTCTTAGAAAATCTTTTTAATCACTGTAATTAGGACAGAATAAATGTCTTTTGAATTAAAACTCCAAGTTAGTAATGAATGACCATAAGTAGGCTTGTTCAATTCCACCCTGTCATTTACTGTTATATAATACAAAGTACTAAGATCTTACCATTATGTCATTCAGTATTAATTCTCCATTGACATTTATAGAAGGCTAGACAAAGGGGCATTTGTCCTAGAGGAAGCTCCTCTGTGATTTAATAACATTTTATTGTTGCCTATGCTGTTACAACCTATCCAACCTTTGCTAGAAATACAAACTTGAAACATGGAGGATTGTTCCTATATATTATTGTATTCATTTGACAGAGAGGCTAACAGAAGAAAAATTGTAGAAAATAAGTTTTAAAAAGTAAAAAAAGAAAAGAAAAGCCCTACCCCAATTGCAAGTCACAGCAATTAGTAAATTATGTACATAAATACATCCTTTCCCTCAGAAGTCAGGTAAACAGAATACAAAATAATAGAGACATTATTAAAATGTTATAAGATGGTGGCAATGAGGATTAAAATACAAAATTTTCAATGTGTGGATTCATATGTCATATATAAAAATGTGAATTGTCAGGTAAGGGTTTTTCGTTATGTCCTCAAACTAAAGGCGTCCAGACTTGTGTCAGGGAAATTTGGGTTTCTGGGTGGACATAACCCCAAGTTACCACAAATTATAGGAAGAGCTGTAAGCAAGGCATCTCAATTTTAAGAACATATTCTTTTCTTTATTTCCACGTATGCCTATCACTGTCCTGGGATTATGTGTGAAGCTGGCCACTAGAGAAAAGAGAAAATAGACCTTCTTAGCATAGAGTCGGAATTAAAGCTAGTAGGCCATTCTGCTGACTCTGCAGAACACAGTGTCAATGCAGCTCTGCTGGATGAGCTTTTGGTCTGAGGAACGGGTGAGGAAGGACATTTAGACGAATGCTGAGTGCCAGCGACATTACAGATTAAGGCACTGAAAATGAAATTGCAAACCAAGCCACAGAGCCTTATGGATGTGTTGCAGAGACGAGCGTTTTTACTCAATGAATTCTGGTGACTCTCATCAGCAGAACAGTAGAAACGAGTTGGAGAGATGAAATATGCCATATTCTTTTTCTTGTTCAGTATATCGACTCAACATTCTACAGAAATGCTAGGGGTGGGCATCATTCTCCCAGTGATAAAACCCATGGGGGTTGGTTCCTGGGTTGTGAAAATGCCCATCAAATTTGGTAGCATATACCTGATACTTCCCTAAACTGAAATGTTGCCCACAAATACCAAAGTAATCAGTTTTTCCTTATTATTTATTCTAAGCTTTGCATGTATGAAGAAGAAATAAAAGCCAAAGGGTGTCATTCTCCAACTGCAAGCTACAGACTGTGCCAGAAAGAATTTTGCATAGCTTGTTAGGCCTTTACAACCTTCTCCATACTTATTACATTCTTTCCTGAAGTCACCATCCCTACAGCACTTTAAACCTCTAAAGCAGAAATGCCGTGTGTGTCTCTACAGTTAACAGGAGAGCATTAGGACTGTGGCTCTGCTCTACTCACAGCTGCCATAGAGATGGGCAGAGAGTGGACTCTGGGATAGAAGCAGTAAGCCAATACAAAAGAGAAGAAGACTAAAGAAACTGGAACTTGGTCTACAATCCCCAAGTCATAAAGTATTTGAAGTGAAGATATAAAGTCCACTGTATTTTTGTCTCATAAATTCTTGTGAGTATCCACCATGAGTCAGATCTTCATCACCCAAGTCCCTGGGACCTGCATGAGAGATGAAAGACACTCAGATAGTACCTTGGGTCAGAGAGTGGACCTACCGGGTTCTCTTGTTTCCCCGATCCTTCCACAGCCTGTTTTCTTGAAGCAGGAACCAATAACAAAAACCACAGATTACAGAACACAAGCGATGGTCATAAGTTACCCAGGCTGCCTAGTTTCTGGGTAAACACAATCTCATCTCCTTTGAGAACCTGTAATCACGTGGGCTATGTTGTGAGTACATGTTCTGCTTACATATGCAATGGTTTTTACACATAAGCTAATTTCTGAATTGAGTAACTCACTTTACTTCACATTACCTTAGGAGATCAAGCAATTGTGTTAATACAGAGTTCCAGGTTGGTGTATAGGAGCAGAGCTTGTATGTACAGAAAACCCAGCACCTAGAATCTTAGAAAAAAATGTATGCACTCTTAGGATATTAGAGAAGTTGGCTTATTCTAAATTCTGGTCCTAATTCTAAGCAAAGCCAAACTCCCCACATCCTGGGCAGAGCCAGTCTGTACATGTGGTCGCCTGAATGTCTTCTCCCTAGGCAATCGCTTCTCTCTCTTACCTTGACACATCCTAGTCAGGTTGCCAAGGATGTGTTTCCTGCATGGAGGGGCTGATTCATCAAACCCTGATTTGCACATCTGGGTCACACTGTGTCCTGGATTTGAAGAAGACTGCAGGAGTCTGGGTGTGGACCATCTCTGCAGTTCTGCCCCCAGCTTGTGTCAGCATGTTCTGGTATCTGAGCAAGCCTGAAGTCTGTGCTCATGTGTATGAAAAAAAAATTTAAAAGGGGGGATAAAACCATAGTAGATCGGCCTCTTTACTTGCAGGCTAATCAAATTGGTCAGCATTTGAAACAGAATACATAAAAAAGCTCTGATGTTAGAACACTAGCCTTACCATAATTCTTTCCATGTACTGTCTATCTAGATCTGTTCATTAAACTTTAGAAGCCTACTTCAAGGTAGTATTTGATTCATTTTATAACTGACAGATGACTTTTTTGGCAATTTTAGGGATATTTTTACTAAAACGTTAAGATTAGATTTACCTGTTTAGTCTTCATTGATCAGATTTCTTTTGAATCTACATACAATACTTTTAACTGATTTTATTTTTAGATGACTTTTAAATATCTGTAATCAATAACAAAGCTAAAGAAAATGTTTGTGTCTTAATCTCTTTTTATAAAGCCAAGGCGGGAAAAGGCTAACTTACTGACTAATGCATTTTTCCCTGAGAAAACACATTTCCTGTGAATAAGAAAAAATGATTTTGTGACTCTGTTCTTCAGTTTTTTCAAGAAACACCAGAACAGGAGCAGAAGAATATAAATTTTAAGAAATTTATTAAAGGCAAATTCTGCCTTATGTCCCTTCTGTTTATTATCTTAATTAGCATCCTATAAAGAACATAGTTTTTTTTTTTTAATAATTGTATAGCTGGTACAGAGATTCGAATCTGCCTCCCACATGATTTTCTGTGGCTAAGGAGTCAACACCACTGCGCTATTCTTAGAGTTCATGCCCCCCCCCCCCCGCAGACTTCCTTAGCTTTTACCCAATGTCTTCTTTCATTCTAATCCAAGATCCCATCCAGGAGAACACACTACATTTGCTCACCATGATCACATGTCATTAGAGTCCTCACAACTATGACACTGCCTTAGACTTTCTAGATTTGCTATGGCATTGGGTATTCAAGAGTACGTAGAGTTCACAAGTATATATACACATAGTGTTTGGAGGATGTCCCCAGTTGAGATTTTTCTAATGTTTTTCTCACATATTTGCGAAGATAGACTGTAAAGTTAAAGTAACAATTTTATCCCATTATATCAAGGATACTATCAACATGTCTCATCACTGTCAGCGTTAACCTTGATCACTTGTCTTAGAGTTTATAAGGTTAAATGCTGTTTGGAAATTGTAATTAATTATAAAGCATGATATTTCCTTTAAGTGAATATTAAATTTAATTTTAAGCATCATTTATCCAAGCAGTAGTACCATTAGAACTAGCTATGAACCATTAAGGTTACAATACATTAAAGATGACATTGCATATTTAGAAGTGCTAGGAAGAGGGATTGCATGATAGGAAAACAGGTTGAGTGAGTTTTAAAGTTCATTTTGGGTACCATTCATGTGCAAGAAACTGATATGATCACTTCTTGCTTAGCATATTTGATTTTGCAAAGCATGTTGTAATCACTCTGGGTGTTTTTTTCCAGTATCCCTGTGAGGATGGACTTTGGAGTCAGAGACTAGCATTTGGCTCGGAGTTTAGTTAACTGACCTTTAGAATAATTTTAGGGTCTTCTCATCAATAAAATAGGTATAAGTAGCATAGACTTTAGTGTAAATAATATATAGAAGATTTCAACTAAACTTCTAAAATATATACAAGGCATTCTCTTTATCATACCTCCCCCCACGCCATCTGAACTTATAAATAAATAATTCAAGATTTGGGAATTATCAGGATGCATGGTATTTTTTAAAGTGATGATTAATATGTTTAAAGCTATCTTAATTTTTGTTTGTGTCTGTGTTTATATGTGTGTAGATGCACACATGCATGGACATGTGCATTCCATCATACATGGGTGTGGAGGAATGAGGACAAATTTCTACCATGCCTTGGGGATCAAACTTACATTGTTAGGGTTGGTAGCAAGCACCATACCTGCTGGGGCGTCTCACTGGGCCATGAAAATTAATCTTCATTTTTTAAATACCAAACGTTTTATGAGAAAAATTTGACTTCAAACCAATGCTAGTCTTATGGTGGTAAACAAACACAGTCCTTGTGTCCATCCAGACATTAGTAGAATACCAGCACCATGGTCATGGGATAGTCACAATTTCTTAAATTGTTTGGGCATAATTCTAGATCTCCCAGACCCTACTTATAGCTTTTTCCCACTTTAAGAATAGCGGGGCGGCAGGCGGACAGGCGGGGCATTAAAACTATTATGACCACAATGGACTTGAACACTGATTGGTAATGCCATTGTATTGTTGGGATTACCTTAACAGGGTACCTTGAGGAGCTATAATAATGTGAACCTACACCATTTGTAGTGAAGTTGCAACATGTGTGCATTTTATGTAAGAGAAGGCAACTATGTACACTCAAGCCAAAAATACACACAGCTATCTTTTGTTATCTGTGTGGGAATAGTTCCAGAACTTTCAGGGATACTAAAACCTGAAACTTCCCTAAGGCTCATATATAATCTACCCTAATATTTGCTCACAAACTGTGCACATCTTTATCAGAGCTAGATCAACAGTGTGAGTTCTTTATAAATAGTTATTACTCCATGTAGTTTAGGAAGTAATGATAAGAGGTCTGTACCTGCTCACTGCCTATGCAATTTAAAAATATCTTCGATCTGTGGTTGACTGAGTCTACAGATGCAGAACTCATAGATACAGAGGCCTGATTATACATGCCACAAAGGATGGAGAAAGATCATTTCTATATGCCACTTTTTTCACTGGGTGTAGGCGTTAGAGTAAGTCCAAGGTAAAACTATGTTCATGTTTTCCCCTCAGGTTGTGTCTCTCAGAATTCCAGACTTTTTTCCATACCATGTGTGGCAATTGTATTTAAAGGTATTCATTTTTCATAGAGCAAGATTCCTACATGTAAGTTCACTCCTTCATCTGAACATTATATTAAAGAAATTGAATTGTCATCAAAGTCTATATTAGTGCTGTTTATCTTCCATGTGAAATATTTCAATGACCACTTTTGACACTATGTCTTTTTGCCTTATAAATTAACCCCAACGTAGGACACAGTTCCACTGTTTTCTATTATTAGTTTATACATAATATAAATTATATAATATGAAATTATCCACACCATACCTTTTCCCCAGAAAATTAGTTTGGCAGTCATTTGGTAAGAAAAATGGCTTTATTAGTACCAACCCTAGAACCATCTGGTTCCTGGTATCCAGGCTAGTGCTGGGTTTTCCTATTCTGATCTGCTTAAATTCCTTCACACATCTCTATGGGAGACATGGACATGGTGTCGCAGCGTATGTGTTCCAAAGCCTGACTCCAAGAGTTAAAGGAGTGCTAATGAAGAAGTATCATGCTCCCTCTGAGCCTCCACCTTAACGTAGCAAAGTTTCCAGGAAAAGAGCTCCAGGGACATTCTCCTCCTTTTTCTTCTGTGTTAATGTAGACAAGGTAGAGGTGGACAAATTTCCACACTGCTGGGTCAACAGCAAGAGGAGGCGTTCCCTGGACGGTGTGGGTTACGTGTGGGGTAGACAGTAGGAACTGGGCTCTTCTGTCCTGCATGAAGAACTGTATGTATTCTTCTCCCTTTTGACACCAGCAATGAACCAGAGATGGAAATGAAGACAAGTCAGAGCAGTCAATTAATTCCTACCTTATTTTCACCATCTTGCCCTTTCATGGCTGGTACATTACTAGGGTTCCCAGTGAAGTGGTTACAACAGAGCCAACAGGGAAACTAATCAGATGTATTAGTTACTTTTTTCATGATTACATCTTTGACAGGGGAGAGATGTTTATTATGATCTAAGTAAGGATTCTGAGAATATAGTCTGATATGTTATGGAAGAAAGTCATGGCTGCTGAAGTGGTTTCATCTGTGGCAGTGGGAACATGAGACAACTGCTCCTCACGTCCTAGTAGACCAAGAGCAAAAAACTCAGAACAATAAGCACATCTTAACTTCAAGGCCTGCCCCCAACAACCCACTTAGAGCTAACCCACAGGCTCTTGAAACAATGCCACCAGCTGAGGACCAATTTCTCAAACGTATGAGCCCATGGGATATTTTACATTCAATCCACACCATCACAAACACAGAGAGGGAGGTATTATAAATGAAGTATGTAGAAAATTAGAATTTTGTGGCTATTTTACATATATATTTGTGGTGATATTGTACCCCCCCAATATATTGTGCACCCTAATAAATTTACCTGGGGTCAGAGAACAGAACAGCCACTAGATAGACATAGAGGCCAGAAAATGGTGGCATACACACTTTTAATCCTAGCATTCCAGAGGCAGAGATCCATCTGGATCTCTGTGAGTTCAAAGCCACACTGGAAACAGTCAGGCATGGTGACTCATGCCTTTAATCCCAGGAAGTGATGGCAGGAAGCAGAAAAGTATATAAGGTGTGAGGACCAGGAACTAGAGGGTTTTTAAGCTTTTAGCTTTTAGCAGCAGTTCAGGTGAGATCCATTTGGATGAGGACTCAGAGGCTTCCAGTTTGAAGAAATAAAATCATCTGAGAAGTTGGCAAGGTGAGGTTGGATACGGCTTGTTCTGTTTCTCTGATCTTTCTGTGTTTACTCCAATACCTGTCTCCGTGTTTGTTTTTATTAATAAGACCTTTTAAAATGTATCTACATATATTCATAAACATTGTAATTACCATGCCCATGTGCTGCATAGCACACAAAAAATATGGGAAGCAGACATTCTCGTGTGGTAGAGAGACACAGGCCCCCATAATCATTGTACCTCATGTGAGGTGAGTGACATTTTAAGAGGTCAGGGTTGAGGGTCAGCAAACTATGTTACTTTAAAAACTCCTGATGTATCACTTTCTATAGTGTGGTACCAGGCATGTTACTGAACTTCTCTAAGTTTTGACATACATCTGTAAAATGTATGTGGTTTGGAGGATTAAAGGAATGTATTCAGCATATTAGTAATATTAATGCAACCTGAATTTTAGCAGGCTTTAGAGAAGTAGAGTCAATTAGCCTTGGGAATAACTGGCAGGAAATTATAGCACATTCTTAGCTCTTTGCTTTTGGTGAAAGAATTGGGCTCATCATGTCCTAGAAGGCCATTATTTTGACATTTTGTTTAAGGCTACTTGCTAATTTGACTCAGTTATTTTAGGCAAGAATGTTTAAAAAGACCTAAGTGATATTATTAACAAATAGGTTGTGTCTTCTCCTCACAGAGTTAAGCCTCTAATTATATGTTGAGCTGATTTATTAGTACTACAGGCTTAAACATTTCCTAACAATTAAGATTGACTAGAGACCCAGAATAACTGTCCACATGCAAGGGATCTGACGGCAGAAGTGTGGCGGAGGAAAAGGTGATACTTGAAGGATGAGTCACAAGGAATGGCTCAGAGAAAGGTATTAATTAGACTAATAGGAAATTATAACAAGTAAAATATGGGTTAAGTATCAGCAAATTTCCCTTAAGGACATGCTTCCTATGATAGTAGGGAAGAGTCTTCTAAAAGAGGTGATTAAAGCTTTGAAGCCTAAGACCTTTAAAACTAGACTGAACAGAGTCCCTGTGAGCATGCCTACCATAGTTGCAGGGGCCCTGTTAGGTAAGCTAACAGCCCTTGACACTGTTAAAAGCCTGGGATAGCTGGCCTGAAAAATAGGTCATTCCAATCCACTTGCATAATTTTCTTTTAGGACAAATCTTCCAATATCACTGATATCAATATAGACACCACAGAAGCCAGCTTTTCATTTTAAAACCTAGTGTATATTTTGATTACTCTTTTAGCAGAGGGAATCTTATTCCTTAAGATACGTGAACAAATATTAATTTTGGTTTCTTTTCAGAGAACAGAAGCATTGTTAAACACAAGACTGACTCTCCTCTTTGTTCTGAGTTCTTCCATGTCTTGCACAGTGAATCTCTGTTCATCTGGCATCGTCACATAAGCAGGGGTATGCCATGCCCTCCAGAAACTGTCCCAATAGACAAAGTGGGTTGACACATTGCTGTAACTGTCTCTGTCTAGGTCCACTGTGACAAGAGCTCCCAGGTGCCTATAGTATTATTTTTGGGTTCCACCTCTGAAAAGTATAACTAAGCTGATCTGCAGCTGGATAACATAGCCCACAGTGCTCCTCCCAGGAATAGCCCAGTTTAAACCCACCCCTACTCTGCAAGACTGCTGACCTGCATAGAGTGAGTACAGGAATGCTAGAAGATCCTCCTTACCTGTCTGTTTGGGGAGATCTGAACCAAGTACTATCCTTACATTATCCGTCCGTGCCTGCCTCCCTTTCTTCTACCATCCTCACTGTCTTTCCCTTGCCTTCTGTTTACTCCCATTACGCTCCTCAAATTAGTAATACGGCTACTTACCTCACACTAGAGATGCTCCTACTTAAACATGCTAACCAGCTCCCCACTTCCTTTGCGGTGAATTCTTCACTAGTCTTTATTCCCTCCTCTGTCTGTCTTCTAGAATTTTCTGACCATCTTGAATCATGAGCAGCTCTCCAAAGGCAGTGGCTCTTTCTTTCCTGTCTTAGCATTTTCTACTCTAAATGCATCTCAATGATCCATTTTTACCTGATTAACTCCCACCATATAGGTTTCACCAGAGGCAACTCTGCCTGAAAATATCTTACTATGTTTTTCTAAGACATCACTTAAGTCCCAGCCCTCAAATGTGGCTTATGTTCATGCCTCTGAAGCACTCTGATGCCATAATGTTCTTCAAGAAATCAACATGTGGTCCTGGACTGAATTCCTTTGTTCTGCTATCGCTAACATTTAGCACAATGTTGGCTCCTGGTAAGTACTTAGAAAATGTTTCGTGGATGAGCTAATGATCATCACACCTCACTGGGAGAAGTAATAAATTGGTTGATATCCTAAAAGGATACATGTTTGTAGCTGGAGAGTTTCTCTCCAGCTCCCGCCAAGCCCCGGCAGTCCTGCCGCCCACTTATAAAATAAACACACAGACTCCTATATTATTTAAACTGTTTGGCTCAGGCTTCTAGCTAGCTGTTCTTATATCTTAAATTAACCCATTTCTATAAATCCATACCTTGCCACATGGCTTGTGCCTTACCAGAGTCTTACATGTTAATACTCATGGTGGCAGCTGGCAGAGTCTCTCTGCCTCAGCCTTCCTGTTCCCAGAATTCTCTTCTCTGCTTGTCCCACCTATACTTCCTGCCTGGCTACTGGCCAATCAGCATTTTATTTACAGAGCGATATTCACAGCACTTCCCCTTTTCTTTTTTTTTCAAAAAGGAAGGTTTTAACTTTCACATAGTAAAATTACATATAACAAAACAATTATCAAGCAAGAATTACAGTTACAATATCTAGTTTATTTGCATTTGGCAAAATTAAAGAAGATATCATATCAATCCTATATTTGTGAGTCTAAGGTTTCATATCTAACTTATCTTTTATCATAACTAAGGAAAATTATAACTATCTAGTCTTCAATTACATCAAAGACCTCAGAAGGATATCCTGTTACCTGAGAAACAAGAGAAGGACGCAAGCAACTTTCAGGAGTCTTGTGAGAGTAGACAGAGACAGCTGGCAGCCTGGACAGTTCTCCAAAGTTCCTTGGTAAAGTTGGGGCATCTGTCTTCAGCCCACAGGCCTAGAGTCTCTCAGCCATTTTTCTCTGTGTCTTGTAGAATGTCTGGCAGTTTCCTCTGTGAAGCAGAAACCTGAAGGACCATTTTGTCAAGCAAAGTTCAGTGGTCACCTTCCTATGGGTCCTGCATGTCCAGTCGATCAAGCAGTACAGACTAGAACAGTTTCTTGCCTAAATGGCTATTTTTGCCAAGAAGAAGATAAACTCCATATAGCGTGTCTTCAATGCCCATCCTCTTCTCTGAAGTAAATCGGTGCTGCCAGGAGCAGTCATGTCTCATTGTCCAGAAAGTCTAAATTTTTAAAAACAATTTAAATACAGTATTTTGTAGGTCTTTGAAGTATTTGAAGATTACCTATCTATCTGAAATATATCTATGTATACCTAGAAAACTTAACATGACTATAAGTTTGACTATCATAGAAGACTAATTGTTCCATTACAATTTAAATGAGTTGTATAAACATAATACCTTAAACAAGAGTAAAAATAACATACAGTATAATAAAATTAACTTTAAATTTGTATCAATAAACTAAAATACATAGCAATGTAAAACATTTTTAAACAAGTTTCTCTTTAAAAGTAGGTTCATTAATCTATCCTTTCATCCTATCATATCTATATCATATCCCCTCTTCTTCTTTAGAAAGAGATTGCATTTATAATCAACCTGTTTTAAATAAAAATGTTGGTTTTTCTCTGTCCCACACCAGAGGGCTCTTCTGATATGGGATACAAGAATCTTTCAACCTTACTTGGGTATAGAGAAGGAGTGAGCCAATTCCATCTCCAAAGCCAGCTTGGTATATTTGGGAATTTGGGCATAGCTTCTCATACTACTTCCTGCTGGATGGGGGTGCTGTATTTTATGGGAACACAAAGAAAATTTTAGGATTATGGAGTACTCCGTGAGGGTGTATCGTCTGAGCCAGTTGCCTTGAAACCATTCTGGATGTTGGATCATCTGGGCCATGGTGTCATTGGAGACCTTTCAGGGGGTCTTGGCTGGTCAAATCTAATGTATCTTAATCTGGAACAAATCCATAGCCTCTGGCTTTCTGTGTCCTTTCCAAAGCAACATATCCTTACATCCAAATTTTGAAGTCAAGTTACCTTTAAAATATACAGATTGACTTAACTCAACAGCTTTTACAACTAAATGTCTTTCTACAGTTAAGAATATCAAAGACAACATAATCCAGATTCTCTGTGTGGTAGCCATCTTTACATGGCTTATTTTTTATATTAATTTTACTGTCTCTTTAAAGACTTTATGTCTTAAAACTACATATTTCTTTATATAACTGTATATGTCACCTTTTTTGTCTCTTTCAAGCTTATGTATATTTTACACACATTGTAAACTATTCCATCTGAATCTGACTTATTGTGAACCTATTGCTTTAACTGCAGCATTCTAAGACTGAAACGTTTGGCTGCTGGCTCTGCCTACCTCACCTTCCCAACATGGTGGTGATACATTTACTGCCAGCTCTGGGAGCCATCAACTCTTAGAAACAGTGGGTCTATGCTTTTATCAAAGCAGTGTGTAGCCCAGAAACCTCCTTTTTTTTTTTTTTTTTTTTTTTTTTTTTAACTAGCAAAAACTATATCCAGCACACAGCATTGTGCACAGCTTGGAGACACCTCTGTGTAACATAGCATAGGTTAAGACCACACGCATGCCACAAACCCGCCATAGAGTAGCTCAAACCCACAGGCTGCTGCTAATTTGAGAGAGAAGACAACTAGGAAGCTGTTTTTAGCTCTGTTTTAGAATCTTTTTTTCTCAGGTTTTAGGTGGAAACTCTTGCACCATTTGTAGCTAGAGTTTTCCTGCCTGGCCCATGGTCAGGGCAAATCTCTCTCACCTGCCAGTCCCACAGCCACTGGGACCGAACCAAGTAAACACACACAGACTTATATTACTTATAAACTGTATGGTTGTGGCAGGATTCTTGCTGACTTTTCTTATATCTTAAGCTAACCCATTTCTACTAATTTATAAGTTGCCATGTGGCTCGTGGCTTACTGGTATCTTAACATGTTGCTTCTCACAGCAGCTGGCAGCATCTCTCTTCCTCAGCCTTCCACTTCCCAGAATTCTCTTCTCTGCTTGTCCCGCCTATACTTCCTGCATGGCTACTGGCCAATCAGCATTTTATTTATACAGAGAGATATCCTCAGCATATGTTGGGGAAAATTACCTAAGGGACAGAAGTCATGAAGATTAGAAAAAGAAGACCACAGGTCAGGCAAGAAAGGCTGTGTGAACAAAGGCACCAAGATGAGAATAACTAAAAGATGCTCATGAAATACTGGAGTATCATATAATTAGAGTGAAAGCTATATGTTAAGTGAATAGTGGTCAAACTATGAGGGTCTGTGAAAGACAAGAAAAAGATATTAACCCGCCCATCACTTCAGAACAGGTGACTATTATGGCAAAAGTGGTCCCTGGTGGAAGGGCAACCTAGAACATGTACACTGGAAGCAGGGGCGGTGATCACACAACCGTCACTAAAAGCCACTAAGAGCTGTGTGTTGTAATACATGAATGAGAAGCCATGGTGGGATGCATTGCTGTTTCCAATATGTACTCCTCTCCCTTTTAGGGCCTGTCCTCTAACCCTGGGCTCGAGACTTGTGGTAACTTGGCTGGGCCATTTGCTTTGGTTGCTAGAGTCTGAGTAGGGATGATATGAGCAAAAATTTGAGAAGCATTTATATTGTTGTGTGACTAGGCAGAATGCCATCCTCACTAAAAGATGAAAACTTGGCTAATCTATGTTTAACAAGCCCAGGAGCAGCTAAGCCCTTGCTGAATGCAGCCTTAATCAGTTAACCCCCTAGCTAGTCCACAAACACATGGTAAATGCTAAATAATTATTTTAACATTGAGTTTTGGGGTGTTTTGTTGTGTAGGAATAGTAATTGTTACAGGAGTTTAGGATGTGGTAGTGTGGTAGAAAGAAAGGACCAAAGGATTATGAGACATACTTTGAAGGTCAAAGTTCTTTTGTGGTAACCAAGACTGGGGTTGAGTAAAATTCAAAAGCTACTGTAAGTTTTTGTCTCAAGTAAAACAAGGATGATTACATTTATGTGACAGAGAAATGAGTCCAAAATTATGAATTTGTTGAATCTGAAGTGATTGTGGGAAGATCTGGGGAAATGGGTGTGACAAGGACTTAGAGGTAAGGGGAAGGGGCTGAGCTAGAGGACACAGATAATGTTCTCAACTCTGATGCCCAAATTCCTATCTGAACCTTTGACCTACAATGTCACTGTGTCTGAAAAAGGGCCTTGAAGAGATCATTGGCGCTGAATTATACCATAAGGGTGGTAATCTATTCTAGTTAAACTGGTGGCTTTCTAAGAAGAAAACAAAGCAGAGACCTGCATTTACACTGAGATAAAAAGGCCACACGAGGACACAGTGAGAAATCATCTGTCCACAAAGCACGAAGCCCTCACTTCTGACCATACTGGGATGCTGCCTTCAACTTCCAATCTCCTGGACTGTGAGAAAATAAATTTCCGAGTGCAAACCACTAAGTCTGAGGGATTTTACTAGAGCCATCTGAGCTGAGTGATGGAATGCTAGAAATAGCCTGGAGATGGCATCCAGGCTGGACCTAAAGATGTCCACTTGGAGTGTGTGTGTGTGTGTGTGTGTGTGTGTGTGTGTGTGTGTAGACATCCAGAAGATATGTCATAACTATGGAGGGACAAAGACATACCTTGTAGAGTAGGCGTGTCATCATGGCGTGTCAGGATAGAGGATGTGTGGGCTTGGAGTCAAAATGAACTAGAATTGAATCCTTCCTCTTTACTGGAGAAATGAGAAATCACTTAACCATTCACATGCCACTATTCTGTATTTTTTGAAGTAGTATTAATAACAGTCCACACATTCAGTGGCCATTGTGGAAATATGGGAAGATTCTTCTGCACATACAAAATGCTTCATAGCGTGTGCAGCATATAGTTGTCTCTAACTAAAGGGAAGGTATTTCAGAATGTATTATTATCAAACATCAAGATCATTACAGTGTACTTGATGGCAAAGTAATTCACTAGATTCCATCATAGGGATCTTAGTGGCCTTTGAGGGAATTAGTACAGTGGCCACAAGTCTACATATGTGTGTGGAGGTGTGGAGAGGGAGAAGGAGAAAGGACACCCATTTGGCAAAACAGACAACAGTCAAACAAGCAGACATTTTGGGTTTGGAAATAAGAGCGCATTCAGACAAAAATGCAGTGGGATAAAGCAGGAAGGAGGGCTGGGGCGACTCAACCTGAGGCCTGGTTGTCATGTCCAGAGAGAGGAGACACAGGTACATGTGATGGTAAACAGGAATGACAAATCCAGGTGTCATTTCTGCCGAGAGCTCACAGAGCTTTGGAGTCTAGTGTTGTGTGAGTCTAGAAAAAAATTGCTCCCATTAGCATAAACAGTTCCCAGTGTCTCTTCTGTCTTGATAGACAATTCCTTGATCTGCCGTTTGCTTCCTGGGTCTGTCCCTGTAGTCTGGTGCAGACTGAAGCCCAGGGAGATTCACGTAATCAGTTAAGGATGGATGATTTCATTGTCTTGCCTGGCCAGGGACGAGTCTAGGTGGAGGATGAAGAGAGATAACAGGTGGGGGCCCTGAGCAGAAGCCAAGATTAACAGTGTCTCTCATTCTCATTTCAAATTCATCCATTGAATCAGGAGTTGAAAACAGTTTTTCTTTGGACTCTCCTGGTAAGATCTAAAAAAGAAAATAAAAAAGAACTAGCAAGTATTATTCCTAAGGCACAGTTACTTAGGTATACCCCTTCCTGGTGGGGGTGTGTGTGTGTGAATTTATTTCTCTATTCATCCCGTGCTGCTTGCTCTGTGATTTGCACTCGCAAAGCCCCTTATTTGGTGAAATCCTCCTTTTGGAAAGTGTCCCCGCAGTTAATTATCGACTTACAAAGAAAGGAAGGAGGATGATGTCACTGAAAACCTCTTATTCTCGTGGATTTACATAAATGCTGAATGCAAATAAAACAACATTTTCTGAATAGTTCCCTGCACATTTCTGTTTAGCAGGAAATAAAAACGGACTGTATTTTTGGTGATCTTTTTCATCAGTAGACTATAGGTAATTTGGAGGGACTAATCTGGCTGTCTTTCTTCAATTATCTGGCTTGCTCTGGCAAGGAGCACATGAAATGAAATCAGAGGGGACATTATAGTTAGAAGAACAAAGAGAACCATAGTGTTTTCTTATAAGTCTACCTTTTGTTGTTGGAAAACTGCGTGGCAACATTTTTATTTCAGAGTCAAATCAGTCTTTCTTGTCTCAACATAATCCTCCAGTTATGGTGGAAAGAGTTTCTCTCTGCCTTCCACCAAACTTCCTTCTGAAAACACTCTTTTATTTGAGTCTCACTGGGTGGATGCATACTGCTGTGGCCAAATAGGTCTAGATTATTTTACATGCAGGAAGGGAAAAAGATTAAAAAAAAAAAAAAAAGAGAAGAGGAGAAGAGATTCACTTGCATGTGCACACAAGAGAGAGACAGAGAGAGAAAGAGTTCTTTCTCAAACTGTGGCATAAAGCTGCCACCTCAAGTCATCTGCACACCCTCTTCTGGCATTGTACAGCTAGAACTTTCTGGAAGAAAGTCTCAGTTTCCACATGCTTCCTTAAGCACATTTTATCAGCAAACCTGGCTGTGCATTTGGGGGCTTTCAGAAAGGTACTTGGCCGGTCCTCCCTAAAGAGTGAACTTGTCACCGATTTTCCTTTAAGCGAGATGGCAGACAGGAGCTAAAGTACATTAAGGATCTGCATCCCTGACATGGAAATCTGTAGACTCTTGAGGGGCAACAGAAAGCATTGTCCTGGAGTGAGGGTCATGGCAGTCCACAACAGATGCTTGCTGTCCTGTGCTCTAGATCAAACCGTGGAGAAGAACCCCCTGGAGGAAATCCCTAGAGCAAATGAGAGGCCAGGCCTTAAGCTTGCTCTCTCCTCTCTCTTCCCTGCTCTATACCCACAGAAGCCATGACAGGGGCTCAGAGCACTCTGATAAAAAGTGCTTCCATTAGCTAAGCTATAGGGAGGGTTGAAAGTGGGTGCCTAGTAGGTGGCAGAGAGAACATAGAATGAGTAATGGGGGTGACTTACAGCACCCAAGTCATTCTTCCTTGAGGAACATTCCCTCTCCCCTGCCAAGTACACTCTGATGAGCAGAAACAGAGCCTAACTTTCTCCTGCTTTACTGAGAAACAGTCAAGGATGTAGTTCCTTGAGGTACAAGTACAAAAAAACAAGATAAGCAGAACAATCTGTACTGGATGAAGCACTAATGATGTACAAGAGAGAACAAAAATGTTTAAAGCATAATAAAAATCCTCAAGAAAAGGAAAGTTACGCAGAACACAAAAGAGACATAGATCATTGTAAGAATGAATCAATGATGAGGTACTAAAGGATGAGAAGTGAACTAGAGAATTCATTATCTGTACGCTGTAAGGCGCAGATGTTTGCTTTCCCAAGAAAGCAAACAGGAGTGTATTAGTGACAGACAGTAAGAGACACAGAAGCTAGAAGTATTATGGTCTTTTAAAAGAGCTAATGCCCATAGATTAGGAGTCCTGAGAAAGGAACAATAAATGGAAGAAAAGAAATATTTCAAGACTGAATAAGCAGAAGTTTTCAAAATTGGAGAAGTATGTAAGACCTTAAATTAGAAACACAGATGGGTAGCAGGCTGGTGAGATGGCTCAGCAGCTAAAGGTGCTTGTGGCCACAATGAAAAAAGACAGCAATGTCAACAAATGGTGCTGGTCAAATCGCAGGTAGAAGAATGCAAATGGACCCATATTTGTCACCCTGCACAAAATTCAACTCCAAACGGATCAAGGACCTCAACATAAGCCACATACACTGAGCATGATAGAAGGGAAAGTAGGAAGAGCCTTGAAGTCATTGATACCAGCAAAGACTTTCCAAACAGGATACAGTAGCATAGGCACTGAGATTAGCAATTAATAAATGGGACCTCATGAAACTGAAAAGCTCTATACAGCAAAGGACATCATCATTCAGGCAAAGCGACAGCCTACAGAAAGGGAAAAGATCATCACCAGTTACATATCCAATAGAGGGTTACTATCTAAAATATTTAAGGAGCTCTAAAAACTAGATGTCAAGGAAACAAATAACTCAGTTTAAAAATGGGATACAGATCTAAACAGAACAATTCTCAGTAAAGGAAACCCAAATGGTCAAGAAACACTTAAAGACAATTTCAACGTCCTTAGTCATCAGGGAAATGCACATCAAAACTACTTTGAGATCTCATCTTACCCTGTTAGAATGACTAAGGTCATTAATACAAATGACAGCTCATGCTGGTGAGGATGTGGAGTAAGAGGAACACTCATCCATTGTTGGTGAGAGTGCAACCTCGTACAGCTACTATGGAAATCAGTGTGGTGGTTCCTCAGGAAGCTGGGGCTAGATCTACTTCAAAATCCAGCTGTACCACTCTTGAGCATATACACAAAGGACTCTATATCCTTCTACAGAGACACTTGCTCATCCATGTTCATTGTTGCTCCATTCATAATCGCCAGAAATTGGAAACAGCCTAGATGCTGATCAACAGATGAATGGATAATGAAAAATGTGGTGCTTTACACAGGAGAATATTACTCAACTGTTAAAACAAACAAAAATCATGAAATTTGCAGGTAAATTAATATAGCTAGAAAAAAAAATCATCTCAAGTGAGGTAATCCAGACCCAAAAAGACAAAGATGGTATGTATTCCCTTACATGCGGATGTTAGCTTTTAAGCCTTTGATAGGTATGTTTTTACCTATATAATTACAAAGGTTAGGTATAGACTAAGGAAGTAGGTAGGGAAAGAGCTCCTAAAGCAGGGGAAATAGAATATATAGTTATGGAAAGAAGGGGGGAGGTGAAGACTAGAACAGTAGGATTAGCAGAGAGGTGGGGAGAAGAGGGTGGGTAAGGGAATGAATACATGGAGGGACAGTTAACACTCAGGGCCACCTGAGGCATCATATGGAAACCTACCACAATAGAAGTGTCTTAAAGTATATATAGATATGAAAGAAATCTAAATGGAATTACCAAATAGCAGGGGAGACAAAGCCCCAACTTGATTTCTCTTGACACCAAGTGAAACGTCTGGTGCCAGGAATGGGTTGTATCTAACTGAGCTGTTGGTCCATGGAGCCCTGTAGAAGCCATTAACAACTCAGGCTATTGCCATGGCTACTGGTGCTCTCCACAAACTGACGGGACAACACATACATAGCTCCCTGAACACAGAGAAGTCAGACTGGTGCCTAACTAAAGTCTTCACCACTGCTGACTAGTGTTCCTGGTACTGGAAGGTACTCTGCAGACTTCCAGAGTAGAAAGCTAAACACTAACCCAGCTACAAAACCTTTGATTTATAATGGTGACCTTTTGGCATGATAAGCTGGTGGAACAGAGACATAAAAGTTGTGGGAGTAACCAGCCACTATCGGGTTGGATTAAAGCCCATTCCATGAGATGGATCCCAGGCCTGACACTGCTCAGGTGGCCAAGAACCTGAGAATAGAGAGGACATGGTCCTAAGGAAAAACCGAATATTATTGTTTTGCTACAGGAACAAAGCAATCAAATGATTCCTAATGACATTCTGGTATATGCATTGATCACTGTATCACTAACACATCAGAGGCGTTTTCTCCTGCAAGAGATGGTAACTAACAAAGAGACCCACAACTGGACAATGTGTAGAGAATGAGAGACCTTGCAACACTCAGTCCTATATGGATTTTTTTCATCAAAGCATTCCTTCCAGGCCTCAGGGAACTATGTGGAAGAGGAAGAAGCAATGTTATTTGCTATAAAGTTTTCAAAATTAGAGAAATACATAAGACATCTGTCTATATATGTGTTAATAGGGATGGAAGAAACAGGGCCTTCTAGACTCAACTGGATTGACAGGCTTATGAACTCCCAGAGACCGTGGCAGCATGCACAGGGCCTGCACAGGTTCAAATCAAATGGGTCCCAGCTGTAAGAGGGGAAGTGGACACTAACCACTAACCCAGAAACTATCTACAATTGACAGCTACTTGCAAAGAAAAGATTAGTTTTCCACAGTGGAGTCTCACTGGGTATATAAATCATTCTTTAAGGGAATGCGGGACTCATCCCTAGCAGTAGATGGCCAACACAAAATGAACTCAATAGGTTTTTGGAGGTGTTTTGTCTCATAATGCTTTGATTGCATATTTTTTTTTTACCTTATTAGTTAGTCTTTTGTTTATATATTAGGGCTTCCGATTTTATGCTTTTATGGGTTTTTTGTGTATATGTGTATGCTTTTGTGTGTCACTGCGTGTGTATGTATTTCTCATGCTTTTTTTGTTTTTTTCTTTTTTCTTTTGTAGGTTTGTCTTGTTTTATTCTTTTTTTAATGGCTTGTATCTTAGTTAGGGTTACTATTACTGTGATGAAATGCCATGACCAAAGCAACTTGGGGAGGAAAGGGTTTATTTTGTTTAGACTTCCATATTGCTGTTCATCACTGAAGAAGTCAGGACAGGAACTCTAACAGGGCAGGAACCCGGATGCAGGAGCTGATGCAGAGAACATGGAGGGGTGCTGCTCACCGGCTTGCTCCTCATGGCTTGCTCAGCCTGCTTTCTTATGAACCCAGGACCACCAGGCCAGGGTTGTCACCACCCACAATAGACTGGACTCTCTCACATCAATCACTAACTAAAAAAGTGTCTTACAGCCAGATCTTATGGACGCATTTCCTCAATTGAGGTTCACTCCTTTCAAATAACTATAGGTTGTGTAAAGTTGACATAAATGTAGCCAGCCAGCCTGTTTGTTTCCTAAAGCGAGGAGCATGGAGTTGAGTATCTGGGGAAGTGGGGAGGATCTGAGAAAAGAAGTGAGAAGGGAAAACATGATCAGAATATACTGCTTGAAAATAAATATTATTTTCAATTTTTCAAAAAAGGTACTTGTGGCCAAGCCTGATAACCTGACTTCAATCCATGGGACCCACATGGTAGAAAAAAGAACCAACTCCTACAGCTTGTCCCCTGCCTTCTCTGGTATGCACATGTCTGCTCCAATTTAATAAATATAATAATTAAAAAACATAATTGGGCACAAATAGATGATAAACAAAACACACATAGGTATAATATTACTAAAATTTAAGACAATCATCAACAACAAAATTTCTAAAAGCTTCCAAATAATAAATATAGGGTGTGGGAGATAAGAGGGGGAGTTACAGATTCAAAAGATCAGGTGAGACCAGCATCAATGACTTAAATAGATATATCTAATACGTTAATGCAATTCTTTTTATAGCAATCAAAATACTTTAAGCTTTAGAGTTGCTTTACTAAATTAGTAAAGAAGTGCTAGACTTTGTATGAGTATTCCAGAAGGAAGAAAAAGAAGGAAAACTGTGTTAGCAATGTGTGTAAGCTAGCAAGACCCCGACTTCATACCCATAAGAAAGCAATGCAGAAACCCAGCATTTTGTATACTTGATACATTAATAAAAATAAAACAGTACAAGGACTATTATGTAGGTGTGCCTCACTTATGATCGCAAATGAAACAAGTCTAAAATGGTTAGATAGTTGTTACAGATGCAGCTTGGCTCACCCTTTGTGTCTTGTGAACCTTCTACCAGTTGAAAAAAATCTTGAGTTGAAGAAATGATTAGTTCTGTCACCAAAGCATCCAGGTTTTACACGGTAAGCTGTAGCATGTCTGAAGTTTACTGTGGCTGACTTGGGGCTGCCATTCAGTGCTGCTGCTCACACCCGTGATGGGATGCTCCATTGTATGTCACCAGTTTAAGTTCACACTTCGCTTCCCACAGACCACATACCCACTTTGCCTCTTGTAAAGTTGTAAAACTGTAGATGGAATCATCATTAAGTTGGAGATTAGCCTACAGTTTTGTGTAATTATAATAAATATCTAAGATGCAAAATTAATAGAGAAGATGTTTATTTTAGCTCATAGTACATTATTAATGAATGAGCTTTTGATCTATGGTAGCCCATCATAGTGCCAAGGTGTAGTGGAGCAAAATCTCCATTGCATGTGTTGGGAGTGGAAGAGAAGAGACCAGGCACCATCTGCTCTCACCTTTATTAACAGGCCCTGCCTCGAAAGACTTTGCTTCAGTACTGCCAAGCTGGGGAGCAAGCCTTCATCCTATTGAACTTTGGGAGACACTGAAGATTCTAACTATGACATCCGTATATTAAGAAATTTGGTGATCAAGTCAACTGTAGCCTGGGAATATGAAGGTGATAGTTTAAGAGAATCTGTAATTAAGCAATTAATATGAGGGAAAACACTGTGGAGTTTAAGCTATAGGAAATTTTTAAATAAAACTGTTTTAAAAGAACTAGAAGGATGATATTTTTCCTAGATAAAGATTATCAACTAAAAATTTACAACTAACAATATATCTCATAAAGATGCTTGGAAGGCAGACCACTATAATTATGATTTGATTTTTATATGATTCTTTGAATGCTGGATAAATGATAGAAAAGTACAAAATAAAATCCAGAAATGGTGACACATATACCTGCAGCCACTTGAGATGATTGCTTGAGATCAGAGTTCAAAACTATTCTGTGATATAGCAAGACCATATCTTAAAAAGAGAAGGAGTGGGGGCAAGGAAGGAGGGAGAAAATTAGAAACAGACAGCCAACTATTAATTTTCATGACTGAAAAAGTTTTTTAAATGTCAAGGGTTTCACAGACAAAATTAATATTAGAAGTATTAATTATTCATTCAAAATTTTCTTAAAATTTTGACCAACAATATTTATCAAAAGCAACATAAAGAAGGACCATTTCTAGTAACAATCAAAACTATAGCACCTAGGAACTAACGGCAGTATTTAAGGAACAAAATTTCATGGAAAGCATTCAAACTAAATTTTAGAGCCTAAAGGAAAATCTGAGTAAATAGGTAAAATGTCTACTCATTACATCTTTTCTCTCCTAATATTAACTTCAGAATGTTTACATCCTAGCAGGATGTTTTGAGAAACTTAACCATTTGAATATAAGATTTATATGGAAGAATAGAAGTCCATAAATAGCCAGCAGGGAATTTGAGAACGGAAGAGCAACATGTATTGATATACAGACTAAGACACATTGCTGACTCAGCAGAAAACACAAAGAAACCTTAATAGACTACTGTGGTAGACAAAAAACTTGTAAACAGAACCCTGAGTATATAAAACTGTTATCTCGTTGCAGAAGCATCACAAGTCAGTGAAAAATTATTGAAAATGATACCAGCCAAGCTGGCTTGCATACAGCATACTCCAAGTAACTTAAAGATCAAAAGGTGCAAGGTAAAAATGAAAAAGTAATGAAGTAAAATATAAAGCAGTATTTCCTGATTTCATCATGAGGACAGCATTTTCCCCAACCAAATGCCATAACAGTACAAACTATAAGAATTCCTGTTGAGTGAGCAGCACCATGATGGGTCAGTGAAGAAGTCACTGGAAGAAAATATGTACTATCTCTAACACGAGAATGAACAGACATTCAAGAACTTTTTTTTTTTTAAAGATTTATTTATTATGTTTACAGTGCTCTGCCTGTATGCCAGAAGAGGGTGTCAGATCTCATTACAGATGGTTGTGAGCCACCATGTGGTTGCTGGGACTAGAACTCAGGACCTCTGCAAGAACAGCCAGTGCTCTTAACCTTTGAGCCATTTCTCCAGCCCCTCAAGAACTTTTTAAATGAAAATATAGAACCACCATATCAACAGCAGCAAAACCACTTGTGTCTATAGCAGTGGCAGAGAAAATAGGGCAAAATTCAGATAACTGATGGTTATATGAAGAAGTGCTCAACCTTACTGATGGTGCAAGTGTGCATGGTAAGGACAGGGGAGCTAAGTTAGCAATGAGAGGTCCTGTCTGATCAGAGAGGTGAGATTAGAAACGGTAATACCCTGTGTTGATGAGATCCAGGTGGATCAGGAATCCCTAAGTTCTGCTGATACAGATATAAGTATCCATGACCATTCTAATTAAAGTAGAAATAAGCATTAAACACACATAATGAGATGTTTCCTTACATTTCCCCCTATGGTGACCTAGTCCCACTTTTGAATTGTAGCCTGGAAAATGTTTTCACAGGTCTGTAGATAGTCACTTTATGAGGATGCTCACATGAAGTGGTGTGGGAGAGGAATGACTTAGGGCCATCTATGTCTAGTAACTCAGAAAATGCATAGTAAAAATTGCTGGTATATATTAGTTAGAATTCCACGCAGCAGTTAGAGTCATACACTAGATGTATACATAGTTGTGTATGGATAGATCATAAAAAGCATTGTGCTGAGTGATCAAAACGGTGCATTCATTGACATGATTTTTAAAGAGATATACTTATTCAAGGACACAAACAATTAACTGGTTATTAAAGTGGCAGTCAATAAATGGAGTAAACAATGGGGTTGAAAAGGGAAAAAATAAAAATAAAAAGAGGCAGAAGGCACACTGAGAGCAGAATTCAAGGACAACAAATACAACTGTGCCTCTAAAGTTCAAAAGGAAACACACACACACACACACACACACACACACACACACACACAGCAAAACTAGGTGCCTTGTCTAACTGTTCATATAAATTCACTCTGTGGTCTCAAATGATTGGATAGATACACACACAGACATACCCCTGAAGAGTCAAGTCAGACAAGCTTAGTTCTGACTTTACTGAGAGAGCTCTCTGTTTGTTTATTGAGACAAGCTCTCACATCACAACCAAGCTATGGCTGGCCTGAAATTTGCTATATATATACCTGGCTGGCCTTGAACACATAGTGATCCCCCTACTTCTGCCTTCTGAGATCTGGGTTTAAAGGCATGTGCCTCCATGCTGGGCAGAGAGAGTTTATTTTTATGACTAACCGCTAGTCACACCAATGAAAGCAGTTCAGCTAATTTAATGCTTTTTATTTCTCTCGTACAAAGGTTTCTCAGCAGTCAGCACCCCACCCATTGCTTTACCCCTCGACACTTTAAAAGATCGATAACATCAAGTGTTGAAAAGCAACTTGCAGAACCAAGATATCATTCAAATTAATTTAGCAGAAAATGTCTCCACTCCATGTACTGAAACTACTTTGCACAGATTAATTGGAGAATGGGGTGATTAAGCAGCAATTTTGATTAGTAGTTTGCCAACATGAAATTAAACTCCAAGCTCCTCCCTTGCTCAGTGGTAAGATTCTCAAGAATGAAATGTCAAGAAGATATTTTATCGAAATTATTGAAAGAGAAAGCCCAGGTTCTTATTAATTTCCCAAGAAGTAAAAAAAAAAAATCAGTTAACTAGAGTCTTATAAACCTCTACACTAACCCATTAAATGATTGTAATGTTAACACTAAACAGACTGATTTGGTTTCATGCAATGCTTAAGGATGCTACATGCACTTCAGGAAGTGATTCTATTATTGTTACCTTTTTAATTTTTCAGAATCCAAGTCTTAAAGACTAAAAAGTATTTAACCAAAAATTGTATAGCCACTAAATGGCCAAGTGGCAGCATGGTAAACCTTTTTTCCTCACAGAAAATCCTTTGCATGCATCAGAAATGGGACTAAAAAGCAGATGCCAAATTGCAAGTGTTAATAGCAGGTAGACATATGGAGTGAGGATATGCGCTTTTTCTTAGTACACCAGGCAGATATAATACTATCTAACATCTCTGCTAAAATATAATGTCATCCTGGCCAGTAAATGCATAATTAGAGTCAAGATTGAAAAAAACTAAGAAGATGCTGAGGATATAGTATTTGAAGACCATTCTTGTATCAGCACAGCAAATGTCATGACAAGGGCCATGAAGAGTATCAGGACAGGAAGTCAAAGATAGGAGTCTCAGCATTTCTGGTTCTTAATTTGAGAGGTCAGAATCACAAGGTAATGCTTCATGACAGGTGTGGCCAAACATCTCCTAGAAAGGGAATTGATGCTTAAAGATTGTAGATTAAAAAAAAAAAAAAATCACCGGAGTAGTAGACTTCTAAAAAACAGGCTAAAATCTAGGTACTGTACTAAAACAATGCAAATATGAACACATAATTTTCTGTGGAATTTTATTAGTTCATTGAGTCCATGAATTTAGGCTTTAAAGTAGAAACCTTGGTTGTAAGTGGTTGTCTTAGTCACTGTTCTATTGTTATGAAGAGACACCATGACCATGACAACTCTTATAAGAGAAAGCATTTGATTGGCAGCTTACTTACAGTTTCAAAGGCTTAGTTCATTATCATCATGGCGGGAAGTGTGGTGGTAGGCATGGCCAGCATGGTCCTGGAAATGTAGCTGAGAACTACATTCTGATCTACAGGCAGAGAGAGCAGGACTGGGTTTAGCATGGACTTTTGAAACCTCAAAGCTCACCCCCGTAACACACTTCCTCCAACAAGGCCACACCTAATCCTATCAAACAGTTCTACTTCCTAGAGACTAGGCCTTCAAATATGTGAGACTATTCAAACCGCCACATTCCACTCCCTGGCTCCCAAAGGCTTATATCCATATCATAATGCAAAATGCATTTAGTCCAACTTCAAAAGCCTTCATAGTTTATCACAATATCAATACTGTTTAAAAGTCCAAAGTCTCTTCCGAGACTTATGTCAATCTTTTAACTGCAACTCCCCCTACAACCCACACAATCAAAAAAAAAAAAAAAAAAAAAAAAAAAGCATACCACATACCTTCAGTACAGAATATACATTACCATTCCAAAAGGGAGGAAAGGGAGTATAGTGAGGAAATACCAGACCAAAATAAGGTCTAAACCTAGCAGGGCAAACTCCAAATTCTGCATCTCTGTGACTGATGTCAAATCATTCTTCAGAACTCCACGTCCTTTCAGCTTTGACTACAACATGCTTTTCTCTCTTGGGCTGGTTTCACACCTGGTCTGCAGCTCTCCTTGGCAGGTAGGGTACAACTCTGGCATCTACAACACCTTGAGGTCTCCAACAAAACTCAGGCTTCACCTTCATAGCTTCATGCAATACCTTCTGTGAGCTTTCATACAAGGACACCCCTGACACTGTTCTGGCCTCATCAGCTTTCCTTAGCCATGAAGTGAGATTCCACAACCCTTTCTTGTATCCTTGTTTCTAAACCCAGAACCACGGGGCCAAAACTGCTAAGTTCTGCTGCTTGATGGGGCTGGAACTTGACCCCCCCCCTCCTTCAGTTACATTTGCATCAGCTTTCTGTTGTTGACTTTTTCACTACTTAAAAGCCTTCTTTTAATTCCTTTCCACAAGTTGGAAGATTAGCTGGATGCAGTCTTGCCCTGAGGTCACCACTCCCTTTCTTACATTTAGCAGAGGGTTTTTCTTTAAACTTTTTATCTTCTTTAGCACTGAACTTAGTGCCATTACATTTCCCGGGGTTCCTTTTCTCTTCAAACTGTACATTTTGCATTTCTCTCTGTTTAGCTTGTTCCTTTTCATTATAGATTTGCATGAGAGTGATAATTAATAATCACATAGCATAGTCAATAATAGGCTGTCTTGAAATCTCCTCTGCCAAAGCCATCAATCTGAAACTCTTCAATTTAGCTTCATGCATATTTTTAGGAAAAAGGTAAAAAACAGCCACATTCTTTGCCAAAATATCAGAGGAATGGTGTCAAGGCTGCTTACTAATACTCTTCCCTTCTGAGACTACTTGAGCTGGGCCTCCATAGTTCAAATCATTGTCTTCCATGCTCCTGCTAGGATGGCCCACTAAGCCTCATTTAAAGCATCAAATTACCTTTCTAGTCCCAAGTCCCTATACTTTCTATATTCCTCCAACAAACAGCATGGCCAGACCTGTCAAAGCACTTCTGGTACCAACTTCTGTCTTAGTCACTGTTCTATTGCTGTGAAGAGATACCATGACCATGCAATTCTTAGAAAGTATTTAACTGGGGGCTTGTTTACAGTTTCAGTGGGTTAGTTCATTATCATGGCAGTAGACATGGTAAGCATGGTGCTGGAGCAGTAGTTGAGAGCTACATCCTGATCCACAGGTAGAATGAGAAAGTCTGGGTCTATCATGGGCTTTTGACACTGCAAAATGACACACTTCCTCCTGTAAGTCCACACCCCCTAATCCTTCTAATCCTATCAAACAGTTCCACCCTCTGATGACTAAGCATTCAAATACATGAGCTTATGGGGGCTATTCTTATTCAAACTACCATAGTGGTCTTTATGCTATCCAAAAGGTTAGATGACTATTATACTTGGTGTTTTACTGTTTATAGCATCATTCATTTTTTTCTTTCATTCATTCACTAAATAGTTTAAGAAATGTGTATTGAGCCACAACTAGACATTGAGTATGCAAATTTTAAGCAAACATCTCCACCTTTCAGGGTTTGGGAGACTTAAGAATGGCAGGGTATAAATTTGAGGAAGTATGTGCCTAAGACAAAGTTTGTCAGCCTTTATACTATTATATTCTGAGCCAGATGATTGTTTTTGCTAGTTTTTTAGATAATATCTGAAAAGGTGGTTCCAGTTGGCCTTGAATTTGTAATGCTTTGGCCTTAGCCTCCTGTGTTCTAGAATTATAGGCATATGCCATCATGCCCAGGCAGATAAGTCTGTGCTGTTGGTTCTGTCATGCTCATTGTAAGGCAATTAGAAGCATCCAGACTGTATCAGTAAACCCCTCTCCCCCCTGAGATTCCTCAAAATATTTCCAGTACTGCCAAATGTCACCAAAAGAAAAATACATACTTACCTGAAGAACCAGTGACAAGGGGAGAGTATCTCTAAATTAGTCCACATTAAGAGAAGGCCATAGCCAGAACCAAAAAAGAATGAGGTGTTGCTTTCCCTCACTCTAGTGTCCATATGAAGGATATTTTCCAAGGACGTGGCTGATGTTTCTCTGTTCCACCCTCACTCTGTCTAGTGAAAATACAATGACTTGCTAAATTAAAAAATGCCAAGGGTCCAGGGTTTTCCAGTTAGTTTCTTTTTTCCTCCTCTTGGGATCTGTTGTCTGCAGTGTGCACAGTTCTTCTTTAGGGTCCCATCAACCAACAGGAAGAATGTGTTCCCACCATGCATTGCTATAGTGGGCTGGTGAGTTGCCCACCTCTGGGACTGTTTACTAGCAATCCTTTTGAGTTCATAGTCCTAAAACCATGACTTCCTGTGTGGTTTCCAGTCCTTAACCAAATGCTGTTTTGATTTTCCAATTTCCTCATTATTCATTTTAGTTTTCAATCTATTCAGAACTGAGATGAGACAGGGGATGTTCTAAAGAACCTCCTCCTAAGCTGGGCAGTGGTGGTGCATGCCCTTAATCCCAGCACTCAGGAGGCAGAGCCAGGCAGATCTCTGTGAGTTCAAGGCCAGCCTGGGCTACAGAGTGAGTTCCAGGAAAGGCACAAAGCTACACAGAGAAACCCTGTCTCAAAAAACAAACAGAGAACCTCCTCCCAGCATATGTACAAGATTGTTAGTCAGATAAATCACTTAGAAAGACAGTCTAAGCAAAGAGAACACCACAAACAAACATGGAATGGTGACGTGATGGGAACTTAGGAACCTCCATGTAGGTCAGGGAGTAGACTGTGCAGGACACAAGGAATAGTGGTAGGTGATGAGTTAGTTGATGGACAAGGAGGCAGAGCTAGGTCACTGTGTACTCCCACACCTCATCGAGGAATCTGATTTTTGTCTGAGATGATTGTGGGTCAATATTGAGAACTTAAAGAGGTTATAGGTGATAGGTGATTATTAGAGCAGCTTCCATGGGAAACAGACAGGGGGAGGACAGGTGTGGTGATGTGGAGACCACTGATTATGTGTTGTGATCACTTTTGGCATGCTTTTTACATGAGGTTCCAAATTGACGCAAAACAAACTGTATGTGTTGTGTTTATTATATGACAAATTCATTATTATAAATATGAATGGATGACAAACTTGTCTCACAACATATGGCCACTGTTAGAATAGTGACATGAATGTTATAGAAGTCACCAACCACTTTTGGTTGAGTTTAAGGCCTGCTCCACAAAATAGAGCCAATACCTGGCACTGGCAATGAGGTCAAGAACCTGTAGTTAGAAGGTCATAGGCTCTTGGGGAAACTTACTGCTACTTTTCTCCTAAATTGACATAGCAATAAAACAACTCCTAAGTCTTACTGCTGTATCTGTAAACCAACCATCATTAGAGACATTTCTATGTGCAGTAGATTGTAATTAACACAGAGACCCATAACTAATCAATGTGCAGAGAATAAGAGACTTCAGAGTGCTCAGCCCTATGTGGAATGTTTATATCACACCCATATCCTCAAGGCTCAAAGATCTATGTAGAAGAAAAGGCAGAAAGATTTTAAGAGACATTCATGAATAACGACTTCTTTAAAGTTATCCATGAAAGATTCTAGGAACCATTGGTCATGGATAACTTTCAGATACAACTGTGTAGATGCACACATAAACTCACAACCATTATAACAACATGTACAAGACCAGTATAAGATCAAGCCGGGCAAAATCCTACCATGGAGGAGAAGGATGAGGTCCAACTACTAGCTGGGGAGCTATTGACATTAAATTGGCTGCAGGAAGAGGGAAAGTTAATTTTCTTTAGTAGAATGATAACTAGTATATTGGCCAAATTTCAAGGCATGTCCACACCCAGAAGTAGTTGGCTAACACAATCTGGATTCAATGAGGGAAGGGGGAAGGGAGGACATGAAGTTGGGTGGGCAGAAAGTTGGGGAGTATCTGGAGAAAATGGGGGAGGGGGTAAATAAGATAAAAATACATTATATAAAATTCTCAAAGAATTAAGAGAAACATCTTTAAAAAAGAATGAGTGGAGAAAGAATAACCTTTTATGTTTCTGTGTATTTGTCTCACTGAAGTGGTCTTTGAGTGGCCAAAGCTTGCACCCAAGGAAGACTTCCTAATGAGGAAGAGTACAGAGCCTGAGAGAAGAACCCCAGAGCTTATAACTGAAGAGGTGGAAACCCATACTGGAGTAAGATTTACAGGAACTAGAGCAATTCAATTCAAAGAAGAGAGCAATTGCCAAAGGTGCTGATTCTACTCATTCTCATTAAAGATGAACACAACGAAAGAGGGCTAAATAAATGACTAAAATCATAGACATGTCACCATAAAAATGCTGAGAAGTACAGTGAAGAACTGAGAAGAAAGACATGGAATCTTCTGCAAAGATCTTTAGAAGATGTGGCAAGTAGAAGTGAGATCGTTTAAAATATGGATATGTAAATTAAGGTGACATGTATATAAAGTAAAGCATCAACTTTGATTTTTTAAAATGAAAAGATAACTTTAATTTTTTTAGTGCCGCAATAACAAAAAGTATATTCCACCCAAAAAGCAAAAATATATTCTTCCACCATTATATTTTGCTATTGTCTTAGCAATATTCCCTCACAAACACTTTTGCACACACATACAAAGTGTTCTAAATGTTAGGCATATAGAACAACAAAAAAGATAAAAATTTCATGTGTACATGGAGCTTACAATCATAATTAATCAAAAACTGAGACAAATTAATAAAAGAGTTAGCATGTATATAGATAAATGTAAAAGAAAACAAACTACAGGAGAAATGCATGATGAATACATGCAAGTTTGGACAAAGAAGTTACTGAATGTATCATTCAAAAAGTGAAATTTACGGAGCAGAGGTGATAGATAAATACAGTCAGGACTCGTGTGCAATTCTCACAAATTATTTAAAATTTTAAAAATCATCTGAAAAGATTCTAAAAGTGAGGCAAGAAAGCCATGAGATCTGTCAGGGAAGGGTATCCAACAGAAGTTAAAACCCTGGAACAGGCAGAACCTGGGAAATCAGTGTAGAGGAGGGAAGAGACTGAGTGGAAGAAAGACAGGAGAAGGTCAGAAAGACAAAGAGGGTAGGCCATCCAGAGCTGTGGTTCTCAGCCTTCCCAGTGCTGCGACCCTGTGATACAGTATGATGCGGTGACCTTCCATAGGTCGAGAAGTGCTGATCTGGAGTCGTCCACAGTACTGGAGAGAATTTGTTTTCTGTACTTATATACTGGAAAGGCGGGGGTGGGGGGGAGCAGTTAACAGAAGAATGGCACTGGAGTACTCTGGGTACCCCTGAGAGTAGGACAATGTTAGGACCCAAATCAGGACGGTGACTCAAGCAGTCCAGGGTAGAAATGGTGGTGGTTTGGATGACAGTGTGATGGGAAACAGCACAAGCCTTGCCTGGATTCTGGGTGGTTTTGAAGGCTGTGTCTATAGGACTTCAGGACAGATTGGGTGTGGGTGGGAAAAGGAAGTTGAGGCAATCTCTACGGACTTGAACCTGAGAAATCGAAGTAATGGGGTCAGTTTTACTGAAATGGGGGTTGGTTGAGAAACGAGCTTTAGGATAGTGCCTAGAAGTTCAGCTACAGAGAGGGAAGGTGTGGGGTGCAGCTCACTGGAGTCACTTCTTCTGCATCATAAACGTCAAGAACTAAGAGAACCATAGGTTACCTAACTTCCCGTCCCAGGCCACCCGTCGATAGAACCTTCCATTGACCTGGGCCTACAAAACCAAACAAAAGCTCCTCGACTCAAGTTCAAAACTCACTGGACGATTCTACTCGGCTTCGATTTTGCTTCTTAGTTTTATTTTACCTAATAAAATGAAATACACATTAAAAAGCCTGGCATACAGCAAGCATTAAATAAATATTTGTTGAATGAATGAATCGTAGTGGGGAAGCCACAGGGCAATTATCCTTTCCTTAAAAGACCACACAGAAATGGAAGGAGCGTGAGGCTGCTGGGGTTGAAGAGCGAGCCTCTGTGTGTCTCGGCATTTTCTGAAAACCGAGATGAGAAATCCAGAAATGCTTCAGTGCTTATAGACTCCAGAGACGTGGACAAAAGCCTCCAAACAGCATATTCCATTAAAGGAGGAACTTTTGAAAAGAAAAATACTATGTATTTTTTTCCTTTCCTAATATCAGCCTCACAACTCAAACCAAGCATATAGAATTGGCAGAGTGTTTTTTCTCTCTTTTTTAAAGCAGTCTTATGATGAAAAATTGAAAATTCAACAGTGTTCCCAGCCAACAGTGGTTTGCAGTATGATGGGCAGATCCATTAATCTGGGGGCTGTACAGCTGTGAGTGACTTGTGGGTAAAACACAGTGTACTCTGGAAAAAGAGCTAAGGATCTATGTGCAAAAGGACAAAATGGTAGAAGGACTTTGTAAACCATGTACATGAACCCTTTAAGCATTCTCTTCTGGAAGGAGAGGAGACCTCCAGACCAAAGGATGCTAAGACTGGACTCAAAGGCTTACAACTGCAGAGAGCTGGCCGCTTTGGAGTGTGACCATAACACTGAAGTTGGTGAGCACAAAAGCAAGGCGCACCAAGGAAAGCATCCTAGTTGTTGCAAATCTCTCACAGGGTTATCTGTTGTACCCTTCGAGAAGATGTTAGGCGGGCTGGCAAGTAGCTTATTCGGGTCTGGGGAGAACAACAGTGTCCTGAGAACGGGAAAGGGGGAAGGAAGCAGACAAGTGAGCAGGGAAATCCTGCAGGCTGAGATCTAGATTTGAGTCCTGAAGCAGAGGGGCTTGGAGAAGCAGAACTCAGCAGGAGCTGCCTTAGATGAAGATAGAAGTCAGAAAAAAAGTCAGCCTAACCACAGAAAGCTCCAGAGCAGTGAGAATTGGGTAGGGCACTCTCTACAGCACTAATAATAATAATAATAACAATAATAATAATGGGTTTTTAGCACCCTGCCAGTTTCACTGTGTCGCTGAGTTTCTCAGAAAGACTATTGCCCTGATTCAAAGGTAGTGTAGAACATACTGAAAGCCCCATAGCCAGGACTGTTAGAATGGGATTCCCTAAATACAATGTGAACTGGGCCTTCAAGGAAAAAAAAAAAAAGCAGAGTAGGCAGCTACCAGTCACATGTAATTCTCTTAAATGGAGAGGTTACTTCGCTCTATTTTGGAGGTCCTAAAACAGTTGGCACTTCTTATGTGCAGATTCAGCACTCACAGGTCTTATTAGCCATAGATTGAAAATGTATTTTAAAACTTACATCTGTACTGAACATGCACAGACATTTTTCCTTGCTCTTTCCTCCCTAATCAATACAACATAATAACTATTCCATTTCAAAATAAACATCTGCCTTGTATTAAGTATTATAAGTAAACTAGGGGTGCTTTAAAATGTATACAAATATAGACCTAGGTTATAGGAGAATATGCCATGTCACATGAGATGAGCATTTGCAGACGAAGGTATCCTTGGAGGAGTCAGGACCAGCCCCTTCTAAACACCACGGCTACTTATACAGCTGGAGCCTTAGACAACCGAGATCTCTTCATCTGTGTTTTGAAAACTGGGTTTCTATACCTAATTTTTTAAAGCATTTCCCTTGTATCTATTTTCCATAGATTTGTGAGCTAAAATCTAACAGGTATGGCAGGCAGTAAGTATAGATTTGGAAAATTAATATCTGCAATTGCCGTTACAACAGCATCCTAAAGCTAGTAAATCTAACATAGATATCCAAAATTTCTATTTTTTTTAAAATGATAAAAACTTGGCTGCGATAAATTAAACAACTCAATGCAGAGATAAACTATTTCTATAGGTTAGGAGACACCATGATGTTAAGTGATCCAGTTTTCCTGGATATGATACAACTGCAGAAAACTTTAAAAATAGTTTTACTGAGGAAAAATATATGTCGCAGACATTTTGAAAACCTGTTTCAACAAATTTTGACAAAATTACATTCCAGTATACCTATTACAAAAATCAAAACATAAAATATTAGCGTCATCCAAAGAAATCCCTCTTGTCCTTTCAATCAGGTGACACCCTCAGGCGCCACCCTCAGCCCTCGGCTCCAAGAAACCTCTGACACGTTCTATTTTGTATTTCCTGGATTTTCACTTGAATGGAACCAAAAACATGTATTCTTTTATCTCTTGTTTCTTTTACTGAAAAATACTTTAAAATACCTAATTTTCCACATTTCAGCAGTTCTTTTTCTTGCTGGTTTCTGTTTCATTGTCTGAACACACTATTGTTTCTTCACTCGGTCACCTATTGGTGGATAATTGAGATTTTTCCACTTGAAGGCTACTCTGAATAAGCCCACTGAGAGCACCCAGTTAGTTACACATTTCTGAGTAGGCTATGGTTTCTCAATCTAATTGCTGTTAATTCTCAAGGTGGAGAACTCCTTGCTGGAGCAGATTATCTTGTGCATTCTAAGGTGCTAGGCTTCTGCCTCCCAGATGCCAGGAGCATCCATCCTTGACCCCAAGTTATAAGTTATAGCAATGAAACCACCTGCAGACATTGCTAAATAGTTCTTGCAAGAGGAACATGTGCAACCATTGTTCTTGGGTAATACCCAAGAATGGAATTCCCTGGGCACAGTGTGAAATATAAGTAACATTTTAAGGAACCGACAAACAGTTTATTCAAGAGGGTATTTGATTTTATGCTTCCTCCAGCAATATATGACTGTCCTACTTACTCTGCACACTTGTCTATGTTTGGTATTGTTAATTATTTCCATCTTCACAATTCAACTTACAACAGTTCATTTTAATTTAACAATTAATGAATGATTATACCGAGTATTTTTTGTGCTCATTAGCAAGATGCCTTCCTCTTTATGAAGTGCCTTCAAGTCCTTTGTTCATCTTTAACTGGTTCTTTTTGTTACTATTTTGTGGAAATTCTTTATAAACTCTACAGTTTCCTAAGACATATGTGCTCCAAACACTTTTCTCAGCTGGTAGCTTATTTATTAACTTCTTCAATGATATTTCTTGAGACACAAAATGGCTACTTCATTTTGAATTCTAAAAATAAAAGAACAACTTTGTTTTTTATCTTTCATGCCTTGTGGCTATAATCACCAGTGTTTTCTTACAGAAGTTTTGAATGGTTTCCTATTTGAACTATTTTCCACTGTGAGTATATGTTCGTGAATGGAATAAGATAGAAGTTGAGGTTTCTTTTTCTTCCTTTTGAATATACAGTCATTACATTGCTGTTTATGAAGAAGATTTTCCTTGTTAATGGCTTGACAAAGTCCAGTTGTTTGTTTTAATTGTCTATTCTAGCATCATACTCTTTTATCTTGCCTTTCTATATAATTTTATTAACTTTCTCCCATGGACTTTGTTTTTCTAATTTTATCCTATGGTGAAGTATACACCACATAGAATCCACCAGTGTCATTAATTTTCAATGTAGTTCAGCTGTGCCATGCCCATTTATATTGCTACACAGCATCACCAGCCAGCTTTGGAACTCATCACATCGTCCAAAATGGAGACTCTGGGACTGAAGAGAGTTCTCAGCAGGTGAAAGCATTTGTTGCACATGCTTGAAATGTTGAGTTTGCATTTCCAGAACTAACACAAATGCCAGACATCCTAACGCAAGCACCTATCATCTGAGCCTGAACATTTGTGGGGAGATGGGAGGCAAATACAGGAGACTCTCCACAAGCTTGCTAGCCAGCTAGTGGGGCTTATTCAACTGCAAAGAGACCCTGTCTCAAACAAGACAGAAAGGCAAGGACTAACATCCAAAGGCCTCTGACCTCCACACACACGCCATTCACATTCTACACCAACATACAAACAACTAAACAATCACACATTGCATACCCACACGATACCCACAATGACAATAATAACAGTTAAACCTGAAATTCTATACATATTAAACATTAATATTCATTTTTTCATCCCAACCCTTGGCAGCCACCATTTTATTTTCCATCTTTTATGATTTTGATTTTACTATGTGAGAGGAAGAATATAGTATTTATCTTTTTATGGTTTGCTTATTTCAGTTAGCATTATGAACTCAATGATCATCTATGTTGTGGCATATGTCAGAATTTTCTTCCTTTTAAAGGTAGAATAATATTCTTTTGTATGTATGGACTACACATTGCTTATAGTCATCTGATAATGGCCAAATGACTTACCCTTAAGGACGCTGTCATGAATATGACTATGAAATAGCTTTTCTTTTCTTTTCTTTTTTTTTGGTTTTTCGAGACAGGGTTTCTCTGTGTAGCTTTGCGCCTTTCCTGGGACTCACTTGGTAGCCCAGGCTGGCCTCGAACTCACAGAGATCCGCCTGGCTCTGCCTCCCGAGTGCTGGGATTAAAGGCGTGCACCACCACCGCCCAGCGAAATAGCTTTTCAAACCCTTGCTTTCCATTCTTTTAAGTATGTATCTAGTACTAGAGCTGCTAGATCACATGGCTATTGCAAATTTAACTCTTTTGGGAGACTTTATACTCTTCCTCAATGGTGTTTCCAGTTTGTCTTCCCACCAACAGCATGTGAGCATTTGACTTTCTGCACTTCCTTTTCCACATTTCTTCCTTCCTCCTTCTCTTTAAACAGTAGCCATCCCAAGAGTGTGACCTAGTCCTTCATTATAGCTTTAATCTGCTATTTCCCTAGTGATTGGTGAGGATGAGAAGAGTTTTTATGATTATCATTCATCAGTCTGTCTTCTTTCACAGTCGTCCACTTTTGAATTCAGTTGGTTTGGTTGTTGAGAGCTAGCTGTCTACACACTTTGAAAACTTATCACTTACCAGTTATGTGATTTATAAATAATATCTCTTTATCTGAGGGTGTAAATTTTATTCATAGTGTCTTTTGATACAAACATTTTAAAAATTTCCACAGTCCAACTCATATATTTTTCTTTCATCCTATGTAATTTTGATATTATGTCAAAGAGATCACTGCCAACTCAATGTTAGAATATGTTGCCTTTTCTTCTAAGTGTTTTATATTTCATGTCTTAACATTAGGTCCTGGATCTAAAATAAACTGCTATTGTAATACCATGTAAAATAGATGTTCAACTTAATTATTTTGCATATAAATATCCAATTTTCTCAGCATCATTCGTTGAGAAATTTTTTTCTATTTTCTAATTCCTCCATGAATTTAAAAAAAACACAATTTTATACAACGTATTTTGATTGTATACTTTCTCTTCCTCCAACTCCTCTAAGATACTCACCTCCTCCCTACATACCCAATTCCATGCTCTTTCTCTCGGTCTCAAAATAAAAATTGAAAATCAAAACAAGTATCAGTTAGACAGAAAAAAACACTAGAACAAAACAAAAGGTGTACACAAAAAAACATGGAGTCCATTCTGTGTTGAGCTGTTACTACTGGGCATCGGGCTTCTTCCATAAACTTTAATGTTAGAGATATGCTGTGTGTCTGTTTATTTGTCATATGTATATATGTGCCTTATACATGAACAAAATAAGATTTTTCCCCTCAGATAATGAATTTCTATCAACTTGAAGATGGCATCATTCCACTGAGAATATATCAACTACTCTTGAACTGGTATCACATTGTAACCTTCATATTGCATTTTAGAACATACTTATTGAGTTCTTTGTAAACATGTGATGAGATTTCATTATTGGCCATGATGAAGTGACAGGAATTAAACTTATTTTATCACCTAAAGCATGTGGAAAACTGGGTGAGAGATGTAAACTTAACTTCCCCCCAGCTACCAGATAACAAGACTGTGGTACCCCAGAGAAAGACAATAGGGAACTGACCCAGTTTGCTGCTTTGAGGCAGGTACATTTGAAATTCTAGAACATTGAATTCTGGACAAAGGATGTCAAAGAGAGAACAGCTATCTTGCTGAAGACAGGGGAGATTTCAAAGCATATAGTGTAGGAGAAGTTGGGCAGCTGAACAAAATAGAGTTTTGCGTAGTTGCCATTGTTCTGGAGTGCAATTGGAAGTCGTACTGGGATACTGCCCATTGTATTATTGCTCTTTAGGACTGCTTTGACTAGTCATGGTCATTCTGAGTTCCATATGAACTCTTGGATTTCTCCCTGACTTCTGTGAATAATGACATCATAAGCTTGGTGGGAATTTCACTGAAACTGTAGATTATTTTTGTCAGTGTGGCCATTTTCACTGTTAATTTGGCCAATACAGAAGCATGGAAGGTCTTTGCACCATCTAGTATCTTTATTGGGTTCAGTTTCAAGTTTTCATTGTAGCAGTCTTTCAGTTTGTTGGTTAAATTTATTACTAAGTGCCCTTTGGGGGTGTTAAAATTAATGGGATGCTTTCTAATCTCCTTTACTATAAGCTCATTGGTGTATATATATGAAGCCTAATGATTTTTTTTACATTAATTGCATCCTGAAACTTTATTAAAAGTGTTTACTAGAGCTAAGAGTTTTCCAGTACAGTATGCACATTCTTTTAAGTACAGAACCATGTCATCTGCAAATAGGGGTATTTTGAGGCCTTTTGTTGTTTTTATGTCTTTTCTGTCTTTCTCTTGTTTTATTTCTCTTGTTAAGACTCTGAGCACTATGGTGAAAAAGAGAACTGGGAGTAGGCATCCTTGTCTTGTTGCTGATTTTATTGGAAGTGCCGCAGAGTTGTAATGACAAACACAGCCTGGTGCTAGCATAAAAGCTGACATGGTGACCCATGGAACAGAACAGAGTACCCAGAAGCAAACTGAAAAAGCTATGGACACATTTTTTTTTAAGGATATAAAGTCATCAGTGAAAAGAGCCTATTCAACACATGGTGCTGCAAAAGTTGGACAGCCATCTACAGAAGAATGAAATCAAGTTTGTATCATTCACACTGTACAAAAAAATCAATTCAAAGTGGATCAGAGTCCTTAATTTAAAAGCTGCAGACAGGGAGTGCATGTCAAGACTTAGGTATGAGAACCAGCTTTCTGAGAGCTCCAACAGCACAGAAAGCAGCCCTAGGAATCAACAGATGTGACTACATGAAATGAAAAGGTGTCTGTATAACAGAAACTGCAATAGTACCATGTTTATTTTGGCATAGCTAAACTGGCCACAAGGTCATGGCTATACCACAGGCACTCTGCAACATCCTCAAAACAGGTTTCATGAAGACTGAAGTGAGATGCTACTGCATCAGAGTCAGCCAGTATTATGAAGGGAGATAAAATCCAGCAGTTACCATTCCATCCCCAACAAGAGGCAAGCAAACAAAAGTTCCTAGATATATCCAAATCAGAAGATAGTAAGCTATGTACTGTATACCTCAGTAAAAAGAAAGGCAAACGAGTTTGTAAAATGATGATGATGATGATGATGATAACAACAACAATAATAATAATGATTGTAGGAGAAAGCATGGGATTACCTGTTGGTCATTAAATTCCCAGAATTACCTAGAAGACTTGCATTGTTAAAACACACATTCATAGGCCCTAGAGTTCCTGAATCTATCAGAACCCAGTGAAGAAAGAAGTTGACAAAGTGAATTTCTGGTGAGTTCCTTGGTGGTGTTGCTGGAGTTCCAAGCATTACACTCAGGAACCATGTGAATAGTTTATTGTTAGGCTCTAATGTTAGACCTACCCAGCTTCTTACCAACTGTAGTATTGGTTGTATTCCTTATCCTGTGAAGCCTCCATTTCTATTCTGTATGTAAAATACAAACAATATTATTGTCTGTATTGTCTTCATCTGGTTGATGTTAGCATTAATGGTGTAGTAAACCCAGTACTAATGCACAGTAAACATAAATGTATTGGAAGTTACTATTGTTGTTATTATTACTAAGAATAAGCCAATATTATGTGTATATTTTCTTTGGCCTTAAATTAGTTTGGATTGCTGTACTTAAATGTGATGAAGCCTTTCTAATCCAAATCTTTTCTTTTGTTTATGTAACTGTCTTCCAGAATAGGATTTTGGGGCTAAAATTTTCCATGCTTGGTTTAAGCCAAAATTCGATTTTTTTTTTATCCACAAGGCAAATGAACAAAATTAGTTAAGTCTTTCTAAGTTTTGAGAAAAGGAAGGTGTGTGTGTGTGTGTGTGTGTGTGTGTGTGTGTGTGTGTGTGATGTTTTCATTGTTTTAGAAAAGGAAGCTGATGGAAGTGTCTAAAAATTAATATAGGCATAAAATTAGTTCAGTCTGTGTATAATGATTCTCAAGAAGAAAATACAAATTAGCAAGATTGGAAAAGTAGTTTCAGTCTAGGGGTTGTTGACTATAGATTAATTACATTTAAGATTCTTCTCTGTGTGTGTGTGTGTGTGTGTGTGTGTGTGTGTGTGTGTGAGAGAGAGAGAGAGAGAGAGAGAGAGAGAGAGAGAGAGAGAGAGAGAGAGAGAGAGAGAGAGAGGAGGATACCCATGGAGTCCAGAAGAGGGCGTTGGAATCCTGGAGCTAGAGTTACAGGCAGTTGTGAACAGCCAGACATGGGTGGTGGGAATAGAATTTGGGTCCTGCAAAAGTATTTGAAGTTCTGAGCAACTGCTCTAGAACCCACATTTACTCTTCTTACATGGGGGTGGGCGTGCTAAGATGAGCGACTGCAGATGAGCAGCAAAAGGTCTCCTGCGGCAATGCCAAGCCACTTGTGGGAGAGCGGAGATCATTCCTCTTAGAGCAGGGGCCACCCAGGAAGCAGCTCAGCGGCATTCCAACAACTAACCTAACCCGAAGAAGAGGTTTTCATGCAGTTTTAGAATATGGACCAGCCACATCTTAACAACTGCAGCTAAGCTAGACCACTGGCCAGATATTTGTTGTGATTAAACAACTAGCTCTAACTATGGTGTTGTACATATGTCATTATTCAAAATATCTCCTCCTTATAGAAACTGATTATGGATGTTGATGACAAGCTTGGCCAGGTGACTTACTCTGGTCAATGAACCATGAAGGAAAACGATATGTACCATTTGTGAGCAAGAGCTTTTAAGACTTTAAAGTTTTAACCTGTTTTTTTTTCTTATTCAAATTTAAACACCTGTTTGGATATGCAGCTGTGTACAATCAAGAGTGGGTGCTTTTCTTTCATTTGCATCCTGAGAACCAGGACCGTGGGCTGGAAAGTGAGTAACAGAAGCAAACAAGAAAGTAGGCTTTTTGTTTCTTTGTTTTAGATGTTTTTGACTTCATCATCATTGAGATTTTAAAGCTGCTTGTTATTGGACCATAACTCAAGCTAAATGACACACGTGGGCACGTGCGTGCACGCGCGCGCGCACACAAACACACACACACACACACACACACACACACACACACACACACACACGGAAAGATGCTCTCTGTAGATTGAAGCTTGTGTTGGTTTACCTAAAGGTAAAACCAACCTTTTATTTTCCTCCATAGTTTCCTGACATGGGACAGAAACCAGGCGGCGAAGAATTAGGGACAGCTAGGTGGTGAGAAGTGGAAGAAAAAACAGCTACGTTTACTTCTGTGTTAAATCTGTTGACACCTAGAAACCTGTGGCCATTTGAATTTTGTTAGTTGGGCCCAGTAAAGGATAAGAAAACTGTTCCTTTTGTTTGTTTGCTTTTTTAAAAAATATCTTTATTTATTTACTTGTTTGTTCATTTGTCTGTGTGAGGGTGTCAGATGTCCTGCAAGTGAGTTACAGACAGTTGTGAGCTGCCGTGTGGGTGTTGGGAATTGAACCCCAGTCCTCTGGAAGAGCAGCCAGTGCTCTTAACCACTGCACCATCTCTCCAGTCCCCCATTGCTTTTTTTTTTTTTTTTTTTTTAAAAAAAAAAAAACAAAACAAAACAACAAATAGGCTTTTGGTCTCATGCTCAAAGAGAGAATACTTAGTTATGCCTGAGCAAAGCTGTGGCTGGTAATGGTCCTGATCAGAGAGGACAGGGCGTCTTCATCCCTCTGCAGTAAAGACTCTCTGGAACTGACACCACACACATTCTCCTAGAGTAATGCTCAGATACTCTTTTAGAGGACACTAAGAAAACAGATGGGCAAATGGGTGGTAGAGAAGGCTAAGGAGAAAGTTAAGAATGATTCTGACCAAGTGATTTTGAGGAACTCAATGTCTTTTTTTTTTTTTTTAAGCAAATAACGAACCTGGTAAAAGACAAAAAAAACCCAACAGCTCATTGGTCCTTGCAACAGTCTCAGAGATGTGTGCAATAATAATGTGTGTCCCTGTGTTATATGAGGCCAAACTCCAGGAAGAGGGCACAGAAAGATTGACTGCAAGATCCAGAGATTGGGAGCAACTGGAGAGAACTGTGTCCCTTGGATATGACAGGCCTGCTGCTTCATAAACTCACAGCAGCTGAGGTTGCATGCCCAAGATCAAGCCATTCATCCATCTAGTTTGGGGTGGGCTGGGGTGGGGGGTGAGAGTGTGCGTGTTCACGAGCCCCCCCACCTGAGGAGTAATGGACAGTTGATGGCTTCCCGCGGAAAGTCCGATATTTGTAAGGATGTGGCCCCTGGCAGGTCAGAGGATGGATGGTCCCAGACAGATGTACATGGGCCACACAAATTGTACTCTATGGATTATTAAAGAAAAAGAAGAGGAGGAGAAGGAGAAAGAAGAGGAGGGAATATGGAGGTGGGATGCATCTGGGAGGAGTTGGGGGGCAAAGTGGAAGGTGAATGTCACCAAAATACAATGTATGAAATTCTCAAAGAATTAAGAAAATAGCTTTAAAGAGGCCGATGATGGCTTATACAATTGTCTATATAGATGTGCAATAATAACAGGCTTCCCCATGCCTGAGAGGCAGGAGAGATGCTCTGTGTCTCAGAGAAGAATAGTGCTGAGGGAGTTGGCCATGCATAGTCATTTTGAACTCCAATTTCGGAGTTCTGTGAGCTGTAGAATCCATCAAGTGAATTATATGAAGTCTTTTAAAGTCAAACTGCTTATTAATAATATTTTATAGAAAGAATTTTAGTGTTTTTATGAAATATCTTTTTTAATCTTCCTTTTTAAAAAAATCATATTTTAAATAACCATGGTTTGGGCTCATCAGACAGTTTAAACTATATTTGAAAAGTTTTGGGTTCAATAAAACCCAAGGTGCTTTTTGCCAAGCACCTTTCCCTCTCATTTTAAAAACCATATGTATTTTAAAGGAAATTTAACCCATGTGTTTTTGATTTATATAAATTTAAATAATCAAAACGGTATTTTTTTTACAAGCCTGTTGATGTCAAATAAGCTTTTTGAGCCCCTTTAAAGAGACTTTTCTTCTAAAAACAAGAAGCAATGCTTTGCCAAGGGTAAATACATTTCAACACCAAGAGGCCCAAGTTAGCTTGTGACTGCAAACCTCACATTCTGAGGAGTCCTTTCTATATCCAGCACCATGAAATCGCTCCCGCTCTCCACAGTCCAGGGGCCTGGACTCCCTTCACAATGAGATAAATATATTAAGGCTGTAAAAATAAGAAAAATGAGGATGATCGTTTAAACATTTCAAGAAATGGTTGGCAGCATATGAGGCTGTGTGAGTGAACAGAAAGCATGCTCACACAGCTGTCAGTAATTTATTGAGATTCCATCATGGGCACGGCCTTGGGAGGCTGGGAAGACGGTAGAGCGAAGAAGTTACCTTACCTCAAGATCAAGAACTGCAGTCTTTCAAATTTGCCTTTTTTCCTTTACTAAAATAAGGAGAAACTTAGAAAGTCCAGTTGAGTGATGGGGTAGTGGAATAAAATTTTAGTTGTGTTCTAGAATTTTTAGATAGGACATATGTCCTCAGGAGATGTACGAATGAGAGAAATCAGTGTGGCAGACAGGTAATACAGATATTTGTCTCCTCCGTCTTTCTCTCTTTATTTTAGATATTCTTTGACGAGATTAGAGTAGCCACATAGCAGCTTGTGAGGCATTATTTCTGAGCATGGATACGTGTCTGGGAGTGTGCTTCCAGAAGAGTGGACTGAGTGAGAAAGCTCCACCTTCACACTGCATGGGAGGCCCCCATCCGAGGGTCTGGATAACATAGAGGGAGAAGGAAAAGGGAAGTGCTCCACTTCCCATCCCCCAGGAGCTGGGACTCTACTTTCTTGTTCTTCAACACCAGAACTTGGATTTTTCTAGTCTTTGAACTTTGGGTTTTATACCAGTGATTCTCTGTGTTCTCCAGCTGGCCTTTACCTTAACAATGAAAGTTACACCAGTAGCTTCTCTGGTTTTGAGCCTTTAGGACTTGGGCTGAATAATGCAACCTGCTTCTCAGGCTCTCCAGGCTGATAGAACTTCACAACCTCTGTCATCATGTGAGGTACTAACTTGCTCTCTCTCTCTCTCTCTCTCTCTCTCTCTCTCTCTCTCTCTCTCTCTCTCTGTCTCTGTCTCAACAATAATAAAATTCACATAGACTAGAATCAAGAAAATCATTGAGCCTTATCATTTAGCATAAGTAATCATTGAGTATCTACCAAGCCAGGCATTGTTCTGGGTGCTGATGAGAACCTACTTGATGTCTCTGCCCTCAAGTAGCTCACATTTGTGAAAAGTTTCACATCCAGTATGACTGAAAGCATCAGATTCTCCCCTCACACAGTAATGAATCAGAGCAGGTTGAGCCTGGAGCACCATAAACAGCATGATGGGAGAGGGACCAGATGGAAAGGAGACAGAAAAGAAGCAAAGGACAACAGCTTTCCAATTTTTTTCAGGGTAAAAACCACTGATCTCATTAATGAAAGTAAGCCAGTGTGGTGAAGCAAGGGGATTTTCACCCTCTCCCAAGCCGGCCTGTCCTCTCTGCGTGTTCGACTGTAATCCATCTCGCTGTGGGTCAGTCAGCACGGCCTGTTCATAGTTTAACAGTGTGCACTTCCCAGATAAGATCCCATTCTTTCCTTTCTTATTACATGCTGTCTGGTAGTCAGGCTGCTGAATTGAACTCAAGGATGCTTTCAGATCGGTGCCATGAAATGCGCAATTCACCGTATCTCCATAAAGCATATTACTGTCCCTCAGAGAATGATACCAGACAGAAACAGTAAAGAGCAACTTATCTAGCATCTAACAAGCATTTCTTTCCCCAGAATGGGAGGCATTGCATGTAAGTCTTAGCATTACAGAGCGATCACAATGACTACATTGTAAGGCAGCCCACGCCGACCATTGTGGCTGGAAAACCTATACCACAGTGCTTGTCCTTGAAGACCTCAGACAGGTGAAGTCCCATTTCAAATGAAATGGAGTGAACAGTCCAATTTTCCTGAAATGCCAAAGAGAGAAGCCTCTGTAGGTTTACTCCGTGGGAAGGAGGAGCATTTGGCACTACATAAGAGACTAGAATAGATTTCTGTTGAGAGACTTTGTGGCGGGCTCTGATAGGAACACAGAATCTAGCTTGCTAGGCATTTATTATCAGCTTAGAGCATCCTGAGGTTTATGCTGGGTTAGGCTCTCGTCTCTCAGAAGTATTGATAAAAGTACGATAGCAGAAAGAACTTGCATGCAGATGGTAATTCAGTCAGCAACACTGTTGTTTGCTATTTTCTGCTGGAAACAGACTAAAACTATGGAAACAGCTCATGCTGAGACAGTGGAAGACATCATTTTTCCTTAAACATGTCCTCAGGAACATGTTAGCTTTTCTCATGAGGCCATCACTTTCACTGGGAATCTGTTTCAGCTTTCTCTAGGACTCTACAGGATCAGTAGATAATTCGTACACAACATGTTGGGAATACATGAGTGGGAAATGTCATTGAAGTGCTTGGTTCCTAATTTATCAGTCAGTAGAATGTTTTTTTTTCTCAGAAAATTAAGCACATATGTAGCTATGGCTGTTCTGATGTTTCACTTTTTAAACAGTGTTTCTGGAACAGCTCCTCTGGAGAATGGATTTGGGGATAGGTGACATCATTTACACACACAAAGTTTTTTGAAAATTTTATATAACATGTTAGTTTTATTCACAACCCTTCCCCCAACTCTTCATAACCCAACTTTATGCTCCCCCTCCCAATCAAGACCAACTTATGCTGCCCAAATATTCTTGGATGTAGAGCCTTTGGCTGGAGCATGGCTGATTTAGCAGGAGTACCCTTCTAGAGAAAACCAATCCTTCCTGACTCAGCAGCTGACAACTGCCAATACCTCCACAGTAGCTCCTCCCCAACTCCCTTCTTGGTGCTGGGATTTGGTCAGGCTTGGGCTCACACAGGTCTTGTGCATGCTGAGGTGACTTCAACATTCCTTCCAGGTCTCATCATTTACTTATCACTCCAAAAGACTTCTTTTTGACTGGACTTAGAAGGAGAAGGAGAAGCTCTCATCCCAGACAGCCTATGTCTCTTGGCAATCTCTTCCTGGGATTTTTATTGCCTTTCTTTATTCTCTTGCCTAAAAATCCAGCATATTCTTAGTGCATCATTTCTACAGATCAGTATGTTGATGTTTGTGTTTCAGGGAATGTGGGCAACAAAACACCGAATCTTGAGTTATTAATGGTCCTGGGCTTCTCATCTTCTTTGTTTAAGGGCTTTCTGACAGTATATTGGCTTTAGAGATTGAAAAGCTTTCAATCTACTAGTTCTTTTGGGCCCCAACCACTGAGGCATGGTAGTATCTGTCAGTCCAAGAATATCCTTCTTTTCTGTTGGTTTGTTTGATTTTTTTTTTTTTTGTCATACAATAATCAAGTTGAGAACACTCAGCCTAACATCCACAATGTGTCTGTGAACAGACATGTGCTCCCTCTATCTGGTACTCCCTGATCTACAAGAATGCCTCTTACTCAACAGCAGGCAAACTCTGCCATGGACCACCTCACTTTGTGAGACAATGCTGCTTTTCATTCCCACCACTGATTTTGACTACATAACCATTTCACACTTCACTCAGCAGCAGCTACTTCTGTGGCCATGCACTTCTCATAAAAATATGAAGCTTGTGCCTATCACCCATTTCAAAGAGTCTCTGACAGCCTGTGGCTAGGAAGGAGATATTCAGCTTCATCTTTACATAGCCAACTGCCTAAGAGTCACCACAAAAAAAACCCCAACAAACCAAAAAGTGTAACATTAGTTTTCATGAACAAATACTCAATGCCCTTATTGAACGAGAGTTCAAACAAAAACCCATTCAACCTAATATTAAATATATAACTATTTCACTGTAGCTAGAGGTTGTAATAAAAGATTAAGTGGATTTATTTCAATGGGGTCTCCAGCTACCACCAAAGGACCTCTGATCTCTGGCCTGAGGTTCTTTTCTGTAATGTAACTCATTTGATTCTTTTATACTTGGTACCTTCAAGGGTAAGAGAATCCTGTGGCTTCTGAGTTATCAGTTCACTCTTCTGATTGGATAATTATTCCCATCTCCTCTTGCTCAGGTTTCTTCTGCATCATTTCCTTTGTTGCATACTTGAACTTGCATCTACGCTCTCTCATCTGCTCCCTACCAATCCACCTGTGAATGGTTCTGTACGGGAACACAAGGTGCTGACCGGTCGTTGCTTTTGTGCGCCGTGAGCTGCTTTCTTACTGCTTCCCTGCAGTTCTTTGCCACTAAGGAACACAAAGATGCTCATTTAAACTGCTAGGCTCCTGTCGTGCCACAAAGGAAAGGATGCCTGGGGTGGAGTGGATGCTTTGAATGGTGCGGAAGGCTGTGCCTAACTTGTCTCAGAAAAAAAAAAATGGCAAAGAAGTTCTCACCAGAGAGTAAAGTAAAAAGCCTCCAAGGAGAGTAACCATTTTCTCAGAAATACCAGGCTCTTCTCACAATCCTGATAAATGAACTTGAAATCTAATCAACTGGAAATCGAATGAGCTTGAAATTCTATTGGCTATCCAGGCTATATTCTCAGTCAAAATCAAAGCACAAATCCAGCTCACATATGAGGCCATTCCAGGTTCCCATTCTTTGCTAGATGTCTATCAATATCATATATGTGGTCTTTGTGGGTCTAAACTCCATGCTGAATTTTATAAAAAAAATCCCTGAAGTAGTCATTAAAGGAAGAGTACTTAACATTGTGGCAATCGAGGAGACTCCTGTTATCTTGTTATATGGAAATACAGTATGTAAAATATAACCCTGTTTTATTGTACCCCCATCAGATACACACAGCAACACATGGAGCAAAGTGAAATTAGACATCAAAATAATAGCTTAAAATATCTCCAAGTGCTTGGATTACAAAGGGATCTTATATTTTTCCTTACAGTCATCTTTATTTTTATAGTGAACTAAAACACCAAATGCTACATATTGTAGCTTACACCACAGGCAGCTTGGCCTCCTGTATAAAGGGCTCTCACTGGGATTTACATTTAAGGCCAGCAAACAAAGCAAAAGACTGGGTTGGGCTTGTTTAATTCCCGAAGCAGTAACTTGGTGTTTACCATAATGATTTACTGTCTCCAAATGTGCAAACACGTGCCAATAGAGTTCAAATTAGCTTAGTTTTCCACAGGACTTCAAGATACCATTCATTATTTCACTGCGTGTTACTGTATCTAACATGACACTATTTCCAAGTGGTTCAAGAGGAAATTGTTTAGAATTTAAAACAACATGGAGATTGATTAGAAAGTGGTGTCATCACAGTATTTTCAGACATTCAAATACTTTTATATTATTCCCTTCTTTTGTACACGGGAGAATATGTCCTTCATTTGTTGTATTTAAAGATTTTTTTTTTTTCTGCTTCCCCTTAATGCCTCCCCAAGTTGGGTCTCTCTTTTCTTTCTTTCTTTTTTTTTTTTCTATTGGCGTTTTTTGATCTCCTTCCAAAAGTTTTATGACAGCTGAGTTTAAATGGCTGCTTCAGGCAGCAGAAGTCAAAGATGAAATTGAATTATGCTTCCAGACTTGGCACACAAACTCAAGAGAAATTTCATTAATCACGATTAATTAATACAGAAACACAGTGGTAGCATTATGATTATAATGTATCTGGAACTTAGCATATTTACATGGTAAATATGCAAGCTGACATTTACATGGTAGAGGGGGAATGGGAAGTAAGTCTTTGCTTAGCATACCGTTTCATTATAGACAAGCTGGGTAGAAAGAAAAGAAAGGAAGAAAGAAAGAAAGAAAGAAAGAAAGAAAGAAAGAAAGAAAGAAAGAAAGAAAGAAAAAGGAAGGAAGGAAGGAAGAAAGAAAGAAAAAGGAAGGAAGGAAGGAAGAAAGAAAGAAAGAGAGAGAGAGAGAAAGAAAGAAAGAAAGAAAGAAAGAAAGAAAGAAAGAAAGAAAGAAAGAAAGAAAGAGAAAGAAAAGGGCAAACAGGACTCAAGAGGAGATGCTATGTATTTGTGGAGGTGGAGAGGGAAGGGTACTGAGCTTCCTCTAACTCTTGATGACTTCCTGGAGAATAGTTTGTGTGTCACGGGCATCCTCCACACTAATTTTGCTATACTGTGCCTCATTTTGTAATGCTTGGTGTCACCGTGGAAAAGACTTGAAATAGTAATAACATATTCCATGACTAATAAACACAGTTTAGAAAGCCTCTTCTATACAAGGTATTGCTAACATGCATTGCCTACTCATGTTCTTTTGCATGGACTCTTTTCCTTTCTTGCAACGAACATTCATAATCTACTTTGTATAAAAGTAGATTATTTGGACTGGATGTTATCATTTAATAGTATTTAAACAGCTGATGAACCTAAGGGACCAACTGCACCAGAAGAGGGATATTTCTTTTGGGGGAAATACGTAAAGCAGGGGGATGGAGGAGGGAAGGAGAGAAGAAAAGAAATTGAGTGAACCTGGGACTTTGTGTCATGTCCCACAGTAGGAATCCTACTACTGGGGTGGCAGAAACAGGAGAATTATAAATTGAAGGCCGGTCTGAACTACCTAGTAAGACCTAGTCTCAGGATTAATCAAGAAAACAAATGAAAAGTAAATCCACCAGTCAGTTTTGCAGTGACATCAAGTAACAATTATAAACACGGTGACTGTGAGTGGTGCACAGCCATAGACAGGGCTATGTTGATCATGCATCCCTGGGTCAGCCTGCTGATTTCTCCTGTGTTTGTTCGTGCATAGGCAGAGAAACTTAAGGCCATTTCCCTGAGCTGGCTGGGACCTCCTGGGCTCTGTTCTCTACATTTTTTGATTAGGTGGCTGCCTGGATCAAGATTCACAAACGTGGTGTCTGTAATATCCCATTTGTCAAAGGGAGTCATATGACCTAGCATTAGTGAGACGGAGCTATATGTAAGACTGGCAGATGTGTGCACGAATCCAAGAAAGAACAATGGGGAAGAAGTCTATTGTCCTGGGAGAAGATGGGGGAACCAGATGTGCGAGTGAGGAATATACAACAAAAAGTAGTTCTAGACACGAACAGCGCCTTGAGCTCTTCCTTGGCTCATGGCTGAGCACATTGGGAGGTGTTTCAGCCCTCCAAGGAGCAGCTGTTTCAATGGTGGAGCTTCATCTTGAACATTACTAATAATGTGCTGACTTTGGAGAATCCATTCTCCAAACATGTGTAGGTTGAAGTTCCATGATGGAAACAACTTTCCCCCCTTCTATTTCCACACAGAGGCTTTTTCATCTGAGCAACATAGAGAAAGTCTCTTTCTGGAGGCCTGTGAATTTCCATTTGTCATGAATTTTGAATGGTGCTGTCATCGTGACAGCTCAGCGGCCTTTTAGAGCAAACATCAGATAAGGGAGGTAGGTATAAGACAGGCTGCTGTTTGAACTGTTCTGTACGCGAGTGCTATATATGGATGAGGATCCAAAATATGCCTCCTGTATGACAGTTCTGGTGAAAGACCAAACATGCTCAAATCAGGGAGGGTTTAGAACATCAGCTCTCTACCTGCTTCTGTATCTATTTGCCTGACTTTGAATTCCATGAAGTACCTTATTTTCTATACCTGAAAAGTAAGATATTTAGTCATACAGCAAAACTTACCTGTGTAACCTGAAGAGCTATACTGAGATATAAAGTTTAGAATTCTGATGAAATTAATTTATTCTATCTTCAGGGTTTTATAAAAGCTTGGTGGTATAGGAATCTATTCCAACAGGCCCATGACATCAAGATAATATTGAGATTAGAACAGCATTTCAGAACAGACATCAGGCATCTTTCGTCTACCTGGAACTCTTTCAGTATTTACTACTTCTTGGACTATAGGAAGTAGGCAAGAACTGACAACCGCAAAGCCCTGTCATCGAGTCACATGAGGTAATTTGACCCTAATTAGGAAAATGAGACTTTCATTCCTGCTGATTTACATCTCGAGAAGTGATATGCTGAGACGGAATCCTATGGACAGACAGAGGCAAATGATGGGGCACTAAATAAATAGAGTTCTTCAATCCCTCACCTAATTCCCTGGTACTGGTTTGGAAATGGTAGAACCATTTCTAAGAGATGAATGTTTCTTCTTTGGCCACAATTACTCTTTCTTTCCAAAAAATTACTTTATTTAAAACAAAGGTTGTGTTACTGTAGAGCAAAACACACAAAATGTGTTTCTTCTACTGGTTGACGATGTAATTGTATTCTACACAACTGCTGGAGGGGTTATGCTTATATGCCCAGCTGTCTGAGGAGAAACCCAGAATACTGAGGATACTATCACCCACCCAGGGTATATTCTCCTAAAGAAGGCATCTAACATCTGACCAATGGTGTCAAGTAGATCCCTCTCCAAATTAGTAGACAGAGTTGAATAATTAGAACTGAAACCTTGGGTAAATCCCCAGCTTTCCTGTACTCTGATATTCTTGTTTATAATATGAGGGCATCATCAAAAATAATGTTTAAAGTCAGCTGAAAATCTGGACAGCAAGAAGAGCAGGAATGAAGCACCAGAAAAATTCTAGACCCTAGGTGTAACGGGAAGCTGTAAACAACAAAGTTAAAAGAATATAGTGGGGCTCTATATGCTTAATGTGCTAAAGGTCTAAGGGGCATGTGAGGCAGAACTATGTTTGTTAAAGTAAAACTGGTGGAGGGCGAGCCTCCCAAGAAAGATGAAATCCATTCTGTAGAACCAAGACCTAAAGCAAGACTGTGTTCTCTAAAGGGCTCTGTAGTAACCTCCTACTCAGGAGTTTGTTCATTCTGAATCTTTACTGACCTACCACCAACCATACAGTGAAAATACTAAATGAAACATTCCAAAGGGATGATTCATACATTTTCAATAATTCTATTGTGGCATATTATTATCATTTTCTATTTATTATTAGTTATTGTTAATCTTCTCCCATTCCTGATTTCTTAATTAAGATTTATCATCAGGACGTATAGGATAAAGCATTGTATCTAGGGATTGTTCTACCCATGGTTTCAGGCATTTACTGAATCAGTCAGGGAACCAATTCCCCATGACAGGGATGAGTATATATATATATATATTTATACTGAGTATGGACTAGATCTTCCTTCCAACATGGAGCACTTTCAACACTCCTGTCTCAAATGCTCTGCTGACTGATGATTGAAATCAGATGAGCATGGGGCAGGAATCTGTAGGAGCACTGGAGCAGAGGCCAAAAACCCACCACCTAAAGTATGCCATGGCTTTAGGAGATTAGGAGCCCCACTATACTCATGCACTGGGGTTGTAGCTTACTGGGAGAATGTTTGCCTGATATTCAGGTAGCCCTGGGCTAGATCCCAAACACTGCATAAAACTGGACATAGTGCGTGCTTGAATCTCAGCATTAGGGTACTAGAGGCAGGAAGATTAGAAATTCAAGGTCATCCTGAAGTACATAGGCAGCTCAAGGACAACCTAGGGTTTATGAAGCTGAGAGAGAGAGAGAGAGAGAGAGAGAGAGAGAGAGAGAGAGAGAGAGAGAGAAAATTTCCTCACTGTAAGTAACTCACACAAGGATGAAGATTTTGTTAGCACGTCTGTAGAAGCAGAAAACATTGTCCTGGATGGGATTTATGGCTCTCAGCCCAGAAACCTCAATGCAAATCATTTGGAAAATCATGTTTGTCAACAGAAAATTAAAATGTCTTTAATGGTAGTTGCTTAAACGCCGTCTCTTGTGTTCACCACAGCCTCCTTTCCTGGGGAGAAAATTTTCAAATTTGTCATTATTATCCTCTCTTGGAAGTGGCTCAAGGCAGTTGTTACATGAACACAAACCCAAACACAACAATCGGCTTCCAAATCGGATGCCAATGTCATGTACGGAAACGGCGCGACAACCACAGCAGAGAGCAGAGCAGCATGCTTGTCGGGGTGCCAGCAGAAGACAATGTCTGTGTCTCCCTCGCTAGACCCGCCTCTAGAGCACTCTGCTTTCCAAATCGGACCCAGGGTTTCTGGACTACTATCTTAAGATGCAAAATCCCGCACTGCTTTGAAATAAATGTGTAACTGAGGATTACCCAGGTGTCCCTGTTCAGGCTAAGAACTCGATGATGTGATAATGTTGCTCATTTTGCACATGGAAAAACCTCAGAGCAGACAGGGGTCCTATTAAGCCACTTGCATTTTTAAGTTGTTTATGTAGATTTCACTTTTCTCAACGTGGCTGGTATTGTCTACATGAGTTAATCTTTATGCTTGCGGTAGGTTTTCAATACAATATCATGTTGTGAAAGGAATGTTGGGTTATGTCTCATCTTTACCACACACTGTTGCAGAAAGTCATGGCCACGGGAGCTTTCCAAGGCTCTCTCCAATCTGTAAATGAGGATAATCACACTTCACCATTGTGTCAGGCAGAATAAAGGAAAGGAACTCTCCCGAGTGCAAGGCGTGGCACTTAGCAAACGATCATTTCCTGGTAGGGCTACAACTCAGCTCCACTATGTCGGCTGATCCAGATTTCCTACTTCCTTTTAGCTCTCCATCCTTCAGTCCCGAAAGATGGGTCTCTGGCCCCTCTAATCCTCACTTGTGCCTTGGTTAAATTACTGTAGCCCAACTATTTAAAATATAATCTGCAACCATCCTTTAGACGTATAAACAATCATGGCCCCACATACCACGAAAATGGCAGTGAACTCTAGTATTTTACTTTATTCTCTAATATCTTTTCTATACATCCACATAAGAGGTCATTCCTTCCCTTAGAGTTAGTGAGAGAGAAAGGGATAAATAGGTTTACTAAAGCCCATCTATGTAATATTTATTTTCAGTTTCTACAAACATGTATTGCTTGTCTACTGGCAGAAGATAGAAAGTTGAGCAAGAATTTCCCTTCATAAGCCTATTATTCCCTTAGGAAGAAATCTGAGCCACGCTGTCTGTTTTATTCGGCACTCAGCTAGGTGGGTGTTGTGTATGGTTCTATTGTGTCTTGATATTTGCTGAGGATCATGACACAGGCAGCCTTCTGCTTGTACTTTCTGGATAGTAAAAAACAAATGTGCAGTTTACACTTTAAACATATGGTATACAGTGACTTTTTAAAAAACCTGGTGTTATAATTTTTATCTAGGTTGTTTAAAATTCTTATTGAATGATTAAAAGTATAATGTAATGTAGAAAGTATACTTAGCTCTGTTTTGTAATCTCTGGTACCACAGATAATAATAATAATCATAATAATAATGTAAACAAATAAAGGTAAAATTCATATCGAGAAAAATAAACAAGAATTTTTTTTCATTTACCAAGAGATTATGGCTTGATAATTGACTTGCTAGGAAGTAAACAAGAGCTTAGTGGCAAGGCTGTGTAAATAGAGAATTCTTGAGGGGATTCACATTTGTCCATCACATGAAAAGTGTGCATCTGAGTACTACAATACATGTCAATCCCTGGGACTTTTTTCCCTCCAGTCACTGGAAGGTGAGCATGGTTTAAGTTTGTATATACTTTGCCAGCTTCCTTGCATGGGCTATATTTGAACTGAAAGATGTTATGTTGATTTATCTGTTCTGAGCAGAAGACTATGCTGGTGTTTTTTCTAGACTAGGATCCTTTATTGTTTGTCTCATAAACTGAACATTGTTGCTTGTGCAGTAGAGATACTTTATTTCTTAGAACGAGAAGAGGCATTAAAGATTCTAACAACAGCTACCAGGGACTGACATGGCTGGGAGTATGTATGTACTAGTTTCTTCAGGACAAAGGGATGTGATCCTCTCGTCGTGTGAGGTACCAATCCTTGGGGCTGATATTATGACCCTCAAGTTGTCCATCAAGCGGAGAACCTGATGAGCATGATTACAGGTCACAAATTGAGCTTGAGTTTTCCCAAGCTGGCTGCAGAGACAACTTGTCTAGGCTCCCCACGTACAACCACAGCCCACAGAATGTGTGTTTACCCAGACCTTTTCCATGGTTTACTTCTGAAAATTGGTTCAACCACATGGGAATCGAGTTAGACTCCTGGAATTATAATCTTTGACTGGTACAAACCCCAAATGAATTTGTGTAGGATTTAGAGATCAGACTGAAGCTTCCAAAATGAAGGAAGGTAAGAAAGGGTTCTCATCCAAACCTCTTTGAAATCTACCTTTTCAAACATGGATTCCTATCCCCAAGTCATCTATCTGGGTTTGTTAGATATAACAGAAAAAAAAAAAAAAAGCAAAACCTTGTGGAGACATAGTGAAAAGTAACTTCCATTTCTCATGGAAAAGTATATTGAAACTCCCTTTGTGTCTGACCCCCTACTAAAGCAGATCTGCTCAGAAGTGTAGATATTTTTAGCATACAGCTGATTTTATAACATCCATCTGTGGCAAACTGAAGTGAAGGTTAATAAATAAATTCCATCTCTGGGAATCTGCTAGCTATTATATCTGCATTTCTAAATACAAAAAGGGAATAATTGAGACTGATGCTTTCTTTGAAAATGCATTGCTTTTCCTGTTAAAAATAAACTATAGTAACTAACAAAAAGAAAAGGCTTACCTACAGTAGCCCGAAAACCCACTACGCAATGGAGAACTTGCCTTTTCTAGCACTAACACTCAGTAGCTGAAAGCAGATCATTGCCAGGAAGAAGTATTTACCAATATTAAAAGGTCTTGGCCCATCATAGCTAGTGTGAGATTTGGAATATAGCTTTTGTTGCCAAGGTGACAAACACTTATAAATATAACACATCTTCTAATGTGCTTTTAACTTGGTATTTTTATGGCTTTTAAATCAGATACCATTAGCAAATATATTAGGTAATTTAGCTGAAAGACCATTTTCCTCTAACACTTTTTGTTACATTTCCCCAGGTATTTCAGTAAATGTCTGTTGTGACATCTTACTCCTGCCAAGCTTCCAACGTAACGGGATACATAAAGTACAGCTGGTAAAGATTAACATATATTACCTTGCTTTTTGTATCGATCACTGAAAAATGTACAGAAGAGAGTTAAATTTGTAGTCTCCTTGAAGAGCAATCATTGTTCCTATTGTTATTTTGGGGTTTATACCTCCTCCCCCCAAATAACAGTCTGGCGTGAAAATTCAATACGTGAGGAAAAGGTTTTTGGGACAGCATAATAACTATATATTAACACTTCCCCCAACCTCCACACCTAACTGCTTTCCTTTAAATATCAAAAAGAGAAGGCTAGGAAGAAAATAATTACAATAGACCATTTAGAACACTAGTATTTCCACAAGTCTAAGTTTATTGTTCCAAACAATAAGCCCAACAGCCCAGGCAGGGAAAGAATTAGCTCTAAATGTATTCAGTGAATTCTTACAAGAAAGCTTGAGGTGGACATGTTTGTCACAGCAAAGATAAAAACCAGATGAGACATATTTAAAGTCTAAATTTGCACTTACTGTTACTTTATCATAAATCCTTCTTAAAAGATGATTCATTCATTCATTTATTCATTCCTTTGCTTCTTTCTCATTCATTCAGCCCATAGTCATTTAAGAAGTACCAACTGGCATGGCAGATACCAAGCTAAATAAGTCCTGGGCCTCAAGAAGAACATATTAGTAAAGATTCAGGACTATAGATGCAATATACAACACAATGACCAAGTGCTGAGCAAGGACTCCTCCCAAAGTTCAGAAGAGAGGTCCCGAAAGAAAGACAGTCTTGATGACTGTTTTCAGAGAATCGGGATAAGGATGGGGAACATATGCTTTATTTAAATAGTAAAACTCTAGAGAGGCCACGTTTTATATGGTAAATCTAGAATTGCTATTTCCTTACCGTGTGATTTTGAGAGCTTCTCTGATGCCCTCTCTTGTAATTAATTATCCTTGCCTCCACATGGAGGGCTGGTGACAGGGATGATGGGACATGGGAAGTATAGATAATTGAATTCTTTGAAAAAGAAAGATGCTATGAAAACATCCAGCATCCTTATTATTCCAAGCAGTAGCGTTTTAGATAATTACCATATAATGCTGCACCTTTGTGAGTGCGTAGTTTGCTTTTTTGTAGACAGACAAGCGCTAATGTTGATTTTCTCTAATGACTTTGGAAGTAATTTTTATCCTACATACAAAACATAATCATCTTTAGATTGTATTTGAGTCGATTTTGTTATTTACCAAGGTCTTAGGCAATTTCACCACAATTATGAAAAATGGTACCCAACAAGCTCCACTCTCTCACTGAGGATCTGGAAAACAGTTTTGTAGACAGGGCAACAACTTCTGCAAAACAAACATCACTTGGTGTGTGTGTGTGTGTGTGTGTCTGCGTATATGTTTGTGAGTGTATGTGTGTATTTGTGTGTATGTGTCTGTCTTTCTGTGTGTGTGTCTGTCTCTCTCGTGTGAGTGTATGTTTGTGTGTGTGTGTGTTTATGTGTGTGTGTGTGTGTGTGTGTGTGTGTGTGTGATGGAGTCTGGAGCTTGCAGACAAGAGCTGGGAACGAGCTGAGACTGGCTAGCATACCTGAGGCAGCTGTTACACCGTGGCGCCTGGATTCTTTTCAGCCTCCTGGCTGGCTCCCCTCCCTGCTCCTCCTCCTTTTCTTAGTCTCTCTCTCTCTAACCCTCTCTGTCTTTCTTCCTCCTCCTGAGGCCCTGGTGATTCCCATGGCCTGCAATTCTGGCCTAACCCTGCTACCAGACATTCCAGGGCTGTCTGGCTGAGGAGAGGAACTCACACTGGGCTGGTCAGGCCATAAAGTCAGAGAGAAAACCGACCCTCAGAACTCTTATCTGTTCCATCTTTCCTTTCTCCCATTCATTCTTTCTTATTCTGACTTTTCTTGCTGGAGATTAGCCATGCATTGTCATGGCAACCGGGGAAAGTGACAGTTTGAGGAAGGCTGGCTCTTAGGTCCTGAAACTTGCCTCAGGCTTTGTCAACAAGACATTGTCTATCAACTTGACCCTGGATTTGCCAAAGTGCCAGGCATTCCCTACTGAAGAGAGGCCTGTTGAAGGAGCCTGTGGGAATCCCTGCTTTCCTCTTGGAGATGGGGCTTCTCACAGGGCCCCTTTAGCTGCAAGCAGAGAGGTCGAAAGGTGTGCAGCTCCAAGGATTTAAGACAATAAAGGAACTTTTTTCTGGCTTTTTCCCCCCAGTTTATTCTGGCTTCTTATGATTTATGGTAATTTCTCCAAGGCTGTCACTGGGATTGGATAGATTCAGTGTAGTCAACCAGGATGAAATAAAAAAATATGTCAGTACCAAACAAGCATGGGAAAAAAATCAAAGACCCCAGACCCTGGAGGCCCCAGCAGCCTTGACAAGGCAGACAGTATACATCCCCAGTGAAAAGACCAGTGCATTTGTCCCCAGAGACAGTCTCTGGTTACATTTCTTAGACTCGGGCCCACTGACAGAAGAGAGCAATTACTTATGGTCATATTTTTTTTTTTAATTTGACAAAGATCCCAATCATGGTGGATTAGGTACATTTAATATCTCAATTAATAAGCCTTCTACAATAGTAACATGTCAACTTTGGTTCCCGAAATCCACTCCAGTTGATAGTCATCCAGGAAACATCTTTCATGCCTCCATATTAAATTTAATCTGCCCCCTGCTTTATAAGACTTTGTATTCCTGGGCTAGAGAAAAGATGCTTATTTTATCATTCCAATTTAACAGCTTGCTTAGCAAAGTTGATGGGTAGGAGTTTAGGAGACATTCAGTGAATACCTACTTTGTATATTTACAAAGGAAGTAGCTGGAAGAGAGTTACCCAGCAGCAATTTTTTTTTTTGGTCCCACTGTTATCCTACTGGTTTTCCATTCATTCAGCAGATTTATCTGTCATGAAGAATTTAAGTTTCATATTTTCTTCTGTCAGCTGGGGCTTACACCACCGGTTGCCAAAAGGCCTGTAGCACACAATGACAATACAATCCTATATTTGTGCTCCTGGTCTCAAGCTAATCCCCCACTTTCTTCCTCTGCAGCCCAGTTATGATCAGGCTTAAGTTGCATATTCTGCTTTTAGCCAGATTTTGCTGATAAATGCTATCAGCAAGACTAAAATGAAATACATTAGGGCTAGCTCTTACTACCAATGTAGAATATGCCTTGACCAGTCTGTGCGTGATACAGGGACATTATTTGTACAAAGCTATTTAATTCAAAGAAACAAAACAAAACAAAAATAAAGGGAATGTTAATCGTGCTTTATCTGTATTTGCTCAATGCTCTAAGATCCTTTTATTCAAAAATATGGCAATACAGATCTCTTCTCTTCATATACCTTAGATTAACATTCTATAGAGATGTGCCTGAGAAACCAAGTTGGATTATTTCTGGTAAGGATGTAATTTTAAGAAAAAAATGTAGTCTTACCATTATTTATCAATATCTTCACATGTAAGACACTTTGTTCCTGACATTAACAAGTAATCTAAAATGATTTACATTTCCCCCTCCACATGCAGCAGCTACTACATTTCCTTAAATGGAAATTGTGAACTACGAGGAGGCTACAAACCATTTTTTTTTTAATAACACACTGGGTTCGATGTTAGAAAGATGCATCCTTGCCTCTGCCAAGGAGAGGAAGGGGTTAGCATCGCCCCTGGAACTCGGGAGTGGAACAAAAGCTGGCAGCCTGACACCAAAATAACATCCCAGTGAAAAGCAAAACTGCTTCTCAGGCGAAATTGCCTCATTTGAAAATTGGAGTGATACTGAGAACAATTATGTCACTTAAACTTTCACAATTTTGTTTTTATCAATCAATTATAAGGCTATCATGTGGTTTAAATGCAATTATTTAATAAGGGCATTTGTAACAGTCCAACATAATCAGCTACACTCTGGGCAAGCGCTTCTCTGAGGCTGTGTTTTTGTTAGTGTCTAAGACTTTCTTGTAGTAATAAATACTTTTTTGAAAAAGCCAAATAGAATTGTTGTTTTTCAGAAAAGTTCCATCCCCATTCCATAGTAAACCATTTTCCCTTGTTGCAAATTGAATTTCACAATCTGCTCCCTGTGCCCTCTAGGACAGGTTCCACCCACCCCATCCCTACCCACTCCACCCCCACCCATCCTCTCCCACTCCACCCCTACCCACTCCCACTCCACCCCCACCCATCCTCTCCCACTCCACCCTACCCACTCCCACCCACCCATCCTCTCCCACTCCACCCCTTCCCACTCCCACCCACCCTCACCCCTACCCACTCCACCCCACCCATCCTCTCCCACTCCACCCCTACCCACTCCCACCCACCCATCCTCTCCCACTCCACCCCCACCCATCCTCTCCCACTCCACCCCTACCCACTCCCACTCCACCCCCACCCATCCTCTCCCACTCCACCCCTACCCACTCCCATCCACCCCACCCATCCTCTCCCACTCCACCCCTACCCACTCCACCCCACCCATCCTCTCCCACTCCACTCCTACCCACTCCCACCCACCCCCACCCCTACCCACTCCACCCCACCCATCCTCTCCCACTCCACCCCTACCCACTCCCATCCACCCCCTACCCACTCCCACTCCACCCCCACCCATCCTCTCCCACTCCACCCCTACCCACTCCCATCCACCCCCTACTCACTCCCACTCCACCCCCACCCATCCTCTCCCACTCCACCCCTACCTACTCCCATCCACCCCCACCTTAGAAACTGAACATACAACTAAAACCTCGTGAAGAGGGACACACATTGCTAACTGGTGGGGCAGTGAAGGCTGGTTCTTTAGGATCCATGGTAGTGTTGAGTGTGTTTTGAGCCAAGACAGCCATGAAGTCCAGGGAGTAGGTGGCGGTCTGAGTTGAGTTACTGAGGGAACTACTAAATGATGGTACCATAGGTGACAGATCATGACTTTGATTTTCTAAGGAAGGGAATTGCTTATGGGCTGTGTCTAAGGATGCTTAGATCTGGAGACCACATAATTTTAGAGGCTGGACAGGTTGTCCATTTCATGGACTGTTTGGTCCATTTGGACAGCCTAAGAGCTACGTTTTCCCTCCAAATTTCAACTAATGTTTCCACTAATACTTTATCCTTGTGTTGCCCTTGTCCATCCTGATTTCTGTACCCACTGGACCAGGAGACTTCTAGGATCCCATCCTTCCTCTCTTCCCATCTCTTTCTTTTCTGTGGACACGGCTTTCCTTATTACCACCCTTCTTTTCTGTTTGCCTTCTTCTCTGAGAACTGTCAGCTCTCTGGGGATACTATCCACCTTTGAACTTTCTCTGCTATGCATTCTGCTGTAAAAGCACAAGCTCTAACTTCCAAGCATTTCCTCTGGTCAGTCATCTAGAAAAGGAGGGAGTCCTGCCAGTGACTGCAAGGTATTAAGCATTAGCCTGTGGGCTTAGCTAAACTTATATAAAGGTTCCATCAAAGACTACTGTACAGGACCCAGTGAACTTGTAGTTTGGAAGCTCAAATATAGTGCTAGTCCTTTGTATTAAAAAAAAATACCATATTTCTGCCTTGCTTTACACTAATTCCACTACTCTAGAGCAGAAGTCAAATGTCTTCTGTGACTTCAGCCATCTTTTTGGCTTCTCTCATCTATTCTTATATATCCCTAAGCTTGTCCCAGACTCAGAGGCCTTCTCTTTTCATTGTCCACTTTCTCTGTCCTAGACCTGTGGATCTGAAGTTCCCCTGCTTCTGGCATTTTCTCACCTTTCGCCCAGCTCAAACCTCAAATCCTTCATCAGATTGACTCATTCCTCCCTCTTTTAGACCTACCATTAGAAAAATAATCACTGATGCCCTAAGCCAAATGGATTCTTACACAGTGACACAATTCTTCTTCAATTCATTCATTACGCTTGCAATTTATGTTTCTTTGCATTATGACTTGACTGCTGTCCTATTCCAGTGGCTCCTCCTAGAGAACAGAATTTTTTCTGGTTTTTCTGTACTCAGCAAACATTTAAATTATTTCTTTTGAATGAAGAAACTCTTTGGATTTCATAGAAATTCTTTTTTTAATAAATAAGTAAATAATAAATAAATAAATAAATAAATCAGATGTCAAAAACAGAAATCAAATGATAAGGCTTTAAGAGACCCACATATGCTCATAGAGAAATGTTGGAGTGACAAATTAAAAACAGGTTGTTAACAAAAGAACAGATTAAATAACTCATGCCCCATTCATAAAACATAATGTGTGCTGCAGTTAAAATTAATGAATTAGTACCACATGTGTCCAGCTGGCTCAATTTTCAAAGCACATACATGAAGAAAGTGTTCACAATAAAAAATATGCGCTGTTTTATTCTGCACCAGGTTTATGGAAGAAGCAGTTAGGAGCAAGAACAACAGCAGCACAGATATGACGAAGGATGAAGTTTGGGAAGGGTGGGGTCTCCAACGTTCTGCCCTCCTTTCCCGACCATTCTTCAGACAGGTTCCGGAGGAATGCAAGGAAGCCCCAGCATTACACTCTCTTTTCCCCACATCTCTACATCTGCATTCATTGTCTGAGGATGCTCTTGGGCGCTGTTGGGAACAACTCTATAAATCAAGGGTAAGTTGACAAACACTTCAAGTAGAGAAAGAAAAAGAAAAAGGATCTAGAGAATTATAGCAGTAAAGAAGAAAATCTACAATATACAAAAATACTGAATTTAGTTCCCCTATTGAAATATTCTATGTAATTAAGTTTCAAAGAAAAATGAAACAAACCAACAAATCTAACTAGATTTGGATGATCTCAGGGCCCAAGAAGAAAGCTACAACATAAATGATAGGATTTTTTTCTAGGTTCAGTAAACTCTAGACAAACAGCCATTGGAGGTTGAAGTATCTAATGCATTTTAGCTTTACTCATAGTGTGAACTGCCTCTGTGTTGAGGGGACTGCTGAGTCTTCCCCAAAATATCCCCCTTATTTTCCTACAGTGCCTTTGCATCTACTTTCAATATTAACTTTAGGTTAGGACAATGCATTGAAACACTCCTAAAACTACAGGCTTAGAATGGTAGAACGGCTTTGTTATTTTAGATTAGATGAGGGAACTAATGCTTGAAAAGTCAAGGCCAGTTTCTAGGGCCATCCAGATGAAGCACACTAAAACAGCCTCGCCTAACCTGTTGTTTTTCAAGCATGCCAGGCCATAGTGTTGTGCCTGGGGACCATCCTAGAAAATCTCTATCTGCTCATCGTGCACAGTTTTGTTTGTCTATTTGGTTTAGCTAGGCAGTCACTCAGCTGGTACAAAGGCATAAAAACAAATCCGAGGGAAAGTGGCACACACATGTCATGGAATATTATTCAGCCTTCAGAAGGAATGCAATTCTGACACAAGACATAACATGACTGAACCTTGATGACATCACACTAAGCCCTATGGGACAGTCTTGTGTGTCTACTTACATAAGATATTTAGAATAATCAAATTCATAAAGACAGGAAACAGAATGGCAGTTGAAAGAAGCTGGAGGGAGGATGCATGGTTAGAGTCTAAAGCATACAGAATTTGGGGTTGGAGGATGACAAAATTCTGGAGATGGAAGGGAGGATGGTTGTACAGCAGTGGAGATGTATTGAATACCACTGCACACACATTTAAAATGGTAATAGTTCAAATGATTCGTTTTATGTTACAGATAATGCACCACAAATTGGAAAAAATAATAAGAAAAAATCACGTGGCAATTCACAAATTACCGATTCCAGCCCAAGAAAGCATGGTACGTGGAAATTTTGTGAATCTAGAAGATACTATGAAAGTATTGGATCCTTGAGGCCTGTGGTGAGAAAGTGAAAAAGAAAAAGATAAAGATCTATTGTCTAATTGTCCCCTATTCACAGGGGATATTTCCAAAAGCCCCCAGTCAATGCTTGGAGTTGAGATTTTCTTGAATCGCCTATACAAGCGCTATAAGACTACAACAGGGGGTCTGTGAAGATGGCCACTGGGGGACTAATACATGAGTAGCTATACAGTTTGGACACATTAGACAATGGATAACTGATGTCCTAGTGGGATAGTTTGAATATAATTAGCTCCCATAATCTGATAGGGAGTGGCGCTCTTAAGAGGTGTGGCTTGTTGGTGTGGGTATGGCCTTGTTGGAGGAAGTGTGCCACTGTGGGGGTAGCTCAGGATCTGCTCAGTTGACTTCCTGTTGCCTGTAAGATGTAGCACTCCCAGGTCCAGCACTACATCTGCCCGCACACCACCATGCTCCCTGTCATGATGATAATGGACTGAACCTCTGAAACTGTAAGTGAGCCACCCCAATTAAATGTTTACTTTATAAGAGTTGCTGTGGTCATGGTGTCTCTTCACAGCGATAGAAACCCTAAGACACCTAGACAGGACAGATCTTGATAGTAAGAAATCTCATTACACCTTAAAAACAATGCATAATTTAAACTGATGAATTGTTTCTGGGATTTCCTACATAACATTTTTGGGGTATAGTTGACCATGAGGATAACTGAAACTATAAAAAGCAAAACTACCGTGAAGAGCGAACAACTGTATTTTAACAAATGAGTGCCCTGATGGGCCCTAATGTGACCAGTTTGGCTAAATCCCCAAACACAGTAGTAGTGAGCAAAAAGTAAACTTCCGTTGTGACATGATACAGGCAAGGGTGGCATTGTCTTATTTTTAAACCCTTTTTAAAAAAAACTGTGAAGTTATTGGTTATGGAGATACCTGCATATAGCAAATGTGAGAACACATAGTTTCTGGAAACTCACCACAGTCCAGGTAGCAGATATCTTTGGCAAGAGAGGAAATGAGAGACACACATAGAAGCCTTCAATGTATCTGAAACCTTCTGCTTTTTGGATTAAAAGAAATTTGGCTGGAGTAGGTCCATTGACATCATTAAATTAATAATTATACTTTTTTTGGTATAACAATGAACTCAAAACAGTTCATTGTTAAAGAATGAATATTTAATATCACTGATGTTAAAGAATGCTTAGATTAGAATGGTATAATCAACACAATTTTTAAAATGATGATTGATCATTAAGACCATTAAAATGTAAGATGTATGTCAAGTGGGAAAGCAAACACCCAGGAAAGTGGAAGCAACACCATCAGATAGATGTTAAGGAAGTCAGCAGATGTCAAGGAAGACCTCACTAGCTGCTAACACCTGAGTTCTTTCTCCGAGGAGAAAACAATACAAAGATAGTTTGAGGTACAGATGTGTTTGATGTCTTCAACTGATGGCAAGATTTCGCCTCACTGGACCCTGGACCTGTTGGGGTCAGAGGAAGGGGGTGAGGAAAGTGGACAAAACAGACTGGGATTGACTTGGGTGAACTGCAATTGAAGCCGGAGCGGCAGGTGCACGTGGGAGTGTGTGTGTGTGAGACTGAAGGCATGAAGGGGTTGAAGTGAAGCACAAAGAAACTTGAGCTGATGAAACCCTCCAGGAAACTCACAGAATTGCTGAAGTTAGAGGCCATAAAAGCCTATGGTGGTAGCAGTGGAGATGTGGGAAAAAGGGAGTAATGGTCGCCACGGGTAGACTCTATAGGACTTGGTGGTTCTTTCAGTAAGTGAGAGGGTGAAGTAAAGCAGAGAAGCAAAAACAGCTTTCTTTCTGTCTATGAGCATCCACTACTGAGGATGGCATTGACCTAGAAAGGGTAATATCAGGGGAAAAAAGAAGCCAGTTGCTCACCCCTCAACCTTGAGCATACGGAAGAGGAGAGGGACAAACAATTTTGATTTGGAATGTGCCAAATTAGAAGTCTCTTCAGGTAGGAGTGTCCAGAAGAGAGGTGTGGGATTTGAGCCACATAAAAGATAATAACTGGAGTGGATGACACAGTGTGCAAAGTAGGAAAAGAAGATGATGCTACAAAATGGAAGAGTTAGATCATCACGCTGAGCTGTTCCTCCCCCAGGCTGGTCATGTATTGGCAGGAGAATCTGAACACTCAAATTCAGCAGCAATAACTAGGACTGAACAATGGGAGCCTGCCCCAGGGCTTGGCACGCAGGCTTCGTGAACTAAAGCAGCAATGAAAGCAGCATCTTTGTAGGGAAACAAACCTTCATTCAGTGCATTTGCCAGCAGGGCCTCGCTCTCCACTTACTAGGTGTAAAGGTGGGCAAGTCTCCAAGCGTCTCTGACCCTCAGTTTCTCCCCCTGGATAAAACCAGGCCTTCAGGTCTGTGATAAGGCCAAAGTATAATGTATGTTGGTAAGTGTTCAGCATGTATTAAGGACTTAGTAACAATTAGTCCTTTCTTCTTTCTAAGCTCTTAACTTTGCTAAGAACCAGATTTGCCAGAGATCATGTAAGTAAATTGCTTTTCTTCGAAATATGCAAAATACTCTTAACCATGCAAGTTCTAAGTTCCTTGAAAGCAGATGCCATTCCTTATGCATTAATCCGTCAGATCTACATTGGATACTTACTATTTTCCCAACAAGCTATGGTTTACAAATAACATGCAGTATGATTATAGGTGCCTTGTAGTTTCAAACAAACAAATGCTTCTTGGATTGAAGTGTGTTGTAGCACAACCAAACAAAACAAACACTGAAGTTTCACAGTTTATGTTGATATGCAATCACTTGGCAACAGCCTTGTAAAGCCTATTAATATCCATAGGCATATTATTTTATAAAGAAAGGGAAAGAGAGGTTAAGTTAGCTCTTTAAGTTCACAGAAAAAAAAATACTTCAGGGCTAGAAATAGACAGCAGTTAAGCTAAGTCAGGCTACACAGGGAAAACTCTCAGTAGCATTTCAGTGATGGTCCCACTGAGGCATGAAAACACCATCCCTTAGGATTTCAAATGCAAAAGGACAAACATAAAACTAGCAGAGTGGCTTTCATGTCACTGGTCCCAGACTGTCTAGTAAGATTCTAGGCAGCAACCAGAATGGTGGGTCTCTGATCAGAAGGGAAGTGGGTTTGGCTTGGCGGAAGCCCGAGTTCAAGGGAATGGACTACACAAACCATGGTAGGGAGCCACGTTTTTACAAGTGTGCAGAAAAATAAGTTAAGCATAATTACTCAGTAGGAATGGGCATCTGATTTGTTTTTTATCTTTGGTGATTCTTTCCCCACTTAAATTGATTGTGGAAATTGGAGGTCAAGCCAAAGTCTCAGCAGTACTAAGACATTCTACTTTGGGATTTAATACATTTTGCCAATAAGTATAAGAAGTAAAGCTATTTCGTTGGTGAAAAGCATGGGTATCACGATCCCTAGTTGTGATGGAAGAGGGGTGTGAAGATGGTAAAGCAGAAAAGATGGGCAGGCAGAGTAGTGGGGCCAATCCAAGGGCAAGATAGATAGCTATGTTATGCCCCAGCCAAAGCTGCAGGAAGAATAAAGCTGGAAATTTCTTCTTATGGGGCCTGTGGTGGTTTAAAAGAAAATGGCCCCCAAAGGGAGTGGTACTCTTAGGAGACATGGTCTTGTTGGAGTTAGTGTGGTCTTGTTGGAGGAAGTGTGTCACCGTGGAGGCAGGCTCTGGGACCTCATATGTGCTCAAGTCACCTCCAGTGAGACAGATCACTTCCTGTTGACTTCAAGTCAACATGTAAGAACTCTCAGCTCCTTCTCCAGCACCATGTCTGCCTTGATTTCCACCATGATGATAGTGGACAAAACCTCTGAATTGTAAGCGAGCTGCCCCAATTACATGTTTTCTTTTATAAGACTTACCAAGGTCATGGTGTTTCTTCATAGTAATCGAAACCCTAACTAAGGCAGGGCCTTGTGGTGGTTTGAAAGAAAATGGCCCCCAAATGGAGTGGTATTGTTGGTTGTTTTTTCTACTCTTTTTCTCTTTGATCTTTGGTCTTATGTGGGCCCACCACCTAGCTCCCAAATAAATCACACACAGAGACTTATTATTTCTTATGAATGCCCGACCTTAGCTTGGCTTGTTGCTAGCCAGCTTTTCTTAACTTAAATTATCCCATCTACCTTTTGCCTCTGGACTTTTACCTTTCTCTTATTTCTGTAAATCTTACTCTCACTTTTACTCCATGGCTAGCTGTGTGGCTGTGTGGCTGGCCCCTGGCATCCTACTCTCCTTGTTCTCTTGATCTTTCTTCTTTTCTTCCCAGATTTCTCCTTCTATTTATTCTCTCTGCCTGCCAACCCTCCTATCCTTTCTCTTGCCTTGCTATTGGCCATTCAGCTCTTTATTAGACCATCAGGTATTTTAGATACACAAAGTAACACAGTTTCACAGAGTTAAACAAATGCAACATAAAGGAATGCTACACATCTTTGCATCATTAAACAAATATTCCACGGCATAAACAAATATAACACATCTTAAAATACTATTCTACAACAGAGTGGCACTATTAGGAGGTATGGCCTTGTTGGAGGAAGTGTGTCACTGGGGGCTTTGAGGTCTCTTTTGCTCAAGTTTCTCTCAGGGTGACAGTCAATCAACTTCCTGTTGCCTCTGAGTCAAGATGTAGCACTTTCAGCTCCAGCACCACATCTGCCTGGATGCTGCCATGCTCCCCATCATGATGATAATGGACTGAACTTCAGAAACTGTAAGTTAGCCCCCTCAATTAAATGTTTTCATTTATAAGAATTGTAGTGGTCATACTCTCTCTTCACAGTAATAAAAACTTAACAAAGACCAGCCCCATCCCTAGACAGAACGAAAGGCAACTAAGGAGTGCTAAGAACAGAAATAGTCTTCCCCAGGGAAGAGCCCTCCAATTGATCATAAAAACAAACAAAACCAAGTGGTCAGTCTTGAGATTATATATGTACACAAATGTTATGAAATGAGCAGGTTGTATTTATATTCAGAAATGTGTGTGTGTGAGAGAGAGGGGGGGGAGAGGGGGGAGAGAGAAACTAATTTCACAAAATTAAAAAATATTTTAAAAAGAGTAAGTTTTTAAAGTTGGAGATTTCTGCTTTGAGGAGATAGCTTAACACTAAGAACACTTGCTATTCAAGCATGACCTATGTTCAGATCTCCAGCGCTCACGGAAAAAGCTGGGCATGGCTGCATACCTGAAACTCCAGTGCTCTGGAGTGCTTTCATGGCCATCAGCCTCGCTCCAGATTCAGTAAAATGCCCTGTCTGGAAGGCATGAGGCAGAGAGTGTAAAGCAAGCCACCTGCCATGCTTGTGTCACCATGCCTGGCTGTTTCCAGTGCGGCCTTGAACTCACAAAGATCCGGATGGATCTCTGCCTCTGGAATGCTAGGAATAAAGGCGTGTGTGCCACCATTTTCTGACCTCTATATCTAGTGGCTGTTCTGTTCTCTGACCCCAGATAAGTTTATTAGGGTGCACAATATATTGGGGAACACAATATCACCACACAGAAGTGCAGCTCACATAAAGATATTGCCAGAGCTGGAATCGTGCATCAGCCAGGCAAAGAGCAGCAAGAATTGTTAGCAAATACCAAGATCTGGAGAGAAGCAAAGAAAGACCTCCCCCAACCTTCTGAAGAGGCTCTGCAGTTCAAGGATCTTGGCATTGCACCTTTACACTACAGAAGTACCAGAAAACAAGCTCTGTTGCTTAGGTTCTAGGCCAACAGGATTGCAGTACTTTGTTAGGGCAGCTCCTGGGACAGCTGTCTGCAGATGACTTTCAACTGTGTGGTTACCGTGTTTATGTGTCCAGTGAGCTGCTGGCTTTGGCAGTGTGTGTCCCTTGTACTACACTCCCCTTAGGTGCCATCCTTTTACAGTGCCAGGAAGAACTTCACTGATCCCCTATCAAGGCAAAATCTGGTGGGAAGATGGGCCGTGGGGGACCACTATAGAACAGAGCCAGAGCTTGACCGTCTTATCTGCATTCTGAGGGTTAAGATTTCCTCTTTCAGTACCAACAGTTGACAAATTCCCATACTTCACCTTCTTCCACATCTCACCAGTATACAAGGAAGTTATGAGCCTTGGCTAATTAGAAGTGTAACTGTTGAGACAAACAGCAGAACTCAGAGTCAGGAGCAGCCAGGCCAGATGAGTGTCTGCATTTCGTCACTAGGACATTCAGGTCTTTCTTTCCTGAAGAAGGGGAACAGGCCAAGTTCTAGGATTAAAAAAAAAAAAAATCTTCTCAGTATGCAGCCAAGCTGAAAACTTCTATTAGGTAATAACCTAGGTGATATGGAGTCTTTGAGGGATTCTCCCAGTTTCTGAATAGATCATGAAGGCGAGAACATGGAATGAGGTAATTAATTGTGCCTGGCTTCTGACACTCAGGCTTCTATGAAAGCTACTCTGTTTTAGAAATAGTATATCCACCTTTGCTCCAAAGTCAAGGGCAATTTTCATCCAATCACTTACTGACATACCCTGACTCTTTCTTTAAATGCATCCCAAGCGTACCCTATTTTTAATTCATTTGACCATTGTACTAGCTCAGGCTCACCACGTCTGCCTGGATTTGTACATGGCATCCTGACCAGGAACATGGCGTCCTGACCAGGAACATGGCATCCTGACCAGGAACATGGCATCCTGACCAGGCCTCCTGCCTCTAGTCTCCTATGTTCCCTGTTCATTCCACATTGTCTAATACCATGTTCATTTAAAAACACAAGTGTTGTCATTTCCTGGTGGTGTAGAACCTGGTAGCCAGTGTCCTGCAGATCAACTTGCCTAAGTTCTATTGTGGCTATTGGGATATGTATCTTACCCACGATTCTCCATCTGTGAGAAAGACACACTGCACTGATAGGAAACACAAAGAGACTGTGAAAGACCCCTACTAGAAATCCATGGGAGAGCAGGCCCAGAGCCTGGTTGATAACACAACTGCTGCATTCAACAAGGAAAGAGGCCTGCAGCTCCATTCTCTGTTCCTCCTCCTGCAGAGGCCATGACCCAGTCTCCCCAACTCTTCCGGGTCCTCCTTTCCCTGTCGTGATGCCCAACGAACATGGGAGGTCTTCCCTTGATGCCAGTGATGGGCCCTCCTCCTGAGATGATGCCTGTGTGAACTAACCGCTCCTGCCGTGAGGCCACCTATGGGAGACCACATGCCCATGGTGCCTGGGCCTCCCACTGGCTTCATGATGGTGCCCACTGGGCCTGGCATAACTGGCCAGACAGATAAGAGCAGCAGGACTCTTTATCTGTCTTTTATTACTTGTTCTGTTCACCAGGAGATCCCCATGCTGGACCTGTGTGTTTTCTAGCTGTGTGACCAGGAAAAGTCCCCCTTCCTGATGGAGAGAATAGTTTTGGAGGGGAGAATGGGGTTTTGAAAATACAGTCTTCATTTGGATTGTGAAATGTGAAAAAAAAAAAAACTATCAGATGTTTTGGTTAAAAGAAAGAAAATATAAATGTCCTTGTGTACTCTCCTACTTAACAGCCCCCCCCCCGCCGCCCCATGACCCTCTTTTATCTTCAGAGTCATTGGTGTCTGATTACTCTGACTCCCCGAAAACAGGCCCTTGCTCCCAGTTCCACTTCTCTTTCCTGTAACTGTGATAAAACACTGACCGAATCAAACTTGTGGGGAAAATGGTCTATTTCATCTTACAACTCAGGTCTCACTCCATTACTGAGGGAAGAAGTGAGGGCAAGAACCTGGAATCAAGAACTAAAGGAGGCATCATGGGGAATGCTGCTTACTGACTTGTCCTCAAGTCACTTGGCTCAAGATGGTGCCTCCCATAGTAGGGTAGGCTTTTCTACATCAATTAGCAATACTACTACTACTACTACTACTACTACTACTACTACTACTAATAATAATAATAATAATAATAGAGTTGCCCCACAGACATGCCCATCCAATCTGATGGAAGCAATTGTTCAGCTGTTCCCCCCCCCCCCTTGTGTCAAGTTGGCAACCGAAGATAACTGTGACCACCCCCCCTTCTGGTGTGTCCTGTTTCAACTGTTCCTTGTGCTTTCTTCTTCGGTAACAGATCACGGTGCTGCATCTGTGACTTTGCGCAGGATAGGCTTAAGAAAGAAGTGGCTGAGCAAAGACACGCAGTGTTAACGAAATAGTCCAACCCTTTCTAACTTTCTCCTCTAATCTAAGGATCCCCTACAATCCCAGGAAATCCTTGAAATCCTGTCTCCACTCTCTGCCTAGTTTCTCCTGCTCCCATTAGACCAGATGTGGAGCTCCAGGATGAGAAACTCTTGGTCCTCCAAGCTCGAGCTGCACAGAATCTTAAAGTGAAATCAGGTGAAGGCGAGCGAGCAGCACATTCCACATCAGTCCAGCTGTTCAGTGAGCTGGAGCATGACAGGCTTCCAGCAGGATCTCCACTGCCAATACATCTTTTTCTGCTGTATTTTTCTATTCTTCAAAGATGTGTGATAGGGAAAAATTACAAGAAAGTTGAAACTCAGCTAATTAGACAGTATTTTGTTTTTTTGTTTTTGTTTTTTTTTTTTTTTTTTGGTTTTTCGAGACAGGGTTTCTCTGTGTAGCTTTGCGCCTTTCCTGGAGCTCACTTGGTAGCCCAGGCTGGCGTTTGTTTTGTTTTTTAATGCTGCATTAAAATTCCCAATTTTCCTAGGAAGACACAGCTGTAGATCCCCTTGAAGCAATCAGGCAGAGGCAAAGGTTTTCAAAATTCTTTCAAGTTTTCAGAAGTGCTGGGACTTGGTCTACTAAAAAAAAAAAAAAAAAAAAAAAAAAAAAAAAAAAAAAAAAAAAAAAAAAAAAAAAAAAATCACGCGTTCCTCGTGCTGGGACATGCTGGATGGAGTCTTACCCCTGAAGTTGTGGAAGGAAATAATCTTGTGAGGTATATTTATATAGTCAGCAGGCTGAGGCGGGGTCCTGGAAAATGCCCTTGTGCCTGACCACGTAAACACTATCCAGTCTACTTTGTGCTGTTTGTACCGGTGCTGTTCGCCAAACCTTGCAGTCACGCACAGTCCGTTGGGCCAGGCACCGTAACTCCACACAATAGTGAGGTGCTGGGGTCAGTCCTGTGCATGCAGCATCCCTAGAGGTGTTCACTCTTAGTGACTGCCGGACCACGAGGCACCTTTGCCTTCCTGAACACTTTGCATGCAAAGTAGTTCATGTTAACGTTAATGTGCACTACTGGTTTTACTTTTTAATTAATTAATTTATTTTACGTCCCAACCACAGCTTCCCCTTCCTCCTTTCCTCCCAGTGCCTCCCCTCTGACCACCCCCCACCCACTCCTGCTCCGTTTCTATTCAGAAAAGGACAGGCCTCCCATGGATACTGACAAATCATGGCATTTCGAGTTGTAGCTAGACTAACCACTAAACAAGTATGAACTGGGTTGCCTTGCTCAGCCTTAACACAAGGCAAAGTGCTTAGTCTTACTACCTTACTTGTTTTAAAAGCTGGCATATTAGATGATGTTATGCCGTTGAGAACTATTAGTCTCTATGTACTCTCATTTGCCCATTTTTATTTGACCTAAAAACCAATCCAAACCCGGGACAGGAGAGAGAAGGACAAAGGAGACTTCACTGAAGATCTCAATGAACTTTGGTAGTTGTGTTGTGTCTGGTTTAATTTTCCCCTAGATAACTTTTGTTAGACTTTTACTCTGGCTTAAGGGACTCTGATAAGCATTTTATGTATATTAACTCACTTAACTCTCACATCACATATTGAGAATCTGTCATTGGTGTCCCACTGTATACATGACAAAACTTTGCAATCTACCAGTCAGTTGTTGATTTGTTTCTGCAGGGGATATATGTGACCTGATAGGATTCACCTGATTCTCAATGTCATGCACGGTTGTGGTCGAAAATATGGCCTACACTTTATAGTGCATCCAGAATAATATCCCAGATGCACACTGCCCATGTAGGTGGGTCCCATCAACCTGGAGAGTGGATAGGTAATATTAAAAGGCATGTTGGCAGAATTGTTCAGGATTACCAACACCATGTCATTGGGTTTAACTTACAAAGCTGGGATTCAAATTCGAGAAAATCTGGGAAGAAAGGGAATTAGTGGAATAATTCATTCTTGCTGACTCCCAGTGATCATCTCTGTTTCCTCTTCCCTAAAAAAAAAAAAAACAATTAGGAGGGAAAAACTCTTACTTTAAAAATACAAGATCTAGCAATTAAAGTACTGTGTAGGTCTGCATGGTCATTTCAGGGGCTATCGCCAGAACGTTAACGTCCCACGTTAGGTTTATCAAGTCCAAACCTCTGAGACCATCATGTGGAGGTGTGGATAGGGTAAAGGATGGAAGATGTGTACATTTATTTCATCGAAAGTCAAAATCTTTTGACACATCCAATCAACTGAATGCCTGTTTTGGAAACAAAAGGACCAAGGGCCTCTTTTCGAAGGCATTCTGTGGCTGTGGGTACTGTGAACAAATCCGCTCCTGCTGCCTTCCCTGCTCCCCTCTTTTTGATGGTTATCCTTTTGAGACGGCTGTTGTTGCATTCTCTCCTACTCTGCTCAAAGTCCGAGTGAAATCACTAGTGACTGACGCGAACACAACAAGCTGAAAAGAAGAGGACGTCAGAAGGGACGTGGTGAGTACCGTTGTCAAATCTTGAACACCCCGAGCTCTGTACGGAACACAGTGTGCTTTAAAGCTCCTGCAGAGACATCAGAGTCAGAGAAAGGAAGAAGATGCTCCTGTTTACCTTAGATGGGAAATTCTCCTGCCTTTATGCTCAGGTGCCCTGAGCACAATCACAGGATTTTAGAGCATGCTATACATGGTTCGGGGATCTGCCTTCGCTAAGTCATTCTTCCAAGTTGTTTGAACTGTGGGCTTGAAGAAGTCACTGTTTCCCAAACACTATCGGAAGAGTCAGAAATATCAGCCAAAGCTGTTATTTCCTAAGCATAACTAAAACCTACTTGTCTATATAGAAATGAACTGATTTGGAAGTAGGGAGCAAATCCAGAACTAAATAAATAATTAAGAAGAGAATAAAATATTACCAGCTTGGGATGCACCAAAAACTGCTAGAAAGTTATTTTTGGCAGTGTATCTTTTCAAAGAAATACTGGCTAAACTTTAGCCTTTGGCTTGCTGTGGTGGTGTGTATATAACAATGACTTTCTTAATTTTGTCATTGACTTAATTGAACATTGGTTATTAAGCTCTTTTTTTCTCAGAACAAAAAAAAAATCTAAGATTTTTTCCTACTGATAAAATACAGAAATCAGTATCTTTAGGTTTTGAAAGAAAAAAAAAGTCCAATGATTTTCTTAACTTATCTATTCGAGAATGTTAATCATCAAAAAATGAACAATCATTGGGGAAAAATCTTCAGGAGCAGGCAATATCACGTAACGACTTCACTTCTTTGAGATATGAGATTTTGGTATGCTGCATAAAATGTCGCATTGGGTGATAAATACTCCTATGACAGTGTCATTGTTAGCAGCCTCCAGAATGTTGTCGCATGAAGATCAGCTCCTACAAGAACAATACCAATTCTAAAAGGTAGAGAACTGCTAATTTTAAAGATTTATTCTCCTCAATTATAAAGTCTCTCGGCGCGGGCCGTGGCCTGCAGCCTGCGCACCGCCTTGGCCTCTTGCCCACCACGGCCCTGGGTGCCGAGTGCCGTCGCCGTCCGCGCGCTGAGCACTGGATCCGCTGTGCTGTCGGTGCGTAAATTCACAGAGAAACATGAATGGATAACCACAGAAAATGGTATTGGAACAGTGGGAATCAGCAATTTTGCACAGGAAGCTTTGGGAGATGTTGTTTACTGTAGTCTGCCTGAAGTTGGGACAAAATTGAAAAAACAAGATGAGTTTGGTGCTCTGGAGAGTGTGAAGGCTGCCAGTGAACTCTACTCTCCTCTGTCAGGAGAGGTAACAGAAGTCAATGAAGCGCTTACAGAAAACCCAGGGCTCGTCAACAAATCCTGTTATGAAGACGGTTGGCTGATCAAGATGGCCCTGAGTGACCCTTCAGAGCTGGATGAATTAATGAGTGAAGAAGCATATGAGAAATATGTGAAGTCCATTGAGGAGTGAACACTGCACCCCACTCCCAAATAAAACTGGGAAGCAACCTGCTCCAGCATGCTTGTCTTAAATTAGTGGAGAATAGAAGATTTGAAATAACTTTTAGCAATACTGATGGAAAGAAACTATTCTCGACAGTGCTACTTAAAAAACCCAACTTCCTGATGGGTACAAATAAACACAATGTACATGTTTTTAATAATGCCCATACTAGGTATTTAGACTAGGGGTTAAGCTCTGGTGTTTAGCATTCTTGAGATCATCTATGGTAAAAAGTGGTTATAAAGCTGGGTTTGGTGACGAACTACCCTTTAATCCCAGCACTCAACAGACAGATCTCTTGTTAGTTCGAGGTCAGCCTGGTCTACTTACAAGTTCCAGGCTAGCCAGAGTTACATGGTGAGACCCGACCTAGTGATTATAAGAATTCCATAATTCAGGATAACAGTGTTGTAAATCTCCCATAATATTGTAACTTGCCCATATCCACCACCGGATTTTGGTCAAGACTTAATGTGTCTTCTCACTGGCAATGCCTGGGATCATAGGAACGTACTGTACAGTGTCAGATGAAGGACAGTACTGTCTTGTTTTTACCTTGTGCTGCGTTGACTGCCATTGTTTTCCCACTGTGAGGCATTGGCTTTGCAACACAGCGAGAAACAAATAAAACATTCATCCTCTTGGAAAAAAAAAAAAAAAAAAAAAAAAAAAAAAAAAAAAAAAAAAATAAAGTCTCTCCATGTGGCTTTTTGTTGTATACACAACTAATTTTCCTATCATCCATGCATCTATCTATCTATCTATCTATCTATCTTATATCTATGTAACTTTATCTTTCTATCTATCTTAGCAACTACACATATATATTTAGACATACATGATATTTATGATAGCATCAGTTATTATTAAGAAATATGAAAACTCAAGCTTAAAAGAATGTTTTGGTAAATTTCAGAAGATCCCTGCAGCAGTTCTTATAAAAAGAGAACTATTTACATTGAATAGGTGATCTTAGAGATGTAGCTGAGTATAAATAAGACAAAAAAAAATTATCCCCCATAAATGATGTCTCCATATGATGTCCATGGGGCAAGAAAGGAGGCTTAGAAAGAAGTCATGGGCAGACATCAGGAGGAAAGTGAGCCTGAAAGGGGAGAGGGGAATTTAAATTTCTCTGTCTCTATGTGCTTATGAATCAACTGTGTTTCTGAAACTTAGTTTCCAAGAGCTAAGTCATATACCAAAAGGAAACCACATGAAAAGAATTTATTTTTCCTTTACAATTTGGTGCTAGGAAAAAAAAAATGCTTTCATTGGACATGGCAGTTCACGCCTATCATCTCGACACTCAGGAGGCAGAGGCAAGAGTATCAGTATCCAAAGCCTGCTTTTGCTGCATACTGAGTTCAAGGCCAGCCTGGGCTACAAAAGACCCTGTCTCAGAAAAACAAAAACAAAAACAAAAACAAAAACAAAAACAAAAGAAAACAAATGCCCTCAAGAAGAATTTGTCTGTATTTTTCCTCACTTTTAACAAAAATAATTCAAGATGTTTTGTATTTAATTCTGGCCTTTCAGGAAATGGAGCCTGAAAATAGATGCTTATCCAGAAACACCAGAAAAGTCTATGATATTAGCAGGTTCGTTCCCACCTCATACCACAGATCACATTTCCAGTGGCTGGGTTCATGTGATCAAACCTATTAATATTCAATCTTGGCTAATATGCTGCTACTTCAGGCATTTTTAAGAGAGAAATGAGTAATACCTAAATGAATGATCACGTTATTTTCCTTGCATTTGAAAGTCAAGTTTCAGAATTTGTTAGTGACAGCCTACTTATAACTAAATGTCACTTAATTTTAGACATCCTTACTCTATCATATATAGCTAATACCTTTAAAAATAATCAGAGGGCTCTAAAATTTGCAGAAAAAATAGACAGCATTTCCATTTCCTCCTGTGCTAAGGTAGTTGTTTAGATGCAGTGAGCCATCTGAGTTAATTATACCCAAAGGAGGTACATAGACCTCGGAGATTTGATGGCAATGGATCTATTTATTGAAGTCCTCTGTGTATGGAATAAAATAGTCCTTAAAGAATATTACATGGAAAGACCCCAGTATAAATGTATACAGGTACAGGAAACCACAGTCTACTTCAAACGTAGTTTTAAAACTGTACATGCTCTAGAACAGTGGCAGTCAGACACCCATGAAACTCTTCCACATCAACTCCACACCCATTCACACAGTCTACACAGCAGCTTAGCTTATGGGTCTCCAAGTTGACTCTTTGAGGATAAAAAGCAATTTGGGTCTTAGATAATGTGCTTTTTATTTTTAATGTCTCATGAAATGCATCTTCCTTTGTTTAGGAAATCAGTTGTAGTTCTTTCTCCTGCCTTGATGGAACTGCCTACTCTCTGTCATTCCCCACACAAATGAAGCCACCATCTATAGGTGTTTGAAGTAAGCCTTTTCTCAAATAGGAGCTTGAATGTGCTCTGGGAACACTAACATGATTTTTTAATTAACATTAATTCTGCTTCACTTCAACTATGAAAGAAATGGGGTTTCTTCAAACACCAATTAACAAAGCAAACCCCAATAAAGAGAAAACACTCTCTCCCCACCTCCAGCCCCCAACAGGAAATCCCCCCCTGCTGAGTTTTCCCCAAGGTTTCTCTATAAAGTTTTTTCTGATGAACTTGCTAGGGCTTTAATGAATCAGTACAGATTTTCCATCATATAAACAGAAATATTTAATTTCATGAACGGGTTCATGCTTGACTCTGTTCACCTACCACATAACATCTTTAGGTTTTTCTTCTTTCTTATAACCCATTTCTCATAGTGATTTCTTTATAGTAATCCTTTCATATTCTCCAAACCTGAGAACTCACCTCAACATCAGAAATGAACAGAATTGTCCAAACTTAAGCTTTTGTTTTATTTCTGACTCAATTTTCCTGCTTGAAGCTAGGGAAAGCATTTACTGTCTTTGTGTTCATCTGAAGTAAATTTTCCTGCATGGGCCACTCCTAGGACCCCACAGGGACAGTCTCACTTGAAAGAATGACATGCCCAGGGGAAGACATGCCCAGGGGAAGACGCAGCATGCCCAAAGATCCCGCTAGGACAATGCCTCTCACTTAACTTTCAGAGAGAACCTGAGCTAGTGTTTGGTGTGCTTTCAGTGGTCAAAGAAATCTGGGGAACTCTGAAACAGCGATGCCCTTAGAGACTCACAAAGCTTCTTTGTGTGCTCCAAACTCAAAAAGTCCTGTCATCAACTAGAAACCTAAGTCACTGTGCTTGGCTCTATTCATTTTTCCAATTAATTTTATTATATTTTTCTCCAAGGCACAAATCACTAGGAAAAACATAGAAAAATAGTGGATTGCAAGTACCAACTAGCTACACTAACAAACTCGAGAGGTGAATGCTTATTCTTGTCTTATACATTAAAATATTGAAGTGCAAATAATTCATTTATCTCCCTCTATCTATCTATCATCTATCTATTATCAATTTATCTATCCATCCACTTATCATCTATCTATCCTTCTATCTATCTATCTATCTATCTATCTATCTATCTATCTATCATCTATCTATGTATCTATCTATGTATCTACGTATGTATCTATGTATGTGTGTATGTGTGTATGTATGTATGTATCTATCTATCTATTATCTATCTATCTGTGTATCTATCTTTTATAGATAGGAACTTATGGAGCTAGCATTCAAATCCAGATCTGCCTGGCCTCAAGGCTTGCATTTTGTTTCCTGCTTGCTACATCTAATACACAATCCACAGCTACCTCAGAGTTGTGGCCAAATTCTACTTCTCCTACTCTGTGTTGGCAGACTCCTTAGATATAGTGGCAGTTTCTCGAAGGCAGACTTGTGTCTTAAGCTTGCCTGTGTGGCTGTTGTGCTCAATATCATGCCTATTGCAGTGCAGGTGATCTGTACTCTGACCAGAATGAATGTGGGGTAAAGTAGGAGAGAGGGCACTAAAAACCATCCAACTTCTTACAGGAGTTAACTTGAATCACATGACTTCCCAGGGACAGAAAGCCAGACAGATGAAAAGGTTTTGTAACTACTTGTGGGGGTTGGAAAGATGGGTCATCAGTTAAGAGCTCATACTGTTCTTGCAGAAGACCGGAGTTCGATTCCCAGCACCCATGCCCAGTGGCTCTCAGCTGCCTGAAACTCCAGCTCCAGGGGATCCAACATCCTCTTCTAGTCTCCCTGGCTTTCTGAATTGTTTGGTATACACACACACACACACACACACACACGCACATGCACACACATGCACATGCACCCACCATAAACACAACTGAAAACAAAATAAATCTTTAAAAGAACTTTCTCACATGAGGGGAAACATTTTAACTTGATTTTAGCTTATCCTGAGTTGAGGGGTTTTCTAAGGAGCAAAAGGGTGACAGGATGATGTCTTTCATATTTGACAGATGCAACTATGATGTGAAAATTGGATTATTTAAGTCTGAGTTAGAGGTGATTGTAACCTTCAGAGTTCCATTCAGACCTGAAACTCTATAAAGTTTTGGGCTGATCTGTACAAGAAGGGTTCGCAGACACTGGAAGTCCATTATCTTCCTCAAGGCTCAACTCTAGATTCGCATTGGGTTACAGCTAACAAATAATAGCCCCTGACAACAATTTCCGAGTCACATAGAAAAAATACCAGGGGTTGTTTGAAGACAAGTCAAAGCTTTATCATAGCATAATTTGTTACTGAATAAAGTATTATATAAATTGGGGACATCTGTCCACACTGGGATCCCCCCAATGACCTATGTATGTATGAAAACGTAGAAAGAAACCTTGTTAGAGTATGTGTTCCTCAAAACACATCTTTGAAAAGGATGTGTTCAATGAGCACACTAGTGTAGATGTAACCAACTGTCTTATTAAATAAGAAACACAGAACCAATGCAAAGAAGAAAGCCAAGAGATCAGAGCTAAGAGCCTTACCCACCTGCTGCAGCTAACCTCTTTAGCCAAGAAACCTCTCCAAAAGAGACCTACTTCCTGTCTGTTTGTCTTTATATGGACTTTCTGTTCCGCCTTCTCATTGGTTGTAAACCCAAACACATGACTGCCTCGTCACTGCCTGTATGTGCAGTCCTCCAGGTCTTCTATGGTATTGAGATTAAAGGCGTGTGTCTCTAGTGTTGGCTGTATCCTTGAACACACAGAGATCTACCTAGCTCTGCCTACCAAATGCTGGGATTAAAGGTGTGCACCACCAACGCCCAGCTTTTGCTTTGGCTCTAATAGCTCTGACCCCTGGGGAACTTTATTTATTAACATACAATTAAAATCACATTTCAGTACAAATAAAATACCACCATATACTAGAGCTCAAGGGAAGGAAGATTTTATACTATTACCATCTGCATAGCTTTTGCAAGCTTGGTGAACTAGTTGCAATATTTATGGGAACCTTGAGAACATACAGGGATGTAGGTAGATGTTGGATGTGGGTTGAAGAAGGCTCATAAAGTTGAATGTGAGGGTAGGCATAGACAGATACATTCTGACCAAAATAAGACCATAAAATACAATCCCTTCATGCTAAATAATATATACATATACATATACATATATATATATATGTGTGTGTGTGTGTGTGTGTGTGTGTGTGTGTGTAATAAAATAACTGTATTTCAGTGTATTTGTATCTGATGCTAATTATATCTTAGCCTAGAATTCCAGGAGAGTGGCACAAGTCTGAGCAACTCTTCTCCTGTACAAGCTTGGCTGTGATTTTCTCTAAAGACCAATCTGGGCATGAGATAACAAAAAGTATCTTCATTGGCTAAGTCCCCTGCAATCCTATGTGAACTCTACTCCACCATGTCAATGCTTATAGAGCCTAGTTATTCCCCCATCGCTCACAGTGCAATTTATAAGGACTAGCAGCCCCGTTTGCATATTTCTGCTAGACAAATCATTAGAAGTTATTTTCAGATAAAACCAATTTCATCTTATCAACTTTAAAAAGAAAAAACAAAATAGAACATCCTTGAGGCCCGTTCAAGGTCATTTATTCAGCTAAAAATGTTTTAAGAGTAGACGATATACCAAATTCCTGGAGACCCAGCAAGGTGTGAAATGTGCTGTTTTCTGAAAGAGCTAATGCATCCAGAGAAAAAGAAAACACTCAGGAATTACAAGAATACAAAACAGAAGGTGGCAATCCCTCTAAGAAAAGAAGAGAGGGGCTGGAGAGATGGCTCAGTGGTTAAGAGCACTGACTGTTGTTCCAGAGGACCTGGGTTCAATTCTCAGCACCCACATGGCAGCTCACCTCCAGTTTCAGGGGATTCAACATCCTCACACAGACATATATTCAGCAAAACACCAATCTCCATAAAATAAAAATTAATAAATTATTAAAAAAGAAAAAGAAAAGAAGAGGCACAGTGGCTTTCAAAGATCAAGGCATTCACTATCAACTATGTTTGTCAGATCTAGGCTCATCAGGCTACTGTGGCTTCACCTTCTAAGACATTTGGCCCAATATGAAAAGTTTAACCAAAATGTGTAGGATAATCTTCAAGTCTAAATCTTCTCTCTACAAGTCTAGAAACATCCATAACTTAAAGATATTCTTGGAAACATGATGCTCATGTTTCGGGGTGTGGATAAAAAACAAAACAATTTTGTATGAAACCTATTTAAAATATTAAGGAATATGTGAATGTCATGGAGTTTTGGAGAATTTCTGTTGTTCAATATGTGAATATTCTCCTGCTTTATTTGATGATATGAAAAGGAATAATTTGTAAATTTAATCATGAAAAATATATGTTTTAAACTTTTAATAGTATATACTAGCATATAGTAGGCAGGCAGCAGTATGAGAATTGACTGTTTTTATTCTTACATCTAAATTCTATATGGTTTTCTAAATAGGTTCATAGGAATAAATGACTTTTAAATGGATAGCATGTATGCTGTTTAATTGCCAGGAAGTAATAAGCATTTTGAATTGAGTAAGATTGAAGGTTTTAAATTCTGTAGTTTAAACTTGCTACATATTTTAGATTTTAAAACAAATTTTTCTTTGAAGAATTCTACCATGATCAAAACTTCTAGAAGTGTGAGAAAGAATGACTCTGTCTTGTCCTCTTGTCATCTTTTCATTCTTTTCTTTTCCTGTGACATAAAGTGACATACCCAAGTGCTGGTCCTTTATCAGATGTTTCTTTGAGCAGCGGAGCAGAAAGCTGTAATATCTATTCATTCGTAATGTGTCATTCTGAATGTATTAGGGACAATTGACTTCACATGTCATAGGTAATTAGAAGAGTCACCTTCAGTTCCAGGTTATTTAAATCCAGCACTATATACTTTTAATGAGCATACTTACTGATGTCTTTCAACATGTCTGAATATCTCTGTACCTTTTACTTTTATAGTGGGCAAAGTATTTCCATGGCCATTTGACTTAAAGAATTTATTGAAATTCATTTCCTCTTCTTTGATTTCTCAGTTTTTCTTTTTAAATTTATTCTTCTCTCATACAATACATTCCAACAGCACCCTCCCCTCCCTCCACTCCTCCTAGCCCACCCCCATCTCCCCTCTCCCCCAGATCCACTCCTCCTCCATTTCCCTTCAGAAAAGAGCAGTCCTCCCAGTGATACCAACCGAAGACAGCATCACAGATCAGTAAGACTAGGCTGGATGAGGCCACCCAGTAGGAAGAAAACAATCTCAAGAGCAGGCAAAAGTATCAGATTGTGCAACTGAATGTTACCATGCTAATTGTCATAAATCAGATCATTTATTTCTGCTCCATGATTCTGTAATCCAGAATGTTCTGTTCATAGAAGTCATTTTTACAGGCTCACCTGAGAAAAATAAGAGAGAGTTAGCAGTTATGAGTGAAAGGTAGGAAGTTGGTATGTCTCTGATCTCAGGGACCAGGAGGCAAAAACTTGATTCTTAGAGTTCTGCCATTGAGAGAATTCCACTGAGCTCCCCAAAAGTGACTGACAGAGCCTTCCTTCAGATGATCTTGCTCAGCTATCACCCAGATGGTCAGGCTATGGAGATGTGTAGATTGAAACTTTCAAGCTGAGTCATGGGTACTTTTCAGACATGTTCAGACCTGACCCATTCTTTGCACATTTGGCACATGTTTGTCCTCTGGGTAAGGTGTCATTAACACAGGATCAATTCCTAATACTTGTGGAACCTGTCTCCAAGAAGCATTGTTTGATACCATGCATCAGTGAGGTTTGGAGTCTCATTCACTGAGGCTCTAGCAGCACAGTACATGGCCTGGCACTCCTTGTTTCCCAAAAATACTTATTTCCTTTGACTTCCATGACATCAAACTGTTCTGTTCCTTCCTAAAGACATCACTCATATGTGATCACATTCAAATGATACCCAAGAAAAGTGAGACAATACATCCATATTAGGATGAACTAAAGCAATGCTTTCTAAAAATATATAGTAATGCAAATATGATAGAGACTAACATCCTCCCCTTGAATTGTCCAAAGTGAGAGTTCACGACCAATCAGCTCCTCCACACGATGGCTGAGGGGTCAGTGCTCCTTCTAGTTCACAGATCCACCCTTGCCTTCTGTCTACCCAGAAGAGGAAGATCAAAAGGTGAGTAGGCATAACAAAGCCATTTCAGCTCATAATCCATTGTTCTGAACATAGTCACACCATCACACTTGACTTCAGAGGAGCCAGAAGAGTATTATCTAGACTTCATGCCAAGAAAAGATGGAAAATAGATTTTAAGAGACATCTAAAAGTTATACTTCACAATACATTAATATCATTTATGTACAAAGAAACAAATGCAACAAGATGAATAAAGAACATGTATATATATATATATATATGTAGGTGTGTATATTTATTTATGTACATATTGTATATAATATCTTTAAATGTACACAAATACACATCCCTATATATATACATATATACATACATACATATATATGATATTACCAGGGGAGGCAAGCACATCACCACTAAAGAGATGTGCAACTTCAAATAACAATTTACACAATTGTTAATATTTGAAAATGTGCTAATACTAAGGGCTGATGAGTATTTGGGAAAACATTAATTTTATACATTTCTGATGGAAGTGCATATCCTTAAAGAAAATAATCTGCCAATGTATACTACCATAAACTACTGAACAGAAATCTAAACTTTAGAAAATGGGTTCTCTGAGATATATCCCAGGATTCTGAAACATCATTCATTCAGCTGCCAGAGGTTCACAACTGTATCCCTCTTCCAGAATTTTCCTTTACACAGAAAGCTGTTTTACCCCAAACATGCCCCATTCCTTGGTGGCAGCCCACCTGGAGACTAGTCAGCACGGAGGGTATAAAACTTGGTTCCGTGACCTCAGAGGGCATATCTGCCGAGGACCAGCACCTTGAATCAAAAGTACATGATTTTTCAAAGAGTCTGCAAAGATCATCATATATCAGAATTATAGAATTCAGGAACAAAGTCGTTTCGCTTGGTGATCAGTAACTTGCAGAAAAAAAGTTGCAGGTTTTGCGAATTTTGGAGACTAGTTTCAGACGTGACCCAGAATGTTGGAAAGGCTCTTATTGATTTGTTTTATTAATTCATTTATTTTTTTTTTTGAGGCAGGATCTCACTGTGAATTCCAAACTGGCTTTGAACTTGTGATCCTTCTGCCTGAGAGCGCTGGGGTTCTAGGCTCACACCACCATTCCAGGCTGAGAAGGCTTCACTTAACTGTTTATCTTAAAATGTAAAATGGTCCTTATACAGCAATATATGTGTAGAAGGCTTTGTCTAATGGCCATAGAACAATCACTGGTTTTCATTTTTTGGCAGTTTTCATCCAGTATTTGGGTACAACTGGTCACAGGCAACTTGTTTGTATTTTGCCCTAGGTGATTTGTATGCTTGTGTCTTTTTCATGTTCCTTGTACAGTGTTCTGTATTCAATCCATATAACAATTTTCTAAAGTGGTCAAATGATTACTGATGCCCATTTTACAGATACAGAAATAGTTGGCAGAACATTTTTTTAAAGTATCTCTTCATTACAGGGCTGTAACTTGAAGAGAACTCTCTTATCTTTGAGAGTAGGTATGTCCTCTTTAGGCAATTTTTTTCAAATAACAATCCACAGGAAAACTTGAAGTTGCTTTCTTTTCTAATATTTTTTCCCATTTCTTCAAAGCTAGTATATGTTCCAAGTAGAGGCTTGTATCAGTATCACAGCATCTTAAGGACTCTTGTGCGCACTTACCTACACTGGGGACCAGGAAGAAGAGATCCTTTCTGAGCAGGGCTACATCTCTTTATAAAGTTTGTAATGGGTTGAGAACATTTTGGCCATAGTTACTCAGTAAAACACAAAATGGTTTTTTGCCACTAAAAGCAACTGGGAATCTGTAAGTGTAGAGAGAAGGAAAGAGAAAGATTGAGAGAGAAATGACCAAACACACCAGGCCTACCATCCCATTTCTGAAACTGGCAAGCTCTTGCCTATGAGTCTAAGGTCCATTTGCCCGGCCACCCGGTAGTGTTACAGGCCTGCCTGAATGACTGTGCCAAGTCTGTAGGAGATTCGATGCCCCAGGGCTGTTCCCATCTGCTCCTCCCATGGAAGCCAAGCAAATTGCAATCTCCTATCTTTCCTCCTCCTGAACATGCATCTGACAATGATCTTTCATTGTAATTATTGCTGGGAAGTAACGAAGGTGTGGCTTTAGAACACCCCGTTCTCTCAGAATTGTAAAACTGCTCTAAGGAAGCCTTGATTTTGGCCCTAGCATTAAAGACAAGGAGTCTTGCTGCTTCAGAAAGGTCTTTGTTCTAAATGCAATTGGCAGCTCTTTCCTCCCATTGGTTTCCCAACCATATCCAGCCTTGAGGAGGGCTTCTCCTCCCTCCTCTGGGTGGGTTTATAGTTGAGGCTCTAGAATCTCACCCACAACTACTCTGTGGACTGCTACATTTTTTTAATTTAATGTATATACAATGTGTCACAGCATAGGTCTAACTTTTGATCTTTAGAGTTTCTGCCAGTGGAGACAAGCAAAAAAAAAAAAAAATTATTCAACTACATGTCTATTACTTTGAACCCTGGGCTACCCACACCCAGTCCCAAGTGAACAAAGGACATCTTTTTATCATTGCGTCTAAGGTGGAAGTCAATAGGTTTCCAGGATCCCATCCTTTCTCTTCTTCCTATCCCTCACCTTGGACCATAACTGGGCTAGCGTCATGTCTCCTTCCTGAAGCCACTTCACATGCACAAGCACATAGGCCCTGTAAGGGCTTCCCGGGATAGGATGATGATAGCATCTACCCTTGTAGGCAGTGGACCTGTAACCTCGAAGTTCCCAAGTAAGGGACCAATAGGATGGCTTAGTAGGTAAGAATACTTGCTTCTCTTCCGCAGGACTCAAGTTCAGTTACAGCACCCACAACCATTGCCTCTTTAGCACCTAAAATTCCAGCTAAAAAGGGACCCACATTACCCTTTTCTGACCTCCATGATCAGCCCACACATATATTGAAGATGCACAAATACAAACACAAAAAATAAAAATAAATAAATCTTTTTTTAAATTTCCTGATTGAAAAGTACAAGACAGAGTTTCCTTTGTAACAATGAGGGACTCTCATAAGGGACACGTGATATAAAACTATGTGACCCCCTCCCACAGAGTGGAGGATGTGGTGAGTGGCAGCATAAGGAGGACGCCTCTTTTTTTCTTTTTTTTTATCATAAGAAGCAAATTTAGCTTCCTATCCATCCCTCAGACTAACTTAGCAAATGAGGTCATCTGCATTCTGAAAAATCAAGAAATGACTGGATTTTACAGCCTGTGCCACAGATCCTCAATACCACATACCGTTTTAACAAAGGACAAGAGAGAAAAAGAAGAGTGGTCATCAAACAGGCTGAAATTTTGTACAAATAGCAAGCAGATGAACATAGCAGGAGAATCCTCTGGGGTCCTGCTCCGAATGCTCCCAGAACTGGGGCTCCTTTTCCTTCTTCCCTGTGCCAGTGGAGAGCTCTGCTGACCCTGGGTCTTTCCAGTCAAAACACACCTGTCTTCAAAGAGCCATATGCTTGGAAAGCAGAGTTCATCCCTTGCTCTAGCTAGCGGAAAGTCTGCACTGTGCATCTCTTCAATTAAGTACACAAAGAGACCCAAAGCTTCGGCAGGTAAGCATCCAGAAGCCTGTTCCAACAGCTGCTGCAAGCTGTTGCTGCAGCGAGCAGAGAGCAGCAGCCTCCTTTTCAATCATTTTAACATATTTAAGTGTAAGATCCTGAATATTAAATGATAAAAGGAGGAACACTGGCCCCAGAGGTTGTTATTTTACAGGGTTTTTTCTTTCTTTCTGGAATTGGCATAGAAACGTGTTTCCTACTAAGAGAGAATATGTTCAAATCAAAAATTGTGCCTTTTTAGAAAACTCTGATTTTTGGCAGAATATCCATTAATTCTGAGTGAAGGAATAACCAACCATTCTCGTCCTAGACTAAATGCTATAGGGCATTTTATTTAGAAAAGGGAACATTCTTCACATTTCCCAGGGAGTGAAAAAGAAAATAAAAAGCATTACAAATGCTGTGTGGTTTCTTTCTAAATTAGTCCTTTAAAAGTAAGTACAATGGACAAGCCTTCTCAGTGTGCTTTTTTCCCCTCTGAGGAACGAATGAAGATCTCTGTGGTTAGTGATATTTTTAATTCAGCTCTGGACTTTCTCCAGGAAATCACTAATAATTACTAATTGTATTTTTGTAAGTTAATGAAAGGACACATTCTTTTTGTGTGCTTCCCTCCACTTGAGTAATCAATGATGTTGCTTCTTGACATGACTGAGCGAAGTGACAATACAGAGCATGGGTTAACTTAGAAGGCTTCTTTGTGTGGTCTTGCAAAAATCAAGTGTAAAGTCTAGTCATGCAACTGTCTTAAAAGAAACTATTTGTTCCTTCATTCCCTCCCCAATTCCTGCGGCTTTCATTTCTTAGAGCACTAGTCAAAAGAGGGCCATTGACTGGAGTTGTTCTAAATGCAGATTTCCATTGATGGTGTATATAAACAACCATATCTGCAAAAATATCTATATGAATAGAGTTTCCTTAGAAACTCAGTGTATGCGATTTAATTCAATGACAATGTCAGTAAAGCAACAGAAGTAGGTTTTCTGATGCTATCAAGGCTCCCATACTAACTGTGATAGATCCTTCAAACAGGGAAGTTGGGTTTATTCAATACAATTTCCAGGTCTTTCTCGGAGTTGAATGGAAGTTTGTGACTTGGAGGAAGAGCCTCCTAGCAATAACAAAGAAGAAAGACTGGAGTATTGCCTCAGAGGGAGACCATTCCTCCTTCGGACTCTTTCGGTAATGAGGAGGGCATCATCACAGCAACCCTCAGCTAGACTCAGCTTACAAATGATGCATGTTGCCGAGCAGCTTATAGTAAAGGCTGCTGCAGAAACTTGGATACAGTTAGAAATTACATTGGTTTAGGAAAATGGCAGTAGTAGGTTCTCCTCTAGAGTCTGTGACCTCTCCATATGTGGGTATTGGCTAGGTTTGCAGTATCAGGCATGAATATTTAGCTGGCCGTCAGTCCAATTAGACAGCTGTTGGTTACCACCAAGACAAAGGCCACTATCGTGCCGTTGGACAGTTCTTCTTGGACTGATTGTCATTGCATTTCATAGACTCCACAGCTTCATGGGACTACTGGTTGCTTTTCTTTCTGGGCAGCGTATGCAACACCTTCTGATATTACAAGTGCTAGTCCTCAGGGAGGCTTCCAAGTCAGCTCCATCTTGTTTCCTTCCAGTCCTATAGCCAAACTGTACCATCTCTTCAGACATTGGATCTTATTATTTTGAGAAGCTCTTGTCCTCTGACCAACAGTGTGAAGGGTGGTTTTCCATGCCTGGCATTGAGTTTTTGTTAGACAGTCTATGCCTCTTTTGGTGGGGACGTTATCACCCCATGTGGCATAATTCCATTTAAAACACACACACACACACACACACACACACACACACACACACACACACACACACACACTGTATTTTTAAGTGATCTTATTAAATAATATGTTTCCTATGGCAATATCAAGCATTCTTAGTTTTACTTATTGCCCTGCCCTCCCTTCCCCTCTGTATTACCCTCTCTCCTCCCTCTCCCATTAAAGTCTGCCCCCTTCTCCTTTCCTCACTCACAGTGCTTGCATTTCATTAGCCTCCTCTCTAGAGTTCCTTCTCCAGCACTCCAGACTGCCATGGTCTCCTTCTACTCTCCTGGCTTCTGTAGTTACATCAGGTCATGTGCTCAAATCCAGCGATTGTGAGCCAGGATCCACAAATAAAAACCAGTGTGTGGCATTTGTCTTTTTGGGTCTGTTTTCTCCCTCAGTGATCATTTCCATTTCCATCACTGCAAAACACCACTAATCTGGAGGTTGATTTCATCTAGCTTAGTATCACTACCCGGGACCACCCACAGTTCACAGTATTTCCTTCTTGATACCTTAAAGGAGATATTTTTGTTTTAAATCTGCCCTGATTATCCCTTTTCTTACTTAGTATATTTTGTCAACCTTGCATCACTCCCACCCAACTCCTGGGATACTGTTCCAAGGAAGTGACAGTGACCATCTATCCATGAATCAGTCCATCTACCCATTCTCCTGGCTCTAAAACACATGATATGCTTCTCAGTATCAGTACAACCTCTACGAAGCCACATTTTTTACATGTGATTGCATGTAATCGTGGGGTTGCATGGGATACTGAGGGTAGCCCTCATGGGGGAAGGAACAGCCAAGAGAGAAATATTTCTGCCACGAGATAGAGTCTAGAAAGAGGGAGAGAGAAAAAAAAAAAAGAGTACCTTGACATTGTACACAGCCTCTGGAATCCAGCTAGACTCAAGTTCAAATCATCCTTTGTTGCTTCAAATCTGTAAGACCTTTGCAAAACCATATCCATCAAGTTCTTTGCAGCCTAATGCCAGGCACAGTATGCTTAGTAAACAAAATATACTTACACTTAGGTTGGTACCAAGTGGCAGCATGCAGAATGACTATTGACTATTAGAAATGGACACAAGTTGTAGTCATCTTTTTTTGTTTGTTTGTTTGTTTGTTTGTTTTCGAGACAGGGTTTCTCTGTGTAGCTTTTGAGCCTTTCCTGGGACTTCACTTGGTAGCCCAGGCTGGCCTCACAGAGATCCGCCTGCCTCTGCCTCCCGAGTGCTGGGGTTAAAGGCGTGCGCCACCACCGCCCGGCTGTAGTCATCTTTTTCTTCTAATTCCCAATGTTCTCTGTCCTGAACACAGTTTGTTAGCCCCTAAAGTATCCACTTGCCCCCATGTCTCCAAAATCTGAACCAATGACCTCAGCAGCACACCTGGGGGAAATGACTGATAAACAATCATGCACCTGCCAAGATTAGGGACAGGGAGGGTTTGCTCTGAAAAGATTAAAATGAACATGTGCTCTGTTAACCTCTCATTTCACTAGAAATATAAGAGTATCTGGCTGTTTCATGAGTAGAGCCACAGACCACCTGCTAACTTCTCTTACTTACCAGCATCTTCTCATCCCCTATGAGATTACTCCCAAGGATGATGCACATGGGGCCAAAGCCTTAGTCTTTGAGCCCTTTCCTGAGCTCACACAACCTTGTTGATAAAGATCCTAACAGTTGGACAACCGATGTCCAGAACTATACTAAGTTTACAATGTGTCCCTTCACTGAAACCTTTAAAATAACATCAGCAACAACAGCTGCTAGGGTGTTAAAAGGCTATGGCAGGAGGCTAGACAGGAATAGATATTCCAAGGCATAACACGCAGCCCTGGGGATTCCAAGTCAGGAGAAACTCTCTATTTCTCCAAGAATCCTCATTGTTCTTGGTCTGTGGAGATGTGTTTCAAATAATTTTTTTTTTGAATTAGCAAACTGTTAAGTAACTTTCAAGAGTTCAACCATCATGACAAATCATACTTGTGGTTTTGAACATTGGCCAAGAAACATTAACAGCAGAATGGACAAAAACACACGAGATGCCTGGCTCCTCCAGCCCACAGCCAATGTTAATGCACTGTGTTTGATACACACTTCAGTTAAGGCAGTAAACAAACTTCATAGCTCAAGAATAATTTTGGATTATTTATTTCAACGAACACATTCCCACTGGGTTCCTACTGATTGTGAATTAATTTCACTCATGTATTTCCCAAGGGGAATGTCTTATGAAATTATCATATGCAAATAGTTTGTGGCTTATTTCCCCTTTTATTTATTTATTTTTTTTATGTGAACCTGTTATATTATGGAGCTTCTCCTATGGTACACCAAACTTGCCATTCTGCCATGAGACCCCAGATAAAGAATTCTACTCTTAGGATTAGTTTGGGAGTCTTGTAACTAATGACTGTTTTTTTTTTTTTCCTTTCAGAATCTGAGAACCCAGAAGTACGAAGGTTTGTTCTTTGCATATTCATGTTTGCTTAGTGACTCAGACAGGTATGGGAGGGGGCATCATCATGTGGAATAAATTGCGGTATTGTTAGTCTCAACATGCAAAGTTATTCTATGATATCTAATTTCAATCTGTTATGCCTAATTAAAGCAGTGATAAAATGAGAAATAGAGAATCTGAATTTTAAATAAATTTAAAAATATATGAGGATTTTTAGAGAACTTAATGGTGCAAAAATTCCAAGTACAACAAATCATCATGCTTAAAGACTGCAGGAGTCTTCGGTTTGTGTGTGTGACTGACAGACAACCCTCCTCCAACCAAGCAGTCTTACCATGGACCAAGGAGGTACTCCGTCTTAAAGGCAGTAAACAGGACTGTCCATCCATGCTGCGTGGACTCTAACTGATAGACCTCACACTCTATCTTTAGGGGCTTGGAAAGTCCAGGACCTAGTGAGCTCCAAGTTCAAAGGTAATATCTAAATACCCAAAAGTTTCATGGCAGACACATCTGTTTCCATCACCTTCCAATTACAGTGTGACAAGGCTCTCTAAACTCTCACAGCAACAGCCATAAAAAAGATAGGCCTAGGGTTATTCAAGGCTGAAATGAGAGACAATTTTACTTGTCAACATATTTGCACAAGTAAAATATCAAGTATGAAGAATGCTACTTACCAAGGTGCTGAGAGAGCTAACTCATTAGTCATCAAAACACATCTCTGTAAAATAATGTTTTGTTTCTGGGGATAGCCTAGAGAAACTCCAAATTGTGTGTTTAAATATGTGGTGTTACCATGGAATCTCTACCTAGTCTTCATAGGTCAATCATGCTGTGACCTACATCGGTTTCACAACTATTAGACATTGTCCTCAAGGCACATGGTGTCTTAATTTGACTTAAGCTAAAATACGTAACAAACAAGGGTGTCTGCTAAAGATGAAGGACACCAAGACAGGCAAGTTGGCTCAGTGGGTAGAGGTGCTTGATGCTTGATGCTTAGCCTGATGACCTGAGTTCGAACCTTAGGACCCACATGGTGAAAGGAGAGAACCAACTCCTGCAGGTTGTCACCCCCTGACCTCCACATGCACACAAGATAAATAAATATCATTTAAAATGAAAGACAGGGGCTCCAGTTCACTATCATCTGATATCCTGCCATTGGAAGAAATGAGCTAAGTGTTCAGTGCTGAGATCCTCAGCTTATTATTAACCGGTCTGTCAATTTTGGCCTAAGCTGAAGTCCTTTGTTCAACTTGGCACTACAAAAGAATTTTATTTTCTCAACCTTAGAATAAATGTGGCTCAGATCAGACATATAAATTTTCCACCTCCACCCCATACCACCACCAGGGAAGTGACAAGACAGAGTGGAGATGAGAGGATGAATTTCCAGGAAAGAGACCTTTCCTCTTGAGAAGGTGCGGCCGGCCGCTTTGAGTCCTAAGCAGTAGGAGAATCGGCCACCAGATGAAGCCCTAGCTGGAGTAATTAAGGCAAATGGCTAATTAGAGGCTTTCGAAGCCTGCATGGATGAAGAAAAAGAGCAATAAAGGTGAGGCAAGCCAAAATGCCAGAGCTTTCTGACAAATAGCCTGCCTGCAGCAGAGAGGCATGAAGCTCTGCCCAAGAGAACCGAAACTGGAAGATTTCAGACAGAGAAAGGATGCAGGATTACCGCTGGGTGGAGGGGAGAAGGGAGGCTGGGCATGGCGAGATTTATCCTTAACTGCTCACTGGCTTTAAATGTGGTGGCTTAGTGTGCTCTCCTCTTCGTTCATTCAGCTATTGGGACAAATCATTTTAGGTACTAGCTTCTTTTTTTTTTTTTTTTTTTTTTTTTTTTTTTTTTTTTTTTTTTTTTTTTTTTTTGGTTTTTCGAGACAGGGTTTCTCTGTGTAGCTTTGCGCCTTCCCTGGAACTCACTTGGTAGCCCAGGCTGGCCTCGAACTCACAGAGATCCGCCTGGCTCTGCCTCCCGAGTGCTGGGATTAAAGGCGTGCGCCACCACCGCCCGGTGGTACTAGCTTCTTAAATGAAAACCAACCAACCAAACAAAACACCCAAAACAACCACTGCCACGAATGGCCCCTGACTTCCCTCTGATATTCCAGCTTTACAATGCCACAGGAATGAATCGGATTCGATGGGAACCATGCTTGGAGTTTTGAATTTGTACCGTTCCCTGGGCTCCTGACGGGTGGGACAACGCCACCTCTGATGCTGTGTAGTGGCAGCAAGCCCCAGCTCTCACAGCTTAGACAATTGTGAGGGGGAACAGCCAACATCCTGTGATACACTGCTTTGTTAAGCTGGTACATTAGGCAGGATAAGGGGGCTAAATGCAATTTTGGGTTACAACAGGTTTATCAGGATACAACTCCTATAAGTCATTGAGCATAGGTATGTAGTTGCTCACATAAATGAGGTGCCATCATTCACTTAAAGCCTGATCTGAAACATAGAAATGAGAAGGAAATGCTTAGCTTCATTCAGCTTATGGTTTCATCTTCTTGGAGTAGAAGATTATGCCTCACACATTCCCTTCAAAGATGATCCTCAGTCATTCTGAGTTGGTACCATTCTCCTGGGATATAGATGTCTGCTGGCATTGGGACAAACCTTAGTCCATAACTCTATTATCTCTCCACCTCAAACCACAAAGAGGTTACATGCTAAACTCAAGAACTTTTACTTCCTTCTCTGAAAACACTGAAAACTCCCATCGTGGGTACAACTTGCTACACGACCCTATCGGGTTCTACCAAGCATGCTGGAATAAATAAAAGTCATCTTAGCCTGTTTTCGTATACATGATTCAGATTAGAAAAGACAGTGTTCGGCTTAAATTCCCCCAAAGGAAGCCAGAAGTAAGGCTGGGGCCATCAATATGCCTGAGACACATGGTGACAGAAATGTAAACACGGCAGATGTGTGTCTACACAGAACAAAGGGTGATTTGCTAGGAATGGTGGTGTATATCTTTACCCCAGCTCTTGGGAGGGAGAAACAGGTAGATCTCTGTGAGTTCAAGGGCAATCTGGTCTACATAGCAAGTCCCAAGCCATAGTAAAACCCAGTCTCAAAAAAAATTGTTTGAAATATCTTAGTCATTAAAAGTTAGAAAGCCAGGTATGATAGCACAGACCTGTAATCCCAGAATTGTGGAAGCTGTAGCAATGGGATCATGAGTTTGGCCCAACCTGGGCTTAAAATGAGAAAGAAAAATGAGAGGGGCGGGCTGGGTGTTTAACTCACCAGTACAGTGTTTGTCTAGCACATGCAAGACTCTAAGTTTCATCACCAGGACAGGTAATGATGGAAAATAACCTAAATGTCTACCAGTAAGGCAATAGTTAATTCTATTATAAAGACTCTATACTCGGAGTTGCATATATTTTGTAATAAACTGTTAGAGAAGTTTACATAGCTGATATAGAAAAATCCCCAACACTCATAGTTAAATAGGAAACAAATAACAAAACACTCACTGTGTGTTCACATTTTTCTAAATAATTAAAATTGGGATCATCAAAATTAATTACTGTAGACATGGATATGCATTCTTAAGTGCATTTTAGAAATGGTCTAAAAGAATGTTACCTCTGAGGCAGAAAGGAGATGGGGGAGGGTGACAGAAAGACTCTGTTTTCCTTCTGCTGCTATAGCGGCTTAAAAAACAACCAGCATGGGCTGGAGAGATGGCTCAGTTATTAAGTGCACGTGTAACTCTTGCAGAGGACCAAGGTTCAGTTCCTAGCACCCATGTGGTGATTCATAATCATCATTACTCCAGTTCCAGCGGATCCAATACCCCCTTTTGACTCCTGCAGGCTTCAGACACGCACAAATACACATAGATACATGAGGAAAACACTCACATACATAACATAAAATAAATAAATCTAGGGGGAAAACAATGAACATGCATTATTGTCTGTTGCTTACTTATACCAAAAGTAAAGATTATTGGCGGCAGTTAAAGAGTTCCTTGTCTGTGGTATCTTAATGCTTTTGTCTTGTTCCATTTGCTCTCTTACTTTTCCAAAGCTACATGATTTCTGTCCTATAGACGTACCAAGTCTTATTCAATAGCCTTCACTTATCTTTAACTTTAAAGTACTTAGTAGAATTCTAGTACTGTATGATTGAGGCCAACAAAAGAGCGCCAGATTTATAGCAGGGTGTAGGTACGCTAGTTTTCTAAGACTACCAAAAGAAAATGTAACAGACTGAGTGGCTGAAACAACAGAAATCTGTTCTCTCTGCATTTGAGGCTAGAAGTCTACCCATGATTATGCTGTTACACAGTTGGTCTCTTCTGAGGCCTCTATCCTTTCTTACGGATGAATGTGATTGTCTCCTGTGTGTCCTCCCATGTCCTTTCTCTCAGGATACACGTCACATGGCCTCTTTCTTCTTCCCAGTTTCTTTTTCTTATGGTGGTGCTGGGCTGATTGGACTAGGGTCCATCCTGGGGGTTTTAGTTGAATTTAACTTCCTCCTTAAGGGTTGTCTAAATACAACCATACAATCACATTCTGAGACAGAAGGAATTAAGGTTTTAAGTTATGTTTGGATGAGCTGAAATTCAACCATGGCAATGAGCTCAAGGCATACAGTTTTCTTTAAAGGGGTTCATGTTCACCAGAAGAAACCATAGAAATTTGTAGCTGGTCAAACACAGGTCCACACTGTTAATGGAGAGTCCCATGGATTGGTGAGATGGCTCAATAGGTAAAGGCACTTGCCACCCAGGAGCCACATGGTGGAAGGAGAAAACCCATTTCCAAAAACTGTCCTCTGATGCCACACCTCTGCCATGTTTTTTCAGTCTGCGGACATGCGAGCGTGAAACCACAAATGAGTAAATGTAATAATTACATTAACACCCCCCCCCACACACACACACACGCAACAGAGGTCTCCAGGTCACCTACAGGCTACTCCAGAGAAGAGGGCACACACAGAGTCAAGCTTCTAGCAGTAGCCCTCATTCACACAGCTAATGCTCAAGGGAGATGACTGAACCATACAGTGAAAAGGGGCGGGCTTTAGGGTGGGGCTCTGTTCTAAGATCCAGTTTTCCACCCTGTCTCAGGGTCAGGGCTGGCTCCTTGACTTGTAGAGCCCAGTGCAAAGTAAGTGGGAAGCAAGGGCCAGGACAATGAAGTCAAATCTCCAACCCACTCAAGTGAGCAAGCTTTGGGAAACCTTAAGCTCTGCCCTGTGACGACCATGCCATCTGATTCAAAGCTGCGAAAAGAGCCCTGGCCAGTCATTGCAGTCACACTTAGAGTGCTTCCGGCTTGCTTCTTACTACTTCCTAATAGCCACATTGGGGGAGGGGGAGGCCATGCTGGAGCACCAGCTGCTCTTCCAGAGGACCTAAGTTCAATTCCCAGCACCCACATGGCAGCTCATATCTGTAACTCCAGTCCCAGGAAGTTCAATGGCTTCTTCTGACCTCTGCAGGTACCAGGTATGCATGTAGTGAACAGATAGATATGTAGGCAAAACATGCACATACAGGAAAATAATAATAATAAATAAAAACATTTTTTAAAATTTCAAGACAGCGACCACAATACGTTAGATCCAGAGTAAAGGCCCTTCACAGTATTGTTACACTCTGTGGATCAGGGTCTTGTTTATTATTTTTTTTTGGGGGCGGGGAATCTAGTCCAACACAAACAAAATGTTTAATAATAATTAACCAGAAAGACCTTAGATAGAAATAAGCAAGATAGGTATATGAATTCAACTTGGTGATTCTAGAGCATTGGATGATGTTTAAGTGTTTGAACACTAAGGCTCTCGTTAAGTTATCATTTAGGAAAAAGTGTTAATTTAGCATACCTGCAACTTTATGTAAAGATATATGCACAGGTACAGACTTGATGAGGACCTGGGAACATGAAAACAGGTTGGTTTTCTATGGTGGCCAGGTTATAGAAAAATGAGTCCTTTCAGCTACTCTTTAGCACTCAATATTTAAGAAATATATAAAACAAAATGTTTCTAGTTATATGGCATTTACTGTAGTCTTAAGAAAGGTATTTTTTAAGAACTCTGGTTCCAAGATGAAGGCTATGTTTGCTCTGTTAGAATTGTTTAACTAAAAAGAACAAGAACAGCAATATTTTTTTACACAGAGATTTCTTAATATCCTTTAACTTATCCTTTTTGTGTATGTGTATGTGTTGTGCTTGAGTACATGGGTGTTTGTGTGTGTGTGTGTGTGTGTGTGTGTGTGTGTGTGTGTGCGCGCGCGCGCACATGTGTGCAAATGTTCAAGTACATGGGTGTGCTGTGGAGGCCAGAGGTTGGTTTGGCGTCTCTGATTGCTCTACACCTTGTATTATTAAGGCAAGGTCTTTTGCTTGAATCCAGAAGTAGCCAATTCATCTAGTCTAACTAGGCGGCTTGCTCTGGTGATCTGCCTCCAACCCTGAATGCTGGAATTACAGGTAGGCTGCCCTGGCAGCCCAGCATTTACATGGGTGCTGGGTCTCTGAACCCATGCTTGCAGGCCAAGCGCTTTCCCACTGAGCTACCTTCCCAGTTCCTAACTCATCATTTTCTAAAGTTGAGAACTTCCCTGTAAGTTTCTTAAAAGGACTAAAAATCTTATGAACATCAACACCTCCTTAAAACTTGGCAAAGATGAGGTTAGAACTTTGGCCTCCAATATTTGAATTTTCTATAAATTCTATTCATAACCCCCACGTCCCTGGGGATGGAGTCTCAGGAATTTCTTCCTGGAGTTTACTTCCTGACAAAAGACCATAAACGAGTCTTGGTGCTGCACTGTAAGTGTGTGCTTGGACACCATCACAGGAACATTTTTCTGTAGAGTTGTTTAGGGAATATTTTGTTTAGATAAGGGCCAGCCATCTGTAAATATCCTTAAACTAATTTACCATAGATCACTTTGTTTTGTGATTTCAGTCACCAGGAATAAAGAGGTAGGATTTCTTCCAAGTCAAAAAAAAGGTTATTTGTACTTTGGGATTCCTTTAGCTTATGCTTGCTTAAGGTCTCTGCTCCTGTGAAGTTTTGGCATCTCTCTCTCTCTTTCTAAAAAAAAAAAAAAAAAAAAAAAAAAAAAAAACCTCACAAGAAACTACCATCTGGAGCCAATTGATTAGACTTTGAGCAGCCTCCATGGCAATATGCAATAATTGTCCACCTCAGTTTGTGCTGCAGGGGTGTCTTATTCTCATCCCTAAAGTCCTCTATCATTTCCTCGTTTCTCCAGTAGCAAAATCATTCAAATAAATAGAAGTCTTCATCTAGAATGCGTCTCCTACAATGTCCAGGATTGCCTAAAATGATGAATGCCCTCCAGCAATGTGAATCAAGCAGATGGGATTATTTCATTAATGAGTTTGCTTCTCTGTGGAGCAGACTGATTGGTCTTGAGCACTTTCATCCTTGCATGAAAAAGAAACAAAACAAAACAAGCGCTATTCACCCGTGTCCTCATTTAAACCTGCACACTGTCTTTTAGGGGTGCATCCTCCCTACACTTCCATCCACTCACCTGTCCAGGGCATCACAAACTCTGCTTGCTTCTGCAGATCTCGAGGCCTGCCTGTCACCTCTTCTGTTCTCTCAGCTCTTCGTGGGGCTGTATTTGTTCCAATGGCTTCCTTGCTTTCATGAACTCTCTCAGGACATCTGAACCATGCAGACTTTGCTGCAGGACTTGTAAGTTGATACAGGATACTCAAAACAGGCCAAATAAAAATTTTGGCCTGTCAACATTTTCCGAATATCTGATCATCCGAGTTTCCTAGTATCTGCAGCCAGATGCTTCTAATCATAAACTTGAGGACAGTTTGCCAGCACGATTACATCCTTAATTTCAGTGCTAGTTGTGAACTAATGTACCTATAAAAAACACTCCTATTGATGCTCTCTGCATTGGATGCTGGTCTATTTGAGAATTTAAACTCAAATATATCATCCTATTAGTATTGCTGACATTTATCCCCACCCCCAAACCTTCAATTCCATTTATATGTGAATTTAACACAGGTGCAGATGCTAGCTTAACACGAGGGAGCAATTTTCTGATTCATTCCTTTAAGACCCTGAGGGAAAGAGAGCAAGATGCACCAAGGTAATGCTGCATCACTAAACATTAGCTTTAGTTTGTGCCTCTGCTAAGGCAAGAATGGATATCCAGTGCTTGGACATGTGAACCCGGCCCCACACACAGTTCCCGTCTTAGTCGCAATGTGGAAACACTTTGAAAACTCAGGTTGAGACAATGGTTATAAAGAACACTGATTTAAAAGGTGATTATTTTCATGGGTTTTTTTTCTGTTGTTCTTTCAGTTCTATAAAGAAAGGATGCAACAGCAAATGTAGAGTGATCACTGCCCCCATCCCATGCACACTACTCCACAAGAGGTATTCTTTTTCCTAAGGAGATGGCATGTGATAACACAGTTTTTATAATAATTTATAAAAAGCCTTGGGTTTTATTAGTGCAGGGTATGGTAGGCCTTCTAGCTGGACAACAAATACACTTATTTAGTACCTAGAAACAGAATGGAGGGGAAGACTGATTAGCATATTTCTTACATCAACAATGGAAATTTTTTTATTTGCCCTCAGGATTCACATTGCTGTTCTGCTCAACACTGTTAAATATGACAAGGTCAGTAACCCTGTTTTTGTAAGAATGAATGCTAACAAACTGGGGCCTCACACACATTGTCATTGTCTAACAGGGTCAGCTGAATTAACTGAGAGCATTATGCATGTGCAGTGCTGAGAAGACCCCATCAACAGTCACATATAATGTTAGCCATATTAGCATACATAGTAGAGCAACAGATGTCCAGGCTGTAAGCAAGTCAGACTAACAGAAATTCTGCACTCAAAGTTGAACCATTGGAAAGCTTTGAGTCATGGTACAGAGAGTATTGAACCTGGGAGACCAAAGTTCTAACTTCGTCTTTGCCAAGTCTTGACTGAAGGTCACTTTCCACAGCAATAGGATGATAAGCCTAAGCCAGGTGACATCAAAACCCCCTTGATGCTGGAAAGCTGTGATTCTAAGGCAATCTACAGTACTAATGCATTATCAGCATGAATGTCAATGGCAACTGATTTTAATGTGGTGTTTCTGCTGTGGCTCTATTTTTACTCTTTTTCCTTAACAAAGAGGTGGGAGGTGAAGATAGGTCAATTACAAAGTGCACTGGGTTTAGAAACTCAGAAATCTGTAGACACTAATACAGTGGTGACTGACAGGCATCCCTCAGTCTCCCAATCATCAGCACTACAGTTGAGTCTATTTATCATATCCTGAGAAAGCCTGTATAGAATTCCATAGGAGCTTATGATTCCTTTCATAAGTCCAGTAAAATAAACATTATTAAAGCCATAGTTTTAGATCAAGAAATAGAATCATCCCAGTTAAGACAATGTTAGGAAACAAAACCCTGACCAACAATTGGGCTTTTGATATTTATTTTGCTAAGAATTGATTATTTTCTATCATCAAGCAAAAAACAGCTTATAAACATCAAATACTACTAATACCATTATGAGCTAGAATGTTAGCATTGCCTAGAAAGAAGAAAGCAGCATTCTATAAATGTGGGAAAAAGGTCTTTTGGTGGAAGGAGGAAAAACAAAGATAAGTGAAGAAACTATTTAATGGAAAAGTGCTATAAAGTATTGGAGATTGGCATGTAAACAAAATAAAAATATGAGGAATGGAGTGTTGCTTTTAAATCCATTTTAGTGTAAATAGACTTCTTAGAATACAATTTATTTTTAATGCAAATTGTTCTAATGTGATAGAACAAATTTCCTTTACATATCATATTGCTTAAACTATGTCTTCTTAACTTTAATTTTCTATATTAAATCATAAATGTTTATAATGGGTCTTCTAAATGTCTGATACAGAGCTATTATTCTATGGCAAAATATTTCTCAGATGAACAACATTATTTTAAATAAATATCTTAAAGTGAGCACAGTCATTGGAGCCCCCTCGACATTCACAGCATCTAGATATGTGTCTCTTCCCTGCGGGTGCTCTTCGAGGGAATTTTTGCCTGCTGATGCAAACCTTAGTAAGCAATGCACTTGTTTGGTTAAGACTTTTAGCCTTGACCTCCAGCTTTAAACCCTTGTCCTTTATTAATCACATGTTTCCTGAATCAAAGAGAATATTTTTGGAGCAAGAAAATTGTTCTGGGACTGAAGGAGTGTTATATACCAAACAGACATGCCCAGATGACAAATAACCCCTGCGTGATAGCCAGGGTTCATCCAGCTGGTCGGCCTCATAGTATGTGATTGATGGTGTTGATGTTCTAAATAGGCCTAAGATGTGCCAAGTATAAGAGCCATAACAAAGTCCTTCAGACTTATACTGTGGCTGGAAGGAGGAAGCGAGAAGGCATGTTCCCAGCACATGGCAATTCTAAAAATGGTGTCATGATTATAAGTAACCTTGCAGGGTTTGTCTGCTTTCTCTCGAAGTTAAACAAAAACTATTTGCTGGTCAGAAATGGATAGGGTCACATGAGGTCTGTCTGAACTTTATGATAACTAAAATGTTTCTCTGTAACTGGACACCTGCTGAAGCTAGAAGAATATTGGATTCCATGGAAAGGTCCACACAGTTGGTTTTTCTTTGCCTTTGTGACTTCTTAGATGATAGAAAAGGTTATTTTCTTCCACAAAAAAAAGTAGTATCATGACAATATATTCAAACCATTGAAATAAAAGAATCCTTTAAAATTATTTAACCTCACTTTCCACTTAAGAGAATGCTTTTTTAATCAAGGAAATACACAAAACTCATATTTTAAAAGCATTTATAAATAAGTCTTTAAAGGCCAATAATATATTAAAAATCTAATCTCATATGTGACCTTTTCAACAATAGTAATTGTTGAAATTACTTAAGTATTAAGTATTCTTTTTTTGTTTTTGTTTTTTGAGACAGGGTTTCTCTGTGTACTTTTGGTGCCTGCCCTGGATCTTGCTTTGTAGACCAGGCTGGCCTCGAACTCACAGAGATCCACCTGGCTCTGCCTCCTGAGTGCTGGGATTAAAGGTGTGCACCACCACTGCCCAGTATTAAGTATTCTTAATGAAGTACGTGCAATTAAGTATTCTTGAATGAATGTTAAGTATAACTCTTTGGCAGTTTGCTAACTCAACAAAGTTCATTCATGTCCTTATGTTCACATAGCCGTTAACTATGTGAATCTTCATAGACTGAGATGGTCGATCCTGGTACACTAGCGCTCATGCTTCATCTTCTCTGTAACATTCCTTTCACTAAAGTAGTTCCAATGTGAAGTGTTAAGGAATAGCTCTGTGAAACTTGTCCTCAGAATTGATGTAAGCATGTTGTTCAAGACAAGTTCCATCCGTGCACTTCGAGGAACTTCTTTTTAGCCTTAGTAGCCCAATGCATTATACTTCTTTAGTACAGCCACACCCACCACAACAATCCTGAGGCAATGGAACTGGTGACGTATTTATCTTCACATGGACTGCCAAAAAGCATGAAACTTGATTCGAAACCCATAGTTCCCAAAGACAGAGTCCAACACTTGCCCGCTTTGGCTGCTGGTTCATGTGGGATTCATTTTTTTTCTTGTCTCCTCCTCCTCTTCCTCCTTCTTCTCTTTTTTCATTCTGTTTCTTATTAAATTGTATTGTCTAGCTGTAACTACCTTTATGACCCTCAAGTCATCTAAAAACAATAGAAAAACATTCATTACAATTTAGTTTCTTGTAAAAACCCATTTTTCCCCTGTCACAACTTTCCTTATGTCAGGGTATTATTAATAAGAACACTAATAAAATGCAAAGCTTGTTGAATGAACATGAATACTACCATGGTTTAATGTGATGAAATGTTTAAGAACAGAATTGTTGGGCCAGAAAGGTGGCTTTGGTGTGCATAGACAGGTGCTTGCTGGGTCAGCCTGGGGACCTGGGTTCAATCCCCAGAAACCACATAAAGGTGGAAAGAGAGAACTGACTTCCCAAACTTGTTCTATGAACTCTGCATGCACTGTGTCTTGTATACTGACACACAGACACACAATGAGTACACATATACACACACACCATAATAATGATAATTAATAAAAATCCCTTTAGAAGAAAAGAATTATCAACTAATCAGGTCATATGAGGACCTTTAATACCATTGATAGTGTTAGATTTTACATTCAGATTGAGGATGGACTTAACATTCAGGGAAGCTAGTTGGATTCTATCTTAACTATTACTACAATATTCAGAATGTTATAAATGTATATAACTATCTAAAAGCCTAAAGTTGATAAATACTATACAAGAATAAAAAACAACACATCATGATGCCTTCATTACATTTTGATAAGTTATATCAACAGTGCTTATCACATTGACAAAAATGTGATAGTTTTGGAGAGATCTTGAAGAATACTCGAAAATGGGCATAGAATCACTTAACTTGGCAGGATGTACTTGGATATGTTTTAGTTATTGTTTCTAATATAATAGTGTAGCAAAGTCTTTAGCCCACAAGTTAGATGACAGTCTCTTGGAGAAACATCAACAGTTCTTCACTTCAAAAGCCACAAGTAGAAACTTCCATGAGGAATGTTTCAATGATAGTAAACACAAAACAGAAAAGTTTCTCTCCATTGTAGTTTTAGAAACCACAACATTACAGTAGTTTAGGGTTTTGATTTATTTTGGTACCTTGCTGGTTTTTCTGCCATGATGGTAGTTGTGTGTCAAAATGTTTTATGCTTCCCAGTTAGTCTTCACTGCATCACACCAAACATAGGAGGTATTCATGTCCTTGTATCTAGTGAGCAAATACATAAATGAATGCACACATTTAGATACACTTCCATCCATTACATAGTGAATGTGAAGAAAAGCCGAGGATAAGGCCTGTATTCACATGACTCAAGAGAATTGGCTCTGGACACTGTCTGTGTAAAAGGTGCAGCCAATAAATGGCTATTTGACAATGTGTATACATCAGTAAGGCCAACCAAATAATTCTCTTCCGTGCTCTACACTGATTGGAAAAAATTTACATCAAAACTATTCTCAAATTATTTTTGATACAAAAAAAAAATGAAAATAAAGTCTCAAGAAACCCATGCCTTTCTTTACTTATAAATGTTCCTGCTGGCACTATTATGAGTTTAGTCATGGTTTTTCATGGCATAACTCATAGCTTCCCAATACGTAAGCTTTTCCACTTCAACATGTTAGAATTTTGACTGCCATGATCTGAGTCTGCCCAGTTCCAGCTTTGATTCCAAAAGTAGATGACTTCGTCATGAGGGTGGCAAGTTCTCATTCTGGGTCTAGGGCACTTTATGTCGTGTGCCATCCTAACAGGGTTATGAATAACATATTCAAGCCCTTGACTTCAATCCAGATTCTGAGCATCTCAGAGCTCTTGGCTGCCAAGGAAGTGGTGACGCTCTTAGCTACATGTGGTTAAGAGGATACACTGAGATCTGAGGTCTCTTTTCTTCTGGGACTTGCTGATCTTTCTTTCTTTCTTTCTTTTTTGTTTTTTTAATAAGGGCTCTTGTGACTGCTGGTGAGTTTTCTACCATTGAATCTGTAGTTGCTCAAACTTCCCTTGAAGCAAGGATTATCTATTAATAGCATTTTAAAGGATGTTTGCCACTTCCAAACTTCCTGAGGAGAAAAATCCTGCCCCTAGTTACATAACAGACTGGGAAGGCCTGTTCTATTTGTTTGCCTTGTTTCTCTGGGCAATACTATATTCAGCTCCATCTATGTGCTTCCCATGCAAAAAACAAGTTGGTGGTTCTTTGAACAAAACTAGAACCCTATAAATGCATATTCAGTTTCACCATCGTAGATATGATGTTCCTCTTTAACAAGATTGATGGTGCACAAAGTTCTAGCAGGGAGAGTAAGCGCAGCAGCAGCCCAGCTTTGACTTCATTTTATTTGTTTTATTCAATGGTGAGCGAACAGTTTCTGGTCACTTGCTTATAGTTCCCCCAAGGTAACAATGGGACTGTCTGTGCTGTATTTCAGGTCATTCCCTCAAACACCCTGCTCTGCTCCCCAGCTCTTAACCGTCTGTTTGTTTTCACTTGCAGTTCTCGTGAACGCACACTGTTCCCCTTGAGTTCTCTCCCTAGAGACTTTCTATTGCTATTCCAAAGGCTCTAAACTCCTATTCTGTCTGTCAGAAAGGGTTACTACATGAGTATTAACGTCTTGATTGTTATCTGGTAATTGAAAGTTGCCTGCTGTGCACAAGATTTCGCTAGCCTGGAACCCAACTGGACACAGCATCTGCCAGCCGCCTGCTGAGAGCAACCACGCACTGAGATACAGGGTGAACTTGTCACCCACCAGGCATTTGCCAGGCTCTGATTTCTGGGATTCAGGATGTGTCTTTTAAAGGCTCTTCAGCCAACGGCAAACCTTCCCTTCACTCATCCACTTGTTTGGATTCAGGAGATAGCACTCAGCACAAAGAGACACATTTCCTAATAACATTTTATTCTTTTCTGTCAACCACTCTCTCTTTAAGTCCCTGCATGTGGTATGCTGGCTCCAGGTCCCCTGACTGTATCCCCTGAGCCAGCATGCTCACATTTTTGTGTCCCTTGTTCACCATTATCACTCTAGAGAGGTTTTTCTTTGTAACCTTGGTCAGCTTTACTGACGCATCCTTTGTGGACGTCTGTATTGATATCTTTTCCTTTCTAAAGCATCCTGTAGGGTTTTCAAAACCTTTTGATTTTCAGCTTTTCTCTTGTGATTTTCTTATGGTTCCATTCTGCACTTGTTTAGCTATTTCTGATCTGATTGACACATCAGTCAGGATCATTTCTTTAATGCATTTGTTGCTCCGTTTCTAGAGTTTACTTCTGCAATTTCACTGTGCTTTATTCGTCTTTCTCAACTTTCCCTACCTTAGAAACTGCCATAGGTGATTAGTGTTGCTTTCCCATGTGCTTTCACAGAGGCAACAGGGCTTGCGAACTCTTTTTTGCCTTACCTATGTGATTTTACAAGGATTTCTCATCTGTATCGTGAACAGACTTCTCCTGCCCTTCCTGGGAGCACTCAGTGCATATGGGTTTCAGGCTGCTTTACTTCCTCCTGCTTCTTTACCTTCATTTTAGTTTATACAGAGTTTGTATATTTTAGTTTGTACACACACACACACACACACACACACACACACACACACACCTATAGTTTGTTTTTATTACCTTTCATAAACACATTTTGTTTCTCTAGCATAGCCAAAGTATCGGGAACAGTCTGAAATACTTACTAAGTACAACCACCCCCTCTGTATGCAATACAGCCCTTACACACTGGAAGAGAAATTTAGCATGGATCTGAAAGGAAGATAAGCAAGCACAGGACTCAAACAAGAGAGTCAAACTAAAATGCAAATCTCATCTTCAAAGGAGAGACAAGGAAAATGAGGGACAAGGAACGAGTCCCTGGTTTCAGAATTAGATAAACCTTCAGAATGCAGATTCTCTGAAGGAGTCAACAAGACCCCAGTGAAAACTATGCTTTCTAGAATGAGAAGAAAGAATATTAAGAATATCTGAATGAATATAAGAGTATGGCTACACAAACAATAATTTCTCATCTACAATAAACATTTCAAGATTGCACAGGTTACAGAAAATGTAGAGGAACTTTAATATCCAAAATCAAGATAAAGACTACCAGATTCATGATCCACTCAGTCAGTCCCTCCCACAACACCAATGCATAGTGACAAACTCATTTGTATTAGTATGTGCGTGCACTTGGCTCTTGACTTCGCCACCTTACCTCCTGTGCCTCTTTCTACAATTTAAAGTCAACTTCTTGGATGATGAGGTATTTTCCTCCCTCTACACTGTACTTTTTTTTTTCTCAACACAAGGCCTATTCATTCAAGTGGGTTGTTTGACTTGAGCCAAACATATATATGCTTCATCTCATGTGTGTGTGGAATATGCAATGCTGTATGTTTAATTTCTAGTTTGGCTGATATAATTGTGGAGCAATGATTTTTCTGTCCTGGAGAATTGTTTTCAAAGATCTTATCTTTTGTGATTTCCCATTAATGCCTCATAGAAAAGCCTCATGTTAGCCAGGGGTTTGTGGTGCTTGCCTTTAATCCCAGCACTCGGGAGGCAGAGGCAGGTGGATCTCTGTGAGTTCAAGGCCAGCCTGATCTACAGAGGGAGATCCAGGACATCTACTACTATGACACAGAGAAACCCTGTCAAGAAAGAAAGAAAGAAAAAAAGAAAGAAAGGAAGGAAGGAAGGAAGGAAGGAAGGAAGGAAGGAAGAAAGAAAGAAAGAAAGAAAGAAAGAAAGAAAGAAAGAAAGAAAGAAAGAAAGAGTAAGCTCATGTTGAACATTCTTGCATATGTTAAAGAACTTGCACTTCATTTCCACTTTTTTCCTTTCTAATGAACGTGCCCAACATGTTGTACTTTTTTTCAGAAGCTACTTACAAACCCTTGGCCAGGTTGCTGTTTCCTCTTAACACTCTGTAGTTTATCTACACAGAGTGTATATCTCTTATCCAAAATATTTGTGATAATATATGTTTTAGAATCTGGATTTTTTTTCAGATTTTGAAATCTTTACACACATAGTGAGATATATCCTAAGGATGGGATCAAAGTCTAAAAATAAAAGTTATGCTTCACAAATACCTGATGCACATAGCATGAAGGTCATTTTATACAGTGTTTTTAGTGTAATGATGTTTTAACTACAGCCAAGGAAATGAGGTTGGGTGTGGAATTTCCCCCTCATGGCATCATGCTGATGCTTAAAAAGTTTCAGTTATGAAGAATTTTTTTGAGTCCCCCCCTCCCCAGAGATGTTCTACATGCATTTTAAAAGGCTAGTTGCCACATTCTGCTTCATTAACTAGTTCCAAGAGAAGCACAGGAGGAATTCTGTGTTCACCCAGCCTCTATTGTTCACTTCACTCTATTGCTCACTCTGTGCTTTCTGAATCTTTCTAGAGTTGTCGGAAGCCTCTTGTGTCCTACAGGAGCCCACTGCTCTGCTCACTATTTCAAGGTCTCTCTTATTACACTAAATTCCCTAGTACAAGGATCTCCTTTAATAGGTCATTGCTTTACTGTGGAGTTAGGAGGTCCTTTGTAGCTCTTTAATGCTGGAGAATTCATAGCAATCTTTCAACCAGAAATGAGCATGATGTAAGAGAGAGCCTTTCAACTGGAGCTTTAAGCAAAAGACTTTTCAACCTGTGGATAGTCACGTTTGGTTGACATTGTCTCAGAAGTGAATCTGGACTCACTACTGCTATCAAACTCTGATTAATCAAGACAGCCATTCCTGTCTCTACTACAGAGTCCTGGTTTGTCATGGAAACTTTAAAAGATTTATTGAAGTTATACCTGTTTTGTCCATTTGCAAGGGAAAAGATAAGATTAATAAAATTGAAAAACATTAGAGAATATCCATATTTATTTTTTGAAAATAAAGATAGTCAGGCATGGTGGCCCAGACTTACTATTGAATGAAGAGCCTACTGTGATTTTGAAGGAGAGTAGTGATTTTGAAGCGAGCCTGGGCTACCTAGCAGGTTTTAGTGTAGTAAGCCCTTGACTCAAAACTCTTAACAAGTAAGTAATGGATTCTAGATAATTGTGAGTTAGAGAAGTCAGAGGAAATGTAAAATTCTTTTATATTCATGTAACCAATAATAAAACTAGAAGTTTTAGAAAGAAAATAAAAGAATAAAAAAGTTCTATAACTATTAAATTGCTAAATTATTTTCAAGGCAGTAACAATATTATTATTAAATTCATTTTTCTTGAAGTTTTGTGTAAAATCATTCATTTTGAATCTCAAAGGAGCATAGTACAGCTATCCATGTGTGAACCTAACTTCGCATGTTTTCACCTTGGGAATTTATGTCCCATATCATCTTACTAATTATTTTTATCTATAATGGCTCTTGATTTAAATTGGTGGTGATTGAACAGATAGTGATGCCACAAAAACTCTCTACAACCCTTCCCACTACAGTAATTAAGAAACTGACCTGGATCTGTAAATCCCAATGTAGCATCCTTTAAGGGAAGGAAGAACAGTAACACAAAAAACACACACAAACAATGGCATACATCCTGACACTTTTAGAAACTGATTATATCCAGGCACTTGCAAGGCCATTGGTGCCCCTACTAAAACCCCATAAGCTGCTGCTGTATGAGTCCTAGAAGGGTTTGTCTGCACTGAGTCCAGAGAAGCTTGACTTTGGCAAAAGAAAAGGTACATTATCTTTGGTATGAGTATGTCTGATCACGACTCTAAGCCCTCTCCATGTCCAAAAAGAAAATTATTCTTCAGCTCTTTCTTGAACTGAAATCAAAGCTTAGCTTTTGATAATTTTTAGAATTCCTTTAACTAGCCCTGTGGTGGTGGTACACGTCTTTAATTCCAGCACTTAGGAGGCAGAAGCAGGTGGATCTCTGTGAGTTTGAGGCCAGCTGGTCTACAGAGCAAGTTCCAGGGCTACATAGAGAAACACTGTCTTGAAAGACCAAAGAGACAAAAGGAATCCCTTTGACTAAGGATCTTGGCAAACTAAACCTAGACTAGGCTACATAGGTGTAACATGCACTTTCCAGCATTGCATTTGACCATAGACTTTCCTGTTAGGAGTTGGCTAATATAACACATTATCCATCTTTTCCCTTCTCTTGAATTCATGTAAATTTTTCCTCATTAATAATGATGCCACACTTTGAAGATTTAGCTGGTCTACTTCATTTGGGGAGTATTTCCCCAAAATGCCAAAGCTCTCTGTTACTCATACTTTTCATTGTTGTGACTAAAACCTGAGACAAATCATTTAAATAAAGATTTGTTGGGACTCACAGCTTCAGAGGCTTCATTCCATGGGTTTGGCTCTGTTGTCTTTACATGATCATAGGGAACACATGGTAGAGCAAAGCAACTCACCTCAAAAGAAAGCAGAGAGAGCAGAAAGAACATTATATGTCTTTCCAGGGAATGTCCCCAATGACTAATTTCATCTAGGTAGATCCTGTCTCCTAACTTTCAGTATCTCTCAATAAAGATAAAATATTATGACTCTATCAAGGGATCATCAGTTCATTGATTAAATTAGATATGGTGGCACACGCCTTTAATCCCAGTACTCGGGAGGCAGAAGCAGGCAGATCTTTATGAGTTTGAGGCCAGCCTGCTCTACAGAGTGAGTTCCATGACAGCCAGGACAGTTTCACAGAGAAACCTTGTCTTGAAAAACAAACAAACAAATAAATAAATAGGGCCCTCAGAATCCAATCACTTCCCAAAAGCTCATCAGTTGGTAAACAAGTTCCCAGTATATGATGATCTTGTGGGAGATGTTGTATATTATTTATTTATATTTATATATGTATGTGTGTGTACACATATGCCTCTGGGTGCCCACAGAGGCCAGAGGCTGGTATTGGATACATACCAGAGAGTGGATTTACAGGCAGTTGTAAGCTGCCCAATGTGGATGCTGAGAATTGAAGTTTAGTCTTGCGCAATAGCAGCAACCACGCTCAGCCGCTGAGCCATCTCTCCAGCCCCTAACACTTACATTTAAACATTCACATTCTCTACAGCAATTCCTTGATCTAATTCCTCAGATTTTTATTTTTTTTTGGGTTTTCACTTTTGTGTGCCACTTTCTACAGAAATAAATAGTGCTACATCCAAGGAGATGACACAAACCACTGCTCTATAATCAATTAGTCAAAATAAGGACAAAAACACTAAAAGTGGATAATTCATAAACAACAGAAATTTACTTCTGACCATTCTGGCAGCTGGGATGTCTAAGATCAAGGGGCTAGCTAGCATGTGATGTCTGATGATGGCCCAGTTTCTGTTTCCACACAGCACTGGAGGAAGAAAATGGTCCTCACACGCTGGAAAGCAGAAAAGGCACCTGAGATCACGAAGACCATTCTTGACGGTTCTATGCTGGTATCTCAGTCTCCTCCGTTGACACCTCTTAACACCATCATGTTGCTTCAACGTGTGGATGTGGTCAGACCAAAGCACTGTGAATCATGTTTCTTTTCTGTCATCCCCAATGTGTGCACCTACACGTGCCGTGCACACTACATACAGACAAACATACAAGGTCAGGTTCGACCTTAGCAGACCTTGTCTGGTTTGTTCATTAACTGACACCTAGATGTTTATAGAACTTTTTAAAGTGACAAGGAAAAAGTGAGTGAGGATCGAGAGACGAAAGGGAAAAACTGTTATTTGCCATACAGCAAAGAGGAGGACAGGAAGGCTTTGCTGGTGACCGCAGACCTTTAAACCGGAGCCATGTATGAGCTTAGGACCCAGGAGCACCGGGCACAGAGAGCGCACTAGCAGGGCACAGATGTGGGATTCAGCCTTCAACACCATTTGGAAGAATGTGGGCTTTACCCTTGGGTTGTAAGAAGTTGAGAAACATCACAGTATTTGCATTATCTAAAGGCCACGCCCCGCTGGGATAAGGAGTGGATTAGGGGAACGCAGTAAACTAGTTAGGAAACTAACTCTAATTTAATCACTAGTTAAACCTAAATTCTGATGAGCTGAATGGGGGCTGTGGCAGGGTCTGCAGCAGCAAGCGCACTTGAGAAACAGTTTGCACAGTGAGTAGGACTTCTGTTGAGGGTAAGAAAGGAAAGACAACAGCATCCTCCTCATGCTGCCCCATGGCTATCCATCTAACAGTCTTCCCTGTGCCGCAGAACGCTCGCACAGATGTACTGCTTTGCTGGGAAGACGGCACTCTGCTGACAGCACACTTGTAAGGTGGTGAACGCATCTGCATTCTTGTACCTTTCTCATGGGGTTCTTGTGTGCGGGGTAATCTTCATAGGACTCATAACGCCACCCACTTCTTTAAGTTTTGCCTCACAAATGCTGGCTCAGCACATATTTGTATATGAATGTATATAAAATCAAACACACACATATATGAATGTATATACAATGAAAACTAGACTCAAAGAGCTTGGCAACATCAGAAAAGGAAAGGTACTGATAAGTGGAAATGAGGATTGATCTCATTTAAGGCAAGCACTTTCTAGACCAGCAGGAGTTTTCTGTCCCAGAAAAATGGTATTACAATATAAGCGAACCACGACGCTCAGACTGCTATAATGAGTTTGTGGAGGATTCACTGAAGTTAGCAAAATAAAAATATTAGCTGCATCCTACCAATATCAAATACAAACACAGTGATTTCAAGTCTCACTTTCATATGTGACCTTGAACACATTTTTTTAAAGCTTTCACCCTCTATTTGTCAAAGGACAAAAAGATCTCTTAGGTCAAATTCAAGTCCAAAAGTAGGATTCCTCTTTTCTTTAGTCATGAGCCAGAGGGTATTTCACATGCTAAAATTTCAGTTCAGACAGGGAATTCTTTGGTTGGCTAACAAGAGCTCACCTCTCTTCAACTGCTGTTCTCAGAGCTAAGCATCATCTAACCGACAAGACATGGAAACCAATTACTCTCTTGAAATTCAGAATAATCTTACTTTAATAAACTTTTATTTTGCCGAGATGAAAAACAGTATAATTTTAGTTTTGTTCCTTTGGAACTAAAGTAAATTTCAGTCAAGTTTAGACCTGTAGAACTTTAGTTTTGTTGCTAAATTGGAGTGTGTGCTGGATAGTTTACATCAACTTGACACAAGCTAAAGTCATCTGAGAGGAGGGAACCTCAATTAGTAAAATTCTTCTCTAAGATCTGTCTATAGGCAGCCTATAGTCCATTTTCTTAATTAGTGATTGATCAGGGAGGGCTTAACCCATTGTGGGTGATTCCATCCCTAGGCTGGTGGTCCTGGGTTCTATAAGAAAACCTATGAGGAGCAAACCAGTAAGCAGCATCCCTCCATGGCCTCTGCATCAGCTCCTGCCTCCAAGTTACCATCCTGCTTGAGTTCCTGTCCTAACTTCCTGATGAACAGTGGTGTGTAAGTGTAAGCCAAATAAACCCTTTGCTCCCCAACTTGCTTTTTGGTCATAGTGTTTCATTGAAGCAATAGAAAGCCTAATTAAGACAAGTTGGTACCAGGAGTTGGGTATTGTTGGGACAAACTTGACCATGTTGTTTTGGGGAAGATTGTGGAAGGACTTTGGATTTTTTGCAAGAAGAGCCATTGAGTTCAATGCTTGGTGAGCTGTTCTGTAGGAGCTCAGAAGGTAAGAATGTTGAGGGCAACATGGAATATGAAGGCCTAGCTTGTGAAGTTTCAGAGGGAATTTTAAAGACTTTATTGACGTCACTTGTTATTTTGAATTAAGATTCTGTGGTTCTGGTTAGTTGGGGATGAAGAATCAGATGTGATTAACAAGAGACCAGAACTACTAAAGTGAAACACATGCTTTGCTGGGATAATCAATGCTAGTCAGCCGGAGTGAGAAATCAGTGGTGATTAAGAAGAGACCAGTATCATAGAGGTGAAATCTTCTGAGAAGTGTTTCCTGAGAGTCAACACAAATAAGCTGTGTTCCAGAGGCAGCCAAGGTTGTACCTCATGCTGGTAGCCAAACTTGCTAGGATAAGAGTCACCCAGATGTTACAGGTTTTGAAGGCATGAAGGAGTCATAGGGAGCAGCTGAGGCTTGGCACTGTGAGAGGCCAGGAGAGGCTATTTGTAAATGTGCAGTCCATTTGCGCCAAAAGACCTCAGCATTTCAGAGATGCCAGTACCATGATATGCTCACCAAGAACAGCAGCAGCAGTAAAGTGGAGCCACCAGGAGCCTAGAAGACAAACTGTGTGTGTTGCAGAAGGCAGGGCCACAGTGGAGAAGTGACCCAAGCCACTTGGAGGAGTCCAGAAGATCGTAAGCAAATCCCAAATAACTAGAAGTTGAGTTATTTACACTGTGGGAATTTGTTTTTGCTTTGTTCAGATAGTGATTGTGCCATGGTTCTTCCCTCTTGAAGAAAGTACTTAACTTAATGTTGATTTTTACAGGAGTCCACAACTGGAAGACTTTGAACTTTTAAATAAGAATTTGCATTTTTAAAGGGACTAGCTGTTTTAATGAGACTGGTCTTTTAATGTGCTTGAATTTGTAAGACTGAGGACTTTTTAAATTGAGGACATTTTAAATTTTTAAATTTAAATGCTGGGCATGGTGGTACATGCCTTTAATCCCATCACTCAGGAGGCAGAGGAAGGTGGATCTCTCTGTTTGAGGCCAGCCTGGTCTACAAAGAGAGTTCCAGGACAGCCAGAACTGTTACACAGAGAAACCCTGTCTCAAAAAAACAAAACAAAGTTTTTATGTTTTTAATGTAAGATCTCGGAAGATGGGTTTCAGGAAAGGTTGTAGCTTAATGATGTGTTTGTGTGTCAAGCTGACAAAGAGTCAATCATGCTGGATAGCTTTATGTCAACACAGCTAAGTCATCTGAGAGGAAGGAACCTCCAATGAGAAAATGCCCCCACAATATCTGACTATAGCAAGTCTGCAGGGCATTTTTTTAATTTGTGATTGATGGGGAAGGGTTCAGCCCATTGCAGGTAGTGCCAGCCCTGGGCTGGTGGTCCTGGGTTCTATAAGGCGGCAGGCTGAGCAAGACAGGAAGCAGCACTCCTCTGACTCTCTATCACCTCCTGCCTCCAGGCTCCTGCCTTGTTTGAGTTCCTGTCCTAACTTCCTTCAGTGACAACAGTGATGGGGAAATGTAAGCCAAATAAACCCTTTCCTCCCCAACTTGCTTTTTGGTCATGGTCTTTCATCACAGCAATAGAAACCCTAACTAAGACAGAGTGAGTTTGTTTTGTCTGGTTTTGATTTGTTTGGTTTAGTTTTTCTAGACAGAGTTTCTCTGTGTAGCAGCCCTGGCTGTCCTGGAACTTGCTTTGTAGACCAGGCTGGCCTTGAACTACTAGAAATCTGCCTACCCCTGCCTCCTGAACACTGCGATTAAAGAAATACATCACCATGCCCAGCAAGACAAAGTGTTTTTTAAAAAGTAGATTTTCTAATAGAAATGTTGACTCAAATATAACTACATTAGAACTAGGATAAATTCTCCTAGGTTTTTGTTTTAGGAATTCATAAAAGCAAAGTGGGTGTTTATATAGTTATTTGTATAAAGGGGTCATTATAAAGGTTGAACAAGGATACTGCATGTAAACACATTAGGAAATATCATCAAGTTGGAAAGCTGTAGTTATTTTTTCAATATGTGACTAATAGATGCCTTGTTTTTAAAACATAAATCCAATCAAAGGATTCACGGGAAAAATAAACAGAATGACCCAAACTAAGGCCAACCCTGGCACACGGCTTGTCCTGTTGTGGTCCTATGGCCTTTCCTTCACTACCGGCACCAGCAGTGCCACAGTCCTACCCAAGACCTCTTCCCTAAAATTTGTCTTCCAAAAGAAAAGTCCTCCACTCTGGCAGTGTCAGAGAAATGCTCAACAGTAGTGACTGCCCAGCAATCTGGCCCCAGCCTCTCACTCCAGCAACATCTAAGGCCTACTGGGGGACCTCTGGCAAGTTCTGCATCATCACCCACAGGGATCTATGTTTTGTTTAAGCCAGAAAGAACCAGGATGCATTTAAGAGCAGACAGAAGTCAGGACATCTCACATAGCTGCCAGGGGAGGCAGTGATACAGACAGGAGTGGATGTTGTCACTCGTAGGCTACAGAGGTAAAGCTTTTACTATTTTCTTTTTCTAGATGGACATCATATTAAACTACCCTCTAAATTTGTATCTCCTATCTATAGATTAACCGCAATCAGACCTCACCAGAGATGTTTCTTCTTGCAGTGGACAGCAGTTAATGCAGAAATTCAAAACTGGTCAAAGTGCAGAGACCAAGTATCATTGGAGTGCTCGGTCATAAATGGGACATCTATATAATACTCGCTCCCGTAGGATCAGAGATCACTGTGGAAGAGAGGGTGCAAACATTTTAAATCCAGAAGTCAGGAAGAACCAAAGCAAAACAATGTGTTCTGAACATGACAATATGCCAAGACTGCTGCACACATGAAGTCATAGCAACTGTACAAGACCTGCATGAAGTCCAAACAATGAAAATTCCTGGATGGGAGGTGCTCATGAGCCTTCACCCCTAGATAAGGAGCTATTGACAGTTAATGGCTTCAAGGGAATAGAAAGTCAGCTTTTTAAGGGTATAGCCCCTGATAGGTTGACCATGATTCAGTGGATAACCCAACACTCTTGAGTATACAGGTAGCAAAAACTGAACAGTGTGGATTTTTTAAAAGGATGGGGAGGCAGAAGTTGGGAAGGAATGAGGGTATACCAAGAATCAGGCAGGAGTCAGGGGGAAAGGAGGAGAGGGTGAATATAATCAAAATATATGTGTGAAATTCTCAAAGAATTAATAAAATTATATCCAAATAAAATTTTAACATTAAAACCTTTTTAAGAACATAATACCTGAAAAGAATAGATACAAGAAATATAACAAGATGTATGGCTAGGCACAATATGGCTTTATGGTTTATACTAGAAGACATTCTCATTTATGCATTAAATATATCAAGAACACATATCATATGTATAACACTATGCCAGTTATCAGGGTTCCAAAAGTAGTGTACCCATTCTCAGGGGAGTTTCAATCCAATGGGGTCTAAGACACTCAAGCCAGCTGTGAGTACAAGTAGAAATGAGAGTCATAACCTTTGTTGACAGGTAATAGGATAGTGTTACCCAGGACACCCAAGAAATGATAAAACTCCTGACCTGAAACCTAGATGGCCCCAGGAAACTTGTGAGTAAGACACTTGGGGAAGATGCAGAATAGAAGGTACAATCGTGGAGACAAGTCACAAAAAAGCACATCATTGGCCTTGGAAGCTAATGATATTGAGGGACTGTCAGGAAATGAAACCGGCCAATTAGGCAGGAATGGTGATCAGTAATGTGGTCTGATAAAGCTACCCCATTCTCACTAAGGGATGATAAAATAGAGGCATGACATAGCATAGGCCCATCAAATTGAGAAAACTTACCATATGTCTTCATCCATTTACTTAGTCAAGAAATCTTTTATGTTCTTCTAAATTGTGTCCATGTTACCAAACTGCTTTAGAGACATGTTTTCATAGCTGGTACAAATGCAAATTTTAACCCTGCTGATATAGTTTCCCTGGAATTCATACATTGAAACCTACTCTCTAATGGAATAATATTATATTAAGAAGTGAGCCATTTGCCTGGCAGTTAGAATCTTTCTAGGAGAGGACTGATAAAACCTATATACCCTTCCTATAATCACAGAACACGGATGCTGACATCCATAGGGAATGGGCCCTCAAAGGACACTGACCCTATAGGCTCCTTGATCTTAAACTTCTCAGTCTCAGAAGTGTGAGCAACGAATTTCGGTTGCTCATGCACTACCTAATCTAAGGTATTGTGTTACAGCAGCTCAGATAGGCAAAGACAGCAGTGTCAATGGACATGAGATGAATTTCTAGACATCTCCCACTTGTTAAACATGTAATAAATGATGACAGCTACCATGTTCTAGGACTTTACTGCTCTAAGAAACAAAAACTGAAATTCTAATGTATGGATAATAAAGTTATTCCAGTTTTCCTGCTTTCTAATAAATCTTAAATGTGTTTGTACTAGATACTTATGAATATCTGCTACATAATCTACCTGCTGTTTGTTGGTTTGTTTTTTGTTTCCTTGTTTGCTTTTTGTTTGTTGATTTGTTTTTACTTCCAATTATGGTTTATTTATAGAAAAGTTGGTTAAGGCTGTGGAAATTTAACACTTGAAAGATTAGTATTGCTCTGAACACTTATTTACCCATAAGAATTTGTGACCATACTACCTACATGCTAATCCCACAAAGAAACAGTAATTTTAGGAATGTGTATATAGGGGAAAAACAATAAATATAGATCAGACCGGTCTCAAGATATCTATATGCTTTAAATTCATCTGAAATAAGAAATAGAAAAGTAAAAAGCACCACTTCTTCATCCTTTAAATATATATATGTAGGTATGTACACACACACACACACACACACACACACACACACACACATACACACACACACACAAAGAAGAAGAAAAAATCAATAGACTACTCTCAATTAGAGTCAGTGAAAATAAAGTTCTGGGTTAACACAGTGAGTTAAAAAAACACTGAAAGTTGCCTGCCGAGGTGTCATGACCCCATCTTATTGTTGAGTCCAGCTTTTCCATTCTGAATCCCTATTTTCTGTTTATAACTTTCCCCAAAATGTTCCTTTTGACCTTCGAGTCTGATATTTCTCTTGCCTGGTCTCAATCCAAAGGCGAATTTATTCGCAATTTGAACTAAATCTCTTCAGTTATTTCAGTTACTTGAGTTTGAACAAAATACCTGCTTTGTGCTTTCAGAAATTGTTCACATTTTTTTCCATGTTCAAATAGCTTAAAAATGACTTTGTTTTGAAGCTGTAGGATTGGCCTGGCTATACTGCAGATTCAATTCAAAAAGAATTGGTTAAGAAATTTGGATTGAAAACCAGAAATGATGAGTCTCCATCACGTGTAGGAACATACAAGCAAATTCTCTCCACTCTCTTACATCTGTTTGTAACAGTGGTCACAGGGGGATTGGAAATAACTCAATGGTCAAATTTTATCCCTCCCCAAAAGCCATAAAATGCATCTTTGATTTTTAAGTGTATGAAAAATAATCAAGCTATGCCAACTTTCAAATACACAAAGGAGACTTAGTAAATACAAGTGCTGATTGATTAAAAGAAAAACATAAAAGGGACACATTGATACACAAAGAGCATCCGTGTGAATTCTAGTTTGGGGCATGTGGTTCAAAGGTTCTCAAGGACTAACATCCTCTGGACTCCAGCTCAGATTTTTTTCTGACTGTTATTCATGACTGAAGCTAAGCTCTGTCCTATTGCTATGGTTATGGAGATAAGCAAGACTAAGTCCATCCTGTCTGGGCAATGTCTTAACTATTGAGAGTGAATGATGAGGTACCGAACCAAGATTTTCAAACATTCCATGCTCATCTTTCAAATGTAGTATATAATTCACTTTATCAGTTTTCCCTACTAAATAAAGGATACAGAATCAAGTATTGATCTGTCAAAGGTATGGAAACGTCGATTGCTCAAAAGCCAACTTATCTAAATCAGTTGTTTGGAAAATTTAACAAATTCTAATGAAGTGAAAGCCAAGGCCTAGCCATCCCCCAAAGAGTGACATCGATTTTGTAGTGTATCCTGTGTGCTAAGCTCTGTGCCAGGTCCTGGGGCTCTGTCCCAGTGCTTGAAGGTAGGAATCTCATGAGAACTTCAGAACTTATCATATGTTTTACAAACTAAAACGATTGGAGAATACACTTGACCTTTGATATCCTTAAATTCCATGTCCATTCCATGTGAAGCTGAATTGACATGTTGTACTTGGTGTCTATAGAGTTCAGTAGATTGGATAAAACTTATCATTGCTTCCTCCTTCAGGATAAAAGGTCTTTCTTGACTGGGCATCCATATGTTCTAAAACCACAACAGATATATTTGTTATTGGGAGTCAACCTAAGAAAATCTTGTTTTGTCATGCTTGGTTGTTAGCTCTTGGAAGCCTACTCTTTTCTGGAGGAAAAAGGGGGAGGGATGGATCTGGGGGAGAAGGGAGCTTGGAGGGGAGCTGGGAGGAGTGGAGGGAGGGGAAAGCAGTGCAGTCAGGATGATTGTATGAAAGAAAAATCTATTTTCAATGAGAGGGAAGGGAGAGAGAGAGAGAGAGAGAGAGAGAGAGAGAGAGAGAGAGAGAGAGAGAGAGAGAGAGGAGGCTGCAACACTACCGGACACATAGGAAACAGAGCAGTAAAGGCAGCATGGAAAAGAAGAACAATGCATGACAGCTCAGAGGAGAAATTAAACCTGTATCAAACAATGGGACCAAGATGCACCTGTAACAGCACTTCCTTCCCCAATGAAGGGAAACATTAAGTGTGATGCACAAAAAAAGAAAAAAAAATAATGAATCTAGTTTTGTGTGTGTGTGTGTGTGTGTGTGTGTGTGTGTGTGTGTGTTATAGGTTATATAGGCATAAAATTTTCTTAGACTAACGATGAGTCTTGTAGAAAGGTTCTGCCATGTGTTACTATCACAGTATGTCCACAAAGTGACTGCAAGAAGTATGGAAAGGACCCACAAGCGAGGACAATAGTCATCAATACCAAATGAAGTGACCTACCTAGAGACAATAGCAGGGAAGAGTAAAGATAGCCCTCCCTTTATGTGACCTTTGACACCTCTTATTGGTGTATCTCCAGTAGATGATGGGGAATCCTGAACAGTTCTCTGAGAGCCTCAACATAACACCTGACATAGCACTATTGGTCTGTGGTGGTTTGAATGAGAATAGCTCCCTATCCCCTTGATGTCTCCTTCTATCATGGTATCTCTTTCATTGCTCTCCCACTCAACCCTGATCCAGCTCGGCCGTCCAGTTCCCTTATGTTCTCACTATCTACATTGGGACACCTGTACAGCCTTGAGGCAGGGGGAGGGGCTTGGACCTGCCTATACTAAATGTACTTCCCATGGGAGGCCTTCCCTTCTTGTAGGAGGGAATGGGGGATGGGTTGGGAGGAGGAGGTTGGAGGGGCAGGAGGAGGGAAGAGGAGGATCTTTGATTGGTAGGTAAAATGAATAAAAAAAAGTCTTAATAAAAATGGCCCCATGGGCTCATATGTTTGAATGCTTGGGCCCTAAGGATTAGGAGGTGTGGCCATGTTGGAGGCAGTGTATCATTAGGGGAGGGCTTTGATATTTCAAAAGTCTGCGTCATTCCCAGTTAGCTCTCGCTAACCTGTGCTTGTGGATTAAGATGTGAGCTCTCAGCTGCTACTCCAACCACGATGGTCATGGACTCTGAAACTGTAAGTCCCAATAAATTCCTTCTTCTACAAGTTGCCTTGGCCATGGTATCCCAGCACAGGAACCAGAAGAGTAACTAAGACATGGCCTCCTTATTTCCTGTCTCCTCATTCATTAATTTCCCTGTCTTAACTTTCTTACACATTTTTACTTTTTTGTTGATGTTGCTACTGCTTTGTTTTATTGGGAATCAGATGAAATAATATGTAAGCCCCCAAGAAATTTTAAGGGGCAATGCAAATCTATATCATGACTTAAGTGGTATTGTGATGCTATTTAGGAACTTCCATGAAAAACAACTTGTTCTTCAGACTATCCTAACTGAAGTTCCCTTGAGTTTGATCAGCTAGTGACTCAATTTTCTGACCAAAGAACCTTACAACAATGTATAAATGGTTGATCATCTGTAATGGGCACCACAATTAATAGCATGACACTATGGAGGAACATGATGGGTTGTACATTTTGCACCATTCAATAATGGGCATCCAACAATGTTTCCTGGATTTCTTTCCTAGATGTTCCATGTTATTTTGGTTCATAATTGGGAGAAGAGGGGAGAACAGGGGCTATCTGGAGCTGCAGAGGAAAAATAAGGGGAGTTTTCAGAGGGGACTCAACTGAGTGAGTGTTGGGGCAAAGGGATTCCTGGGAAACATTGCTAAAGTCTATGTCTGCTCTTCAAGGAACTATCAGATGTAAATAAAGAACCTGATAATATGGAAACTTTTAAATCCCAGACCATTTATTTTATTGTTACAGTGATAGAAACTGGATCATATGATCACAGATTTTTATCACCATTTATCTAATACTTAACTACTGTGAGGTCACACATTAGTCACCTTTATGCTTTTTCCCTTGACCATAATGAATCTTTAACTGTATAAAACCTACAATTGTACCCACTTTTACACTTGAGGAACTTAATGATATTTAAAGGGTTAAAAGAGGTGCTGTGGACTCAAGAATAACAGCTCCTGAGCCTGAAGCTAGGACTTATAGCCAAGGAGTGGCTTGTTAATTGCTAGATTTAAAGAGCTGTAATAAAGGGTTAGGAGAAGAAAGGAAGCCTTCCTTCCTCTTTTGTCAAATCAGCTCTTCAAGTTAATAAAATCAGAATTTCAACTTTCAATCCCTCAATTATTCCTTTATTTTTTTTGGCATGGAATTCTGATTATTTTGTTAGTTAAACATACAATTTTGTATGATTGTTATTTATTTATTTTGAGAGTATAATTTAATTACAATATATTTCCAAATCCTCCCATGTATCTTCAATCGCCTTTAAATTCATGGCCTCTCCTTTTTACTAATTGTTATTGATTGTGCATGTATATATTTATATATATTCCCAAATACAACCTGTTCAGTCTGTGTGGTGTTACTTGGATGCATATTTTTCAGAGCATATTTGGCAATGGACGATCAATTGGTGTGCTCTTTTGGGGAGAAGGCCACCTCTCCCATTCCCAGCTTTACTCAGTTATTACCTATAATTCTTTGTGTAGGGTTGAGGCCTCATGGGTGTATTCCCAACCAGTTTGACATGTTAGTTTGAGTTGTCCTTGTTCAGATCACCTTTGTTCAGTCATGATGGTGAGACCTTATGGGTGTAGCTTCTGATATTACTAGGAGACACACTCTCACAACAAACTCCCTCATCCCCTGGTTCTTACCATCTTTCTGCCCTCTCTTCTGCCATGTTTCCTGAGCCTTAGGCATAGCAGTGCTTTGAATATGTACCCCGTGGGACTGGGCTCCACTCCTCTTCAATTTGATAGATTGTTTTCTGTAGTGGTCACCATCTGTTGCCAACAGAAGTTTCCTTGATGAGGCATCAAGACTTAACTTATCTGTGGGTACAAGGATAATATTATAAACTGTTGTGGTGGTTTGAATAAAAATGAGTCCCATGGGCTCATAAATGTTAATGCTTGGTCACCAGGAAGTGGCACTATTAAGAGGTCTGGCCTTGTTGGAGTATGTATGGCCTTGTTGGAGGAAGTATGTTACTGGGGGGTGGGCTTTGGGGTTTCCAGTGTTCAAACCAGGTCTAGTCTCTCTCTCTCTCTTTCTCTATTCCTGATGTCTGCCAATCTAAATGTAGAACTCTCAACTACCTCTCCAGCACCATGTCTGCCTGCTCGTCACCATGCTTCCTGCCATATTTAACAATGGACTAAACCTCTGAATCTATAATCAGGCTCCAGTTAAATGGTTTCCTTTATGCAATGATCATGGTGTCTTTTCATGGTGATAGAACATTAACTAAGACAATTGTTAGGGATTGTACTGATTTAGTAAATTAGTGGTTATAGATTCTCCTCCAATAACCATGATTTCACTAGTCCTGAGTAGTTAGCTAGGTCTCCAGTACCAATCACAGTATCCTTCGTGCTGAGTCTTAAATCCAATGAGAAAGCTGTTGGCTATTACCAACATACATGCATGCCACTGCTGTACCCTTAGGGTTATCATTCATGCTGGCCATTGATGTGGTTCAAAGGCATCATACCTAGATAGAACTGTTGTTTGCTTCCCTCTTTAGGAAGCTTGCATGACATCCTCTGATACCATGAAAACTAGTCTCCAGAGAGGGCATGTTAAAGTCAGTTCCAGCTTAGGGGTCTCTAAGAATTTGTTTCTGAAGTTCTTGGTGTCTTCAGCAATACGTACTTAACTTTCCACCTCTGGGTGGGATGGGGGTAGGGAGGTAACTAAAGGCAACAGCAATAGGCTCTATGTTTTAGAAGTCTCTTATATATCTCTGGCCACCAACTCAAAGAGTGCTTCTCACATCTTGTATTGGGGTTTTTGTTAGGGGGTCTTTGACTCTTGGAGAAAGCACCATCAGCCCAGATACGAAAAGTATATTGAAATATATGTATATGTATACTCAGAGTTACATGTATTGTATATAGGCTTGAGGGGTTTTTGGTTTTGGTTTGATTTGGTTTGTTATGGTTTGGGGTTTGGCTTTTGGTAAATAGTTAATATTACGATTCCTTGTGGCTTTTTCAGATATTCTTATTGCTATTTTAACCATCTTCTTCCTTCTGTATTTACCTCCCTCTGCCTTCCCTAAGGAACCCGCCCAGCCATCCCTAATTTCTGTGAGGGTATGTAGTCTCTATTGTTGGGGTGCTGAATATTGCTATACCACATTACAAATAGCCTTTGATAATATTTAGAAGTAATATGAGAGCCATCAACTCTATTCCCTATGATGGAGAAAGGAAAACTACATAAAATTAGGTTACCTGCTGCACTTGAAGCAGAGACCTTCCCTGTAACAGATACCTTGTAACTGGCAGAGCAGTTCATGGGTAGTCCCCCAACTTCAAGTAAATCCAGAGACAAATTTAAATGTTTCTCCTTTATCAGTAGCTGAAAGTTTCTTTTATTAAAGGTTGGGAAGTAAGATAGATGGGAATGGAAGGAGAAAGGAACTTGTAATCAAGGAAATCAATGCACAGAATGATGTCATTGGTAAACTATAAACAAAATTACCAAGTCTCTGGTTTATATATACACTGCTATGTGTAAGCCCAATTCTAATCACCTTTGCATTCCTAACAGTATCTCAGGCATGGGCCTATTGGCACAGGTGATTACCGAGTTAAAGAATGAACATGGCCAGCCAGAAAGGTCTCTCTCTCTCTCTCTCTCTCTCTCTCTCTCTCTCTCTCTCTCTTCTCCTCTCTCTCTCTCTCTCTGTGTGTGTGTGTGTGGTGTGTTTTTCAGAAAGAGGTGGTTCTTAGTTAACCATGAATACCTCCATGCAAGAGACAGTGAAATTCTTCTAGCCTCCCTGGGAAGCTCAGGAGCTCAGTGGTCACTTCTTTTGTATTATTTACATAACTTCTTTTGTATTACTCTTGGATTACAGCATCCTGCCATAGTAAAACATTACTTGCTGCAAGCATGTTAATAAATGACTTCTTAAATACCCCCTGATTTCTTGGAGCCCATTTTCTATCGTTCATGGTCTCTGCTGTAGTCGCCATTGTTCCTCTTCTCTTCCTATTGTGCTGTGTGCTGGGTTCAGGCTCCCGGGCACACCTTCCTCACTAACTGATGCTCAGGACCTTTTCATTTAAGAAGCAAAGTTTTATATTTAGAAAGCTGGTACAAATCTTCCTATCAAATATCTATATGACTGCTGGGAGGTGGTGGTACACACCTTTAATCCTAGCACTTGGGAGGCAGAGGCAGGTGGATCTCTGTGAGTTCAAAGCGAGCCTGCTCTACAGAGTGAGTTCCAGAACAGCCAGAGCTACACAAAGAAACCCTGTCTCACAAAACCAAATATATGTGTGTGTGTGTGTGTGTGTGTGTGTGTGTGTGTGTATGTATACATATACATACATGTGTGTGAAAAATATATATGTATATGACCTATAGGAAGTATGCCCATGTATTTCTTCTTGTGTAAATTGTAATAACAATAATATTTATTCACCCTCTCCTATCCTTACTTATTTTTTGCTTATCATCTCGTGGATTATGTCTTTATGACACTACAAATATCCTTGCCCTGCAGCATACCCACCCCCACCTGTTGCCATGGTCACCTACATTCTAGTGCTGATCCAGCACAGCAAGAAAGCCTGGAACCTGGAGAACCGCTTCAGAGGCTGGTATGATACCGACCTGAGCCCAGTGGGCCACAAGGAGGTGAGGCACAGTGAGGCGAAACACAGCAGACAGGCATTGCGAGATGCTGGCTATGAATTTGACATCCGCTTTACCTCCATGTGAAAGAGAGCAATCCTGACCCTCTGGACAGTCCTGGATGCCATTGACCAGATGTGGCTGCCAGTAGTCAGGACCTGGTGCCTCAATGAGCGACACTATGGGGGGGGGGGGTCTGACTGATCTCAATAAACAGACACTGCTGCTAAGTGTGGTGAGGCACAGTTAAAGATCTTATGATGGTTTCCCCTCCCCTGCTCCCCACCTCCAGTGGAGCCTGATCATCCCTTTTACAGCAGCATCTGTAAGGATCGCAGGTATGCAGACCTTACTAAGGACCAGCTGCCCTCCTGTGAGAGCCTGAAGAACACTATTGCCAGAGCACTGCCCTTCTGGAATGAAGAAATTGTCCCCCAGTTATATTTTATGCAGTATATGAAAAAAGGTGGAGCAGAATAATAGATATTCCAACCCTACCCATTGTGGGAAGTGGAGTGCCAGAAGTTAGGTTTTATTGAGAAGCCATGAAAACTCCAAGAGAAAGGGACGTGCAAAGTAAAGCAGCAGAGAGGGACCTTTTTATTAATTAAATTCATTCTTCAATAATTTCATTCATGGTTATAACACATTCTGGTTACTCTTATCCTCCACCCTTTGTCTTTCTCCTCTTCCTCACTACAAACCCCTTCCTCACATTCATGTCTTTATTGTTTTGTGACCTACTAAATTTAAACAAGTCCTTCTGAGTGGACATGGATTTGGAACTATCCACTGGAGCTTGGTGGACTCAGCAGCAAACACACAACAGATGTCAATGACTACCCCTCTCCCAGAATCCAGCGGCAGCCAAGAGTTCACCAGGGAGGGGTAGAGCCCCTTCAGTTCCTCACCATTCACGACTGATCATTGATTCGACCTGTCTTGTGTTGTTCCACTGCAGATAACTGAAGTGTAAATCTAGTTAATCTCATCAATAAAAACCAGGAGTCAGATATAGGGGTAATAACCTGAAAGATCAGAGAAACAGAGGAGCAATACCGGTGACTTCTTACCTCTCCAGATCGTCCAACCAAAAGGACCAAGGTCCTGTGTCTCCCACACACACACACACACACACACAACTTCCTGTCTCTGCCTCCCAAGTACTGAGATTAAAGGTGTGAGCCATCACTGCCAAGCTGCTATGGTTAACTAGTAGCTAGCTCTGCCCTCTGAACTCCAGGCAAGCTTTATTTCTCAGAACACAGAGTATCACCCAACAGATAACCAGAGCCACTCTGAGTCCATTGGTGTAATGACTGTGTCACACTCAGAAGACTGCATCTCCCAAGTTCTTTCTGCCCCCTCTTCCATGACATTCCCATAGCCATGGAAGAGGCGATATAAATACCTTGTTTAAGACTGAGCAGTCAGTCATCACTTGAAAATCCATGGGTCCTTGAATTCACTGATACTCACTGCAAAGAGAGGCTTATCTGGTTAATTCTGAGAGTAGAATTTGCCTATAAATACAGACACAATTAATTGGCTGTTAAATACTGTGTCAATTGAACAACATATTAAATTCCCCTCTAGGACCCATGACTTCCTCAGCCATGTATTTGTTATGGGATTTATAGTACCAGACATAGATTTTCTCCTGTGGAGCAGGTCTCAGATCTGATCAGAGAGCAGCCTCACTTCTCTTCCTACTAATTATCTACGGCTCGTGCTAGTTAACAACAGTAGCATGGATAGCAATGCCTAACATTTATCAAGCACATGGAAATGGGCCAAGTCCCTAATTTGGATCACTTCATCTAAATCTCACCATGGCTCAGTGATAGAGGCAATATTATTTTACACATGAAGATGTTGAAGGTGAAGAACATAAATGACTTGTTCATATCACACTACTAAGAAGTAGTGGCAGGCAGGGATTTGAACCCAAGTGAACCAAATGCTGATTTAAAATTTAAGATTATGTAAATACATAGTCATACTTGGCCACCATGTGTCCTGACTGAAAACTCTCCCAGCATAGTCATTGTAAGTTCTGGTAAGCCTGGGGGGAAAAGCTTCCAGTGTGCTCCATAAGTAGATCTCAGTAGCAGGTCTACCATCAAGGCACAGGAGCACACAGAGACCAAGTGAACATAAGCATAGAAGTCAGCCTCACTCCATTTTTCTCAAGTGTTCCTACAAAAGCCTTCAGTGCAAAACAAAGAAATAAGCTAGATAAAATAATCCTAAATTTTCTAATTTATGGAAAAATTAAGGAAGTCCAGGTTTGAATGAGGGAGCAGAAATCCACAGTGATTTAAAAAAAAAAAGAACACCAGGGACAGTTTTACACAGGTACACACAGGATCAAGCTTGGCTGAGCCAAAGGTTGAGTTTACCAACAAGCACCAGGAACCTGTCTGCAGGTGGAATGATGAGCAGGGCCTGAGATAGCTGAGCCTCTGGCTGGGTAAACACACCTGTTGGGATACAACCTATCCTGGCTCTCCAAGGAAGACTGGAGCAGAAGGATAGTAGCTCCATAGTCCACAAGAGAGTGAGAACACCATCTAATTTTCAGAGTGCAGTCCAAGAGGAGAGCTACCACCTAAACATTCTCTTCATCAGCTACCTGTAGACTGACCATAGAAGACAGCATGACCATCTGACATTATAATCTTGGTTCTGCAGAAGCCTGGCATGCAAACTAATTTGTCACGGTTAGAGGGTGTGGAGGCTGAGGAAACAGGCAGGGCCTCCTGAACACAAAGCTTTATGGGACATATAGTTATCTGTTCTCACTCAGGGGAGGTGTTTAGTTTCTTAGGACTAACACTGCAAATTATCACAGACAAAACAGAAATTTTGTCATCTGGTTCTAGGGGTGAGAACTCTGGATCGTGGTATCAGTGGGTAAATAATGCCCATGCTAAGTCTTTGGGGACGAATCCTTCATTGCTTCTTCTAAGCTTTTGGAGGTCTCCAGCAATCCTTGGCTTCCTTTGGCTTGCAGTCTCATCTCCATCATCACGTAACCTCTATACATGTCTCCTTCTCCTATAAAGATTCAGTACTTGGCTGTAGAACCCACTATAATCCAATCTAACTTGTTCTTAACTCTGTAGGCAAATGCACTGTTTTCAACCAAAGGCAAATCCTGAGGTCCTAGGGGCCATGGATTTGGAGAGATACTTATGAACCCCTTGCAGAGGGCATGTCTGCCTGCCTGTAGCTGACCTGCCCATTTAATGGCACATTCCCACATCCTTTCAAAGTGACTGCTACCATAATGCCTGCACAGCCCACAAATTAAATTTTCATTAGAATTGTCTCTGCAGTTCCACAAAATAGCAAAATCTTTAATATTATATTTTCCAAGGAAAGAAAATGAACAGTGATTAGATTCTTTAAATAATATTGTAAAAAAAACTTTAAGTTTTTATCATTAAATTATATGAAGTTTGTTGTTGATAATGATCAAGAATTTTAAGAGATTATACTTTTTAAGTCTTGATTAGAAAAGATACATGGTGATTTGACTCAAAGGAAAAATTTGATGAAATAATTTTAAAATGTTTTGTTTATATTTCTAATATTATAAGGTAATATTAATATAAAATTTAGAATTTTGTGTTTCAGAGATTAATTCTTTCTGTTCTATTTTACTTATAATTAACTAGTTGTTATGAATACTTTCAACAGTATATGTAGACACTTCCAAATATCTCTCCAATTGTTTCCACATGTTATAAAGTAAATATCATTTTTCTCCTTATATTGAAGCATGAAAAGTTATGAATTACTGTTCTAACCGATAGAGAAATTAAAATATTAGTAAATCAAGGACAACAATAAATTTTTGGGGGCAACAATAAATGTAAAAGATGATGTAAAATGGGACTGGAGAGACAGCTTGGCAGTCAAGAACACTTGTTCCTGTGAAGGACCTGGGTTCTGTTCCTAGCAGCCGCATGGTGGCTCATAACCTTCTATAACTTCAGTTCCAGGTGATCGATCTGATGCCCTCTTCTGGCTTCCACAAGCAGCAGGCAGCAGGCAGCAGGCAGCAGGCAGCAGGCAGCAGGCAGCAGGCAGCAGGCATACATGTGTTACACACATACATACATACATAGCAAGCACTCATACATGCTTGGTTGGAACCTCCAGCTCACTCCTGCACGGTCTGAGAAGCCCCATCTCTCTCTCTCTCTCCAAACCCCGTCTCTCAGAGAATCTCCAACAAAGAAAAGGCGCCAAAGAGCCCAGTTCTGCATTCAGCCCCTCCCCTGAAGTTGCCAGCAGCTCACGTCCCCACCTAAAGTGCTCAGTCTTTGACCATGCTTGGGCACAAACCCAGCTTGTGGCAGACACATTATCACCTTCCCCTGTAGGGTGTATAAGCTCCCTGCCTTAGTCCAAGCCTGTGACTTCTCTGGGACTGGAGGACTCACCTGGGAGTTGCTTTGCTCAAATAAACCTGTTCTTTTACTTTTTCAGTTTGCCTTGATCTCGCTTATTGTGTTGCCAGAGAAACCTATTACCATGATACAGAAAACCTCTTAGTATACATAAAATAAAGAAGTTGTAAAAATTTAAAAGACGATACAAAATTAACAATTTGGATTCATTCCAGGAATGCAAGTTCGCTTTGACATAATAAAACGTAATGTTATAGTTTATCATCACAAAAGTGAATTTAGAGAAAAATAATATTTTAATAATTGTAAAATAACACACTTAATTTTAAAAAGTCTTAGTAAACAAAGGCAGAGGCAAACAGATCTCTGTGAACTTGAGGAAAGCCTAGTCTACATAGTAAGTTCCAAGCTAACCAGGGCTATGTAAGGAGACCTGTCTCTATAAACAAACAAACAAAAAAATCAGCTACATAATAAGGTATCAGCTAGCAGCGTTTCTAGTCACTGTTTTAGATGTCCAGGTTAGCAAAAGTAGACAACAAAACAGACATAAAACAAATGATGTAAGAAAAGTCATCAAATGCATTATTTACTAAGATGAGACAACTCCCCAAATTTTAGACTATTCATTGTATTAGATTATATATTTTTATATGCATATATATAATGTGTGTGTACATAACACACCTGTGTGTGACAGAAACATCCTTGATTGATACCTGTATATGTATGTATAGATACATAGAGAGAGAGTTTTAATGTAGAAATATAGCTATTTGGGGAGGTTCAAAACAACTATATTGGGGTATAATTGGCCTACAACAAACTTATGTATTCAATTATACAAGTTAACATTTTCTCATGTGTATGAACCTTTGAAAAACAACCAAAACTGCAATAATAAACATATACACTGAATAGCAGCCCATTAAACAAATTTAAAGGGGGATTAAGTTTCATTATATTTCCAAGCATCAGAATGACTAAATACTATTGTAGATGTAACAGTCTTATTAAATAAGAAACACAGAGCCAAATGCAGAGTTAAAAGCCCAAGAAGTCAGAGCAGTAGCTAAGAGCTGATACTAAAAAAACCCTTTCTTACCCTTTGCTGCTGCTGCCATCCTTCCCCTCAGAAAGAGACCTATTTCCGGTGTATCTGTCTATTTATTGACTTTCTGTTCTGCCTTCTTATTGGTTGTAAACCCAACCATATGACCTCCTTTTCACTGCCTGTCTATACAGACCTCCAGGTCTTCTATGGTTGGTATTGAGATTAAAGGTGTGTGTCTCCATGCTGGCTATATCCTTGAACACACAGAGATCTGCTTGTCATGTGATTGTGATTAAAGGTGTGCACCACCACCGCCTGGCTTCTGCTATAGCTTGCTATTAGCTCTGACTCCCAGGCAACTTTATTTATTAACATACAAATAAAATCACATTTCAGTACAAATGAAATATCACCATATACTATATGCCCCTGACTTGTGTAGTGACCTTTGACATAGCCACTTGCTATATTTATTTATTTATTATAACACACTGAATTTTTCTCAAATATAATCAACAAAGGACAATATACACTAAATGAACTCAGTGAACTTTTATAAAAAGAGGATATAAAGTTGGAAGGGGAGCACTGGGGAGGATACTAGAGAAATAAGAAGAGAATATCATCAAAATACATGGTACACATGTATGGAATTCTCAAAGAATAATTTTCAAAATATATTAAATAAAATAAAATTAACCTCCCAATAAAACAATGAGAAAAACATCTGACTAGGATCCTCAAACAATAAATGTGGATGACTCATAAAAATATGAAGGAAATAATTTTCATTATGACTGAGTAAAGTTATAGTGAAATATTAATTCATGCTTAACGTATTTATAAGAACCAGAATATTCATGGCTAATACCACATCTCATAAGCAACTGGGGATGTAGATTCATACAAGCCTTTTAGGAAGAATCTGACATCACCCAGCACACTGAATCAGGGTATCCTCTATAACCTGAGGTTTCTATCGTTGGCAGTATACACTTGCAAAACTATGTGTGTGCTCCAGAAATACAAAGAGCATGAATGTTTAGAGTATCATTGTTTACATTACTGGAACAAATGGAACCAGTCCAGGTGCCATCAACAGAAGAATAACTACAAATGATAGAATACTATGTGACATTTAAGAATAAGAAAGCCTTAGATATACACAACAGCATAGACTGGTCTCAAGAAAATTATGTTTTTAAAAAACTAAATTACAAAAACATAAAAACTTAGACACACACACATAGGTATGATTACATTTATGTGAAGATCATAAACTTATGAAATAATTTATTTCTTGTCTATACATATATATTATACAACCATAAAAGAAAGTAAAGAAATTAATAATACACTATTCAGGGTTATGGTTACTGCTGAGAGGCAAGAGTTATTGGAACTGGAAAGGACCCACACCAAAGAAAGATTCTGAGACAATACTGTGTTCTATTTCTTAAGCAGGAAGGTGGGTCTATGATCCTTCATTTTATATTTTTCCCGTATGGTATATGTTTACTTTCCTACATTCTTCAAAAAGTCACCTTATGGAATGTGTTTAGATTTCTGTAGGAACATCATATCTGGTTTGCTTTTTATCTTTCATGGTTGATCCAACACAGAGATTGTCTTAGTATTATTGATCAGTTTTACCCTGTGTGTACAAAGAATAAGTGGTAATAAAACCAGAATATTTTAACTGTAGCAGCAGCTTACTGGGATTTAGAAGTCTCACTGGCTTCAATTGCCATCTCTTGTGGAAGTTAAGAACTCAGTCATAGGAAGAAATAGGACAAGGGAATTAATGGATGGGGGAAGGAGGGTGAGACTTCAGAGGGATCAGCCAAAGGCATCTTGCACCATTTCCTGTTTTTCATTATCCAAGTCCAGAAATTCCTGAACTTCACCAGATCAATTGCCCAAGTAGCTCATTGTTGGAATAGGTGGGGCAGAACTGCCAAAGGCACAGAAACATTAGCTTCAAGACAATTGATCCACTGGCACCTTCAAAAACAACTGTTAGCAACGAGAGAGAGAGAGAGAGAGAGAGAGAGAGAGAGAGAGAGAGAGAGAGAGAGAGAGTCATAACGATCCTAGCCCCAAAGAATGCTTCCATCCATTGCCTAGCTTAAAAAATTATATTCCAATGTCATTTCACATTGTCTACTCATACAATGAAGATAAATATTCACCTTCGCCAACCATGCTACTTACTACTATATCCACCCTTTCCCGTATGAACCAATATTTATGGACCTATTATATACATTATTAATTTCATGCAACTAGTAGAGACACCCAATAATAACATGAAAAATAATAGATACCAGAGTGAAATGTATGCTTTCAAACTTTATTAAAAATCCAATTCTCCCATAGCTTGGTTGCTATTCAGCTCAACATAATTTCTTTCAGGACCTGGGCCAGCAATCACATTAATTTGCATGACCACCACTGTTTAAACAGCTCCTTAGTTTTCCATGAATGACCTTCTATATTCGGTTAGATTTCTTATGCATAAATCAACTGCTCTATTCTTGTAGAACTAGGGCATGGGTACAGAGGCTGATCGTAGCTCCCAAGATGCCAGGCTGATAAAGAAAGAAATGAAAAGCAGCCCTCCATGGAGAATAGTAGAAAGAGTAATATGAGGTACAGTGGGCCCAACTCCCAACAGGGTCATTATTAGACTCTGTGTATATAACTTTGTTTGTGCTGTTAATGCTTGTTTTCATTTGGACTGTAATGTTTTTATCTGTAGTTAGACCATTGTAGGTCCAACTTCTAGGTCAGTCTCCTAGGCTGACATTACTACCCTAAATGTCAGTGAGCACACTGACATTGACTGGGAGGGAAATGACAGAGATGTCTGTGCCCAAGTGTCTTACAACCTAACAGCTAAAACACAGATGACAACACAAAGCCAGAGCAAGGATCTTCTAGTTAGTCACACACAGCCTTGGTGGATTAATGTAATACGTGTTTTAAAACCATCACTGTCTGTGTCTATCCACAACTCAAGAAATGTAATACCTTTGTTTAGTGAGCATAGCTAAGGCTCGTAGGGAGGAAACTCGAATGTATATGCTTGCGCAAGTCTGGATCTGTTTTCATGAGTCACAAATATGACTACAGCAAAGAACTGCTACCTATCTCTTTCTCTCCTGTATCGATGCGGATGGGAGTAAAAGGTGTGCTTCTTTTCCTCTTGGTCTAGTTATGTGCTTCAGCATGGCAGAGAGCAGTCAGACATTACAAAAAGGTATACCTAGGTCTCTAATGGCAAGTCTGCCTTTGCTACCTAGCTCCATAACCCACACAAATGATCTGACCTCTAAATGTAATCATTCTCTTCTATATAATGGACATATTAATAATAGAATTTAAACCTATAAAAGTGCAACTATCAGCTCTGTTTTACCTATTTCATGGCAATTACCTGTGGTTTGGCCTAATAATGATATCTACTCCGTGGTGATGTTGTAAGGATTGTGGGAGAAAATAACATAATTTGAATTGTCACTGCAAATTTTTCATTATTCATTCTGTGGTTGAGGTTGGAGTAGGGAAATTGAATCCTCTGGCAATGAGTAAGTAGAGGATGCCAAACAGTGGAGCTCCTGTCAAATCTTCTTGTTGAATTCCATTTAACCATGACTAAGAAAAGTCCTCCTTGTCAAGATTCAGGAATGCTATGGAAGTGCCTTGTGAAATGCTGTGAAGTAGAAACCTTCAGCCTTTGTACCATGAGAGCAAAGTAAATCTGCCTTAGCTATGAAGCTGAATGAATTAGTGTTAATAAATTAGAAATTGTCAACTTGTAGTCTTTGAAGAGTGAGGACTTTCCAAAGTACTTCCAGGGAGTCCTCAAAAAACAACCAGAGTAGTCATATTAGATATTTAAATTGTAAGGGTCTTTATTTTCTGTAACCAAGTTGGATCAGAAACCAACATACAAAAGTGAGACAAAACACCATGGCATTGTTGTCGGGTGGTGGTGGTGGTGGTGGTGGTGGTGGTGGTGGTGGTGGTGCACGCCTTTAATCCCAGCACTCAGAAGGCAGAGGCAGGCAGATTTCTGTGAGTTGGAGGCCAGCCTGGGCTAGAGTGAGTTCCAGGAAAGGCACAAAGCTACACAGAGAAACCCTGTCTCAAAAAAAAAAAAAAAGCAACACCCCCCCACCCCTAAAAAAAACCACCATGGCAAACTTTACCATGAAAGGATTCTCAAACTGGGAGTATGGAATGGTTAGACCATTCATCATAACCCAGAATCCTGTCCAACCAACCAGCAGTGCTCATACCATCCTTGACTTTCAAGATACCTGGGAAAGAATATGAAGATGGTGAAGGGTTTAGTGTTTTAGTGTTGGCCACTTCTCAAATGCTAAATGGTAAGGTCACTATCAAGTCCAAACAGCTCCTCCTCTGAATTCAGAAAATGGATTCTGCTGTCCCCTTAATCCTGGGCTGAGCTTCAAGATAATTGGCACTCTCCATAAAATATCTCTAAAAATATTTTGGATTTGGCAAATGCAATCAAAATTCTTCTTTTTATTTTTTATTTTTATTTATTTATTTATTTTATTTTATTTTTGGTTTTTCGAGACAGGGTTTCTCTGTGTAGCTTTGTGCCTTTCCTGGATCTCGCTCTATAGACCAGGCTGGTCTTGAACTCACAAAGATCCACCTGGCTCTGCTTCCTGAGTGCTGGGATTAAAGGCGTGCGCCACCACCGCCCGGCTAAAATTCTTCTTTTTAAATGATTTATCTGAATTTTTATTCTGAGGACATTCAAAGAGAAATTTAATTGTCATGCCTTTGATTAATTTGGATTTCACATAATATATTCTAAGAGCTACTTTTATAACCTGTAAAAAAAATGTAAGCCATATATTCCACAAAAGGAACAGACACAAATTGACACCATGCTTCTAAACCCATAACTCTTGTAGAATTAATACTTGGGAAATTCTTTTCATTCATCTGGATGTTTATAAGCCACCTATAACAATATCCTTATTGAATGCAGTGTGTGCTTATAAGTGACCTATAATAAGTATTCTTATCCAATACAGTGGGTTGGAATAGAAAGTGAACCCTCACAGCTTACTACTTGCTGGAAAAATTCAGTGATGTAAAACTAGAACAAAATACAACAAATTCAAAGGAAACTCAGAAAGTTCCACATGTGGGTTGGTGGGCCACAAAGTATGAGACTATCAGTTTTAACTATAAGTATCAATGAAAGTTTCATGAAAAAACATAGTTTGTCTGGCCCTGTAAGATATATAGTTTTAATTAGTAAAACAAGAGTAAAGAACATTATAGATAAAAATTAATATCACCCAAATCATGAAGGGGTGAAAAGTATGTTTCCTATCATAAAAGATGTGAATTGGTTGACAGGATAAAAGGCAAGAGAAGTGTATTTGTGAAGATGTAAAGATAGTAAATTAGTCTAGATTATAAAGGGCCTTGAATGTCTTGCAAAACTATTAAAGCTTTATTATTTAAATAATGAAACCATCAGAGTCTTAAGTTATATAATAACTTTTATTATTTAACTTTTTAGATGCATTTTTAGATGATAATCAGGGTAGAATCTGAATGAGTTAAGAGATGGAATTTAGAATATTAATTAGAAGTCTTTAGTATAGCCAAAAGTTTGCACTCCCATCAGCAGTAGAGGAATGTTCCCCTTACTCCTCTACTGCTGGTAAGAGTGCAAACTTTTACAGCCACTTTGGAAATCAGTATGGCAGTTCCTCCAAAAATTCAAAACCAATCTACCTCAAGACCCAGCTATACCACTTTTGGTCACATACCCAAAGGATGATCTACCATATCACAAGGACACTTGTTCAACTATGTTCATAGCAGCTTTGTTTGTAATAGCTAGAAACTGGAAACAATCTAGATGCTCCTCAACCAAAGAATGGATAAAGAAAACATGGTATACTCCATTTACACAATGGAGTATAACTCGGCTGTTGAAAACAATGACATTATGAAATTTGCTGACAAATGGATTTCACTAGAAAATATTATCCTGAGTGAGGTAACCCAGACCCATAAAGACAAACATAGTATGTACTCACTTATAAGCGGTTATTAGCTGTAAAGTAAAGGATAACCATGCTACAACCCACAGATCCAAAGAAGCTAAATAACAAGAAAGTCTCACAGAGGTGGAGGGTGGAGGAGTGGCACATGAGTCTTACCGTGAAGGGGAAATAGAATAGATATCACAGGTGGATGGGGGGTCTGAATGGGGGATGAGGAGTGGGAACAGGAGAGATCAGGAGGGGGCAAGATGAAAGGAGTGAGTACTGAGAAAGACAACTGGAATCAGGGACATCTCTGGGATGAGCTAGAAACCTAGAGCAATGGAAACTCCCAGGAATCTATGAGTGTGACCCTAAATAAGACTCCTAGCAATGGGGCATGCAGAACCTTAATCAGACATCTCCAGTAACCAGGCAAGACTTCCAGTGGAGGTATTGGGACCCCAACCCAGCCATATAGCCTTTGACCTACAATTTGCCCTGCCTATAAGATATGCTGTGGTAAAGGGGGCCCAGAAATTATGGAAGTGGCCAACCAATGATTAGCCCAGCTTGAGACCCATACCATGAGAGAGAGCCTCCCCCTGGCACTACTTGGAGCACCAGGACCCAGAGTCTGGATGGCCCAGAGACCTAGGATAGAGCCAAACATGACTGGCAAAAAATAAAAAGTAAATGAAATGATTTCTAATGATATTCTGCTATACTCATAAATCATTGCCTAGCACAATAGTCATCAGAGAGGCTTCACTCAGCAACTGATAAAAACAAATGCAGAGACCCACAGCCAAACATTAGGTGGAATTCAGAGAGGAGAGGGAGGAAGGATTATGGGAGCCAGAGGAGGCAAGAACATTGAAAGAAAACACACAGAATCAACAAACATGGGCTCCTAGGGGTTCACAGAGACTGAACCACAAACCAGAGAGCTTGCATGGGACTGTCCTAGGCCTTCTGCATACATGTTACAGTTGTGCAGCTTAGTCTTCCATGGGACTCCTAACAATGGGAACAGGGGCTATCTCTGACTCTGATACCTGTTTTGGGGACCCTTTCTTCCTACTGAGTTTCCTCGTATCCAGCTTTAACAGGAGAGGAGGTGCCTAGTCTCACTGGAACTTGATATGCCATGGCTAGCTGATACACATGGGAGGCCTACCCTTTACTGAAGAGAAAGGAGGAGGAGTGGATGTGGGATGGGGGTTGGGGGAGGGCCTGGGAGGACAGGGGGCAGGGAAGGGAAATGTGATTGAGCTGGGAAAAATAATTAATAAAGAAAAAGAAAAAGGAAAGGCCAGATTAAGGTGCCTGGGTGTGAAACTCAGGCTAAAATTTAGTTCACTCCTTGTATTAACTACTTTTCTGTCACTGTGATTAAATAAATGATAAGAAACAAATTAAGTGGGGGGGCTGTCTTGGCTAAAACTGTCAGGATAAAGTCTACATCATGGAAGGATGCAGAAGTGGAGACAGGAAGCAGGTTACATTGGGTCTGAGGTCAGGAATCATGGATAGATGAGTACTGGTTTATTGTTTGCTGAGGGATAATCCTTTTTTACACAGTGAAGATGTGTTGTTCTTCTTGCTAATAAAGAGCTGACTGGCCAATAGCTAGGCAGGATTTTGGGGGCAGAGAGGATGCTGGGAAAAAGGAGTTGCCAGACAGGTGCAGAGGAAGTAGGAGATGAATATGTCATCTTGAAAAAAAGGAACCTCTGCATGGTAGAGCATAGATAAGAATTACGGGTTAATTTAAATTGAAAGAGCCAGCTAGTAACAAGTCTAAGCTATTGGTCAAGCATTTATAATTAGTAATAAGTCTCTGTGTGGTTATTTGAGAGCCAGATAGAGGGGCAGAGCTGACTGGCAGGACAGGGAAAGTCCACCTACAATTGCTCGGTTCCTCCATTTCACCTTTTTATTCAATATAGACCCACAGCCTATGGGATGGTCCAATCATAGTCAAGGTGAGTAAGCCCTCTCCCTCCCTTAAACTTCTCTGGAAACATTCACAGACATACCCAGAGGTGTGTCACTGAGTGCTTCCAAACCCTGTCAAGTTGACAATGAAGATTAGCCGTGACACACTTTTAAGTCAATTTTAATATTCTTCAGTTACTGGGTATTAAATCCAGGTCCTTGTACATGCTAGGCAAGCACTCTACCAGTGACCTATATCCTGGTCCACTATTCTTTTAATGACTAGTTGTGTTAATTTGATAACTCACCATCACCAAGTGTCACGGATTAGGTGGCTGAAATAACAGAAATTTATTTCCTCACAATTCTCAAAGCCTGTAGGTATAATTCCCCAAATCAAGGTGTTAGTTTTCTGAGGCCTCTCTCCTTTGCTGGTAGGTTGCTGGTTTTGTTGTTTGTTTTTGTTTTTTGAGTCTTCACAGGGTGTTGCCTCTGTATATCCTCTGTTCAAAGTTTATGTTCATAATCATATTGGCTTAGAGTCCACCCTGGTGACCTCATTTTCAACTTTGTTATCTCTGTAAAGGCCCTGTCTTAGAATACAATCATGTGAGGCAATATGATAGGACAGCAAGACATGAATTGGGAGGTGGTACCATTCAGTCAACAACACTGGCCAATATTTGTTGAGATGAGTGATGGAGAGTAGGGGGGTGGAGTAGAAAAAGAAAATTACAGGTAAGAAATGAGTCCAGTCGGTCTTTGACTTGTTTACCTTGTTGAATAAAACAGAATCCCTAAAGACACTTAGACTAACCCTTCTGGGTGGCAGTTTAAAATAATCTATTGGGTTGTTTCATGAATTTAATAAACAGAATTTAACATGTGTGGATCAACATAAAGTATGTAAATCACCTACCAAAGCTTAAAACATATGCTATCATGTAGAAACAGACAGTGGTATGTGTGTATCGTGTGTGTGTGTGTGTGTGTGTGTGTGTGTGTGTGTGTTTATGTGTGTGTGTTTGCTATATGACAAATTAGTCAAGAAGTAATAGATTTTCATCAAAGTTGGGAGTAAACTTGCTTCTTCTATGGAAATAACTCTATATGATTTACAAGGGGGAATTCCAGGTGGCTTATAAAACATACCTGTGAAAGGAGATATGACATGATTAATAGAAAAAAATGAAAGGTTCTTTCCAGAGTGCATGGATTGATGGGCATCTCTTAAGATGACTGAATTAATCCTCCTTAAACCATCTTTATAACTATGAGTATGCCCCAATATCTACTGATCTTTGACCAAGACGGTAATCAATACAAGGTATGAGGTATGACCAACAGGACTCCCCAATGGAATTTGGGTATTAGATGCTGTATTTGAAGAGTCCATAGAAAAGCCCACACCAGAGGGAGAGTGAGCACTGGTCACCTCTGCCATGCCATGCTTTCACCATCACTCACACTGTCACTTGTGAAAGTATTGATTGAGGGAGACTTTGAGGCACTGCAGATAAAATGGACTGTTACTCTTAATTGCTGTGGTCACTAAGATGCTATAGTGGAATACTTTGGAAAGTAGATCTAACAAAGAAGATAAGCGTGAAGTCTTGGCTTACCAACTGGCAACACTGTTGGTAACTACAATCATCTGTGTTGCCTTCCAGATTTCCTTACCATGCCTGACTACACAATGAATGTAGCTGAGATTCTGGCAAAGATTTGGTTATAATTACAGGAGTCATTCCAATGAAGAATACTAGACTACCAGGCTCTTACGAAGATGAGAGACCAGTTGGAAATTATTCTAACTCTGATCATTAAGGGAGAATAGCTGAACAAGAGAGAGCAAGGCTGGCAGTTTTACAGCTCAAGAAGTCTCTGATTTATTTCAGCAGGGACCATCACTGAAGTACATTAGTTGATGGCAACGAACCATTTGTATATTATGAAAGAAGGAAAGAAAATAAAAGAACCTCAAATGCATTAGCAATGCACATGTGCCAGAGAAACCTCCATGAACATTCAGGAGCCTAGCCTACTGGAAGGTTCTGACTCAAACATCCTGGAATACACTAGACCATCCCGGTACTAAAAGAAACCTTACTACACCTTAAGCCTCATGGCATGAAGAAAGAGCTATGGCATCAGATGGGTCTTTTGGACTTTGAAGTTACCAGACATCTAAGTGTCCTGCTCTAACATTTCTGTAGTACTCTAGGGCATAGCTAAGAGAAAAGAGACATACAGGAGCTCCTAAGAAAGGGTGGGGATGGCATGACAGGTTTTCTGACCTGCTGTGAAACTGACAACAAGAAGAGTTGATCTGGTGTTTGATAAGCTGTCAGTCATTTGTGCACAGCCAGCAGGATAAGCTCAAATTAATTATATGTGTATATGCGAGCGTGGGGGGGGGTGCATGTGCATGTGTGTGCGTGCTTGCATGCGCGTGCGTGCGTGCTTGCTTGCGTGCGTGCGTGCGTGCGTGCATGTGTGTGTGTGTGTGTGTGTGACAGAGGACAAGTCATTGGACACACATACAAGAATGTATTTGAAGTAATTCAAATACTGACGATTGGTAAAACGGTGGCTCCAAGTTGTGCCTTCTCTCCATGCATAAAGTCCTTATTATTCTGTGGTGGTGCACACCTGTGCCCTAGTACTCACAAGATGAACTCAGGAGGATCAGGAGCTTTCAGTCATTTTCGGCTACAGAGTGAGTTTGAGGCTAGCCTGCACTACATGACATTGTTTTTAACAAATGAACCCCCGTATTTGAAGTGGGGCCCTTGAACCAGAGGAACCATAGTCACCTAAGTCCTTTAAATAGAGAATTGCAGGCCCACTCAGACCTGCTGAATCAGAACCAGCATTTCCATAAAATCCCCAGGGGATTTTTTTTTTCATGCACAAACTTCTCTAATCACCACACTAAAACATATGCGTATTTTGTAAGATGCATTTGAGGCTGGGGAAGCCCAGATGTGCAATCTAAATATCCCCTAGCAAGCTGATTTAATCTAAGAAAGCCACCCTGTTACTCTAAGTAGAGTCTTGGGGCGTCACCTATGTTCTCTTCCATGAATATTTTGGACTAAAGGGAGGATAGTCGAATGAGAACACTGTCTCCCATACTATCCATAGTAAATCACCTCTGCAGGTTCTCATTGAAGATTCTAGTCCTAAACTCTATATCATCCTCTGTCACATATACATATACACTCTATATACATAGACACTCTACAGAGAGTAACTTCTCTCTAGTTCTTCATACACAGAGCTGTTTCTGTCTAAAGTAGTCTTTTGGCAGCCCCTCACCTCTCCTTGGCTGACCCCTTCAAGAGCCTCTGAGCCTTATCTTCCTATCTGGGGAGATTCCATGATGTCATCCTAGCCAGAGACCTCTCAGGGAGCCCTGAGATCTGGCTGTACTTCTGCTCTCCCAGAACCAAATACGACAGTATGAAATTGCCTGAAAACTCTGTAAATGTGGGCTGCCAATGGTCTCCCTTGTAACTATGGCACACAGACACAACCTGGTGCTGCCCAGGTGCCTATGTGACCAGTTGAGTGAATGAATAAGTAAGCAAAATAACCTACCCAAAAGCATATAGTGGGGTACATCCCAGTTCTTACTCAGCCTTCCCCTGCTTTGGGCTCTCTGCTATCCTATGCTGCCTCCAGCTCTCCTGTGAAACACCCCAAAATGAAAGGTTATAAAGTAGAGGTTGTGACTTTACCTGCCAGATACATTTTATGTGAAAAACAAAACTTTTAAAATGCATTTTATGTGTAAGATCATTTTTGTGTATCTTACAATTTAGCATCACTGTACAGAAAATTCTAGAACTTTCCAGTGAAAAGTAGGGAGCAGACATCAGAATGAAAATATATTCTTAAAACACAAAAATCCCAAATAGTCAAATCCTTCCACAGCAAAAATCAACAGAGCAAGCGATATTGCAATTCTTGATTTCAATTATATTACAGATCCATGGCCACAAAAACAGCATGGTACTGGCATGGACAGACACATACACCAATGGAATAGAAAACAGGACTCGGCCAGGTGTGGCGGCACACACCTTTAATCCCAGCACTTCAGAAGCAAAGGGCGGCAGATCTCCGTGCATTTCAGGCCAGCCTGGTTTACATAGTAAGTTCCAGGACAGCCAGGACTGTTACACAGAGAAACCCTGTATCAAAAAACCAAAATAATAATAATAATAATAATAATAATAATAATAATAATAATAATAACAATGGTGATGATGATGATAATAAAAGAAAAGAGGACTCAGGGATAAACTCACAAAACTATAGTCGACAGTTTTGTTTTGTTTTTTGCTTGTTTGTTTGTTTTTGTTTTATAAAGATGGAAAAATATACACTGGAGAGAAAGCCTATTCCATAAATGGTTCCAGGGAAAGTGGATACCCACTAGTCTATGAATGATGCTATATTCGTGTCTCTCGCCCTATATAAAAATCAACTCAAATGGATCAAAGACCTTACTGCTTGAGGAAAATACCTCAAGATAGAGCCATAATGACTTTGTGAAGAAGACTCCAATAACTTCACAGTAAATGATTGAAAGAATTGACAGAAGATGCTGCAAGAAATTAAAGTTTCTACACAACCAAAGAAACAATAAACAGAATTCAGAGACAGCCTAGAGAATGGAAAAGAATCTTTTGTTATCTACACATACAGTAGGGAAGGGAGTCTACAATATATAGAGAACTCAAAACAAACAAACAAAAAGACCACCCAACCCCTGGCAATCAATTAGCAAATGAAATAAACAGACATTTCTCAAAAGATAAAGTAGAGATGGCCAATGGATACATGAAAAAACACTCAACATCCTTAGCTACTGGTGAAGGGCAAAACCAAATAACGCTGACAGTTCCTCTCCCCCTTGTTAGAATGTTATTATTTAAGAAAAAACAACAGCTCTGGAGAGATGGTTCAGTGGTTAAGAGCACTGATTACTCTTCCAGAGGACCTGGGTTCAATTCCCAGCAACCACATGGTGGCTCACAACCACCTGTAATGAGAACTGGTGCCCTCTTCTGGCCTGCAAGGACACATGCAGGCAGAACACTGTATACATAATAAATAGATCTTTTCAGAATTTCATTTTTTAAAAAAAAGAAAAAACAAATGCTGGTGAGGTGGTGGGAATGTAAATGGCATGACCACTATAGAACCCAGTACAGGGCTTCCTCCAAAAAATAAAATTAGACCCAGTCACATATGACCCAGTCACAGTGCTCCTCAAAAAATACTGAAAGGAATCTAAGCAGCACACTACAGAGGCACCTGCTCATCCATGCTTATTGTGGCACCATTGCCCTTTATGGGATCCAACAAGGTGTCCATCAACAGATGAATGGACAAAGCAAAGGTGTTAGACATACACAGTAGATAGAGTCCCGCCATGAAGAAGAGTGAAAGTACGTTATTTTCAGGGAAATGGAAAAAAGGGAGGTCATCAGAGCAAGCAAAGAGAGCCAGACATGGAAGACAAACATTGCGTGTTTTCTCTCATATCTGAAATCACACATACACACCTGCAGGTGACATGAAAACGAAAGGGGGGACTGTGAAAGGAAGGGGGACAGAGGTGGGGACGTGAGCGAGGAGTAGGGAGTGATTAGGGGTCAAGAACTTTTGATGTGTTATCGAAAACATCAGTTTGAAACGTGTGACTGTGGACAAAGAGTGTTCATGAACATAAAAGGAAGATTAAATAAAGATAAAAATAAATAGATTGTTAAGGTGCCCTTAAAAGAAAAGTGTCATGAAAAAAATAGAGCTCAGATATAATCAATACTTTCAAATAAACTTCAAGTATATATCCCATTATCCTTTGTTGTAAAGATAGGTATTTACATATATATGTAATATAATTATATATAATAAAAATCTGTGTATACATATATACATACCCCTATGTATATATTACTCTCCCTATATATTACTATATATATATATACACCACTCTTTATATCACTCTCTCTATACTATTCTCTCTATATATATTACTCTACATTTTTAGTCAACAAATCCCAAAGTTTGTTTTCAGAATAGAATCCCTGTATATGTGTGATAAGACTCACCACTGTAGGTACTAGTAAATATTTCTTCCATTTTATGCTTAAACTTGTTAGCTGTGGTAGCCTGGAGGCAAGGAAACATAATAATTATCTCTGTCTTACTCTGACACACCTTCCTTTTATTTATCTTTCTTTTTTTAAAGTCTGAATGAAACTCTAGCCTGGTTAGTTCTTTGTCTGATTGCCAGACTTTCCAGTGATCACATCTGAAGGTTTTTGGTGTTTTTTTTTTCCAACATGTGGGCAATTTTCATTATTTCGGTGCAGCAGTGACCTTTGGAATTCCAGGATCATTTTCTCTCAACCTCCTGGTGCCCCCATAAGAGACCCAGAAGCACAAACATCTGAGGCGCTTCTCTGCATCTCCACATCTGCTGGCACAGAAGATGGAGGCCACTTGTGGATTTACAACAGCAGGTGTTGAGCCGAGGGATGAGCCCACTGGGTTTGAGAGATGGGCAGAAGAAGTCAGACTTAATTCTTAGTTTCCGGGCTGTTTGGAAACAGTTGGAAAACAAAGTGCTTCTTGAGTGGACAGCTCAGAGTAAGAAACGGCATGTAAAGTTAGGCATGTAAAGTCAGAGAGGAATTTGGTTTCAAAGTCCTGTATTTTATATCTTTTCTTTTTTTCCTCCTGAGCAATTCATTCTTTCCATAGGGCTTTATCTTCCTGATGTACCTAGAATCCATGAAACATTATTTATTCAAAGGGTAGCTTGCTTCTTCTCGTATCTAAGTTTCCAACTCATGCCACAGTTCTGATGCCCAGTGCACAGACAGAGTGGGGATTCTTTGCAAGGCTGATTAACTCAGTGGAAGTCATTGGCCAGGAACAATGAGAGAATGTGAAACGCCATCTATATTATCTGCCTTACAGAAGGCTCTGAAATCATTGCTTTTCTTTGCTCACTGGTAGTAACGACTCTAAATTACAGAAACAATGGAAGCACTGTGTTTAACCCAAAATATCACTGAGATCCATTTTAGGAAAATCTGTTTCTTTCAGATTTTCTCCGAGAAGTACAGAGTGTTGCTGGGTGTGCAGTTATCTGCCGGTGGAAATGGTATAAATGGATAATTGCTTAAATGCAGCTTCTTTTAGCAGGGAGTTGGAGGACTTTACAAAAGTATCATGCTGTGCTTGTCTTACAGGTGAGCCTCTTCCCAAGCAAATAATTTGACTTAAGGGATTGTTAGAAACTTTTCTTATCTCTTTATCTGGGCAATAATTGCTAGATTTCTAATCTGCTTTTTAAAAAACCAGTTGGAGTTTGGTTCCTCTACAGTATCTTCAAAGTCAGGAGTTATTTAATGGGAATGGAAAGGCAGGGGAGAGTGTGAGCAGTAAATGGTCAGCTTCATCTGAGTACCGAGAAGTATTACCACTGTGTGGTCTCTAGTCGTGACGTGTCCCCAAGGCTTCACAATAAACAATCCTTACATGTGCCATAGATTTGAAGTTTCAGAGTAGTGCCCCTCTTCAATTAAGAGCTCCAGTCTGTCAGCCTTACTAATCTTAAAGAAGTGATTTGCAACTTAAACGCTGTGCAGTGCTGTGCAATAGGAGCCCACCCGCCCTGCAGACATCAGGGAACCCATCTGTGAAGAACCAGCTTCCCTACATCCCCGTGAAAGCCATTGTTCTCTCCTGTGCCCCGTGCCTGCTGGCTCCGTCACATTCGCTCATTAGTTTTCCAGTGTGCACTGCCTATCCACTGCAGATTTCTGAGAATTTGCATCAGGCTCCCAGAAGCCTACAAGGTTTGAAGTCCTCTGTATTCAGAGCTGTTTTTCACACTTGCTTATAAAATGTCTTTTAATAGACAAAATGATCACAAAAGCTGGTGTATCTTGTCTCTTGTGGAGGTTAAACTGACTTTGCTAGCCACCAAGAAAATGTATTCCACCACTGGAGAAGAGGACCAGTAGGAATGCAAGAGATCAGCAGGAGTCATCCCCACACAACTAGAGAGAAAACACACTTAAAGAGAGTGATGAATGCTTATGCCCTCTCCTTCCAAGAACAAAGGCCACATTCGAACACATGGACAAGGCAATCCATGCACCATAATTACATCTGCCGCTTGGCATACACACGGAAACACGTATTTTGAAACTGCTTCCCAAATCTTTTCCTTAACTGTGTTTCACTACTGTTCTGTTGGTGAGAGTGCAAACTTTTACAACTACTGTGGAAATCAGTATGGCGGTTTCTCAGAAAATTGGGAATCTATCTACCTCAAGACCCAGCCACACCACTCCAAGGCATATACCCAAGGAATTCTCAATCATACCACAAAGATACATGCTCAACTATGTTCATAGCAGCCCTATTTGTAATAGCCAGAACCTGGAAACAACCTAGATGCCCGTCAACTGAAGAATGGATTAAGAAAATGTGGTACATATACACGATGGAGTACTACTCAGCAGAGAAAAACAATGACAGCATGAAATTTGCAGGCAAATGGATGGAACTAGAAAATATCATCCTGAGTGAGGTAACCCAAACCCAGAAGGACAAACATGGAATGTACTCACTCATAACTGGATACTAGATATAAAGCAAATAACAGTCAGACTGCAACCCACAGAACCAGGGAGACTACATAGCAGGGGGGACCCTAGGATGACTGTGGCTTATAATAAGTTTTGGTATTACTCAATCACTGGACAAGCCTCAGTGAAATGTTTTACTATTCGGATAAGAATTTGTACTGTATCAAGCTGATAATAGAATAAATAAATCAATAAATAAAGGAAAAAGAAAGAAAGAAATTGCTTCCCAAATCTTTTTCTTAGCTGTGCTTCACTACTGCTCTGTAAAACCACTAAAAATGCCCCTCTTTATTTCGTTGGGCTGGCATAAGACATCTCTTCTGTCTATCACCTCAGTGTTGACATGAGTTTTCACCCTTTTCCTGGTTCTTTTTGATGAAATGGCATAAATGCTTCTATTTTTTTTTTTATCCCTTTAGACTCCCTAGTAATAACAAATCCATTTCGACCAGAGGTGTAGAATGTAGACCTAACAAGCCTAAAACAGAAGAAAACACAAAGGCCTACTGATAATATGGTACTTATTGGGACTTCCATGGGGGAAGACAAAATAAAGCAAAGATCTTGCCTCAAATGGTCAAACATCTACTGGATTTCTTACACTATTTGATGAATTTTGTCATAGTAACTCACCTTTGTAATATACTAACAAAATGCATTTTTTAATTAAAATATCCTATCACCAATTTAACAAAGAAAATTATTTTATAGTAAAAAATTTTGGCAGTATTTTTCAAAGATGCCCATCCATTGGTCCTGTACAGTTTTCTAAACCATACTATACATATATGAAGTAAACCTAGAGACTGAAGAGATGTCCCAGTTAGGGACTTACTGCTTGTTCTTCCAGAGGACCCTGGTACAGTTGCCAGCACCCACATGGTGGTTCACAGTCACCTGTAACTCTAGTTCCAGGGGATCCAATGTCTTCTTCTGCTGTCTGAAAGCCATGCAGGTAAACATGCATACACATAAATGAAATAAATCTAAAAACTGATGGGAAGAAGGAAGGAAGGAAAGGGGGGAGGAAAGGTGGGGAAGGGAAGAAGAGAGGGAAAAAAGAAAAGAAACTGATTGCTTCCCAGATGTCCCAAGCCACCGTAACAGCGCCAATGGCAATTTCTCAACAGCCATGTAAGACACAAAGACAGGCCACCCAGCTGAGCCTGTCTCCAATTCATGACCCTCAGAAACTATAAGGATGTTTGTTATAAGCCACAAAGTCTTGGGGTGATTCATAATTTTATAGTAACTGGAACAGACATTGTTCCTATATTATAGAAGAGACAGCCTGTGATGTTGTTTCTCTGATACTTTTAAAAAAGTTTAAAAATGAATGTATCTATTTATTTATTGTATGTGAGTAGGGGTGTGTCATGATGCATGTGTGTAGACAAGAGGAGCTACAGAAATTGGTTCTCTCCTCCTACCGTGGTGATCTGGAGATTGAACTCAGGTGGGCAGGCTTGTCAGTAAGTGCCACTGAGTCAAATAATCGGTGGCCCTGTTTCTTTAAAACCTCTATGATCAATGACAATAAGAATTGAAGGAATAATAAACTGATCATAAGACACTGCTTTGTTTTGCTCTTTTTACTTGAATTCGTCTCATGGAAAGAACTGGGATACTAACCCACAAGGCTTCAATGTAGCATCAGGTCTTGTTGGGTTATTCTCATTGAACAGCATCATGCTCGAGGCATGGAACTTTTTTCAATGCTGGATCCAGAATTTGTCTAAATGTGCTCCCTTCCACTGCAGACATACTGTCACCTTCTGGAAGTGAGAGCCAAACAGCCTCATGTTGTCTCTCATTAACAAGTAATAATCTTTGCAAACCATGCTTTTTTGGTTGTCATTGTCTTATTTATGTTGAATCTGCTTCTCTTTCGTGAAGCTGGATATGCTTGATGCCCGCTGTGCCTTTCCACTTAAAACCGTATTCATGTCTGATGTGGCCACAGCATGTATACAATGTACTCAACTGTCCTGTTCTCCTAGTGTAAGATGGGCAATTTTTCTACCTCATGGATTCTGCCTTCTAACTAATTTAGCTTCAGCTCCTCCTCCTCTTCCTTCTCCTCCTCCCCTCCCCCTTCTTTTGCATGTAGCACTTTACAAACTTTAGGTATAGGGTAAAAGAGGAGGCAATATGAGATTAATTTTTTTGCCTTTTTTTTAAGATAGGGTCTCACTATGTAGCTCTGGCTGCCCTAGGACTGGGCTGGCCTCACACTCATGGAGATCTGCTTGTCCCTGCCTTCCAGGGGCTGGGGTTAAAGTTGTTCACCACCATATCCAGCATGAAGTAAGTTTTGGTTTTTTGTTTTTGCTTTTGTTTTTCAAGACAGGGTTTCTTTGTGTAAGAGCCCTAGTTGTCCTGGAACTCTCTTTGTAGCCCAGGCTGGCCTCGAGCTCACAGAGATCTGCCTCCCTCTGCCTCCCAAGTGGTTAGTTTTTTGAATCTGCAAAGGTTTCTACCAGGAATCTACTATTAGAGGTTCTGCTGTGCTGAGGTAATGGTGCTCATTAAATGCTCTTTGTTGTTAGCAACATCTAGGTTGGTAGCAACTAAAATCAGCCAATAACAATCAGTTTTGTAGCTTTCCCTGTGACTGTGAAAAATTGCGAAGGTAAAAAGTTTAATGCTTGTGAGTCATTCAGTAAAAACTCAAGTGTCCCAATTCGTTGTAACTAGTCTATCCAAAGAGTTCAGGAAGTAGGAACAAACTTCACTGTACAGAAAATTAGAATGTTAAACATTGTTCCTTGCCTTGAGGAAGTGACAATATGGTTTTTTTTTTTTTTAAAATCTGGTCACTTGTTATTATAGGCCTGAATGCTTGTTGATTATTATTATTATTCCTAATTCTCATATATACCTCCATGGATTCAGATTTTCTCCTCACTTACATTGAACTTATGTGTTCTTAGAGGCAGCTCAAGAACTTACTACTACCTAATACTACTTTTTAGGTAACAAATGCATAACTTCTATACCACATAAGGTCCTCTTCATTTCCTCTACTGAACATGCTATCCCACATTCAGCCTGCCCACAGTTTTGGCAGAGCTCAAAAACATTATGATTCCAAGATACACCGTCAACTTAATATCTGATCTCATTAAGCTCGGCTGCTTTCTAAGCATAATGTAAACAAGGTAGAATTATTAACCACTTCCCTGAGTCATACAGTATAATTTATTTTTATAGCAGCTAGTTGTTAAACTCGGATGTCTGTCTACACGGTGCTTAGATTTCATTGTATACTGTGTCTTCACTGCTCATGAAAAACAATTCTGCCTCGTGGATATGAAAGGAAATAGAAAGGGAGAAATCTTATTTTTACTCTGATGTTTTCAGAGGAATAAACAGGAAACTCTTAAATGGACAGATTAAAAAGAATAACAGTGTGCTGATGACTTTGAAAAGACAGCAAAAATTCTTCTGTTTGTAGAGGAAGTTAATAACTAAATCTAGTAAGAGATTCAAAATGGGGTCTATACTGCATAGCCTTATGAACTCAGGTAGTCACAAACAGTTTGGGTGGCTTTGAATACCCTGTGGCATCTGTCAGTATCTCACTTGTGCAAAGTCTTAGAACATATTGGTAGCAACAATGAGTCCATCAGGCATCAGGACAATGATAATGCCACTAAGATGACAAACAACACCTAAAGATTGGCTTTGCATTACAAACTGCTCAGGACAATATCAAGATGGCTAGCTGAGATGATACAGCCTCACAGACTACTCCAATCAGGACTTGACCATAATCCTAAATTTTCTTTGTATCCCCATAAGACTATCAGTGCCCCTAATCAGTAGGAAATGACCTAGAAAACTATGCCCACATTCCCAAAAAATGGATGTTTGTCTTTGTTTAAGGGTTGGTTAAAAATTGTTATTGGTCATAGTCAATCTCTTTCTAAAAGAAGAAAAGGGGATATGATATAGAAATGTACTATATAGAAATGATAGAACAAAAGGGTAGATTATTGAATCTACTCTAAAAAAAAAGAGGATATGGACATGATAAGATAAAAAGGTAGATGACTGAATCTACTCTAAAAAAAAGGTATAAAAATAATAGGATAAAAGGGTAGATTATTGAATCTACTCTGAAAAGAAAAAAGGGAGAATATAGATATGATAAAAAGGTAGATTATTGAATCTACTTTTAAAAAGCAACTATTAGTTTTAAAATTTTTACATTGGATTGGACTTTTATATATTATATACAGATTTTGTATACTGATACAAATTAGAGATTATTTTTGTTAGAACATACTATACATACATTTCTAATCTTGTTCAAGGTATTGTACCTATACAGTTCATTTAATGATGTAATGCAAATTTCTAGCCCTTGAAAGTTATTATTACCAACTAATTAGAATAAAAAGAAATGCAGATTAGTAGTTAGTTACCTATTACAATCAAGCTTGTAGTCAGATTTGGTATGTTTTCAAGGTCAAACAGAGATATATTTTAGATAAACGGGTCATCTTCAAACACTTCAGAGAACTACAGAATATGGTACTTAAGATGCTTTAATATCATAGATTTTTTTTTAATGACAATGAGACATGTCTGCTTCTGGCAGCACCAATCCACTCAGAGAAGATGGTGGGCATTGAAGAAAACTCCATATGGAGTTTACTTTCTTTGTGGCAAAAGTTAGCCACTGGGCAAGAAAGTGCCCTTGCCTTGACTGCTGACAGTATGCTATTCAAATGGACAAGCAAAACACAAAAGAAAAAACTGCTAAACTTTCCCAAGACAAGGTAGGAAGGTCCTTTAGAAAATCCTGCTTCACAGATAAGTCTGTTAGATATGCTAGGCATGTAGGCTGAAGATGGATGCCCCAATTGCAGAGGAACCTTGGGTGACTGTCCAGGCAGCCAGCTGTTTCTGTCATTTCTCACATTTTTTGGAAGTTACTAGTCTACACTTCCTGCTTTCTCAGTAAATATTATTTCCTTCTTGGGTCTCTGAGGGAGTTGAAGACTAAAGAGTTATAGTTTTCCTTATTAACACATTCAGGAAAGAAACTCACTAAAGAGGTATAAAGTGTGTAAGTTTGAAAGACATCAAACGATAGTTTTTGGTTGATAATACAATGTTGGCCCTTCTCCCTGTGAAAATTGTTTCAATATTTGTTTTGCTCAGTTTAAAAAATAATAAAAGTAGGTATTTCTCGACAGAAGAACAGTGGCCAGAAATTTACCATTTTGCTAAATAATTGACTGATTAGGCATTTACTAAAGCTGTTTTGGATGTTATGGATTCCCAGGAAGTACCAGCTGCCTGATGACCTTCCCTTATCACTGTCTTACTTAATGTTCAGTATTTTAAAAATGCAAAATTACCCTCTGCAGCCATACTCAGATTTACTTATTTTATCAGAAAAACTTGAGAGATTTGTAGATCAAAAAAGATGATAAGTGTACACTGTTGAATAAAAAATATTTAAGTTTAAAAAAAAAACAGCAGGGCTATTTTCTTAAAAGGTGTTATCCATTGGTGGGTTTTCTTTGGTATTAAACAGAAATAATTTTATATTAGATTTCAACTATATGAAACAGAACTAGATGTATTAGTTGCAAATACTTACTTAGATAATTAACATTTTTATATTGTCTGCATTAACAAAAACTGAGCTTGAGGTTGATTTTTTTCTTCTCTCTTTTTCTAACAAAGAAGAAATGAAAGTCAGCTTTTTCTAGGCGTGCCCAGTTTTGACTTGGGTTTTTCCACAGTTCAGTACTATTTGCCTTTGTAAACTGTTCTACCTGTAACCATCTAACTCCGATCAGGTCAGTGATGTGAACAGCAAAAGAAGACTGAGGGGGAACAGAAAGTGCACCCCTGACCTATTTTAAGTTCTGTTACTTTCATGTAGAAAAAGATGGAAGTAAACAAGTCCTCGTTGACAGCAACGTGGAAGTCCCATCTGACACCGTGGTTTGTCATATACACACATCCTATCCCCTGCAGACTCTGGCTGCAGTCCTGGGATGACTGCAGACGGGGAGATCTCACCTACAGTGGGCATGCCAGCAAAATGCTGGGAGTTAAGGCCGTTGAATATCCAGGAAGGGATATTGGCTCACTTTACATTACATGATAAAAAAGAAAGTAAATATTCAAGCCATTGCTAGAAAGGGCTAAAATCCTCTTTTGTTCCTTTCATGACATTCCATGTAGCATGTTATTCTGGAAAAGATCAAAACAGTCATTTCCCAGATACAACTAATTGCATTTCTTCCAGCAATCCAGCTGCCAGTACCCATGCTCACACAACACACAGGAAGCTATAATCCCTGATGATCAGAATATCTTGTACTATTGTACAACTCTTTTACCTTTTTCCGATATTAGAACAAAGGAAGCATGTCTCTTTTGTAAAGGGTGAGCATCTTGAGTCTCCTCGTGTTTCCTGAACTCATCATTGGCTTTTCTTTTTCTTTTTCTTTTTTTAAGGAGGGAAGAGTTTATACTGAAATTTTATGCAAATTTTTTCAGAAATTGTTTTCCCTCCCGAAGAGTTTCCTGAGTTACTCCCTCTGCCCATCTTAAATGCTGAATTTGGCACAGAAAACATTTAAGAAAATGGCAGAAAAATGAGCGCCATCAGCAACTTCAAAGTGAGGCCACACAATTCAGAATTTGTTACCCAAGTCTTTCAGGACTGAACCACACATGGAGGTATTTTTCTCCACATTTCTCAAAGCAGAAAAAAGCTGTATTGAAGAACACCCAGCTTATTAATTTTGCAATTGATTATCCTGATTGCATGAAGATTTCAATTGCAAAAACAGGTTTTTAAGGACTAAAAATACAACAATTATGCAGGTTCCTTATTTAAGCAAAGACAGGTTTTTAAAGCAGCAGACACTTGAAAGCACAGGAATCATTTGCCCCTTCCTTCACCTGCCTGAAATTTCTACTCATGTTTTTAAAATAAAAGAGGCCAATTCATGTGAAACGATAGTAATCAAGACCCTTCGTGCAACAGTTTAAAACAACCCTGAAATAAATGATTTGTAGGAGCATTATAGATAGTTAAAATATTATGTCGTCTTGATAAAATATCTGAATGCAATTAAATAGAAACTGGTCTTCAAAAGAGGACGCAAGAAATCTCTCAGGGGCTGGGGGGGGGCTGACTAGCCCTCCAGCAGCAAGGCTGAAGCCCCATCTGAGCAGACCTTTGCCAGCTCCCGTATGTGAGTAATACACAGGTAGCTAACATTTCCAGGAGGATCTTTCTCTCTCTGAGGTTCTCAGGGTGTTGTCATTTCTCTCAACGAGAATGAGGGGAGGATTCATGGCATTTCATGCCTGGAATAAAATTCTGTACTCTGTACTCTAAACATTCTGGCTTCTCCTCAAGAGTGAACATCCTGAAACTGTCCACATGCCTGTAGCTAACTTTAGTAGAAGGATGGAGGAGAACACAGTTGATCTAAATTTCAGTTTAATAAATAGAACTATTGTTCTGGTACAGTGAAAGGCTTCTCAAACTGACCTGATGCCTACTGACAGAAAATCCTGTCTGTTGTGTTTGCTAATGGTACCTCAGCATTTAGATCTGTGACCGGTAAATATCACATGCTTAAGAAATATATTCTAAACAAATGACTGAGTCAAAAGGAACCAAGGAAGCACAGAAAACTACAGATAACTGGGCTCCAACTAGACCTGGTGATTGAGGGAGAAACTCCAGAGGGATGGGAGAACCAAGGAATCCATATTTTTAACAAGGACTTCAGAGGAATCTTAAAATCAAGAGATTCATTTGTTTTAGAACCCAAGCAGATCTGGAACAGAGCCTAACTCTAGGGCAGAATGGCAACAACCAAAAGCCCCCAGTGGGACAAACAAAGGCAGAAGGGATTGAATTGATGGTACATCCCTGCTCAAAGTTCACTTTCTAGAAGCAACATGCTCAGCATCCCTACTCCACAGCAAAAGATCTTCAGAAGGGTGACCTTTCTCAAAGTCCCAGTAGAGTCTCAATGGACAGACAGGCAGTATTCAGAAAGCTCTACCAAATGACGATGGTTAATTTGCCAAGCAGTCGGCTTTCCTGTGCTCCACCTCTAAGGGGATTAAAATGGTGCCACCGCATACCAGAGGGGCTTTCTTCTTGTGGAGTGGACCAGCTTGTAAGCTTGGCTGTAGGACTGACTGACAGACAAGCTACTCTGATTTTCCTGGAGTCTGGGACAGGCTTAGAGAAGGGAAGGAGAGGACTCTGTACTCATGTGTGGGGTTCCGCCTATAGTTTGTCTTTAGTTCACTCTTAAGGGTAGGTGTAAGTGTAATAGTCAAGCTGGGTGACGTCTCACGTCACATCTTTTTCACATATGCTAGAAAAACAATTGATTCTGGTCCTGTGTATTTTCCTGTGTAGTTTTTGATTCAGTCAGGGTTTCTGCTAGATTCACCTGTCACTATTTTCTACCCAAATGACTATCCACAACACTCAGGAAGGGTGAAGACATACCTTATAATTTCTCTGCCCTTTCCTACCCCACCACCCAATTCCATGCTGGGCAGCCTTCTATATCTGAAAAACTTACACATTTCACCAAAGGAATTGGTACTAACAGGAACATCTTTAAATTGGCTCTCAGGTTTGATTTCTTGAGAGAGGAAATGGGAAAAGTGAACACTGAAGACCTCAGGTAGCTGAGATTTCAGGAGACTGAAGGACAAATTCAATTACACTCTCCTGTGCCTACTGTTCCCTATGCAGCACCAGCCAGTTTTCCCAGTGGCTTTGACGGCACTGTGATGTTCTGTCCATGCCATTGTCCACAGAGATGAGCAGCGGGGTGTCCTGGAAATGATCTCCATCTTCCCACCTACTTAGAAAGGAAGCTAGTGCTCGCATGTGCAATAAACATCAAAAGATGGGACAGTTACAGTACCAGTCCCCAGTCTTGCTGCTCACCTGCCTGGGGTTCAAATCAGAGGCATCCTCACTACCTACATGGAGACAAAAGGAGATTCTGAATACTCAAGATGCACATGTGAAATCTGGCTCAGATGGTATGCAAGCCCTACCGAGGAAGTGACCTGCACCTGGTGGAAACCTTCAAATGCTAAAGGCTCAACATAATCCAAATTACCATCTATTCTGTTGTCACGGCTTACTTCCTCAAGGAGTCAATAGCAGGGCCATTTTACTCTAAACTGACTGAGTTCCAGCAAAGGTGTGAGACCTGAAGAACCACTGTTGCTCACAGTAGCTTTCACTTGAATGCTATCCTATCTGTAGACTGTCCGCTCAGGGAGGCAAGAGTCTGGGATCATCTATATGCCTGCTTCAGTTCTCATCCTAACAGGAGAGCAGACTGGGCGTTTCTGGGCTGATAGGGTTAATAATGTCTGAAGAGATGGCTCAGAACCTTCCTAGCGATGCTTCCCTCTCTACGGGATAATATAAGCTCTATCTGTTTTATGAAAATATCTATTGGTTTCGTAATTATCTGCAACATGATAAGTTATCTTAAATTGATTGCATAGACACCCAGCTGTGTATTTATTTACTCCTGGCCCAATACTAAAGCCAGCATGTAGCTATTTTGATTTTAAAATTATAAAGTGTCATTCCCCCCAAACAGAAATATCTCCTATAAGAACTATGAGCACAGTCTCTTTAAATTGTGGTTATTTTTCCCATAGTTTCCTTGAATATAAGACATCAGCGATATTAAGAAAATATTGATTTAGATTTTTTATTTTCAGAGAAATGGAAATTACCCTAACCATACTAAGAGGGTAGTTCGAGATTTTCTCACCTACATGTGATTTTGCTGTCTCTGTTCTACTTCTTGACTGCTGTGTGTTATTAAGTAAATAAAATCATAAACTGAACTCACCTTTGTCTATACATAGTCATAGAAGTCTACGTCCCAAAACACCACTGACAGTAATACAACTTCCATTCAGGTGACACCCACCTGGATGGGACGATCAGATCCATCAAAACTGAACAGGAAGCCTCAGGACACAGGCAATTAGCCTGAAGTAGTACAAGAATTTTCATGTTTTTTCCTTTGTTGTGCCTCAGGAACTAACCACCCAAAAAGTAACAGGCAGCACTTAAGTGTTTCTGGCAAACAGCTGGGCAAAGGTTCACAATATAACAAGAATTCAACTGAGATAACTTTGCAAAAATTAAAAACCAGTTTGGATAGCTGCTGTTGAGTGCCTGGGGCCGTTTGGAATGGAAAGAATTCTACAGCTAATTAGAAATCCACAGGATTAGGAAGTGGAGTCTGGCATTGTTTCCCCTTCAGTGAGAAGCTGCAGCTATTCCTAAAAAGAGGCTGTGTGTCAGTTTACAAAAGACTCATCTTCCTGTTGAGTCTGACATCTTTAGGTTCAACAGATTCTAGTCACCACTGGTATTAGACACAAATAAACAGAAAAAGATGCACTATGATAGTCTTTAAATCATGTACATATGCAAATCTTAGTCCTGAATATACAAGTCTATTTTAATTAATGCAAAAGACTATAGAAGTATTAATTAATAATTGATTGGCATTCCTTAATGGTCCCAGAATAAGAATATTGTAATAATTTTTTTCATATTATCTCCCTGCACTGACTACTCAGGAGAAAGATAACTAATTTGCCTGGCCGACCTCCTTCCTTATTTTTAAAATCTAAATATCCTCTAAAAGTCTTGAGTGCAAACTGAAATCTCTGTTGTATCAGCATTAAGAAGAAGGGCATTTGGGGACTAAGGCATGACAGCTCTATACAGATGAGTGGTTATAATGTGGCTGCAAAGGAACCAACAGGGCACTGGCATCCTTTTCTCCCTTCTGCCAGGTGTGGGTGGGACATTCACCCCTTGAAGAGGATTCTATCCCAAGATATCTTCATAGACGTAGAGACAGGACCAGGACTAGACCCCCCAAGCCTGGGTTTTCCTAGGTGCTGGCATTGTAAGAAATTCCTGTTCTTCGTAAGTGGAGTCACAAGAAGTCCACTAGTTCTTTGCTCACTAGTCCTGGGCAGCAGAATATAGGACTCTCAGAGAGCATGACTTTGCAAGAAGAAATAGGTTCAGAACCCAATGTGTTTCTCTTTGCTCTTGATCTCTGCACAATGAGAAACTCAGGGTGTGCTGTGTATGAAAACCTCCTGCTTGCAATACACCTCCCAGAGACCTGGAGATGTAAGGTGTTAAAGAAACACCCCCCACAGGCCACCACCTGGGGCCATGTTGGTGTCTGAGGGCCATGCTGCCTCTGGGACCATGCTGATCTGAATGGCCTGTGCTGTCACCCAGAGCCATGGAATCATCTGGCCCCAAGCTGCTGCCAAGGGCCTTGTCTGGGTCCATGGTCCTGCGGCAGCTGGGATTTGTGTTGATGTCTGTGGTCCGTGTTATCACCAGGGGCCATAAGAACCATGTGTAATGAAATCAGAGGGCCATGCTGAGACGCCTCACCCTTTGCTGCCCTGGGAAAGCTGGCGCTGCTCCTTGCTGGACAACAGTGAGCTGGCCCTCACCCTCATGTGAAAGCTACCCCCCTTAACATGCGCCACTTCCCACCCCTGCCTACACTCGGGATATGTGGCCCCACCCCTCAGCACAGGCACAGGAGAATTGGCATGTGCATACAAGAGGGGCTCCACCATTCTCCTGAGGGGGGTGGCCCCAGTGGCCCAGACTGACCAGTTCAGTGGCCATGTAGGTCCACATCCAGGGCCTTGGGTTGACCCACCCTAACATCCACCCCATCTATGACCTGTTGGAGCCTGTGAAGAGACTGGTCCTGTGGAATGATACCCACAGGATCTCCACGATTCAGGGCAGTTGCAGGATATCTGAGAGGAGTTTTGGTGAGTGTACAGTGATGATGGTGTGCCAAAGGCCAGAGACCTTGAACCAGACCAATGACTCTTTGCAATGAACATGTGAAAGTAAGGCTGGTTGTGTGACACACTTGGCTCCCAATGCCACTAAGACGAATGAAGAAGTATTGGAGAGGCAGGAAAGATGGAGGAGAGAAGAGGCTTTGTGGTTTGTTTTGCTGTTTTGGCTTGGTTGGTTTTCATTTTTTTTTTAATTTTCTTTTTGGGGCATGCTGCAAGAGTGAGGGACAGATATAGGGGAACTAGGAGATGAGTGGAACTAGGGTGCATGACATGAAATTCCCAAAGAATCAATAAGGAAATTATGTGGGAAAAGAAAAGAAAAACACCCACCAAAAGGAAAGATTTCTGAATACATGAAAATCTTTATCTTCAAATACTGTTTGTGTGTCTCTGTGTCTGTATACATATAATGCACATATACACATCCTCTACTTTTATATACATGCACATAGCTGATACATGTCAGATTTTCATAAACTCATAGTTCAACTTCCTACTCAGGACGACAGCTTCCACTGTCTGACACGGCGGATCTTTTCGCTTCTTTATCAATATGACAAGAAGAGATTTGGCTTGTATTGGTGTCTTTACTTTGAAGTGAAGTGAAACCCCACCGCTTTTATTTTGTTGGTAAAAATCCTTAAGAACCCTCCTATCTTTGACCCCATATGGAGTCCTATAATCTAGTCTCACTTGGGGCACCAGAACCTTTTAGGCCATCACTGCTGAAATTGGTACTGGAAAGGAAAATAATATCTCTCAGGAAAGTCAGAGAGACTAACGGGAAATTGTGTGAGGAGAATATTAGAAAGAAAGAGCTGAGAGGAATTTCTGTGGCTTGTTTTTACTCTCTCTTTGAATGTTAACTCTTTGGTGTTTACAATATTCCAGCTTGCTTTCCTTTGTACATAAAAATATAATATATATAAGTGATGTGTATATATGAATATTTGATAATATATTATCCACATACATCACATATATATATTCAATTATATGTATAATTGAAATGAATTTACACCACTTGGTAGGACAATGCTCCCCTAAGAGTCATAGACTATCTAACAAAGACCACAGTGCCAGACATGGGAAATCTCCATTTGAGTTGTTGGCAATAGGGATCAAAGAGATTTCCTAAACAATCTAGGCTATTGCTGCTGCCCTTGGTTGCCTCCCAACGACTTAAAGGTAGCCTATTGCCAAAGACACCACATACTTCAGACATAGGACTTGGAGGAATCCAGCTGCCACTCTCCTGGAAGCCTCCTCCCTGAGGATAGCTCTTATAGTACTGGAAAGGGCTATGCCAGCTGCCAAGGAGGAAAAACAATCAACAGTCCTACCCAGTTGTAGAACCTGAGATCCACAGTGGCTGGCCTGGTAAGATATACCCAAGGTTTACAGTAGAGGGACTTAAGTCTTAGTGGTAACCGACAGCTGTCTAATTAGACTTAAGGCCCCCAACAGGAGGACTTCCAAGCCTGGTACTGTAAGCCCAGCCAACTGCCTGTGGCTGTCAAGGTAGTGGATCTTAGAGAAGTACCTAGTACTGTTTGTTACTTTGCTAAACCAGCATTATTCCTAACTGCATTCTAAAGGCTTGATCCTTATTCCCTCAGAGAAGTGCAGCTCTCACCCCTCATCCAAAAAGCTTCTTTTTGAAGCAAATGGAGACCATTACAGAAATCCACAATGGGTGGGAATGCAGAGAAAACCTCACTTCTGTTTGTAAACAAGAGGAATTATGCTTGTAACCAACCCATTGAAGTACCTTCAGGGCTATCTCTCTGTAGAGTGAAGGTACTTTTGAGGGGTCTGGGAAGACCCTTCAGGGGGTAGAGTGCTTATTGTGCAAACATAAGGGCCTGAGTTTTTATGCCCAGCACACATGGAAAAGCCAACTGTAGGGATGCATCAAGGTAACTGCAGAGCTGGGGGAGTACAGACAGGTAGACACCGGGGCTTCTCTAATCAGCTAATCCAGCCCAAATGGTGGACTCTAGATTCAGCGAGAGACCCTGTCTCAAAAATATAGGATTGAGAATGGCAGAGGAAGACATCTAGTGTTCACGCCTGGCCTATACACATGCATACAATACCACACACAGACACACACAGACACACACACACACACACACACACACACACACGCATGCACACGCACACCCACACACGAGAACCTTTATCTCTGGATCTAATGCAGGAAACAAGAATCATTCCAGGTAGGGTATAATAAAAGAATAGATAAAGCCATCACTGGAAGAACTAAAAAAAAACCTTAAAGAGAAACCCTTCCCAAAATGTTGATGTTTTCATTGTTATGTAATTAATTGTGTTATTACGATTTAGTTACAGCTGCTGCTCCTGCAAAAAGCTATCATTAAACAATTATTCAACTACTAATGTGGTGACTAGGCATTCTTCTTCTTTTTTTTTTTTTTTTTTTTTTTTTTTTGGTTTTTTGAGACAGGGTTTCTCTGTGTAGTTTTGGTGCCTGTCCTGGTACTCACTCTGTAGTCCAGGTTGGCCTCAAACTCACAGAGATCCACCTGGCTCTGCCTCCTAAGGATTAAATGTTTGCATCACCACCACCCAGTTTAAGCATTCATTTTTTGATGGAACTCAACAATTTTGGTTATTCTAGGTTGGTTACTTTAAGTTGGTTTGACCAAGTTTTGATAAAATCAAAATCTAATATTAGTGTTAAGAAATTTTTTTTTGTCGATGAAATTTAAACAGTCAAGCAATTGTCCAGGCCCAAATATATGGGCATTGATGTGGTCGTTTGCATGTAATTGGCCCCCATAAGCCCATGGGGAGTGGCAGTAGTAGGAGGCGTGGCCTTGTTGGGGGAAGTATGTCATGGTGGGGCATGCTTTGAGGTTTCCTATACTCAAGATACTGTCCAGTGTCTGAGACCATTTCCTCTTGCTTTCTGATCAAGATGTAGCCAGCACCATGACTTCCTGCATGCCATCATGCTCCCCGCCATGATGATAATGGACTAAACCTTTGAAACTGTAAGCCACCCAATTAAATGTTTTCCTTTATAAGAGTTGCTGTGGTCATGGTGTCTTTTCACAGCAATAGAGACTCTAAGACAGAAGTTGGTAGCAGGAATGGGATTTGAACCAATGGAGATATACTTCTGTCTTAGTTAGGGTCTCCATTGCTATGAAGAGACACTATAACCACAGCAATTCCTTTTTTTTTTTTTTTTTTTTTTTTTTTTGAGACAGGGTTTCTCTGTGTAGCTTTGCGCCTTTCTTGGAACTCACTTGGTATCCCAGGCTGGCCTCGAACTCACAGAGATCCACCTGCCTCTGCCTCCCAAGTGCTGGGATTAAAGGCGTGCGCCACCACCGCCCGGCCACAGCAACTCTTATAAAGGAAATCATTTAATTGGGTGGCTTATAGTTTCAGAGGTTTAGTTCATTATCATCATGGCAGGACATAGCAATGTGCAGGTAGACATGGTGTTGGAGAAGGAGCTGAGGGTTCTACATCTTGCAGGAAACAGGAAGTGAACTGAGTCACCAAGCATGGCTTGAACATATATAGACCTCAAAGCCCACCCCCACAGTGACACACTTCCTCCAACAAGGCCATATCTACTCCAACAAAGCCACACCTCCTAATAGTGCCACTCCCTATGAGCTTAAGGGGGCCAATTACATTCAAATTACCACAATCTACTTGAAATTTTTTTTTATAAAAGTTTAAAGGCTATATTTACCCAACCTATAGGAAGTATATGAAAGATTTCCTTATATAAGACATTCCCTGTAAGTACCTCCTTAAAACCAAAGAAGACAGCTGGAGAGATTATTCAATGGTTAAGAGCACTTGTTCTTGCAAAGGATCTGAGTTTGATTTCTAGAACCCACATAGTGATTCACAACCATCTGTAATCATAGTGTTGAGGGATCCAATGCCCTCGTCTGGCCTCCATGGGCACCAGACATGCAAGTGGTACATAAGTAAAACATTAATACACATAAAATAAAATTTAAAAAATCTTCTAAAAATAAAAAAAAAGAAACCAGCATTTCACCTTTTTCTCAGGGATGATTGGCTATGACAGAATGCTGGAGTATAACCCTGTCCCTCAAGATTATGCTCCCTGAGTTCAGTCATGTCCTTCAACTGCTGAGGTAAGTTTACTTGTATAGGCAACGGACCATTACTTAAATGAAGTAATTAAATAATTATTCAGTAATTCATTGTTGAGTAACATTTAGCAAATTTTAGGTTGTTTAGATTATTTACTATAGACATGATGTGGTCCAGAAGATTCCAGATTTATTCATTTTATGTAATTAAAACTTGATATCCATTGGTAAGTACCTCCCTGTTTCTTGCTCCTCTACTAGAAACTGTGAGTCTTCTCTCTGTCTCTGTGAGTTTCACAGTTTTAGGGTTCTCATAGCTGGATTACAATATCAAAATAAGTGATTAAAATTACACATGATCATTTCAATCAATTCAGAGCAAGTATTTGACAGAATTCAACTTCCTTTCATAATAAAATCTCTCAAAACTTTAGTTATTAGAAAGGAGCTTCTCTGCATACAACAATTGTCAAATAAGTCAACAAACATATAACCAAACATAACACACACTCACCATCAGATTCAGTGCTGAAATGTTGAAAAATTTCCCCTTTGAATCTGTAACAAAGTAAGGATACTTTTCACCACTTCTCAGCATAGTACTGGAAGTCCTTGCAATTAACATAAAATACAAAGATTAAGAAGCTGCCAGATCAGACAAGGAGAAGCAAAAGCACCTTGGTTTTCAAGTGATATAATCTTACACGCAGAAAATCTAGCAACTTCACAATAAAACTGTTAGAACTGATCAATTAATCCAGTAAAGTTACAGGATACAAAATCAACAGATGTAAAATTAGATGTGCATCTAGATACTAACAAGGAAACTCCCCCAAAAAAGGAATTAGGAAAAATATCCCATTTGCAGTAGCATCAGAATGTCTATAGTACTCGGGGCTAAGTGTGATTGAAGGAAATAACCTTAACCAAGATTGCTGCACTGGCTGCTATAATATGTGGTGAAATAACCTTGGCTTCTCACAAGCAAATGAGAGCCCTTCATTTGAAACTTATGTGAGTGAAAGCCTTAAGAAGTCAGGATGCTGCTGACTCGTGCTTTGACAATGCTAGTCCTTGAAGCAGTGAAATTCCTGATTTCCTGGTGGCCCTGGTATGTCACACTACCTGAGTCTGCAAGGAACAGTTCTGCTCAAACCTGAATTCTAGGGCTTAGGGGAGGCTTCCTTGTGGGAATGTCTCACTTGCACATCTCAGGAAACTGGGGTGTATTTCTAAATCTTAAGAAAATCTATCAATAAATCAGCAAAATTGTGTAACACAAATCTTAAAAGATCTTATTAACAGAAAAAAACCAGAGCCAGGTATTGGGGTAATTGCTGAAAGATCAGAGAAACAGAACAAGCCACAGACAACCTCACTCACCTCAACAATTCCTCATCCAATCCTGTTTCCATGAATCCTCAGACTGAAAGCTTCTGAGTCCTCACCTGAAATGGACCTCAGCTGAACTGAGGCTAAAAGCATGAAAGCTTAAAAGCCTCTAGTTCCTGGTCCTCATACCTTATATACCTTTCAGCTTCCTGCCATCACTTCCTGGTATTAAAGGCATACGTCTTTCCCAAGCAAGACATGAGATCTCAAGTGCTGGGATTAAAGATGTGTGTTACCTTGCCTGGCTGTTTCCAGTGTGGCCTTGAAATCACAGAGATCCAGATGGATCTCTGCCTCCATAATGCTAGGATTAAAAGTGTGTGCCACCACTGTCTGGCCTCTATGTCTAATCTAGTGGTTGCTCTGTTCTCTGACCCCAGATAAGTTTTATTAGGGTACACGATGTACTGGGGGAAACACTATATCACCACAAAATTTGAAAATAATGTTCTAACTTTCCTGAAAGAATTCAGACACAGACATCAGTATAGACCTGGCATGACAGCAAAGCAGAAGCTATGAGCATATGGGACCACGGTTAGGGTTGGCCAACAACTCTGAGATTTACAAAAGATTGCGTCTCTCGATCGTTAGGTTACAACTGAGTGTTCATGGCTCTCAGAGGGGCTAACAGTGAGTCATGCATGTAAATAAATGTATCGTAGTGTGTTTATAAATGTGGAATACTAAAATGAATCTTATGAGTAGTGTTACATGAAATAAGTCAGGAAGCAATGTAAATATCCTAGTTTGTATCTCTGTGTCAGTGATACAAGACTGACCAAAAACAACTAGAGGAGAAAAGGATTCAGCCATCTTACAGCAGAGGTTCTCAACCCATGGGTCATGACCCCCTTTGGGAGGGTTGAATGAACATTTCACAGGGGTCGCCTAAGACTTTCAGAAAACAGGTATTTAGATTACAACTCATAACAGTAGCAAAATTACAGTCATGAAGTAGTAACAAAAACAGCTTTATTGTTGGGGGTCACCACAACATGAGGAACTGTATTAAATGGTTGCAGCATTAGGAAGGTGGAGAACCACTGCCTTACAGCTTATAACCCATCATATTGTGAAACTAGGGCAGGAACCTAAGGCAGGAACTGAAGCAGAGACTAGAGAAGCTCTGCTTCCTGGCTTGCTCCCCATGACTTGCTCTGTTTACTTTATTATACAACCCAGGACCAGCTGGCCCAGGGTGACACCACCCACAATATGCTGGGCCCTTCTCCATCAATCATCAGCTAAGAAAATGCCCCACATATTTGCCTACAGGTAAGTCTGATTGAGGCATTTTCTCAATTGAGCTTCCCTCTTCCCAGACTCTAGCTTGTGTCCAGTTGACAAAAAACAAACCAGCGAATAGACACTTCAAAAATGTGATTCTTGGTGATGGTGAGGGATGGGACATTGTTTGAGTACTACCCAATAATGCTTGCTGGCATCTTTGTAACACTTAAATATTGGCTGTAGACAAAAAGTTACTTATAAATACTCTTAAATGTAACGGTTATTTGTTAAACACAAATTTTAGATGCCCATAAAATATATGAAGAAAATAAACAACATTAGAAGTAGTTCAAAGACAAAAAAAAAAAAAAAAAAAAAAAAACATGATTTCAGTAATTTTTGAGAATTCAAGGGGATTTTGGGCTTTCCTTCCCATTTACTAAAGATAATGATATGTGAGAATTTAGAAATATACTTAGGACATGGATTAACATTCTAATTTTGAGAGCTTTCAAAAGGGAAAAGGGTATGTTTTCTTACGTTGTACTGTGATCCTACTTGTTTGAAATTTTACAATAATATGATTTAATAAAAACATTATGTATATAGTAATGGATTTCATGACATTTCATAATACACAATTGTACCTTACCTTTATTAGATCATTATCTCAACTGTCTCCTCTCCCTACTATACATATGGCTAAATTTAGATTCCACATATGGGGGAAACATGTTATACATTATCGTTCTTACCCCATTATCCTCCCTCATTCCCCACTCTCCCTGCCTTTAGTGATTTTCCTTCCCACTTATCACCCTTTCACTTTTATATCCTATATACATAGACATTTAAAAATATTTAAACTCAGATTCCACATGTGTTAGAAAACATATCTTTACCTTTCTGAGTCTGGCTTGTCTTAACATGATGATCTCTGTTTCTATCCATAATCTCCTTTTCTACTCCATTTCTACCGGACAAGATATATAACTTTATTCTTTTTAAGGCTAAGTGAAACTCCATTGTGTACATACACCATCTTTTCTTTTTCCACTTATCTATTGATTGAACATAGTTTCAAGAAAAGCTTCCTTTTATGTTTTTATTAGCACATATTAATTATGCATAGTAATGAGTTTCATCAAGACCGTTTCATACCTGCACATGATGTATTTTGATCATGTCCAGTCCCTTTACCTTTTATCCTCCTCCCACTTTCACTGATGCCCTTTCTCTTGCCAACCAGGACTTCAATTTTCATGACCCAGTGAGTTCCATTAGAATTACTTAAAGGACACAAGTAAGGGATTTTTTTACAAGAGCATCAGCTCTTGACCAGTGGCTATAGCACCAAAGAAAATGTTTCTCTCTCCCTAACCAACCATTACTTGCCTATGTAAATCCTCAGGGAGAGATGAGGCCTTTGAAACGCCACCTTATGACAGGATGCTGGCAGGCCCAACCTCATGCAGAAGCGAGGTCTTATGAACTCACAGCTGCCGTGAAGAACTCAAGAATGCAGCATTTCTATCATGCCCAGAAGACAGCATTCCACAACACTCCACCCCTTCCTACATTCTTACATTCTTTCCATCTCCTGATTCTGCAGTGACTAAGGAGGGGGTTAGATAGATATCCTATCTGTACGTGCTTTAGGAGGAGAATTGTCATCAATAGTCAATCATTTTTTAAAATTTTACGTGCATTGGTGTTTTGCCTGCATATCTGTGTGGGGAGCCAGATGCCCTGGAACTGGAGTTACAGACAGTTGTGAGCTGCCATGTGGGTGCTGGGAGTTGAATCCAGGTCCTCTGGAAGAGCAGTCAGTGCTCTTAACCACTGAGCCATCTCTCCAGCCCCAATAGCCATTAATTTTAAGAAATTATTTTTAAATGCAGAGACTAAGAACAATTAGATGAATTTAAAGTCCTAATTGTACCTGAGAAATGCAGAAAGGAAAGCGGACCTGGAGTTGTGAGAAGAGACTCATAATTAAATGGACAAAAGAGTTCATCAGAATAAAATATCTGACTCCAAAACGACAGTTGATTAATGTTCTATATTCCAAACCTATACTGGCTTTGTAGACAAAACCTGCCAGAAGGTAACTGTCCCACACACTTCATTTTGAGACCATCATTTGACAGTTTGAATGAAGATGAGTTGGTTCTGTTTGTCCTTTCTGGCTTGCTTAGTCTCCTCTGCTCTTCTCAACCATTTCTGAAGAGGTCTGTTGATTCAGCTACATAGAAAAATGTCCAAAGTCTTATATTCTACCCCAAAAGATGCTGGTGCAGAAAGAAAGATATTGCTGACCTTCAATGTTCTCTTGAAAGCATATGTAGATAGCTTGCCCTCCATCTTAGCGTGTGCACAAACATGAAACACCGTGTGAGGTCAAACTTCCAGACCTCACAATTAAACCGTGAGCCACTGGCCCATTTTTCACCTCTGAAGTTAGTGTGAAGTTCACTCTACATCTACTAATGTCCAGAATCATACAATATACAGAAGATTCAGAAACCAACAAGAAATGGTCCCCAAATTCAAGAAAGTCACAGTCCCATGGGATAAGAAAGGTGCCAGTGCTGGATGTTTTAAACAGAATGGCTTCTGAAACACCAGTGCTTCAGAGGGACCCTGGAGAAGTGGGGAAGGCATTTGAGATGTAATGTTGGAAATGAGTACCACAGTAGAAAATGACTAAAGTGTGAGAAGACTGGAGGGGCTTTCCTAGTAGAGAGAGCAGAAGACCAAAGGGGGAAAGGGAGAAATGTGTTTTCAGTAGCAAATGTGGCAACATTCTAGTTCCTGGGAAGAGTCTAGAAATAATGGGAGAACATATGTTTGGCCTGAATGATAATTAACAGTTACCTAGATAGTTCAGTTTATACTTGACTGCTTTTCACAGACTCGAAGATCCCTATATTTATGAGATCCGTTGGTATCTCAAACTAACTCTTTGTTCAACTCCCATGTTAATTACCTTCATTCTAAAAGGGAATTCTCTTTTTTTCTTGCCAAGAAGGGAATGATTTCACCCTTGCCTCTCTTCCCTTTTGATTCTTTCCACTTATGCTTTTGTAGATACATAGACACACCCTTTAAGCCAAAGTTTCAGTGAAAAAAACTAACCCATCCAGTTACAGCATTGTCCCTGGCGACGCTCATATGGAGACAGTGCCTTCTTATTGCTCAACAGGGTGAGACTTTGAAAAAGGCTTGGGCATGTGTGTGGAGCCAATGTGTCTGGCTTCAGCCACCTCCTTCTCTCTCATTGCCAAAGAAACAGAAGCAAAGGAACCATCTCCTTATTGTTCTCTTGCATAAGCAGGCCTGCAGCACATGGCGGGACAGTGGAATCCAGGCATTTTATATGGCCTGCTAGGAAAGGATGGGGTGGAGTTCCCATCTCAAAAATCTCTGCTCTTAAAAACTGGGGGAATTGGGCCCTGCCAACTCACTAATATAAAGGAGAAATTTAGAAACTGACGCGCAAGCCTGCTGACTGCTGCTAGTGGGAGAGGATTCTAGAACACTTTACTGTTTTCAAGGACAGTTGGAGGAAATGCAATCCACCCTTGACAACTTGAAGACCGGCAGCTCCATGCCACACTATCAAGCCTCAAGAAGCCACCTCTCCTCAGCTGACCAGACACACAAAACTGAGTTCTTTTGAATCGAGCATCATAATCATTGAGATGCATTTTTGTAGTATAGTTTATGATGACATTTATGAGTTATGCATGCCTCATAGAAATCTTGCAAGGTGAGTGAAGATAATCCAACACATGGGTAAACTAAAGTGTGGGGAAGCTCAGAGCAGGCCCCATCAAGCTAAAGCCCAAGAAGTAGAGAAACAAACCAACAAAATGTATTCAACAAATATAACTCCTAAATGAGGGTTATGGGATTTTTTTTGAGTAGGAGCAGAAAATTATAGTTAGGAAGGTAAGTATGGAGAAGCAATAAAAATAAGAGGGGATCGGGCAGTAGTGACACACACCTTTAATCCCAGCACTCAGGAGACAGAGGTAGGTGGATCTCTGAATTTAGGGCCAGCCTGGTCTGCAGAGTGAGTTCAGGGCTACCAGAGAAATCCTGTCCCAAAAAAAGAAAGAAAGGAAGAAAGGAAGAAAGAAAGAAAGGAAGGAAGGAAGGAAGGAAGGAAGGAAAGAAAGAAAGAAAGAAAGAGACAAAGAAACAAAGCAGCAAAGGAAGGAAGGAAGAAAAAGAAAAGGGAATCAAAATTAAAACTACCTTTAGTATGTAGCCAATTCAAAGCACACATCAGAGGATTCTAGAAATATCACACATGCTCCTGGTATGTGTGGTTTCACTAGTAAGGAAACTGCTTATAAAAAATCTGAAAGACAAGAATAATTCCAAAGATATTACATATGTAGATAAAATGCAATTTCAGCCAAAGAAACATCACAGGTTAAAGTCAGACCAGTCATACTGGAAGGGCCAAATGTATACCTCGTTTCTACAGGCATCATCCAACTTGTTTTGGAAATTTCTATGTGTGCCTGAGAATCATGGGCCTGCTGTTTGTTTGTTTTCTCATAACTTCTTTTGTTCATTTGTTTTTCCAGACAGGGTTTCTCTGTGTAGTCCTGGCTGTCCTGGAACTCACTCTGTAGACCAGGCTGGCCTCGAACTCACAGAGATCCGCCTGCCTCTGCCTCCCGAGTGCTGGGATTAAAGGCGTGCGTCACCACTGCCCTACTTGTTTTTTCATAATTTCTTGAAACAGAAAACCCAGATTTACAGAATATTATGAGATTCTGGGTAAAACTATTTTCCATTAAAACTTTTAAACTGTTGCTAAAATTCCTTAGAAAGATGATGATTGTCTTTAAACAAATTACTTCTAAAGGCAATATAAGCAACACCTCTGAAACAAATTTAGGGATGATTCACTTCATTTTTTTTAAATCGCTGATGTTTTTCTCCCTTTACAAACCTTGCTTCTACCCTATTTCCCATTAGTGAGATAGAGAAGGACTGTAACAGCACAGGAGAAAACACTGGCGGCCGGGTCAAAACGAGATGCCCCTCAGCATGATGACTGCAGCCAAGAAGCCATTTCAAGTGCTAGGTTCTGCTTCACAGGTCTTAGCTCACATTGTCCCTATCATGTGTGTGTCCTACTCAAAGCCACATTCCTACTTTTTAGCCTTTCATTTTTTGCATTTTTCCTGGAAAATTGCCTGAAAGTATGGTCTGAGCACTCTCTTTGAATCCCGACTTTCAAGGCAAAGTGCTTGGACATTCTTCCTTCTATTCATTCTCTTGGGGGTTTCTTATCTGATCTATTCTAAATTATGTAAGATTATTATGCAGGCAGAAACACCTTATTAGAACATATAATGAGAGTTGTGGTAGAATGCTTCTACCCTAGGTTCAATCTCCAGTACCTACTTCAAATACATGTTTTATATATGCACTTATATAATATATAATACACACATATATATATTCATATACATTTACATATACATGTGAATAATGAATGATAAATGGCACTATGATTCATCCAGCTACCACAAATAAACCCAGTTGATATTCTTAATTTTCCCTTCCTCTTCTTCCCCAAACAGCCAGTGACCAGGTCCAGTCAATCCCTTTCTTTTTACTCTAGCAACTATTGCTTCATCTCAGCTCCCACTCTAGTCTCAGTCTGTCTTAATGTATCTCAGCCACAGTTTCTATCACACAATGTCCTGTCCTCATTCCTCCAGGAATGTGGGGGATGCCAAGGCATGTTACCTGGCTCCAGCACACTTACCCTAGCCAATCTCCTTCCTGGCTCTGCCTTCCCTGCCCTGAGCCCTTTCTATCTCTACCTTGATCCCCTTTTCCCTTAATCTCTCTATTGCAACCACACTAATGTTTGCAGCGCCAAATACGAGCTGTTACTATTTGTGATTTAAGTGCCTGTTCTTCCTAAACACCATCCTAGAATCTCTCCCTTAGCCTACTTAGCCTGTACTGAGAACCCTTTCAAATGTGTCCCAAAGCATCCTTCATGTAGCACATTTTTGTGGATAGTAATTATCTATGAGCCCCTTGGAATAAAGATAGATGTTTTGACTTTAGAACCCTAATAAAATATATAATATTCAGCAGGGTGCTTAATGTTCATGATGGTGAATGTGTGAGTGAATAAACTCACATGTCCAGCACAGTGTCAAATGTATAGTCAGCATTCACTGACCATTGGTTTCGTTTCTATTCCTTCAGATCAAGTCCAGAATCAAGGAATTTCTAAAATGAGCATTTTTCTGCAGGAAATACTTGAGTCTATGGCCATACCATCTTGAACAGGCCTATCTTGTTTGGGCTCAAAAGCTAGGTGGAGTCAGGCCTTGTAAGCACTTCGGTGGGAGAAATTTTACATTTTACATCCCTTCTCTATACCCTACAATTGTCTATCTCCTGTTTCTCTCTCTTCCCACATCTGCATACATATGCCACATGTCCCAAGTAACTCCAATCACTCAGTGAAGTGTCTTGAGCCCACCTGCCCTTTCTTGGAGCTTCTAGACATTTGGACCTTGCATTTATTCAGAATTCCTCAGAGACTTTATTAAAACATGAATGTCTGTACCCTATCCTCCCAGCAAGCCCATGGTGGGACCCAGTGACAAGAGTTTTCAAAAACTCTCCCTAAAGCAATCCAGCAGATCTGCCAGGGTTGCAGACTACCGCTCACCAGTCAGACAAAGTTGTAGAGAACAAAAGGCGATACTACTGAGCCCAAGTCTCCTTCCCAGGCTCACTCAGCAGCAGGCCAGAGAGCTGTTGCTGCCAAGGAGGAAACAAAGGGGATACGTGTTTTACATACACGCTCAATTATACCTTGTGTTATTCCAAAACGGTTAAGGGTGCCAATGAACAACACCATTCTGCTAACAAATGGAAAAATACAGAAACTCGCCAAGTCCCACATCCACCAGATGACCAGCTGCTCTGGTTTTGTTTCTTTTGCTGTGAAAAAAAAAAAAATGCCCTGGTAAAAAACAACTTAATGAAGAGTTGATTCTAGCTCACAATTCCAGGTTATAGGCCATCATAACACAATTGGTATAGTGGCAGAAGCTTAAGAGAGCTGGTCACATGTACAGTCTAGGGCAGAGAGAGAATAAATGCATGCACATCACTTACATCACTTCCCCGACTCTTACACAGGCCAGCCCCAACCCCATGGAATGATGCCATACCCACTGAGCTGGACCGTCCTATATCAATTACTTTCATCAGGACAATATTCCCACAGGCCAACCTACTCTACATGATTCCTCATTGAGACTCTCTTCCCAGATGATTCCAGATTGTGTCAAGTTGACAATCTAACCACCAGTGCAGCCCTTCTATCTTTTTTTTTTTTTTAAGACAGGGTTTCTCTGTGTAGCTTTGGTGCCTGTCCTGGATCTCACTCTGTAGACCAGGCTGGCTTTGAACTCACAGAGATCCGCCTGGCTCTGCCTCTCGAGTGCTGGGATTAAAGGCGTGTGCCACTGCCACCCAACCGTAACCCTTCTGTCTTAGTTAGGGTTTCTATTGCTGTGACAAAACACCATGACCAAAAAGCAAGTTGGGGAGGAAAGGGTTTATTTGTCTTACATTTCAGCATTGCTGTTCATCACTGAAGGAAGTCAGGACAGGAACTCAAACAGGGTAGAATCATGGAGGCAGGAGCTGATGCAGAAGCCACGGAGGGGTGCTGCTTACTGGCTTGCTTCCATGGCTTGCTCAGCCCACCTTCTTATGGAACTCAGGACCAGCTGCTCAGAGATGGCACCACCCACCAAGGGCTGGGCATGCCCCCACTGATCACTAAATGAGAAAATGCCTTACAGCTGGAACTCATGGAGGCATTTCCACTGAGGCTCCTTCCTCTGATGATTCTAGCTTGTGTCAAGTTGACCCACAAAACCACCCAATACAATTGACCCTTTGTCCACTTGACACATGAACACATCTCTATTAAGCCACAACTCTTCCTTTCTTATTCATTCCCAAAATCTTAAAAAACTGTAAAAGCCCCACAGTCTTTACAAATTCAAACACGTTAAAATTTCAGTTTCTTTAAAATAGCTAATCTCTTTAAAAATCCACAATCTTTTAAAATTCAAGTTTCTCAACTGTGGGCTCCAGTAAAATACTTTCTTACTTCAAAAAGGAAAAATCAGGGCACAGTCACAAGCAAGTAAAAGCAAAACAAAATTCAAATATCTGGGATCCAATCACGATCTTCTGGGTTCCTCCAAAGGGCTTGGGTCACTTCTCCTGCTCTGCCCTCTGCAGCACACACAGCTTGTCTTCTAGGCTCCAGCTGGCTCCACTCCACTGCTGCTGCTGTTCTTGGTGGTCATCCCATGGTACTGGCATCTCAAAAACACTCGGGTCCCTTGTTGCAACTGAGCTGCAGTCTCACCATAACCTCTCATAGGCACTCTTCATGGTGCCAAGCCTCATCTTCTCTGCATGACCCCTTCAGTCCTGGGCCTTCAACTGCCACTGAGGCTGCACTTTCACCAATGGTCTCTCCTGGCCTCCTGCAATGCCAAGCCTCGACTGTTCTCCATGACCCCTTCATGCCTTCAAAACCAGTACCACCTGGGTGACACTTACACATTACCAATCTGACTGCCAGAATGAGCATGACAACCTTAGCCATTTCTGGAATACAGCTCCTCTGTGTTCTCAGGAAGAGTTCACCTCAGTGATGCTGGTCTCTTCCTAATTACAGCTAATTTCCTCACTCTATCTAACCAGCCTCAATTGTCCCAGTAATGTAAAGGTTTCACTTTAGTAGTTCTGGTATCTTGTTAATCACAGCTGATTTTCAGCCCCAGCTAACCAGACCCACAGGATCTTAATTCAAAATAGCAAATGACCCCAATAGAGACTTTAAACTTCCCTCTGAAACTTTGCAAACTAGGCCTCCATCCTCTGTACTTCCTCAATAATCTTGTCTTCCAAGTTCCCACAGAACATCCCATTGAGGTCTCAATATTCAATGGATTTTCTAGCCCAAAGTTCCAAAGTCTTTCCACAATCCTTCAAAAACATGGTCAGGTCTGTCACAGTAATACCCCACTCCTGGTACCAATTTGTCTTAGGTTGGGTTTCTATTGCTGCAAAGAAACACCATAACCAAAAAGTAAGTTGGGGAGGAAAGGGTTTATCTTACACTTTAGCATTATTTTTCATCACTGAAGGAAGTCAGGACAAGAACTCAAACATGGCAGGATCATGGAGGCAGGAGCTGATACAGAAGCCATGGAGGGTGCTGCTTTAGCCCACCTTTTTATAGAACCCAGGACCAACAGCCCGGGGATAGCACTACCCACAATGGGCTGGGCTCTCCCCCACTCATCACTAAATGAGAAAATGCCTTATAGCTGGATATCATTAAGACACTTTCTCAACTGAGGCTCCTTCCTCTGATGACTCTAGCTGATGTCAAGTTGACACACAAAGCCACCCAGTACACCTTCCTAACTTAAATAAATAATCTGCAGTGTTGGGAGGTATTTGGAAATGCCACATCTCCTTGTTCTGACATTCTTCAAGGAGAAACACAAATTTGGGATTGAAGGTGCTCCCATGGAAACTCAGAAGTTCCTTGTGCTGTACTGTGTGTCTAGGACATCACTAACACTTGGGTGGTACTAGTTAGAAAGATCAGTGAAAGTCACTGGAACCAATGAGGACTAGCAGGAGAGTGTGTGTGTGTGTGTGTGTTCGTTATATGCATATGTGTGTGTCCATGTGTCCATGTCCATGTGAAGACCAGACATCAATGCCCGGAATCTCCCACTATCATTCTCCACTTTTTTTTTTTTTTTTTTTTTTGAGCTTGCCAATTCAGCAAGATTGGCTGAGGAGCCAGCTCCAAGGATCCTCCTGTCTCTGCCTCCCCTGTCCTGAAACTACAAGTACCAACTGCTGTGACCAGCTTTTATGTGAGTGCTGGGGACTTGAACTTAGGACCTCATGCTTATATGTATGAAACTATCTTGCTATCCCCAGTAGGGGTCAGGTATATTTGATCCATAGTTTCCTTTTTATTTACTTTTTATTTTTATTAGTGTTTTGAGAGTTTTTATATTTAATCATGTTCACCCCCTTTCTCCAACTCTTCCCAGATCCATCTCCTTCCCTACCCATCTAATTTTGTGTCCTTTTATTTTCAAGACCAGTTAGTTTATGCTGCCCAGATATTTCGAGATGTGCTGTCTTCCATTAGAGTTTGGCAGATAGGGACTACCGTCTTAGAGAAAATTCTTTCCTCCAAGCAGATATCAATAGTTCCATGGCTGGGATGGGATTGTATGTCTACCATTCTCCTTTTTAAATGATACAGCACAAAATTTATTTGCATTTAAATTTTTAGAAAATAACCAAAGCTGTGTTTCAACTACCTGTAGTCTGGAAATCAACTCTAATTTGCTACATAAATGAGAAGAAAGTTGAATTTCTAACAAATTTTGATTTCTCAATTTATTTCTCTTTCATTCAGAGCCCTTCCTCAAGAACATAAAGGAAAAGCATTTGTGTGTGTCTGGGGATCCCACTGCCTCATCACTTCTTTTGTCTGATTTCTCATAGGGAAGAGAAGCTCTGAAGTCTAAGAGAGAAGGCTGCTCTCTGTTTCAGGGAAGCAGGAAAGGAGAAATCCTAGAGCAGCATGGCTTCTCAGCTCTTCTCTCTTCCGTTTGGCTCTGAGATCTTCATTTGCTCATGTGACTTCCACAGTTCAGTGGAAGGACTCCATCACAGGACTTGAATCCTGTGACAAAATCCTGAGCAGACAAAGTCTGATAGGCCTAGAGTGACCATGGATTTCACCCGATTTCTTTCTTTGAATCCCCAAGGCAGTGCAGATTTTGGATTATTCTTCTTGCCTAGTGGCCAGGAATCCTCGTCATCCCCTCAGGCAACACTCATTTCCTCTACAGCAGAATATTAATAGAGAAGCAGGGACAACAAGGCATTGTGCTCAGAGAGGCTTCCCCTGCACAGGACACCCTTCACTGTACATGGACCAGGATTCACTTTCTTCCCATGGAGATGAGCAGTGAGACTTAGTAGGAACTTCCTCGGAACACTAGCAAAGCTAAAGAAGTGAAAGCAATTATTCCAGGTTCCTTCCAAATCCTTCCATGCTTAGAATGGCTTCTTGAACTAGCACTGTGACACCAGGGAGGAATCCTGTGTGCCTGCACAAGTCACATCCAGTCCTTCTTAAGATACATCTACCAGAAAATATTCTTGGAACAACTGCTCTGCTATTTTCCTATGAGGCCATTTTTCCTTGACATACCAATAGTTCCCAACTGACATGGGAGGGTAGGGAAATATCCTCCCCCATCACCATCACACCCTGCTATTAGCCACAAAACAGAGTTGCCTTGTGACTTAGCTTTTTATTAGCACCACTATTCTTCCAGCCCCATCTCCTAGGACTCTGGCTCCGCTCCAAAAGGGGAGGGGTCAGAGGCAATGGAGGTGTCGGCCTTCTTTGATGCACTTGCTTTAGAAGCTTCTTCTCTGTGTGAGATATTTCCTCTTTTAGAAAACTGTCCCAGGGCTCAAGGGTTTTCCACAGCTTCCATCTGCTTAAAGCCATGAGGCTTACATCAGCTGCAACTCCCTACTCTGCCTTTTTTTTTTCCTTCCCATGAGGCTTTTATCAGCCTGTAGGAGCAATGACTCATAGGAATATATATTTGAATCCTACATCTATATGAATTGGTGGTAGATACACAGCTCAGTTTCTTATCTTGAGGCTTCTTTCATTCTACCACCCATCACATCAAGATGTAATAGGAAAATAAGCTCGTCCATTCATTCAACAAATAATTACTGAGTATCAAGTATTGGAAGGCATTGTCCTATGTGGTTGGTCTATATAAGTGAACAATCTTTGCTATTGTGGAGCTTACTCCTGTTGAGACAATAACCAGGCAACATGTACAGTTAAATTATATAGTCATTTATGATAATGTGCTGTAGAGGGCATAGAACTGGACAAGGAGACCAGGAACACGAGGGAGTTGGGAGGTTGGAATCAAAGTCAAATAGAGGAATCAAGATAAGACTCTGGGTAACATTTACACAGGTTTTAGACAAGTTAAGTGAGTCAGTCCATTGGCACCTCAAAGGGGAGGTAAAATATTTACCTTGCTGTCAAACACTCGAAATAGCAGTAAGACTGATAAGTTTGGAGATGAATTGGGAGCTAGACTACATGATGTCTTGCAGGCCATGACATCTGTTGTTTGTAAAGTACATAAGATTCCATAGTATAAATACTAAATTCAGATATAATCCAAAGCTCTTATGAGCAAGAGTCTCAATGTGAAATGAAAACTAGATCTAATAACGTAAATAATATTTTTAAAGGTGGTTGGTTTTCACTTCTTCTTCTTTTCACTCTCTCTCTTCAGGGTCTGGGATAATGCACTAGCAGAATGTCCAGATATTGGAATGTCCACACACAGTAGAATGTCCACACACAGTAGAATGTCCACACATAGTTGGTGGAATGTCCACACATAGTAGAATATCCACACACAGTAGAATGTCCACACACAGTAGAACGTCCACACACAGTAGAATGTCCACACACAGTAGAATGTCCACACACAGTAGAATGTCCACACACAGTAGAATGTCCACACACAGTAGAATGTCCACACACAGAATGTCCACACACAGTAGAATGTCCACACATAGTTAGTGGAATGTCCACACATAGTAGAATGTCCACACACAGTAGAATGTCCACACATAGTAGAATGTCCACACATAGTTAGTGGAATGTCCACACATAGTTAGTGGAATGTCCACACATAGTAGAATATCCACACACAGTAGAATGTCCACACATAGTTAGTGGAATGTCCACACATAGTAGAATATCCACACACAGTAGAACGTCCCCACACAGTAGAATGTCCACACACAGTAGAATGTCCACACACAGTAGAACGTCCACACACAGTAGAATGTCCACACATAGTTAGTGCAATGTCCACACATAGTAGAATGTCCACACACAGTAGAATGTCCACACACAGTAGAATGTCCCCACACAGTAGAATGTCCACACACAGTAGAATGTCCACACACAGTAGAATGTCCACACACAGTAGAACGTCCCCACACAGTAGAATGTCCACACATAGTTAGTGGAATGTCCACACATAGTAGAATGTCCACACACAGTAGAATGTCCACACATAGTAGAATGTCCACACACAGTAGAATGTCCACACACAGTAGAATGTCCACACATAGTTAGTGGAATGTCCACACATAGTAGAATATCCACACACAGTAGAATGTCCACACACAGTAGAATGTCCACACATAGTAGAATGTCCACACATAGTTGGTGGAATGTCCACACATAGTAGAATATCCACACATAATAGAAGTCCACACACAGTAGAATGTCCACACAATAGTGGAATGCCCATCCTTAGTGGAATGGCCACACATAGTGGAATGTCCACCTCACATAGCTAATGTTTCACTACAATTCTAGAGATGGATCTTCAATTTTTGTGGAGGCCCAAATTACTCGGGGTCAGAGAATCTGACCTTGCTTTATCCAGCAAAGCTGCATAAGGGGATGATTTGACCATGGGCGTGGTTACCGGGTGTTTGGAAGGGTCTATCCTTGGCTATAACGTATGCTTTGATCTAGCAAGGGGGAGGTCTTTTACTCTGTCCCTTGGCATTGTTATAAAAATCCCTTTTGAATAAACTGAAAAGGCCGTTGGGTATTCACCCAGGTCCTCCCGAAGCTATACTGTGTTTCTGTCTTTCTCCTCTTCGCTATCTTTCTATCTAATATTTTTGTATCCTTCTTTCCTCCTCACAGGAACCCTTTTAAAAGGTGGGAGCTGGCCTCCCACAAATTTTGAGACCATGTTGAGATAAAATTTCATGGGGAAATATTGATCATTTAAGAAATTAAGTTTTGGGCTGGAGAGATGGCTTAGCTGTTACTGGCTAGGCTCACAACCAAAAATATAAGAAATTAAGTTTTACATTTCTCACTTTTTATTTTGTTACCAAAAAAGTCTCTAGAACCAGGTGTAGTGGCACACACCTTTAATCCTAGCACTTGGGAGACAGAGGCAGACAGATGTCTGTGAGTTGGAGGCCAGCCTGGTCTACAGAGTGAGTGCTAGGACGTGGTGAGACCCTGTCTCAACAAAACAAAATAAACAAACAAAAAAGTCCCTAGGAAAGCAGAGGCTCAAACTAGGAGAGGCCTTTAGCAAGCATTGATTACTTGATACTTTAGAAAAGCTGAAGAGAGATCAACCCTGATCCTGTAGCCAATCCATGAACAAGACCTGTTAGCATTTTCTTTAAACTCATCCCCTTACAGTCACTGCCCCACCCAAAAGTGCCACTCATCTCTTTAATTCTCTCCCTACTACCAAATCCCCCAACTGAGACCTTACCAGAGCCATTTCACTCCTTTGGAGAGGGGTAGCCTTCCTAAGCATGGTGGTTGCAAAGATTGGCAGGACCCAGATGACCTTAGGTTGACCCTCAGAAGGCACGTGGAAATCTGCATGTTTTCCTAAGTGAAATGGGAAGTCATTATAGAGTTATGGTGTTGGAAAGAACACTATCTGACTTGTTGTTTACAAGGTGTTGACTGTGAGAGCCAAAGCAAGGAGCCCAGTAAGGGGCCTGTTATAGTACCAGATGTGAACAAAATCTTGGATCATCTTGATTTTCTTGAAAACTCAAAGATCCTTCCCACCTCAAGACATTTGCTGTTACTGCAGCCTTGACCTTGAATCCTGTCTTCCTAGCTCATCAATCATCTCACTCCTTCCTGTACTGCCTCTACAGAGGCTTTGCCTAACCACACAATCAGAACCAGCTGTGGTCTCTGCTGGTGGCCATTGTCCTATTGTTTTTGTCCCTCAAATCATTTATTATTACCCAATACTTCACATTTTACCCATCTTAATTTATCATTTCATTTATCTCTTTCACATGGTCACAGAATATATGAGCAAGGACCTTATCTGGCTTCGTTGTTGCCATAACAGTTGAGTCTGTATTTGGTGTAAATGAATGTAATAGGGATCCAATAGACATTTAGTGCCTGGGTGGACGGATGAATATGTTTATTTAACTAGTTATATAATGTTCTGAAACCAATTACATAGGACCAAGTTCAACTTCTAAACAAAACAGTAGGGAATGAATGGAAAGCATCAAATACTTCTGGTTAATAATAATCACCTAGTTTTATTGTGAGCTCACTAGATTCTGGACAATATTGTGAGTTTTATTAGTTTATCTGAGCCTACTTAAGAAATAGATATTATTACCTGTGATATGATTTTCAGACAAGGAAACTGAAACTTGGATATCTACCCATTATGGAGTCTTAGGAATACTGGCAAGTTCACTGCCTTCCAACTCCTAGAAGCCCTTGAAAAGATGGCTTTAGCCTTGAAAAAGAAAAAGTTGCTGATAGGCTTGTTTAAAAGCCTAGAAGTTGTTATAGTTTTAAAGCCTAAATTGGACCTGGTGTCAGCTGATCTGATGACCTTCCTTTTTTATTTTTTTTATCCCAGGTAATCCCATAATCTCCCAGTGACGAACAAAACAGGTACACACTATTAAATACTGGTGCCCAGATGTGCCCAGGAGAAACCATAATGGACAATACATAGCTGAGGGACAGGAAGGTCACAGCCCTGCTCACCTTCCCAGTCACCTCTCTTTATGGAGCTGCTGCATAGACCTAGCTGTTCAGCTCCTCCTTGACCAATGCTTGGTGCCCCATAGAGCTGGACATTTCAAACTTGGCCCAGTTCTAATCCTAACCTGGGTGATTGTTGAGGTGAGTCACACACACTTCGCCAAATCTCATTGAAAAGTCAAACAACCCCAGACTGTGTTAACAACCCCAAATACATGAGTCTCCTCAAAGGAAGGACATACAAACAGAAGATCAAAGGGATGTGATTTTTCAAACAGGAAATTCTAAAAGGTACTGGGAGTATAAATATTTGCAGAAATATAATCACAGTGTGATAAATTTAATGTTCATCAAAAAGTATTTTATGTTGCTGAGCATAGTGACAAGAAAGATCACCTTCTTGAAAATACTGAATGTACATAATTTAGTTATGTTTTCAAGTGGTTCACAGCTGGAATTTGGTGTTTATATTTATCCTCTTGAATATTAATTAGAATGTTTATGCTCATGTTTACAGCTAGTATCCTGATAACATTAACATGTCTCCTTTGTATGAATTAAAGTGATCGCTCGGTTTGTTTCTTCTCTTCTCTATGGCTGATTTTCAAAAGATTTTAACAGAAAAGAATTGCTTCTTATAACTGTCATTCCATTTATTCAGCCATTTGCTTACTTATTTGCTCTTCTTTCACTATAAAGCCAAAAAAAAAAAAAAGAAAAAAAGAAAAAAAAGGACAAACATCAAGAGAGCAAGAGGTTCTTTCCTAAGACACCCAATGACTTGTGGGAAGGTAGTCCAAAAGCAACGGGTCCAAGAGCAGTAATTGTGGTCTGTTCCTGAAAACATATCAAAATCTTTCCCAAGAGGCCTTGAAGGGAATGTGGGTCTGAACCCCAGTCTAATGGGTACAAGGCTTTCTTTTACTTCAGAGCCTTGGGCTGTTTACAAATAAACACAGACTAAAGTGACATTATGCCCAAGATAGCACTGTAAGGGAATTTGGTTAATGACCTATCTGAAATAATACACCATTCTCCACTCCGGGCCAGAGCTCCCACTGATGCCGGACCTTTTTGGGTGGGCCAGTTCTGAGGGCTATGATGAAAGCTTTTCACAATGGCTTCTTAAGAATGGGAGCCAGATCCCCTAAAACAAAGTCATACTTTGACAGAGCAGCAAGAGAAGGGGCTTCCAGCAGTTGTACCCAGTGGAAACGCTGGCCCTGACTGCACAGCCCGAAGCACAGGCCTGGGAACAGTTAGAGCCGGGCTCTGGCACATCTCAGCTGACACATGAGTGAATGGCAGCAGGCAATGGAAGGGATCAGGGCCACGGCAGATTTCAGAGCTCCAAGGCTGCTGCTTACACAAGCATGCAAGTGTGTGAAACACACACAGAGAGAAACAGACAGAGATATTAACTATCTTCAGAAAGGCTCATTTCATGGTAATTATGAGTAAACATTGTAAAGCATTTCCTCTTCTAGAGGTATGAAAAACAAAAACTCTTTGGAAGACACAACCCTTGATGGTGCTCTCGTGTATAATCAGTGTCGGCCTCTCCTAGAACTCTAGACCGGAATCAGTTACTTAGGGCTTCAGCACCTGCATATGGGGATCTTTAAAGAGCAAGACAGTGCTTCCAAATGTCCTTATGGATGGATCTTTCCTGTCATCCATAGGAGGTAAAATGTCACCTCCTCACAGAGGCCCTTCCTATCCACATTACCTCAAGCATTGCCTAACTCCACTTTTTATTCTGTAAATGTTTAGCTTCTTCTGTCCTCTTTCTAATCTATTTTATGTTTCTGGTTCTTCGATGCCCCCTCCCAATGCCAGCAGAAGCTCCTTTAAACGGTCTTCTTCACTACAGTCCTCACCTGGCTCACTCCCTGGCACTTTGGATGTATTCCATCAATGTTTTTGATGAATGAAAAGGCTCAGTCCCCCTTCTCTCTCATAGCCCATGGTGATTGGAACAAGTCCCATGGTCCTGTCATGCTCCATCATACGGCCTCGAGGCTCAGTGAGGTCATGTTGTCTTACTTCATTTGCATGCTTCTGGTGTTAGGTCGGATTCTCTGATCATCACCCCACCCTCACCCCTAATTCACTGCAGAGATCTGGATCTACACATCTTAAAGCTAATGTAATTGAAACATGGAGCTATGGAGAGAGGAGTCCTTTTCCCTCAGATGGTCCTTTTCCTATAAAACTCTCCATAGAGCTGAATACCTACTGCCCAGATGCTGAATCTCCAACATGATGTAAAACATCAGGCCTGCACTTCAGAATGCCAGGAGCAGGCTGTCACCCTCAGGAGGGCAGATTTGCTTGTGGAAGTCTTGAACTTCATATAAACATTACTCATTTCAGGCATACTGTGAAAAATCTAAACAGTTCCAAATTAAGAGCTGATTGTAAGTTATTGCAGATTTCCTCCTGTCGCTTCCAGATTATTTGTCTAAACGGATCTGGTAAATACCAGATATTTATTATAATGACTAATGTCCTGCCAAAAGAGGAAGCGGGGCGGGGGGGGGGGATATTTCCAAATTATTCTACAGGGAGATGCAGGTGGCTCTGCCCCCAGTACAGATCCCGCCCCGCCCCACCCACTCCCAAGCTCTTGGGTATCCTGCTATTTCTAAGCTTTGGGGGAAATTTCTTCTAAGCTTGGGCTCTTTTCCTAAACTGCTTTGTCTGAGACGCCAGACCCTGGCTCCTCGATAACAGTGGTTCTGGTTGTCAGTCTTTGGTGGTCAGCAAAATGACCCCCAAATGTCAGACTCAAATAAATAATGCAGAAATTGAACTTTAGAAAAGATGCTTAATTCTCCACGACAGGGACTCCCACCACCTGCCAGATGCTTGGAATGGGAAGAGGCAGAAAGTAGATGACAGTGTACAAAATGAAAAAAAAAAAAAAAAAAAGCTGCATTTAGCTGAGCATTGACTTCAGATTTCGAATTCAGCCTTAATGGGCACTCACAGCCCTGTATAAGTTTTAATTAGAGGGAAAATGGTGAACAGAAAAGAAAGGAGTGTTCATTTTTCACAAAAGCCTTAATCATGCAAGATGGCTCCAAATATCCATCCCACTGAGCCAGTATTTTCAAGATTTAAACCACTTTAACTTCCAGCACTCTCTGAAAAAAGCACCCTCCCCCACATCCCGTCCAAAAATGTACCATCACCATGTCACAGGAGATGAACTCAGTGTCTCACTCTGACAATGACCCTGTTCAAATCATGTTCCCTGGTTTAAGATATTCCCTCAAAGAACTTAAGTTGGGCTTGACTTTGAAAATATTCATTATGTATCAGATCCATCCATGCAAGATAAAGCTTTGTGCTTCCTGAGTGCATATATAATAAAATTATAGTAATAAAAAATCACACTATCTTTGAGAATATTATGGATTTAATTATAACACCATAAAATTCACCTGTTGATGCTCCAAGCTATATTTGGAGACAGAACCTGTGAGAAGTAAACAAAGTCAGAGACTGTAAAAAGAGACACATGAGTTCTATCTTTCTATCTCCCTCTGTTTCTGTCTCTCCTTCTGCACACACACACACACACACACACACACACACACACACACACACACATACACACACATGAGGAAAGGCAAGCACCTATTGTTGCTTGGTCATTACTAAGTATACATGATGTCATTTAATAATCCAGTGAGGTTGGCACTATTATTATTCCCATTTATTTGAAACCTACCCCAAATCATGCACAATGCCACATCTCTCTGGCTTCAGCTAGATATTAGAATAGCTAAATGACAATGGGCTTAAAATAGGTTCCAATTTTTATTACGGCTAGCACGTACCATTTATTCTCCCCATTTAGACTTCTGACTTTCTGTCAGAAGGGCCAGTTAAACCTAACTTGAGTTCACCATCCCAATCCAAATTAACCAGTGTAAGGCAATCAAAAGGCTCATGCTGAATCAATACACACCAGGGAACCATTACATTATCACTTTTCTCATTCTGCTTTGCTTTCACAGGATGGTGTAATCTGTTTTTGAGTATAAAGTTGTAGATGGATTTAAGTCTTTTTATTAAGCGATGCTGTCAAGTGCTGTGGTTGAAACTGCAAATCCGGGCTCATCTGGTGGTAAATGTGCTCTGGATTCTAAGAAGCCTGTTTCTTCTTCGGCACATATAATTTGATGGGAGGAACAAGGTAATCAAAAATATATATCTTGATGTGCCCATTTTTTATTTATTGTAGCATTTATTTGCCAAGAGTACTGGTGGAGCATGGAGATTTTTTTTAATGTGTGGAAGATATATGGAAAATGGAAACTTTGATGATGTACTCCATGCTCTTAAAGGGAGGCAAACACAGACCTTAGAATCACACAAATATTGTCCATTCATAGCACTGTCACTTATTACTGGTACAGTATAGGAATCTTCCTGACTTCTGTCTGAGTTTCATCATGCACAGAACAGCAATAATGTATACTGACGTTCAAAAGTGATCAAGGTGGTTAAATGAAAGGATTGATTGATTGGTTGATTGATTGACTGATGGATTTATTTTGTATGTTGCTGAGAATTTAAAGCTCAACATTTTCTTTCGTGTACTGGTTAGGTATCTCTACAGAAATGCATACATACATACATACATACATACATACATACATATATACGTATACACATGCATACATATATATGCTTACACATATGTGTGTATATGTATGTATTGAGCTAATAAAATGTATATGGCAAATGCACATATACATATTCATGAAAGAGGCTGGAGAGATGGTTCAGCTGTTAAAAGATAAGCCGTTAAAGAGATGGCTCAGCTCATAACCAAAAACTTATGCATGAGAGATAAAAAAAATATTTATTATGAGGACTTACCTCATGTGATTATGGAGGGCAAACAGTTCTAGGCTTTACTGTCTACAGAAGATGGAGACCCAGGAAAGCTGGTAGCAATGGTTAGTTCAGTCAAGATCTGAAGGCTTAAAACCCAAGATAGCTAATGATTTAAGGCCCATGCATGAGCTGTACCAGCTCAGGAAGCAAGGCAGAAAAAAAAAAAAAGCAAATTCCTTCCCCTCCTACCTTTTCTTCTTTTTAGGCCTTCAGTATGTTGGGTGGTATCTGCCTACACTGGGGAGGTAAGTCCATCTTACTGAGATTCAGATCATCTGGAAAGACCCTTGAAGACACCCAACAACAATGTTTAATATGAGTAGAGCTCAGGAAAATTGACACCTAAAATCAAGCATCACTGCTAGCAAGTGCTAGATCCTAACTATATGTAAATTGTGGTCATTTACAGCTGGAACCATCACATCTTTTTTTTTCACAACGCACTTACCTAACCAACTAGAATTCTATTAAAGCACCTTTTTGACTTTTGGTTATAATCAAAGCAGAATCTATAGGTACATTCAAGATACCTTCTTGCCCTCAGAAGATATATTAGAAGAAAGAGATAAAGCAGAGCTAGAAGTAAGAAATAACCATTTTTCAAAATGAAGTATTATCTCCTAGCTCCCAAAAGACCATTCAATGATAAACAATAAGAAGTAGAGTGTTTACTTTCATTTTTCTTAGGAGGCAGTTACTTGTTAAGGAGTTTCAGTGATTCACAACAAACAACACAGGGTTCACAGCACAATACAGACAGCAACGCGAGCCACTGGGGAGTTGACAACGACGTCTTAGGAATTTCAGTCTCTAGGCTGAGCCGCAATCGTAGTTACATAGACCAGGCACCAAATTAGCGTGGGCTAAAGCTGAGAAAACTCAGACTTCACTAGACGAAATTGGTTCAGGAGCAAACAAATGCAAACCACGACACCCAGTGTGCTGCTGCTGTTCATCACAGCCCAGGCTACACTGACATCAAATTGTCACCTTGGTGACCCCAGTAGCATAGGACAAGACTGGTGAAACATGAAAGAATGAATGCACTTCCGAAGGCCGGTGACAGCTGTCGGCTTACAGAGTTGTAGCTAAATGTGCTGCTCAGTCGGAATATAGTGTCTGCGCCCTGCTTTGCATGCTCATGGTGTCACGGGGACAGGGGACACACATGACGGGCCTCACTCCAGACTCCGCCCATGAAACCTCCCAAACTTTCAATACTTGTCTATTTTCTTCCAGTCTCCAGATAAATGCTGAGTTGTACAGAACCTCACAGGTCTATGTCCCTGAGTGACTATGATCATTCCCATATCTCCATTCCCCATTTACTGTAAATGACTTGGGACATTTTACAGGCAAAGGTAAATTTCTGTTGTATGTAAGCACCCCTGTGTTTCACCATCCACTTGTGACAATGACCAGCATTACACTAAAACAGCTAGTATTAGCCTACCTAATATAGGTTGTAAGTATTTGGTGCATGGTTATTGCTAAAGAGAGAAAGAGCACACAAACTTTATTACTCTTCTATCCTATTTCCTTTTTCCTCCCTTTCATACTCTGATATGCAGTTGGTACATGTTAGGAATGATTATAAAAACTATATGAGTAAATGTCTGCCTTGGTTGAGCTATTGCAAACAATATGGCTTCTCTTTCTTACTAATTAATAACATCTATAATTAATATCACAATTTCAATATTGAAATACAATTAGGATTCACAAAAGGCTATATAGCACAACACTCTAAGCCTTTTGGGTTGAAAACCATAGCAGTAGATTAGGTAGGATATGCACAATGAGCTTTTTAATACACAAATAACCTAAATCTGGTAGAGTTAGGACTGTATCCAATTATCTAGAACCTAAGAATATCCCAAGTCACTACAGTGATGAACACAAGAGGAATTGGCATTATCTAGTGTACAGGAAGGTAAAATTAGATTTAAAACCTCTTTAAGAGATATTTTAATAGCTAAGAGTCAGCAAATATTCAACATTATCCTTTTTAATAGAAGTTAAATGCTAGCTGGACATTCAAGCACTTATGTTATCCTCTGTCAAAGGAGGTTTTATCTAATAGGACCTCTCTGGGTTCTGGTCTGAAGTGAACACAAAAGTAAATCCTCTGAAATATTCGGAAGATTCCTCTAAAAGGAAATACCAGTAATCGGGTCCCTAGCTTTCTGTACTGATTTTTAAAAGAAATGTAATTTTTTTTAACAATTTTAGCTAATTTGATTTTTATATTAACATCTTGTAAGAGTGCTCTTACATTATATTTCATACAGGTTCCCCAAAGGAAGAGAAACATGGTCTCTGCATGTCTAATGGCTTGAGTTAGCCAAAGTTGGAAGATTAATCCTTTTTCACCTAATGATATTGGCATACAGAATCCCAATTCTAGATATTGGCTACATTTAGCATCAGGTCATTCCAAATATAACCTGTGTGTCCGCAATCTTTTCACATGCTTACAGTCTCTAGGCTAGGAGCTGGATATTACCTTAGTCCTTATTCACATAGTACCTCAGCCTAGTAAGAAAATGGAACCACATAAATGTACGACCATTAGAATACAGCAATACGTTACATCAAATGCAGCCGTGCAACATTTAAGTGTATACTAGTTCTGTCATTGTGTCACAGAGTTATATGCAATAAGAATTCAGAGTGTTCTGTTTTCCCATATGTGCTACAGACATAGTCTAAGACTCTATGCTTCATTAGTTTGCCTTAACTCACCACTGTTCTGCTTCGCACAGGTGACCCAGCATGTCACTATCAGCCTGTTGTAGTGATGCGAGGATTTTAGATGGTCAAATTAAGAGATTCTCATCTTGGGAATTAGAGTATCAGCTCAACAAGTAGCTAGCAAGGGAAAGGTGTTAAGTTCCATCCCCATCATCATCATCATCATCATCAACCCACCACCACCACCACCACCACCACCACCACCACCACCACGATCATCATCATCATCAGAACATGTCATTCTCATGAATGAAAGATTTATTATCTGATTTTTATTTTTGTTTTGAGCCTGACCATAATTACAGTGTATTAAAAGCCTCATCTCCCTTTCTGCTTTTTTTTTTTTTTTTAAACATTCCTACTCAGTCCAGAAAACCTTAGTGGGGATACAAAGGCAATAAAGTAAGTTAGTTGTAGCCCTTTGGTCAAACTCTGGAAAGAAAAGAATTCCTCTAGAACCCAAGACTGTCTTTGGATGACACCTGTGTCCCTGGGAAACTGTCGTACTCTTACGAGCAGGAAAAGAATGTCATCCTGCCACATGGGAGTAATTGTTAGCAGCAGTGATAATGTAATAGCCAGCAATTGTGGGTTTTAAGGGCAAGATTCCAGACCATGATATAAGCATGGTTGTCTGCCCAAGGTTAATGGAGTAAGATCCTTGCTCATTCCAGCTAGAGTTGAATTAACTTCACAAACTCTGGGTTTAGGTTCTGTCTTTTGTCTGAAGGTATCCAGATATAATCTTCTGAAGAGAAGCAGAGAGGATTTAGTGGTTCATGGAGTATTTGTCCCTTTTTACCAGACTGAAAACACAGCTCCCTTCCTGACACACCCCTTGAAAGAAGGCCTGAGCTCAAGTATTCCCTGGTAGCCTTTATTTACTAATTTTTTAAAACAGTGTTTAGAAAAAACTGATACTGGCTCTGCCATCCACTGAGGTAACATTCTTAGATGTTGTTAATACGAGAAAATGTGCTGCTAACTCATTTGCTTCTGCCTGATTCCCACCCCCAACCCCACACTCCCAAAGAGCTCAGAAACTGCCATGGAGACAGCCTCATACACAAATGACTTCATCACCGTGTGATGTGTGTTAATAGTGAAACTTGGAAATGGCGAACTTATTTAAGGACATTCCCATTTCAGTTGTACATCCCTGAGTTTCTGTCCAAACAATTTCAATCTTAGGGTCAACAATTGCTCAACCAAACAAACTTGTGGTTGACAGTGCAACTCTATAAGCTTACTTTTTAAATAGTGAGTTATAGATTTGTAATAATAAATTTTGTGACATATAAAATGTGTCCCAATAAATGTTAATACTGTTTAGAATCACAATATTGTTTGAAAGTATAAGTAAATGACCAAGGTGATATTTTCAGATATACAGACAAATTGTCTAAATTAATTTTGTGCCTAGCTCAATCAGTCACGAAATATATACAATTAATGAGGACCCCAAATGACCTAATTTGTCATAGGAAATGATTTTTTAAATTTTAACTAGTTTAGTATAAAATTAACCATTGTTAAATGACAGGGGGTGTTTGGTCATTCATATCTCCAATTAAGCAGAATCTAGTTTAAAAATTTTTAAATGCTTTAGTCATTTAGACAGCATGGCAGTAAAGGTGGATATTTCTCCATCTTTAAGAAAGAGCAAAAGTGAGACCATGTTTATAAATGATCATAGAAGGCAGGTTGTAAGCATTGTTTTACATGTAATTGTATTAGTTAGATAAAATTATATACACATACTATATCCTAAGAAAGCAGCACTTCAATTTCTAAAGATGAATTAAAATCTCCATGTTTTTTATGGCTAGTTCGTGATATGGAGGGGAGCTTTCAAGCAGTCACCATAACTTCCAAACTTTTCCTAGAAAGAGCAACATATGACTTTCTCTAATGAAAATTGTGGTTTCCACAAGTTTGAAATAATGACCATAAAATTTTAAACAGCGGGACCTTCTAGATGCTAGTTATCATTCATTCAAGCTCTATTATACTGCCAGTTTATCTAAAACTACTTTGGATGCAAAAATTACTTCCCAGGAAACTGCTGCTTTTCTGTGGACTTGGAAATCAAGCAGCTGTTGACCCTGTTTCATCTGCTACACAAAATCACTTTATGTCTTGGGATTCAAAGGAGGCAAATGGTGAAATCCTAGGACCCTCTAACTAGCTTTTTGTTATAACAAACATTTGAAAGAAATGTTTGCAGAGGCCTGAGATTATGAAATTATTTATTCCCTTTTTTTCTGTGTGTTTACGCAGAATTCATTTCATGCATATTGGTCCCATAGTTATTCCAAGGGTACATTCCAAGGGCAAGAGCTACATTTTATAATTTACAATTAATATCTGATCATCTCAATAATCCTTCAAGTCACGTGATCTTCTTTATCACATTTGTTCACTTACTTATGTGGAGATGGGGCAATCTCATACCATGATGGTCGTGAGAAGATTAGAGGACAACTGTGTAGAGTTGGTTTCCTCTTTCCACCAAGTGGGTCCCAGAGATCAAACTCAGGTCAACAGGCTTGGCAGCAAAGTGTCTTTACCCACTGATTCATCTTGCTAGCCCAAACAAGATAATATTATTGGACTTTGTCAGTAGATTGACAAATTGCATCTTGATGAGATTGAATACCTTGGCCAAATGTATTAATCTAATAAGTGCAGAGATAGAATTCAAAAGCAGGGCTCAGCTCTAGAGTAAGAGTTACTTACTAGTTGAGTAAGAACAGCTGAAAGCAAGGAACCTATGAATTCAGACTCAGAAAGCTTTTAAAAGGACAAAGTCAGGCTTATGCTAAGTTTGTATTAATTTGAAAAATGGATTTACACCTCAGCCTAGATGTCAATTATGATGCCTGAAGATGCTGGCTCATGGACAAGGCTATTCAAGGACTGACGTGAAGAGACTGCCTGGGGAGCAGAGGTGGCTTATCTGTAAATTCCTACCAGAAGAACAGCTTGTCCACCGCAGTATGTGGTGCTGGCTCACAACACTTGGGACCTGTCACTTATTATGGAGGATTACAAAAGTGCCACAATTGCTTCAGCTGATTCCATTGATAAGATCATTACATTCACAAACTGTTAACGAGTGGCCTGACTGATAAACCCAAGATCAACCATGCCTCAGACTATTTGCAAGCAACACAGGCCAAGCTGGCCAGGATATTTGGGCTTGCAACTCCCTAAATATTTTCTAGAAACCCTTTCTCACTACTGGCAGAAGGAAAACATGCTGTTCATTTATTGCAAGATGTTTCTTTTTCTTCTTTTCATCACCAAAGAAAAAACATACTCTCCTGAGAACTCTGTAATGATAAGAAAATGCGTTTGTAGGTTTTACCATATAATTTCTACTTTGGGTAAGGATTCCATGCAGTCACGTGGGATACTTTCTCAGTCAGTGAATCTGCATGTTTGATCTTGACAAAGGTCTTATTCACTATGACAAGCACAGTAACCTATCAGGCTTCCTGTGTCCCAGCATGGGCTATTTCTTGAGTAGCTTGAGTTGTTGAGTGACTGTGTAGCTGTTAGCTTCAAAGCACATGAGGTAAGATGAAACACAGGTGAGGATATGTAAGATGCAGTGAGCTTCCACACGTCTGCAGCTGAGTAACTCTCCTCACCACAGCCAAATCCTCCAAGGCCTTCTGTCTCCACACATAAACTTAGCCAATCTTGTCAGACCAGTGACAATGGGGGGGAAAATGAAACTCCGTTAATAGGATTATATGATTTGGGGAGTAGAATGTTGTTACAGATGATTTATTTTGAAAGCTGCTTTCACTGTAGTGAAAACAAGCACAGGCCATCACACCAGAGGCCGTGGTGCCAAACACAATCATTTCTAGCTTGAAAGATGTGATTGCTTTGCAATGTGGAAACTTCACAAGGTTACAAAGAGGAAAAAAATTAAACTCTTTTCCTATAACAAAGTCCCTTTGGGATAAGGTTGCAATGCCCTGACGGTGTCCAGATACCCTGGCCACATCACGATGCAGAAAGGTGGATCTGTTTGATTTACACCATTCTCCAGCTTTGTTCCCTCAGGCCTCTGGAATAGTCTAATGGAGCTTTGTGTGTGTGTGTGTGTGTGTGTGTGTGTGTGTGTGTGTGTGTGTGTGTGTTTCCAAATTAGAGTAAATTATTCTAAACACTAGCAAGAAAAAAGATATAATGGGAAGACACTAGCCCAGGTAAGGAAACGTCATCTGGGCCTGGGAAGATGGCTCAGCAAGCTGAGGTCTGAGTCATACACAGCAAGTCTGATGACATCAATTCAAGCCCTGGAACCCATGCAAAAGGAGAAAGAGTCAGATGCGTTGACTGGTGTGCCTCAGTCTTTCTCCGGCAAGTTAGGAGGCAGGCAGAGGACAATTACCCCGGACCTCCCAGGCCAGCAGTTCCACAGCACAGCAGCAGAAACCAGAGAGACTCTGACTCAATGGGGTAGAAGATGGGAACCAATGCCCAAAGTTGCCTTCTGACCTCCACATGTGCGCCATGGCACAGACAGACAGACAGATAGACACAGACAGACAGACATTTTAAAGTTGTTTTCAAAAAGTGACTTCATCTGGAGGCCTATTTGATCAGTGTGAATGTGTGTGTGTGTGTGTGTGTGTGTGTGTGTGTGTGTGTGTGTGTACCCTGTCCTAGCTTGATCTTTCATCAGATTCTATAGCAATTTCTTCCTCATCTTCTATGCCTTTAAGTGATTCTGAAGGAAATAAAAATTTTAAAAACATGATCACAGAATATGACTGAGATAAAAGAGTGATGGTAGTTAGGTTTTGACTCTGCCATATTTTTGTCAGGCTTTATAAGTGTTTGCTAATATGAAATTCACAATGCAATTCTTCTAAAAATGGTCAGTGGGGTAAGTAAAACCACCAACCGAGAAAGATCAAAAACTCAAAGCACTTTGAAGAGAATTGACTATTTTTGCAAGATTCATTTCTCCATCCTTCCTGAGCTGTGGAAGTTGGTGGGGGAGGCCTGGGGAGGGAGAAAAGCTCAGCAATGCATGCAGCAGAGTGTTTCAGAACCTGGGTGGAAACCACACACACACACTGTGGCACCTTTCGGTCTTTGCAGTAATCGCTTGCTTTCTTGTTGTGTTGTTATGCCCCTGCATTTGGAATGCATATCATTCTGGGGTTTGTGATTGTCAGAGGCAAGCAGGCAAACAGCTGTGGGATTGCAGGGCTCTTGGAGAAGCTTGCCAGACAAAATCATTGCATAAGCGGGACTCCGCACAAAAGGACACAGCAACAAAGTCCAGGTAGAATTAAAGAGATAGAAAACTGGGAGAGACATGTGTTTGCCTTTTTACGAGGTGAAATTGAGGGGTGACTTGGGAGTCAGCAAAATAGTAAAGTGAGATGAGAGAACTCGGATTTCAGTCTAAGCAAATGTGAGTTTTCTCTAGTTGATCAGGCGTCCCCCATTCGTTTACTATTCAAGCCAATCCCAAACGCTGAATGGGTTAGTTCTCTATGGTGACCAGAGGTCTTCTTGAATTTGCCTGTTCTGATCTTCCCTTTCCTCTTCATAATCACTTCAGTTCTATTTCAGGGAGGGGGTTGTTCTGTTGTTTTTGAAACAGGGTTTCTCTGTGTAGCCCTCCCTGGCTGTCCTTAAACTCCCTCTGTAGACCAGGCTGGCCCCAAACTCAGATCCTCCTGCCTCTGCCTCTCAAATGCTCGGATTAAAGGTGTGCACTACCACACCTGGCTGATCACTTTGGTTGTTATATTTAAATATTGACATAGATTATTTAATTCCTTAGCATTAATTCATAGAAGAAGGATTGTTGGGTGTCACTAAACAAAATGCAGCATCATTTTGGGATCAGTGGCATTGCTACTTGATAGACAGATGGATAAATATATGGTAGATTATAATATATAGAAGATAGATGATAGATAGACGGACAGACAGATAACTAGATAATGATTAAGTACTTTTGGTTGTGTAAGTTTGCACAACAAATAACACTATGAAACTAGTTACAAAAACAGCATTTTATATTGATATGTGCAGACTCGTGTGCCTTTTCATATGCATCTTCACATCTAATCCTCTCAACACTATAAACACAATAGAGTAGTATCCCCACACGACAAGGCAGGAAGCTATTTGGGTAAGCGCTTTGTCCAGGATTACATGTCTAAGCAGGAAATCATAATCCAAAATGATTCCCTTTTCCAACTCTTAAGCCAGTTGTTCTTCTGTCTGATATACATTTCCTACTTAGCACCAGCCCCTAAACAAACTGTGCTCTCTTCCAGTACTTTTGTGTTATGCTATGTAACACACTGTGTTTAAATTATTGGGTCATTCTTCTCCATTTTCAACTTCAAGCTTCTTAACCAAAGAACTGTCACTCTTTTCTTTCTATTTAAACCAAAAGAACATCTTATTTACCTTACAGTGAATTATTTTACTACTTTATGTGTATGAATGTTTTGCTTGAGTGTTTATCTGTGTACTATGCATTCAGTGCAATCAGCAAGGCCAGAAGAGGGCATTGGTTGTGAGCCACCATTGTGGGTGGTGGGAATCCAATGCAGGTCCTCTGGAATAGCAGCCAGTACCCCTAACCACTGAGCAATCCCTCCAGCCCCTTATTTACCTGTCTAAATACAACAAAGTGGCAACAGGGAGGTGACTCAGTGTCACACAAGCCTGACAACTTGGGTGTAATCCCTGGAACTCATGTGTGAAAACACAAAACCAGACGTGTTGGTGTGTAGCTGTGATTTCAGGACTTCTCCAACACAAGAGGGTAAAGAGACAGGAGGCTCACACAGAAGCTTAAGGGCCAGCTAGCCTAAGCTATGCAGTGTAACAGCAGAAACAAAGGAGACTCTGCCTTAACAAGGCAGACATCAAGAACAGACTCCTGAAGGTTGTGCTCTTATCTCTGCGTGTGGGATCCTTACAGTGGCAGTTGTGTGCCTGCCCACCCCACCTACACAAATAAAATACAGACATATTTTCAACTGTCTCTAGATTGCACAAAGTGAAGGCTGACACCTCATATGCAGAACTGACAATAGTCAACATCTTGACATCTTCCTTTCTGACTTTCCTCTCTGTAGTCTTAGTCCCCAGCAAGATGCCTGGCATATGGTGGGTGTCCAGTGGAGACTCTTCTAGTTTAACTGTGGGATTCATGACTGACTAGGAAATCCATCACTTGGTATAGAAACAACATCTTGGGTTTCTTTACTCCTAAAGTTGGGTTGGAGGTAGCTTGCAAGCATTCACTCATGCTTTACTACTTTACAGAACTCATCAGAAGGCTTTGAAAAGTAGCATCTCTTACTTTATGCTTTATTAAAGGTGAACTCTATATCCCTCCATGAAAAATCCCACAATGAGTGAATCTTGCTGGGTATTGATTTATGGTTCATTCAATTGTTTAAAAGAGAGATTCCTTCTTGAATTTCAGTGGCTACCATGAAACTACACAGTCTACTACACAGGAGTAGAAAATTACACAAAACCACACTGTATGCTCAGTGGGCAAGCATGCACTCACACTGCATCAGAGAACATGCTATTCTAGCCCAAGTGCACTAAAGCCATCAGTGACGTGTGATCCAGGAGTTAAGTTCTCAAGGAAATGCAAGGAGACTGCAGTGGACACTGTGCAGATTTCTCTCCTTCAGTCTCCATACAAAAAGGATCTTCTCCTTGACTCCATATCTCTCTGTCATGATAGCCGCACCAAGTGCTTCGAAGGAGTTCTACAGTACGGGCCAAAACTTGGGTTTGGAAAAGAGGCGAAGCAAAACGACTCTGTGGTTTACTGTGAGATCCTGGGAGGGGCTTTGCATGCTGCAGAATCTTTCCTCTACCAACTCTTACAGCCTACTATTCCCTCAGGAGTCTCATTCTGTTTTTCATGGAAGCTTGGCAGGCTGAGTAAGAAAGACTAATTGGAGAAAAAGTCCTCTCAGCTCAGGTCTTCTTTGGCATGACCTGTGATGACAGCCCCAAGAGGAGACTGTGAGCTAGAATCCTTTTCATTGAGTCTGTCTTGCTAGGGGAAAAAAACTGCTTTGTGTGATGGCTTTATGGCGAATGCTGGCAAAGGCTTTGCCTGCATACTGAAAGAGAGACATTTCTGACCGCAGCTCATGAACCACACTTATTTACTCTGGCACATGCCCACTATTTGTTCATAGGCTTTCTGTCTCTACTAAATGTGTTCCAATTTTGGAGACTAAATCATTGCCAGTAGTTTCCAAGACATTCCGCTAGGCTAAGCAAAATTGCCCTAAGTGGTAGTCAGAAACGACTGGCATAGTATTGTAAATACAGACTATTTGCAGAAAATGAACGATATAGGATATCTTATCTTTTCTGCACTGCTGAGACCCATGGGTTGTATCCTTCAGAAAGGCATGCAAGGTGCTAACAGGAAGAATACACAGATTTTATCTGCACTAGAACTCAGAAATTGCACCCATGTTAAAAGTGAATTACAACCTAAAACAGTTCTGGGTCCATGCTGTAGCTATATTCAGGAGGTGTGCAATAGATCGTAGCCTTATCAGTATCGTCTTTGGCCTGTGATGGTTTTTAAGATGATCGTAAGAGCTGAGAGCAGTGGACCAATGGAGAAGGAAATGGTGATCTTCATAGATGCCTCACTAACCATTTCTGTATCCATTTACCTCATCCCACTATGAATCAGCCCTGTGAGCCTAACTGTAAAGGCATGGCTGTACCGAATGATGTTGACTCAAGATCTGGGGTCATTGGGAAATTCTTTCTCTACTTGAACTTCTCAATACTTCTGAATTACTCCATATCTCCCCCAACGCATGCTAAAACGTGTATTTATTATGTGACATGGCTTCCCTATGTGTAGCTTCTTTGCAGTTCTCTTACTAGATTTGTTTCTAACCAGAGAAGAAATTTTAACTAAGTGTGCACATGAAAAATAAATAAGTATGTGCACTATAAAGCTGGAGACATTACTATTAGCCCACTAATGTGACATGGTTTTGTTTGGAAAGAGTTTACTCCAAAAACAAATAAGCAATCAGAAATACCAATTTTCTTTGGAGGAGGCTAAAAGAATTTTTGCAAGTACTTACATATTTTATGGTACCTCTTAAGGTGCACTGAAACTGGTGCCTTTCATCCTGAGGTGAAGCAAAATTAAATTGAAACAAGCCACAATTAAAACTCTCTGTGGTGGGTTAGAAGGGAGACAGAGGGGCCTACACATCTCTGTTCATGTGTATTCTGTTACCGTTTCAGATATTTTAGCTTTGGGTAGTGGACAGCATGACGGAGGACTAGGTAGGAACAAGGCTACCACATCAAACTGATAGTGGGCAGAGAAAACATTTGACACCTCCCGCCTTCCCTGCCCCTTGCCTGTTTTTAATTTTGCTAAATCACTCCCGTCTGGAGATTGTATATTTTAAGTTGACTCTCCGAACAACATAAAGGTACAGTGTCAGGGAGCCTGAGGAGCTAGAAAGCTCTAAGCCACACACACACACACACACACACACACACACACACACACAGAAGGAGCGGGGTGGGTGACAACTAAAATGACTTCGGTCTTTACATGATCTGGGGAGATGGCACTTAGACACAGTTTCTCTCAAGGTGGATTTAAAAACATTTTCGAAACAGTATGTTTCAAAAGTTTTAGGGGTGCTATCCTGGGAATATAGAAATAAGAACCCCCATTAAGTTTTACTGGAATACAGATTCAACAGCAAGAGAACTTCAAAGTGGGCCTGCTAGTCCACCAAAAACAAGCTGATAGAAAAAGCAGAAGAGAATATTGAGCAAAACCCTCAAATATGTGCTGTACACACAGGCACACATAGAAACACCCTGAAGCCATAAGACTTATGTCCACATCAACTGTGGACATAGAGAAAAACTGAATCCTGCAACAGCATGTCCTGGGGTCTGGGGGAAGGGAGGGATTTGAAATTCACGTGTTGTAGGCACTGACTTTTCCCGTGCATTCCCAATGCACGCATATCTGTGTAAGGGCATGATGCATGATGATAGCTTCTAACCAATGAGCAATGATGAGGCTCAAACCAACATAGTTAAGCACAGGACCTGTGACAGAGTCAGTAATCAAAAATTGTTATCTGAAATTTTTATCCAGAGACTTAAAACAGCATGTGGGGGCTTTTCTGTGGTGATAAACATTTTAGTTATAACCAGTAGTTCCCTTTCCTGGGGGACTAGTTGTGACCATAATCTATAATTGCTGTCATCCTTGACTGCTTTCTTATATATGTGTTCTCCTGCACAGGTTGGAAGAGAGCTCTGGGAATTTAGCACGATGGCATTGCACATCACAGTGATGTTTCTTGGCAGTATTGATAGTGTGGTTCCCAAGCAGGGGAAGAACAAGCTTGCTGTGGATCTGTGCACACAGATCTGCACCACACTGCAAGAGAAATGCCTGTTGAATGGCATTTCTTCGTGGTCTAGTCAACATTACCATTTAGGGCAGTGATCAGAATGACTTGTCTATTCCTTTAGTATTAAAGGAGATTATTCGGTGACCTCATTGGTTTCCCAGAAAAATCCCTGTGTCTAGACTCAATGCCATTCTTAAAAGTGAAGATCAACTATGACTCTAATTAGTTTGGATTACAGATTTTTTTTAATTTGTGTGTGGAAGCCTGAGATTGACACCAGGAATCTTCCTGAATCACTGGCCACCTTATTTCTCAAGACAGGGTCTCCCACTGAACCTGGAACTCACCAATTCAGTGATGCTGGCTGGCTAGCACAATCCAGGGTTTGCCTCTCTCGCCTGACTCCATTTTCCCAGTACTGAGATTAGAGATGAGCTACCACACTCAGTGTTTGTTTGGTTGGTTGTTCATTTGTTTGGTTTGGTTTTTGAGACCAAATTTCTTTGTGTAGCCCTGACTGTCTCCTGAAACTTGCTCTGCAGACCAGGCTGGCCTCCAACTCAGAGATCTGCCTGCCTCTGCCTCCCTAGTGCTGGAATTGAAGGTGTGCTCCACCACCGACTAGCCCATACTCAGCTTTTGACATGGATGCTAGAGATTCAAACCCCTACTTTTGCTGAGAGCACTTTGGCAGTGTGGCATCTTTATTAGTTAATAGTTAGAGGAGCAGTAGCAATCTTACTTCAATTGAGAGAACAGTTATATAAAAAAGACCAGAGATCCATAAGGTATGGATGACTGTGTACATCCTTAGGCTAGCAGTGGAAAGGTCTATGCTCTGTCCACATTTACACATGTAAAAGGTAAGTGTTTACATACAAAAAACCACATAGTTAGTGAGACCCACCAACAGTGCTTGCCATTCTCACTGGGAATCAATATAAGTCACAGGGGAAAGTTTTCCATGGTTAAAGTTAAACTAGAACCCTACCTCGACAACATCTCAGTGAATACGTTCTATCTATGCAATGGCAATATTCGGAAAATTTTGAATTAACAGAGTAAAATGTAACCCAATGTCAAATCAGAACTGGTGTGGGTATTTCAACAAAATGTTGCTTGCTTTAAATCATTATGTAATCAGAAACAGCACATCTTCAGTGCTGTTTCCAAAGTGATGGTGAGGAAGGGATTTGATCTGCAGTACTTGAGAGCTTAAAAGAAAACAGGCACGATCGATCTTGGGATTACATTGTCTAAGCAGGGCTCAGCTGCAGGCGCTTCTGAATCTTTTGTCTTTCTGATCTTTGAGGAATCAAACCATGAAGTGAGGCTGGGAGTGCCTGGGTGAAGGTGTATGTCTGTGGGAGGGGTGCCCAGTACCTCCTCTCAGTACCAACCTCCAGGAGGAGAAAGGCATGGACATGGATGGTGCTCACTCTTCCTGTTGACAGAGAAGTCAGGCACATTCTCGGGCTGTTTGCTTCCCAACAGCACCTCCTCTCTCTGCTGTTAGGAGAGCTGCTGTACCAAACAGATACTGTGCTCTCCCCGGCCCCAAGGCCCGCCCTTCCCACCCGCAGCACGTAGTCTATGGGCATGAATCTAAGGGTGTTTAATACTGTACCCTTCTTCCCCAAAATTTACTCCACCACTCCTGAAATTTCACTACTAAAAGGTTTTTGTTTTTGTTTTTTAACCAGGGACACAGAGCATGTTTGACAATTGCCCTACCAATGAGTTACATTTATAGCCCCTCTGCATTTTTTTTAATTTATTTTGAGACAGTCTTTGGAATTGTACACTAAACACAGTCTAGTTGCCCAAGCTGGACTTCAATAAGCAGCTGGGATTACAGCTAACTGAAAATTCACATTTTTGAGCCAAAATTCTGTTGCTCTTGGGTTATCCATGCAGAGTACCCAACTTTACCCCCCTTCTTTAGGAGACACAGTACATTAAGCTCTCCATATGCTTTCTGCTGTCATCCTGGCTAGATTATCAGATAAATTCTGTTCCTTTGGAAAACAGAAGCAAGTATCAGTGGGAAAGGGGGCAGGAATACGGTGGGAAGTTCAGTCTGTCTGAGAAGCAGACAAAATCCAAAGCATATTCACCCTGGTAAGATAACACAGTACAGGGGCTTTGAGTGGCCAGATAACGAAATTATGGGCCTACGTGGGGGTGGGGAGTGTGTAAAGGAGGAAGAGCCTTTGCAAAACAAGGACTGTTCCTGGCCCTTCCAATGAGCCTTGCTAGTAGAGGTAAAATACCTTCCAACAAAACACACAAACATGAAAGTCATCCCCCACCCCAACTACCCCTCTTCCTACCTAGTCCTCCTCTCATTTTAAAGACCTGCAGTTTCTATCACAGCCTCTAAGGTTTTCTGTGAGCCATTTACAAACAAAAAAGCACAAGGAAGCTAGAGAGAGTTCTCTAGCCAAATGATCATGTCCCAGATTTCCCAATTCTGACACCCAAGCCTTGGATTTGGCACATCAATAAAACTTTGTCACTGTGTTGGCTGGAAGCCAGTGAATAAATCTCTTGAGAACTGCAAAGATGAGCACAGGCTATTCGCACTCACCTTGTCAAGGAAGATATAGTTTATTCTATGTCATTCACACTCATGGTTAAAGATAGATCATAATTTTTGGAATCAGTTTTTTTCTTTTTTAATTCCTTTCTAGATCTAGATAAATGTTTACTTCCCTTACGTAGATCTTTACTCTTTAAGACACCTGCAAGTGTTTTTTAGTGTACAATACAACCTATGAGATACTAACATGATCCCAATAGAATTGGTTTCCCAGAAGATGACACTCCAGTCCCTCAAACCACCTGATGCCACTGCTTCCAAGTCAAGGAACGTCCCTATTCACTCAGGGGCTGCAACACTCTGGGGACACTTGCCCAGGCCAATTTTCATAAACAGGCCCTAGAAACTCAGCAAAGACTCTACCTTCATGGATGTTGGAAGGATGACTGTGGTGTTTGTTATCTGTTTTCCCACAACAGTAGCAGGCAAGGTGGAAAGGATAGAGCAGAATTGACAACTAAAACAGGGAGAGAGAGAATTATTAAAAGTTTCCTAGGGCTGTCCAACCCGGGTTCTTGAATTAAGATGGGCTGTAGGACTCCAACTTTTCTGCCTTTTCTACATTTTGACAAAAGCATGATATTCATTTAGATCAGTGCTGAAGTGATATTATTAATATTTCAGGGTTCATCGGTGTTTGCTGATGAAGTTAACTCTGCACATAATAACAGTTCTAAGTAGTTTTGTTGTGTAAAGATAAGGATAAAAGGAGAGAAAGAGAAAAAACACACCTTAGACACTTTGTCTCAGTCAATTTAATTTTTTTCAAACAAGCTACAAACAAAATGATAAAGTCATTACACATCTATTATCCTAAATACAATGTTTTACAAAAAAAAAAAATTGCTTAGTCTCACAGAAACTATTTTTGCTAAGACAGAAAACAACAGAAATTTCCATAGTTTGTCAATGAATTACAAAAATAGCAAAACAATTAACAGTAAAAACAATCAATGCCCCTTGGGTGTTGGGGGTGGGGGGAGACTAGGTTTTTATCTTTTTACAACTTGTTTTGTTTCCATGATTCCACATTTTGAAAAACTTTTTTTACATTATTGTTTTTCTTTTACACTTAGTACTGTAAGGACAAAGCTTTGAAGAAGGAAAGTTATGACCGACTTTCCAAGATGTAATAATGAACCAGTGTCCAGGCTCCTCCTTCATCGGCCAAGAAGGGAGCTGCAGAAACCTGCAGCTTCAGCAGCCTGGCTCAACTCGGTGACTCAAGAGCATCTTTGCTTGTGAATCAAGGAGATTAGCTAGTTTTAGCAGAGATCATCCTTGAGAAGGCCACCCAGATTCTCTTTCCAGTTACTCATATCCCAGGAGCAATTCCAGAGACATTAAGAATCTCAGCCCAGAATACATGAGACTCACTGAAGCCATGTATACTGCATGGGGTTTTCCATTCTCTGAGCTGAAAATTGGCAGAAGAATGAAAGAAGAAAAGAGAAAAAAAGAATCTCAGAATGGGGGGGGAAAGCTCAGAGAAGAGAGTCAGCAGGAGATCTCAGTCCTTTTCTACAAGATAATGTTTCTGTGGAGAAATGTCTCTTTCAGACTTTTGTGGATCAGAGAGACAGTATTTCCCCTGTACAAGGCTAGTGTCTCTGAAGAATTTTGATCTTGACCCAGCAAAAGCAATCTCTGCATTTGGTGTTCGGAGTCTCAAGAGGAAAGGTAAAACAAGTGGTCATTACCGAAAGGGTCCCAGTAATTACTTTAATGGGAGAGAGTGATTTTATGTGAAGGTCTTTGTGACAAGTCAGGAAGAAACAATCACAAAGGAAAGTGTTTTCACAGCTTGTGACAAGGTAATGCCAATAAATAGGAATGGTGCCTTGATCATTCATCACAGAGACCCTAATACTTGAATTGACCATATAATTTATCGTCCGAGCCAAGATTCTGGGGAGAGGGGAAGGAGCTGCAATTAACAATTATGCTGGAACAACAGGTAGGAACAGTTTAGACAAATGACAAATGTTCACCCTGTTAATACTGGAGGTGAGATTGTGGGAGAATGCTGGCAGGCAGTTATCTAAGTAATGTTTACCCTGTGCGAATGGGCTTTCATGAGGGGAGCTTACTACACACTCACTTTAACTGAGTGGTTAGTGATGTCCCAGCCATGTCTCCTTTTAACCGATTATTAAATCAGTAAGTCTTGCCTTTAAAAAAAAAACAAACCTTTTTGAACATTCATTTATTGTGTGAGTATCTTTGTGCATGGGGCGGGAGTCAGGAGTTTGGGTATACACATGTGCGGAGAAGAGGAAAACTCTGAAGTCAGTTCTCCCCCTCTGCCATGTGAGCTCTGGGGGACTGAACTCAGGTTTTCAGGCTTGGCAGCAAGTGCCTTTAGCTCTTAACCTACTGAGCCATCTCAACAACCAACCTCTGCACCCAGCCAGATCCTGCATGTCCTTCTCCAGGGTCTAGCCTGGTGAATCTGCCTGATCCACCTCTCCATGTGCCCTCCCCAACTCCCAGATCTACCTTCACATTCCAGTGTCGAGTCAGGATGTGCATTCTGCATATCAACCCTGTCTCCTGTGTCCACCTGACTTCATTCTGCCTAAGGCATATCCAACCTCTAGGCCCACCTGCCTACAAGCTCTCTTCAGCCCCAACCTGCTCTTTCTGTGTTAGACACTGAAATAACAAATGAAGCCCACATGCCCAGATCTTAGCCCAAACCCACAGACAACAGGAAAGATCAAGCCCATGTCTCTTCTACAAAATGTTTGCAGCCATGCGGTGGTGGCGCACACCTTTAATCCCAGCACTTGGGAGGCAGAGCCAGGTGGATCTCTGTGAGTTCGAGGCCAGCCTGGTCTACAAAGCGATTTCCAGGAAAGGTGCAAAACTACACAGAGAAACCCTGTCTCGAAAAACCAAAAAATAAAAAAATAAAATAAAAATGTTTGCCAATGATAATTACCTAGATAAACCCCAAGACACAGAATTTAAAAGAATAACGATCACAGACATCATCAAAGAACTCAAGGAGTTTAAGGAAGACACAAAGAAACAGCTGAATGAACTTAAAGAGAAAGGAGGTAGAGAGAGAAAGTGCCTGTGTGATGCCCAAAGAAAACACAAATGACAGAGACAATCCAGGACTTGAGAACAGAATTCAACAAAGAAAACACTGAAGAGGGACTGAAGCTGAAATCAAGATGTAATTGAAAAACCCAATAACCAACTAGAAAACTCAACTTACAAGTAGATGAATCAAGCAGAAGATAGACTATCCAGACTGGAGGGTAAAGTAGAGAATTTAGACAAAATGAGCAAGGAATATGAAAACAATTCTTAAAGTAGAAGAACGGAGCAACCAGGAAATGTGGGACACCATGAAAAGACCAAACCATCTCATTATGGACATAGATGAGGAAGAAGAGTTCCAAGTGAATGGCAGGTCTTCATCAAGGTCCTGCCGAGCCATCTCACTGGCCCAGCCTTATCTATTCAAGGGGCTTATCTCGTTTATATGGCAGGCATGCTGTAAAGGGCACTGGCTCTTGCTCATTTTTTAATACTGGAAACCAGTTATTCAAGGATTATCATCGGAATAGGAATACCCATTTAATAAAGTGTACTTGACTTACCTGGACAATGGGAGTTTTTCAATCTTTCGGTACTTGTAAAGATTTAAAGGTGATGTTCATTCCAGATCCATTTGGGGATAAGAGACAATATTACACAGTTGAAATACAAAATGTTTGGTGAATAAGTGAATGGCAAGAACTCAACAAAATAAGTGACTAAAAATACAAACATACATTAAAAAACATAGAATTTATTTGTATTCAACTCTTCCTATAAGACATAAATCACAGGAAAGCCTAAAAATTGCCAGTCTCTAGAAATCACGGCAAGCAAGCTGGTATGCAAAATCTACAGAAGCGTGTACCTCTCTGTAGGACAGTGCACTTCAAAGATGGAAGTCCTCCTCTTCTTTTCTTTTTTTAGTATTAAAAAATTGGGTTAAGCCTATTTTGCCATTTAATTAACATATCCTTTCCCTTCCGTACATAATACATCATCTTGGCATAGGAATTTGAATCTGGTATAGAAGAAAACCCACCAACAAAATAAGAATTGGAATTGGGTCAGGAGGTAGCTCCATGGCACAGAGCTTGCTGGTATGAGTGAGTTCCTAGGTTTTTAAGAGGCAGTAGGAAGATCCTTGGAATCTGTGTTAAAAAAAATCATAAGAGACTGGAGAAACTAGGGTTCAGAAAAATCAAAAGGACAGTTAAAGAAGACAACTTGGGAAACAATGGATAAAGAATGCATGGAGTTATTTATACTATTTTGCAAATATTTGTGAGTCTATAATAGTTTCTAAAGAAAAGGTTGAAACATGTTTTTTGTTGTTGTTTTGTTTTTAACTTATAGACAGGAGAAACTTTTAATGGAGAAATAAACTGTCTTAAGAATTTCATGTAATGAGAATATGCTAAAGAGAACTTCTTGCCATCTCTTTTGAAAACTCAGAAAATTCTTGTAAGCTACTCTATAACAATCTTTTTCTTCTGAATGTTAGAGATGTATTAAATGAGACAAAATGGCTGTTTTGTGTATTCGAGGGCAGATAAATCATAAGCAAATATTAGTCAAATTCGTAGGCAGCATATCAGGTGATGCTGAAAATAAAGCTGGGTAAAGGGGCCGCCTGAGACAGCCTTGTGCTCCAGACTCTTTGCTCAAGGAAGATGTTCTGATAAGGTGACCCATGGGCAGGATAAAGGAAAAGAGCATGCCAAGAAGAGTATTCCTGCAGATAGTGTAAGTACAAGGGTTCTGAGGCGAGCATGTTCCAAAAACAGCTGGGTCACTGTGACATGAAAACAGAGAAGGGGGAAAGGATGAAGTGAGTTCAGAGATAAAGGGTGAGTCTAAGAGGCATTGCAATCCTTAAAGTTCATGGAAAGGACTTTAGATTTTTATGCTGAGTGTCACAGAAGCCATTTGAGAATGTTGTGCAAAGCAATGATACACTGTAATTTATATACACACAGATTTTTAGATAAGTTTGATAAAAGTCTATATTGTTCTAAGTCAGGTGACTGGTGCTGATGCTGGACTAGGGTTTCAGAGACAGAGCTAAAGAAAGCCATCAAATTCAGGATATATTTAGACAGGAGAGCACCAATGGAGTTGTCATTTATCGACATGAAGAGGATGGGAAGAGACGGGTGGTTCTGTCTATTCTGGACTCGATGGGTTTGAGATGACTATTACAAAGTTAAATAGTGCTGTCAGTGTCAAAAAGACAATGAATCTGTAAGTCTAGGTACAAACTGGAGTTTGATCAGATTTCAGCACAGTGGTGTTATTCAAAGTTAAGAGCTATCTAATATCACTAACAAACGAGTTTAAAGAAAGAAGATAGATGTCTCCAAGAAATAAGTCATGAGCAAGCCAACACTCCAAGGTGAAGAGAATAAAGAAGGAGACGTTGTAATGTAGGGGAAGATCCAAGAGACTAGGAGAGCAGAGGAGTAACAGGAAAATTGAAAGTCAAGGGGGAAGGAGAGGGATCTGTAAATGGTATGTGGAGTGAGTAGAAAATTTCTTAATAAAGAAAAATGAAAAAAAATTGAAAGTCAAAGAGGCATTTGATCAATGAATTGAGAAGATGAGAATCACTGATTTTGCACGTAAATACCATGACCTTGGAAAGAGGAATTAGGGAGAACATTTGGTCACAGCTGAAATTCTGAGAGGAGTGAGGTTGAGAATGAACGAGGGCAAGATGGCTTTATGAAGTAAGGGACAGGTTTTTAAGAACTGCCGCAAAGAAGTGTGGAGAAATGGAGCAGATATGGAAAAAGTGTGGAGGCGAACAGGGTTTCTTGGGTTTTGTTCTTTGAGACTGGAGACATACTGTACTTACGTGGTAATACAAATGATCCAGAAAACATGGGTACTTTCTTAAAGAGATAGGGGTGGGAGTTTCACTTGAACAACGCGAAGTCTCTAAAGTGAGCACAAGGAGGTTGGGGCCACATCATGCTGGATTAATTACAAAGAAAATGGGGGTGGCTGGGGACATACCTCAGCTGGGAGAGTGCTCACCGAGGGCGTGGGAAGCCCTGCTTATGTCACACTGAAAATCCCAGCACCTGGGGTGTGGAAGCAGGAGGATCAGGAGTTCAAGGTCATCCTCAGCTACATATCGAGCTCAAGGCCAGCCTGTCTCCAAAAAATTAGTTTATTTGACCTAAGAAGAAAGTGGTTGACAGACAATACACAGTAGTGTTAGTATGATTTCTTAGTGACAACCTTATCTAAACCCTGTTGATGCTGGGAAATAGAGGAAAGAGTGAGCAAAGGAACAGGGGACTCAGGAAGCCTCAAAGAGGAGATTGAGAAAGAGACTGGAGCTGGGTCCGAGAGATACAACTTGAGCAGCTGAACCAAAGAATAGGTCTGGGAAGTTTTGTTTAATGTACAGTTTGATTAATGTTTTAAGAATTATTTCTAATATATTGATGTGTTGTGTGCTTGGTATGAAAACAGTCAGACAAAATAGTGCATAGGATAAAAAAAATTAACATACATTTTCTTTCTCCCCTGAGTGTACCCCTATTAACACTTTGGTGTGCATTCTTATATATGTACGTGTACACCATACATATACATATCTATATACTTATGATTACTTTACAAAAGCCAGATCGTATACTATTTATACTGCTCTGTAATTTGTTCTTTATACATAACAATATGTCTTTTGTACTTTCCCATCTCTATAAAACTAGCTCTGCCTTCTGCTTTATAAAAATGTGAATAGATAATACACGAATATGATACACTATATATAGGACAACAGGATAGTCTTCCAGTCTTCCAGCCAACTTCTCCCCAGAGAAAACCACTATTAGCACTTCCTTTAATGTCTTTCCACAGTCACACAATGCATAGAAACATACTGAACATACATATGTATGTGCATATACAAACAGTAGCACACCACACATATTTTTCTGTACTTTGCCTATTAAAGGCCAGTTATATATCTTGAAAGTGATTCCATATAGAGAACTACCCCATTCCCTTAAATAACAACATAGTGTTCTATTGTATCTTTATTTTATCAAATTCCATACTTGGGCATTTCTAATTTTTCACACTTAGCTAAACACAACCACATTAAATAAAATGTAGCATGTACTCAGCAACAACACCAAAAAAAAAAAAAAAAAAAAAAAAAAGGAGAGAAAAATTGAAGCTAAAGAAAGCCAAAAAAAAAAAAAAAAGGCAGTTGAGAGCAAAGCCGGGTGGTGGTGGTGCACACCTTTAATCCCAGCACTTGGGAGGCAGAAGCAGGCAGATCTTTGTGAGTTCAAGGCCAGCTTGGTTTTCAGAACGAGACCCAGGAAAGGCGCAAAGCTACACAGAGAAACCCTGTCTCGAAAAACCAAGAGAGAGAGAGAGAGAGCATGTAAAGAACTGTGTGTTGAGGCTAAGTGTAGAGCTGAGGTAGAGTAATAGAATCCTTGCACAGCATGCACAAGGCCCTAGGTTCCATCTCGAGCACTGCAAACCAATATATATATATAAATTCTGAGGCTAAAGCTTTGTCTAGGAGATGTTTAAGTAACTATTTGAAAGACAATTTAAAATCCTAAGTGCAAATGTTCTTATCAAGAAAGAACTGGCTTTATTACTTTCCAGCAAGATGCATGAAGAAGGAGCCCCTCTGTTTTGATGCCCTACATCTCTAAATTAACCTTGATGCAACATCTTTCTCCCAATCCTTTTCTTTTTCTTTCTTTCTTTCTCTCTTTTTTTTTTTTTTTTTTTTTTTTTTTTGTTGTTGTTGTTTTTTGAGACAAGGTTTCTCCATGTAGTTTTGGTGCCTGTCCTGGATCTCGCTCTGTAGATCAAGCTGGCCTCAAACTTACAAAGATCTGCCTGGCTCTGCTTCCTGAATGCTGGGATTAAAGGCGTGTGCCACCGCCACCTGGCACAACATCTTTCTTAAACCAGTCAATAAACAGTTAAAACTCAGTTTCTAAACTTATATGGAGATTCATATCCACATGAGGGTCACATAACTGAATGTGGGGGTTGTGAAGAATGTAGCAGTGAAGGGTTTCTGAGTGTGCAGTAACCAATAGTTAATTTAAATTCAAATACAAAACAAACCTGAGGTGTTTCTGGCCATGCTCACCTGTGTGGCATCCCACAAATGCATTGTGTCCTTTGTTCCTGAGGGCACAGAACATGCACAATTAACACTTTCCATGTATGCAACAGCAACAAATGCTGACCTGAGAATGCTCTATTCCATGTATCACAGTGTTACTATTATCTCTACAGTGCTTTCTGCCAGCTTAGAGACACAGTGGTTTAATTATAGAGAATAGAGACTTTTACTATTTACTCGTCATTATTTCTAATATGTAGGTATCAAACTAGTATAATTTTTAGATTGAATGGGATTCAAATGTTTGATTTTTAATTTTATTATTTTATTTACTGACTTGGTTTTATTTTTTAGTTTATTGAATGAGTTTTGGCTTGGGATTAAGACAGAGTTGCCAACAATCTCTGAAATGACAAACGAGTTTAAAGTTTGTAGTTCTGCCATTTTTCACTCTTCTGTCATTTTGCAAATTTTTATACGAAGTAGTATTCTCAGCATTGATGGTTATAAAATCAAAATAATAATCAGCTCTGGAGAATTTTGAAGATGTTCTGTGTCCTGCCAATATCAAATAGTCTACCAAGAAGTAGTCCACCTTCTGTCACAATGAGCAAGCGCCTGCATCTCTTTAGTACACAGGTTTGTTTTTTTTTAGCACTTGGGAGGCAGAGGCCTGTGAGGTCAAGACCAGCCTGGTCTACAGAGCAAGTTGCAGGACAGACTACAAAGCTACTGTAAAGAAAACCCCTGTCTTGAAATATATATATATATATAATTTAAAACATATTTCTTAATGATTGATTAGGAGTAAATGTTTGATTTATAGAACTACTTTCCATACCTGAAGTCATATAAAAATTTCTCAAGGGAAAGGGACCATGAATGAAAACAGTTTAAGAAACCCTGGTCTAGATGGTCCCTTTTGTTACCAAGCATGCCTGGCTAGGAAGCAACATGCCTCTGTGTGACAATGGCTATTGTGATGATATTTTTTAAAGGGGTATATTATACAGATTGCAATCAAATTAGAATTATTGAAATTTATTTGTCATAAAAATGAAAATATATAGTTCCTTTTAAAATGAATTATTAACTAAATTGACAAAACAGGCTTTTTAGAGTCAAGAATCTCTTTTCAGGAGGGGGATGTTGTTGTTGTTGTTGTTTTGCTTAGGATAGAGTCTCTCTATGTAGCCCAGTCAGGGCTCCAACGTGAGGTTCTCCTACTTAAGCTTCCTAAGTGCTAGAATTTCACCACACCCAACTGAGTAGAGGCTTGGGGTGTGGAGGGATGCCCGTTCTGTGACCACTGGGTAGATGAGTGAAGTTCAGTCATCTGCTTCTCTTTGCTTGGATTAAGTGTCTCTCCTTCAACATGCTGGAAGAAACAGGCATGTGCAGGTACATGGCAGATGGGTTTCAAGCATGGTGCTTTTTATGCAATCATGTTACTATGACTGGTCAAGTGATAGGAAGCAGGATTACTGGAATCAAAGAGCTGTTTATATGAGAATCAGCAGTCTTTACTAACTCCATGCCTTGTGCCTACCTACCTCACTAACTAGTAGAGAACCTTTAAGAGAGCCAAAACTTTCAGTGGCTTGTTCCATAAGCTATAGAAAATAAGCACTGTGGTTTTTGTTTCATTTGTATTTTTGCTTTTCTTCCTTTTTTTTTTTTTGGAAATTGTTTTTTTCCTCAGATAATATATCGTGATTACAGTTTCCCCTCCCCCTGCTCCTCCCATTTCCTCCCCACCTCTTTTCGTATCTAGATCCACCCCCTTTCTGTCTTTCATCAGAAAACAGGCTTCTAAGAGATAATAATAAATTATAATGTAGTAAGATAAAACAAAAACTAACAAATTGGAATTGGACAAAATAAACAGAAGGAAAAGAGCCCCCAAAAGCATAAGAATCAGAGACCCACTCAGGAACCCCAAAAACATAAAAACACTAAATTGGAAGCCATAATATCTATGCAGAGGACCTAGTGCAGAGCTGTCCAGGTCCTGGGCTGCTGCTGCAGTTTTTGTGAGTTCATATGAGCTTTGCTCATGTTGATTTAGAGGGCCTTGTTTTCTTGGTGTCCTCCATCCCTCTATCTCTTATATTCCCTCTACCTCCTCTTCTGTGGTGTTCCTTGAGCCCTGAGGGAAGGGATTTGATGGAGACGTCCCATTTAAAGCTATTTCAATGTCTCTCACTCTCTACATAACATCTGGCTATAGGTCTTTATATTCCCCTCTGCTGCAGAAAGAAGGTTCTCTGATGATGGCCCAGCAAGAGACCAATCTATGAGTATAGCAGAATGTCATTAGGAGTCATTTTACTGCTTTTTTTTTTTTTTTTTTTTTTTTTTTAGAGCAGTAGTACTTGGTTATATCCTAGGTCCCTGAGCTATTGGTCTCAGGTTTTTGGTCACCCAAGAAGTGTTGGGTCTGGACATTTCATGGAGTTGTCCTTAAATCAAATCATATATTGATTGGTTACTCCAACAGGCTTTGTGCCACCATTGTCCCAGCATATCTTGCAGACATAACAGCATCGTAGATCAAAGGGTTTGTGGCCGGGTTGGTGTTTACATTTCTCTTTGGTACCATGTAGAGTACCTTCCTGTACCAAAGGCAGAAGCACATAGGGATAAAGGCTTTATTTAGACACCAGCTCAATTTCTCATGCTTCAATGATTGAAGCATGTGTTTTAAACTATGAGAGGTAAACATGGCTTTCATATCAGGGAGACCTGGGGTTAAATATTGGCTATATTTCTTATTGACTATATAATATCAAAGGACTTGTTTCATCTTTACATGGACTTCATCACCTGAGAAGCACTTAAGTTAAGGTTGGCATGGGGCTCCACATAGCTGCTTCTTACTAAGAAGTTCTGCCTTTGATCAATTAGTGAGCGGAACTTAAGCTTCTACTCTGAACCACAAACTTAAGGCAATAGAGATGGTCAATTGCTTCTCTCATAAAGGGTCTCATGGGATTGCAAATATAACGTATATAAAAATAGAATTACAAAGCTGAATATAGCTTTATAACTATTAAGATCCTCCTCAATAGCCCTTCCTTTTGTAATGAGGGAAGCAAGGTTCAGAGGATCAAGGGACTTGCTCCAGGTCCCAGAACTGGTAGGAAGGTCAGAATTAGAGATGTTTTCCAGCCCCACTGTTTTTCACCTCTTGCCACTTTCAAGCCGCATGTTCAATAAAAAATGAAATTGATGTCCCTTAAGCTGGTGGTGAGAATACCATTCTCTACTACTACAAGATATACTATACTCAATGAGCATTATCACATAGCCTAAGTCAAATCCTGTGACATGGCCCTCATTTCACCAATGACAGCACCAGAAAGCATGGAAAATCACCTTTGTTGCTGCAGAGGCGGATCAAAAGACCCAGGATAAAGTTGGCAATAGCTGAGGCTTCAGGACCCATCCAGAGTTGTTGGGGTAGACTGGGGATAAGGAGATGAGTTTCATATACCCTACCAGGGCCCCCAATCAACTTTTCCAAGCTGGACCTGTGTCTCCTGATCCTAGGCCTCCCTGGAGGAGTCCTAAAATTCCCAAAAGCCTGATGCATTTCCCCATAACAGTTTATCCTCCACTCCCACAACCTGCCTTCTCTACTCCTACCCTCTACAGATGAGTACATCTCCACGGTGTTGATGCTACAGTTTCCGCAGCCTGGGCATATAGGAAACAGAGTCAGGTGAATTCCTAACACCCCAAACCTCTAAAACCAAGTCAGCAGACAATGTACCTTGGGGGTGCAGGGGAAGAAAAACAGAAAGAAAGAAAGAAAGAAAGAGAGAGAGAGAGAGAGAGAGAGAGAGAGAGAGAGAGAAAGAAAGAAAGAAAGAAAGAAAGAAAGAAAGAAAGAAAGAAAGGAAGGAAGGAAGGAAGAAAGAGGGAGTGAGGGAGGGAGGAAGGAAGGGAGAGAGAGAGAAAGAGAGAGAGAGAGAGAGAAAGAAAGAAAGAAAGAGGGAGGGAGGGAGGGAGGGAGGGAGGAAGGAAGGGAGAGAGAGAGAGAGAGAGAGAGAGAGAAAAGAAAAGAAAGAAAAAAGAAAGAAAGAAAGAAAGAAAGAAAGAAAGAAAGAAAGAAAGAAAGAAAGAAAGAAAGAAAGAAAAATCTTCTGGGCTCCTTCTCTAAAGCAAGCTAAAAAACAAACAAATGAACGAACAAGCAAACAAACAAACAAAAAAAAAAACAGCTGGGTGGTGGTGGTCTATGCCTTTACTCCCAGCACTCTGGAGGAAGGGGCAGGCAGATCTCTGTGAGGCCAACCTGATCTACAAAGGGAGTTCCAGGACAGCCAGGACTGTTACACAGAGAAAACCTTTCTTGAAAAACAGAACAAGAACAACAACAGAAAAACCAATTGAATAGCTACACCTCATGTCTGACTCACCAGACTCATTGGTGAAGGGCAAGGTCATCCACCTGGAAGCCTACCCAGTTCATTCTGGACACCTGTCTGTCTACTCAGGAGTGACTACTGTGGGAATTATCATCAAGAAGACTTCCCCAAACCTTGACCTGGAGTCTGCCTCTGCATGTATCCTGGAAGTCACACAGGACTCTACTTCAGCTCTGCCCACCATTATTATTTTCATGGCCTCCAGCTCTGTGGTGGCCATATAAGCCAGCAGACACAAATTTTCCAACTCGGCTAAGTGTTGACCTAATTCTCAAGTCCTCTGATGGCAGCTTTGCCTCTGGGAGTCAGCCATACTCCCGAGTCCTCTCTGCTAAGTGAGGGCCACCTTGTCTCTCTCCTCCACATCATCATTATAATTAATAAGCAACAATATCATCCCTCGTGGTTAGATGCTTATTAGTTGTTAACTGGTCCTAGCATCATTATCTCATTAAGCCTTCCCAGCTAAATTACTTTATCAGCTTCCCTCCGAAGGGGGTCTGTGCTGTCTGCTTGCAAAGAATCCTAAGCACAAACAGGGGAAAGTAAAAGGAAAATCACAGGCACTTAGAGCAACTCCCAACATGAACTTTTTTTTTTTCAATTAACGTTGTGTCTACTACTTTACATTGCTATAAATCCTCTCATGTAAGTGTTTCAAATAACACCCAGAAGCTCTTTAACTTATGGCAACCATTTTTATGGAGGGCAAAATGTTGCAGAAAACATATTATAAAATATTTACAACTTAAACTTCCTCCCTCCTCACTACCTATGCTTGTATTTGGATAATTGGTCTCTAGTTCTTCTATGGGAGGTGAAATTTGGAAATCTTATATTAAGGGCTGTGAAGAGGCTTGCTCACATACTCCCCACTTCAGTTACTCTAGTCTCAATCTTTTCTTAACTTCCCGGATAATGCTTACCTTTTCTTTCCGTTAATAGCAATCATTTTATAAATCAACCTTCTACAAAGGGAGACGAAGACTATTCTCCTCATAAATGAATGGCGAACACAGACTAATGCACTCCTCTGGAGGTGCTTTCATTCCGAAAGAAGAGTGACATTTACTGCTTCTTCTATTGTCCTGACTTTATGTGTTAACCATGAACGGTGTGGGTCTTTTCCACCTCTCTCTCCAGCTTGTGCGCCTTCCCTAGAGGTCGGTGAGTCGCCATGCAGAATTGGAACTTGCCTTTTACAGCCTCTTGGTCACATTTTGTTTCCCATTCCAATTATGTCCTCCCTCCTCTGCCTTCCTTAGTCCTTAATCATCTCCACATAATTCGTCATTCACCCTCGCTTCCCCAAGTAATCTCCCCTTTCTAAATATATCTTATTATTCCAGTCTCCTTATTGCACACGTCCTTCAAACCCAATTGTTCATTTGATTTCCCACAAATTGGGCCATCGTACTGGGTGTGCAGCCTTTTCCTCTGTTCTGTTGTCTTGTTCCTCTGCCTCCATCCCTACTCACTAAATCCTTTATTTCCGTCAGAGCAGGCCAGGAGTTGACATGGTAGAGATATGTCTCTGTCTCCGTGTTTGTTTACTTGCTTGTTGAAACCCAATTATCATTATAAGGGGGGAAATTGAGATTTGTAACTGGAAAGTGCCCCCCCACCCCGGCCCAGGAGCAATCAAAGTCTAGTTTTGTTGTTGTTGTTGTTGTTTGGTTTTTGTTTTTTAAACCTCATCAGGGGCAATAAAGAAAATTCATCCTCAGATAAAATAGTATTACTCTGAGATAAATTAACCATTTTTTTTCTCCTTCAGAGATGAAGTCCAGCATGATGTCCAAAAAACACCTTCTGGGTTGAAATCAAACTTAACTCTGAATCTCTCTTTACTCTGGGCTTCTTTTCTTGTCCATTGTTTTCTTGGAACAGCATTTACCTTTCCATTTTTTTTATGTTTTATTTTATTTTAAAAACTCCACAGGCTCCAAGGGCCTTGCCCTTCCTCTTTATTTACCTTTAATTTTTAAAAACCTCAGGAAGAATTCCTTTGAAAACTGGAGACATTCATTATTTTCATTTTGATTATTTTCTCAGCCTCAGGATCCTCATTCCTCCTACTTTTTCAGCGAACGTGTCCCTTTCTCGGATTTGTGTCAGGGACAAAGGTCCATTTCCCATCTTTGCTCCTTGTCACCTCCCCCTTCTCATCACTTCTCCTTAGCTGCTTGATTTTACTCCACACACACCCTGTGTTTTATGCTGACCATGCTTTGCAGTTGGTATGGTTGCCGAATTTCCCCTGCCCTGTCTCCTGGTCAGGAGGGCAACCATATTGTTCCCACAATGCCCCTGGATGCTAGCAGAGGAAAGGCATCATGATCATGTACTTCATTAGCTGTAACACTGAGATGGTGGAATTAAACACATCAGTGTGAGGGCACACTCGTTATCTTATGCTTGTAGGAAGAATTGCAGCAATTCCCCCAATTCCATCTTTTTATTGAACTTCTCTGAAGAATAGTGCTCATTTTTCAAGGCTATCGATTTTCCCTTTCCATCACAGGTATATAAGATCCTCACACGAGAAGAAGTTTAGTGAATTGTAAGCACAGAAACCTAGCATGCATTTCCCACCTAATCTGCCCTCCTTTTACTGTAGAATGGCAATAGGTATAGACTGCTTGGGTAGAGGGAAAACCAGCATTTTTAATTAATTGACTGAATGTGTGTTTCTTTGAAAAGACCTGAGCTTCCCTAAGTTCATCCTTTTTTAAAATAATCTAAATTATCTAGTGTTTTTTTCTAAAATATGACCCTTTTCTCCCTCAGTTTTCTATTACAATTCACACACGATTTCTCTTGAGGTTCACTGGAGTCTAATTTTCTTCATTATTCAATTTGGTTCCTGTTAAGTGAGACAGACATTCACTAGCGAGAAGAACATTTAAATTTTGGCAAATAAGTTCATTAGTATTCAGAAAGCTTTGCCACCCTCGTATTTAATAAACCTTTCCATTACAGAGTAAGAAATCGTACAAAATAGTCAAACAAATTAGCAATGGGACCACCAAGAGAGTACATTCACCCTTAACAAGGAAATGTCTCAGTTTATCAGTTTTCTGTCAATCATTAAAACAAGAAAGATGAACCTTGCAATTATATACAGGGAGACATAGCTCCTCATTCTTTCCACCCTACCTGAAGCAGAAGAGTTTTAATTGCTTGGAAAAAATCAGATTTTTCCTTTCTCTTTAGGGATAAAGAAAACATATATAAGTTGCTTTAAGGTCAATGGCTGGAACTACAACACACCAGACCATTCAAATGAGAAGCAGGAAGAGCAGTCTATCATCTCTAGATTTTGTCTTCACAGAGCTAATATTCAGATTCTTGGGAGTGTGAAAATGCTCAACAGACTGTTCTCCTCGTTAGGATGTTTAGAATTATACGGATTTACTGATTCCACTTCCGCAGAAATGGAGGAATGTTGCACTAAACATTTGAAAACGAACTGGGCATGGTTACATGACTGTGATCCCAGTGGTCTACCCATATGGAGGCAGAAGAATCAGAAATTCGAAGCCAGCCTCAGCCACAAGGTCCATTTGGGTTACCTGTGACTCTATCTTAAAGCACAAAACTTAAAGTTCTTTTTCAGACAATATATTTTTATCATGTACTTTCTAACTCCACACAGATCCTCCCTACCTCCCTACCCAACCAACTTCCTGCTATCTCTCTTTCAAAAGAAGTGAAAAGCGACAACAAAAACAACAAAAATCAAAACATACAAATAAACTAAAAAAGAAAGAAAATCAATAAGACAAAAAAAAAAAAAAAAAACAGAAAAGATACACTAGATATGGATTCCAAAAAATTATAGTTGAATGTTTGCTAATCGTTTAAGTTGGTTTTTTTTTTTTTCATTTATTTTGTTTATCTTTGTTAGCATTCAGGCATCTGTACTGGCCTGCCCTTAGGGTCCTGACAGGGTATACCTCAGCTGCAGCCACTAAGAGCACCCCTGTGCACGTCCGCTATGTTTCCATATAAAAGGCGGGCCTTGTACACCTCCCATCTCTCTCTCTTTCTCTTCCTTCACTCTCAGCCCCAGGGACCGATCTCTGCCCCTTTTTCTGCCGCTTCTCTCCCCTTCCCTCAATAAACTTCCTACATGGGCCCTGTTGTATGGAGTAACTCCTTTCCACTGTTTTTAAAATAGAACAATCTTGGCCCTTTGTTTCTCAAACCTCTTATCAGAAAAGCTTATCTCATGAACTTTATACTGTCTTTAATATATTTGCCAGGTAGGAAATAAAGACAAGAAGAGGAGATGAATATTATCCTTGGTAGTGATATAAACCTAATAAAGAAAGGCAATAGAGACAGTAAGAGCCCTTGGTCATAGAGAAGTGTAGACATTATCTGGAGGTACCTATTCCTTGACCTGAACTGAAAAAGGAAGTGAAAGTCAAGAGTCATTCATTTCCCCACTTATGTCATTAAACTGAAATGTCTGAAGTCATTCCCTGTGACAAAAAGACTCAAAACAAATAGTATATGTCAACAGCTCTGAGCCTGAAATTCCATTGTTTTGTGTATCCTGGACTTAAAGATAAGTATTCAGTGGATTTGTTGATAATAAAATAGAAATGAGAAATTGCTAAAAGGATTCCCAATGAGGTCAGAGCTCACAGCAACGTTTTTGTCTGATTAGTGTTTTTCCATTCCTTTTTTAAGAAGTGGCAAGCCATGAGGGTGGTATAGAGAAAAACAGTGCATAGAAAGTATGTCTATTTACTGGGAAGTATTTTGGGTTTTAGATTATTTCTACTTGGGCAAGGACAGGTTGTAGGGAGTAGAGTATTTGGTGTTCTCCACAAGCTGGAGGGTGTTCCTTCTGCACACATCCTGGAAGGAAAATGTCCTCTTCCTTATACCTGGAGAACGTTCTTCTTGTGGTAACCCTGGGTCTGAATGGTTACTTAAATGTCTATCTTAGTGTTTGATAAAATTGCTTAGGGATTATGTGGTCCCTATTTGCATGTGGTTACGTCAAGGGTGCTACAGCACACTGCCTAGATACAATTGGTTCCTGCCAAAGAAAGTGCCAGAAGGTAGAAGGAAAGGGGAGGCTCTCTGGAAACAGGAAGGGAGTCTGGGAAGTGTCGGGTTCAGCATGTATCTCCAAACCCAACTCGTATCTGATGCACAGCACGTAGCATAAGCTCAGTAGAGATGTGAACAAGCAAAGGCCATGAGGAAAGGCAGCAAGCCACAGTGAAGGAGGACTTAGAGTTAGGGTCTTCTTAACTCCACAGGAGAACTCAATGTGCCCTTAAAAAGTTAATAAAACAGACATTCCCTCAAAAAATCTAAAAAAAAAAAAAAGTTTATGGAGACACTGAATATATATGATCTAGCAACTGAAGGCAGGGTATTTTGAAACTGACCCCTGTAGCCCAGGGCCTGATGTTAAGACTTTCAGAGTGCCAGGTGGTGATGGTGCACACCTTTAATCCCAGCACTCACTCAGGGGCCAAAGGAAAGTGGAGCTCTGTGAGTTCAAGGCTAGCCTGATCTACAGAGAAACTTTCAGGACAGGCTCCAAAGCTACACAGAGAAACATTGTCTTGAAAAAACAAACAAATCAACAACAACAACAACAAAAAGACTTTCAGAACTAGAAGGGCTTTTAAAGTCACTCAAGAGACATCCACAGGGAATGGGAAATGGCTTGCCTACAATCACATAGCTTTTTAGTATTATAAAAAAAAAAGGAGGAGGAGGAGAAGGAAAGTAAGGAGAGGAAGGAAGGAAGGAAGGAAGGAAGGAAGGAAGGAAGGAAGGAAGGAAGGAAGGAAGGAAGGAAGGAAGGAAGGAATAATACCAAGGTGTCAAAGTTTCCCAGCCCAGCATATTTCATACTGTAATTTCTACACAGAATAAAAGCAATAGTTGGTTGTGAATCCCATCCCTTTTTGTTCCCTGGTCTAAATCATTTCATATTTCCCTCCCCAGAAGCTGCAAACCTCAAGCACTTCCCCTGATATCCCAGGACTTTGGCTAGGGAAAAGCAGTCCATGTCCATAGATTGCTTATAAAAGGTAGGCTTAGAGATACTTGGTCACTGGCTATGACTACAGCATTAGGAACTCCTCCCCAACTAGTGGCCATGCATATGCTATAGCCACTGTTTTTCACACCTACAGGGACACTGGAGTGTAAGCTCCATGAGAAAAGAACCATGTCTACCTGCTCCCAGTTTCTGTAGAGTCTACACTGTCCTTAGCGAGTTGCTGGATTGCAAAATATAACCAGTAGTAACTTGTTTCATGATTCCAATCATGTTCCATAATGCTGTCTTCTACATAACTAGCAATATCATGTTTCAGCCAAATATTTTAAGAGTTCAGTTAGCCAAATATTTTAAGAGTTCAGTTCCACCCTGTGACTCCATTGCTCTAACAAACTCAGTACAGGATGTCACCACCTGATCTATAAACACAAAGTTGGGGAAGGTTTGAACTACTGTTATCATTGACCTTGATCCTACAAGAGTCAAGGCCAACATCTTCCAGGTCAAAAGTGCAGATCTACAGTGCAGAGAAGCAATACAGAGACCAATGGGTTGGTGTTTCTTACTAGCAGGAGGACCACTAGAAGACTTAGTCTCCTGAATCACAGTCCAGCAGAAACACCCAGATTATATATCTCAGTAGGGACAAAAGAGAAGCCCTGCAGGAAAATGTCACATTCCTCTAAATTTGGTTGTTCCTCACTTTCAGCCTCTAAGGAATTATCAGACCATTCCTCTCCCTTCCACATAGCATATTTTCTTCTTCTTCTTATCTTTCTATGGGTCGGACAGCACACTGTTGACTGTTGGCACTCTAAGAGGTCAGTCCTCCAATCTGTGGTCCAGCTGGTCCATCTCTGATCTGACCCTGATGAGAGCCTCGCTGAAGCGAAGGAATTAAAGAAGGAAGTGCAGAGGGAAAACTGCAGTGGATAAGACTGGATGGCCATCCATGGAATCTTCTGGAAGCTGGCGTTCAGGGACCAGTGTTCAAGGGGATCCCCAGCAGTGGTGAAGTAATCTAGGGAAATGCTCTTCCAAAGGAGTAGGCTTCCCTCTGGTTCTCAGCAGCTGTAAATTATAAATCAAAGATTATAAAGTTAAGCCACAGCACAAGTGGGGATCCTGATAAATACATGGCTTAAAGAAAACCTGATGGAGGATTCATTGCCTTTTAAGTGAAGTCTGTGGTTTTTCAGACTATGAAGGAGACTATAGGAATACAGAGAATATGTCTAAATATCCTTGGTTCCTTCATCAATTTTTTAGTACCAGGAAAAAATAAAAAATAATAATTGCAATTAAATCCAAGTGAATCTGTGTGCATAATGTTTGTAATATAAGTGAGCTAAGGTGGGATGTATGAGAATGAGGAAAGAGTCCAGGAATGCAAAATGTTGTTCAATGTTACATGGAGTTGACCCAAACAGAGTACTGATTGGACAAGCTAAGAACCAAGTACATAACAATATTTAGGGATGAACTTGAACCCATGTTTTGTCCCATGAAAGTCAGAAGCACAGCAACCCAAGCCATGTTCAGTTCCTGGACAATTGGTGATTGGTTCCCAGAGTCATTAACAAAATAGAACAGAACGACCCTCTCCAAAAGGTAGTCTAGATGAAGGATTTCTAGTTCAGAGCCTATCTAACAAAATCATCACAGGCATTATATTATAGTGCCACCACTTTCCGTAATGAGGAAAATGACCAAATACTTGCTATGCCCACCTGTCCCTGTTCTCACGTTGAGGAACCCAGCACCTATATAACATTTGATCATTCACATTCACTCTAGTTTCTCTAACATGACAGATAGCAGTTAAATGGAAAGTCTTCCAATCACAAGATCTGTATTTTTCATATTGGAGTATTATTAACAATTGGTTGCAGGGCATGGCAGCACACACCTTTAATCTCAGCAATTGGGAGACAGAGACCAGTAGATCTCTGTGAGTTCAAGGCCAGCCTGGTCTACTCAGCAAGTTCCAGGACAGCCAAGGCCACATAGAGAGATTCTGTCTCAAAAAAAAAAATAATAATAATAAATAAATAAATAAAAAATAAAGCCAGAAGGCGGTGGCACACATCTTTGATTCCAGGACTCAGTAGGCAGAAGTAGGAAGATCTCTGTGAGTTCAAGGCCAGCCTGGTCTATAGAGAGAGTTCCAAGATAGCCAGGGCTACATAGAGAAACTCTGTATCGAAACCTGTTATGGAATATTGTTTTAAAGTGTGTTGCATTTTTTCCCTACTGCTTTTTGTTAACAATGCAAGGATGTGTTGCATTTGTTTGATTAAATAAATTTAACCTGTGAGCAGGAGACTGAGTCAGCAAGCAGCTGACAGGAAGTGGTAGGGAGGAACCACGGATAGTGGGGGCTGAGCAGAAGGATGGCTGGGTTTTTGGAAGACGCCAGCAAAGGGAGATGGTGAGCTACTTGCTTTTCAGTCTCTCTGAGTGAGCAGAATTCCACCTCAACCTTTGAATTATGAGTTATTTAGAGAGAGAGAGATCTAGATAAAGTTTCCCTTAGTGGCTTTGAAGGAGTCGGTGCCTGAGGGAACAGAACCCCTCAGGCTGCAACCCCTTCAATGGGGCCACTGCTGGGAGCAGTAGAGCTGCAATCTCTGATTAGGACAGTGGTTACTTAACCGGCAGCCACTATAAAACCAAAAAGTAACTAATATACTTAGCAATTTGTAGAATACATTTATTATGTCATAGATGAAAAAGGAAAATGCTACTCATCTCTTAGTTCTAGGTGAAATAAGGGGGCAGGGAAGGCAATCAGTTTTTCATCTCTAGGAGTTTCTCGGAAAGCCTCACCCAAGGGACTGACTTTGATCTCATTTACCCAGAGACATCAGATGTTCAGTTCTCTCTCTCTCTCTCTCTCTCTCTCTCTCTCTCTCTCTCTCTCTCTCTCTCTCTCTCTCTCACACACACACACACACACACACACACACACACACACGCACACAATTGGTGAATAATGTAGCAGTTTGAATGAGAATGGCTCCTCTATGTTCAAATGTGAATGCTTGGTCCCTAATTAGTGGAACTGTTTTGGAAAGAATTAGGGGGTGTGGTCTTGTTGAAGATGTGTCACTGAAGGTGGTCTTTGAAATTTCAAAAGCTCAAGCTATTCCCAGTTAGCTCGTTCTCTCTCTCTCTCTCTCTCTCTCTCTCTCTCTCTCTCTCTCTCTCTCTCTCTCCCTCCCTCTCTCTCTCTCTCTCTCTCTCTCTCTCTCTCTCTCTCTCTCTCTCTCCCTCTCTCTCTCCCTCCAACTTGTGGATAAGGTATAAGCTCTCAGCTACTGCTCCAGTACCATGTCTTCCTGCCTGCTGCCATCCTCCTCACTGTGATGATCCTGTCACAGAGGATTCACCCTCTGAAACTGTAAGCAAGTCCACAATTAAATGTTTTCTTTTATGAGTTGCCTTGGACATGGTATCTCTTCACGGCGATAGAATAGTAACCAAGAGAGTGACACTAGCATTCTCATAAGATATTGACAGTGTGTAACAGAACTTTCACACATGAAAGTCTCAATTACCAGTATCTGAGAAGAAACGAGAGGGAAGACACAAAGGAGCAAGGCAAAGTGGGTGTCTTTACACGCTTGTTTCATCTTACCAGGAGTACACATAGTCACTTCAGACACTTTCCTTCCAAGAAAACAGAACAGCTGCCAAGCCTAGCCCGAGAAAAAGTCATTCTTTTGGAGCACACAGAAGAGGTGGCTCCTTCAGAATTGATGTCTGTAGAGAAGCCTACACTCCAGTGCCTCCCCTAGGGAGATGTCTCAATTTAAAAGCAAGTGAGCTGGAGGGTAATGGCTTAAACAGTTAAGCCCAGATCTTCCAAATCCCAGCTCACAGCAAGGCCCAAGAAAACTCTCATGAGCACAACACACAGCTTTCATTGCAGACACACAGAGAGAGGGCATCTTTTTCAAAGTCCAGAGCAGCTGATTGGTGTCATCTGGCTATTAATTTTTCTTTCCTGGACAACAGTCTGGCTTTGTGTATCTGTGGCCTGGCATGAGAATCTGCATGCTAATAAGTTCCTGGGAGACTCTGGCATCCTGTGTGAAGGGACCATCCCATAGTGAGGGACAGAAGGTCTCTGGAAGAGCATGTTTTTAGGGGCATCATCTGAGCCCAAATATCCCAAGAATGTATAAACTATTCTTCCATCATGTGGTAAGTCTCTATATGTATGATCATGTGCAGGGTTGAACACCAAGATGGACAAAGAAAATGCCCTCTGTTGTAAAATCTATTAAGACTGTGGCTATGCAGCTCAGTGGCCCCTAGTCCAAGGCCCTGGGCTCTATCCTCTACAATGCAAAGAGAAGGAAGAGAAGGATGAAGATGAGGAAGAGAATGTCAGAGGCCAGCCTGGTCTACAGAGCTAGTTCTAGCACAGCCAGGGCTACACGGAGACACCCTGTCTCAAAAAACCAAATGAAGAAGAAGAAGAGGAGGAGGAGGAGGAGGAGGAGGAGGAGGAGGAGGAGGAAGAAGAAGAAGAAGAAGAAGAAGAAGAAGAAGAAGAAGAAGAAGAAGAAGAAGAAGAAGAAGAAGAAGAAGAAGGGAGGAGGAGGAAGAGGAGGACAAAGAAGCGAAGAGGAGAGAAAGAAGACCTTACTTAGACACTTGAAAAGGGATACTCGGGAGCTGAGGAGATGACAGAGTTGGTAAAGGGAGGACCTGAGTTCAGACCCCTAGCATTCATGTCACAGCCAGCCAGCCAGGCACAGTGGCACACGTCTAATCCTGGTGCTGCAGGGGCAAAGACCGACTTCAGCCAGCCTTGCTGGATCTGAGATCCGGGTTCACTGAGACTCTCTCAAAAACAAGAGGAAGAGCAGTTTAAGAAAATACCCAGCATCAACTTGTCACCTCCAGACTCACCCACATCCATGTGCACATACCCACACAAACATATGCATATACCACAGAGGCGGTGGGGGTGGGGGAGATATCATTCTAGAATAATGCTGTTGAGAAGGAACACAGATTAGTGTCATATAAACATGTTCTATACAATTTCCAACTCCCTGACAGGCAAAATCACCTTTTTAAATCCTAAACCCCTATGCATGAGACTGATTCAGTGAGCCTGAGGAAAAGCCTGGAATCTATACTTTCCACTATCTCTTAGGTGAATCTTCTATAACCAGTTTACAGGTGGGCATTTGGACTGCATGCTTGAATAGGGAATTTTAAAGCTTTCTAGTTATATCTCAATTTTTAAAAAATCCATAAAGTAGTGTGGGTGATTCACATCACATGCAAGCAGGTTATCTGGCTCCCTGGGTCTTTGTGACTGTCAAGTGGCATCCTCTTGGCAAGAGACAGGAAGGCTGACTGATAATATTAAGAGCACTTATTTATCAAGTACTTAGAAAGTGGCCAGTACTCACAACACAGAGCACAAATTTGTCTCTGTGCCATGGTGTGTCAGATGATGGCTAAAGACCAAAGATGTGGCTGATATTATTGTGCTGTTGCTATTACTAAGATTTTAAACATCCTCACAACGAGAGCATAGTGAGGTTAAATTACTTGACCAGGCTCACATCTAGGAAGATGCGGATAGGAAGCAAAATGCCTTCTTCTCAAATCATATCTCTCATGGATCTGATGTTTCTACTATTAGATTTGGAAACAAAGTAATAATAGCAATAGCAATATGAGCATTTTCCATGTTTGTTCCAATCTATCTATCCAGAGATGTTAAATTCTCTGCACAGATTATCTCATATAATTCTGCTGGGTGCTCACTCTCTCCAATTTGCTCAAGTGGAAACTGAGGCAGAGGATGTTTAAGTAATTTTTCCAAAGACATACAACTAGTAATTGATGAAACCAGAATTTGAACAGAGATGCTTAGCACCAAAACACTTAGATTTCCAAACTGGAATGCCTCCAGAGACTAGGGTAATAAAGCATGAAGTCTTCTCCCCGCAAATGTTTCTTTACATATAAAATAACATCTGCCCATCTCTTATTTGTCTTACTTAGCACAGTAGTATAACCGCCCCCTCTGTTGGGGTTTGTTGATTTGTTTGTTTTATTTTTGTTATGTTTTGGGGAAGAAATCTCGCTATATAGTTCACTCTTGCCTGAACTTTCCTCGATAGTCCAGGCTGCTCCCAAATTCACAATCCTCTGGTCTCTGATTCCTGAGTACTAAGATCATAGAAGTCTGGTGCTACACCAAGTGCATAATCTCTCTTGAAACACAAAGCATAAAGTGGGGGTAAACAGAAAATGATGCTTTCTCTCAATGTTGGGGATACTAAAGGACACAGAGCTGTGGAAAGTGAAAGAGAGTCCACTCCATCAAAAGGGGTCACCACTGTTAGACTCCTGCCCTCGATTTGAAAAGCATGAGAGGCTGCGTCACTACCATATTTGCTGAGCTGAAGCCAAGAAAACAAGATTTTTACAGTCTTTTAATTTGCTTTTAAAAAGATAACAAAGAATTGTTCAAATTGAATTTGGCCTGGAGCAGTCACTCTGACCCCTTGTGCCTAGCCAGGTATAAGACCTGGAGAGAAAAATGAGCCAAGGAAGGGAGCGGGTGTGGCAGGGCTTGAGAGGTCTTTCTTCTACAAGGCAGGGAAAGCCAGCAGCCTGGTTGCTCTGGTTTGTTAAAGCAGGAAAATGGATCAGATTGGGAGACATCCCTGGCAATGCTGTGAAGGCCAAATATCAAGAAAAGATGGCTGCAGGTGTGATAAGAAGCAGGCCCCAGGCAGTTGCGGCTGGGAGCCTCGGGTCAGGACTGCGGGGATGGCCATCGCAGAATGGAATGGTCAATGAATAGCAGAGATTTTCCCAAATCAATGAAGGCGTTACCGACGAAGTCAGAGGACTCCCACATATTCTCTCTTATGTGTCTAGAATGTCACCTTACTTTAGAAAGATATACTGTTATCTTGAAGACGGGGAAATTAGCACACATGAGGAAGAAGGCTAGGAAAGGGAAAAGACTGCAGGACAAAATGTGTGTGGAGCTTGTCTTGGCATATAGAAAGGAAAGAAAATGTTCTTGGCCAGGGAGGCGACAGCTTTAAAACTGCCTAGAAAAACAAATGTGAAGGAGAGGAATTACAAGCACACATATGAGGAGGTCAGGTATTAAGAAATTAAAGAGAAATGTGGGAAGTCAGCAGGGGAAAAAATAATCAGGCAATGAACAGTAAAGTCTCCTGAAGTCAGATTCAATGCAGAGAGAAACCAGCAAAGGCATTTTTAAAACGTGTTGTCATGAGGGCTCCAAGGAGATTGCTTTAGCAGAGGCAGAACTCAAGAACACAGACCACAGTGGAGAGATTTATAGGGAGCAGAACTCAGGGAGCCAACATATAGGAAAGGATTTTGGTTACTGGAGACCAACAGGGAAAGATGAGTCTTAGAGATGTCAGAAAGGAAAATATGACAGGATTTTGGAATACCCTCAAAGTGAAAAATAAAGCTTATTCTGTAGAAAAGAAATACAAGTCCTCTCCCCACAAGCGCTTGAGGAGCTGCCCTGAGGAGAGCCAAGGATAACACCAAAACTGCATTCCAAGTGCATGAGGAAGAGGCTGCAGTTACCAGAAAGCCCCAAAGGGAAGGAAGAGAAGATTGCCGTCGTCACCAGCCTTCCTTCTCATTGGTTATAACATCACCCAAACCGGAATAAAATTTCAACAGTACCAACTTTTCCAGGGATAATCCTGCCATGGCCCACAGAATTCTGCAGGGCTGCCGCAGGCAGGAAGAGAGAAGAAAATGGGAAGGACCTTCACTATCCACATGGCCCAGAGATCAAAAGACCACCACCAAAACGTAACATATATCCTACCTAAAAGCATGAAGCTGGACATTGAAAGGGAACGAAACAGAAGAAGGCAGGAAGACGTCACAACGTTGAGTGCAGCAGTGTCTAGCACTGACCACTCAGCTCTGGGCTCCCTGGCATTTTGCCCGTGTTTCCCATGTACCTCCCACGATAAAGTCACTTCATTTTTCCAGAAACCAAAACTGCTGCGGTGCCATTGTAAAACTTACGGAAAGTGACACCGTCAGGACTTAGCTGGATTGACATACATATGTACTTTGCTTGTTTTGAGTCGTCTTACCATGTCGTCCATTTCTGAGCTCCAGTGAGTCAGGGATCCGGTGACCTCAGCCTCCGGAGTCCTGCACAGGCCAGGCCTGGCTTCAGCTTACACACTGTCCACTGAACAGACTGCTGCACTCTGGTCCTGTCTTCCACCTGGATGAGTACAGAAGGCTTGCCAACCCAGACTCTCCAATTTCCCATGAAGTATGTCATTGGAATGATCTTTCTAACATTCACATTTCATCATCATGCCGCCTTACTCAAATCCTCTCAGTAAATCCCCTTGAATCTAGGTAGACAGCACTCTGCTTAGCACACCCTTCAAAATGCTTCAGGAGCTGGCCCCGCTCACTCACCAAGCCTCATCTCAAGTTCTCCTCCTTGCAGGTGACAATTCATTGACTCCAGGTAGAGTTAAGTCCCTGGAATGTGGTCAGTGCTGGTGGCACAGGCCTTTAATCCCAGCACTTGTGGAGGGAGGCAGAGGCAAGCAAATAGGATCTCTGCGAGTTCAAGGCCAGCTTGGTCTACAGAGTGAGTTCCAGGCCAGCCAGGGCCACACAGAGAAACTCTGTGTGTGTGTGTGGTGGGGGGTGGGAGGGCACAAGGGAAGAGTCCCTGGAAGGCACCTTGTTTAGTCTCCCCTCCAGGCCTTTGCACACTTGGCCCTTGTGTGCCTTCTCCTTGACCTCTTATCTCCCTTTTCTGCAGTTTAGGCTACTGCTCTCTCCTTTCCCACAACATGACAGTCTTTGCTGCAATCCTCTCTACCTGTTCACGGTCTCCAGAGCCCTTCCTGGTTCTGCCCTGGCTATCTTTGAATCCACTGTACCCACCATGTGCCCTGACAGGCCATAGATAACTACACATTTGTTTTGAAGTGGATGAATAATTCCGATAGAGTGGCGATCTGAGCGGTTGCTCATTCAAATTCTCAGAAACCTGCCCCTAGATTTTTTAAAAACAAGGTCTTCCTATGTAATCCCATGTTGACCTTTGGTTTATGATCCTCCTGCCTCAGCCTTCCAAGTGCTGAGTGAATCTATGTTGTTTTTTTATTTATTTATTTTATTTGTGCGTTAGTGTTTTACCTTCATGTAGACTTGTGCATCCCATGAGTGCCTTGTACCCACAGAGGCCAGACAAGGATGTCAAAGCCTCTGGGAATGATTTAGAGGTAGCTGTGAGCTGCCATCTAAGTACTGGAATTGAAACCCAGGTTCTCAGGAAGACCACCTAAGGCTCTTAGCACTGAGCCACCTCTTGTGCCTCCAAAGGCCCTCCTCTTGACATCTGTAATTTACCATCCATTGCCACAGATTCTTTTCTTAGCTATTTCAGACAACCCACTAACATTTCATAGAATGTGTGCCCTGTGTGCTTCCTGTGGTCTGGGTTATGTATAATTCCAGAAGCAGATTAGTGTAGAGGAGAAATCTCAATTTTTCCACCTTGACACAATCCACCATCTCTTTATATTTTTTTTTTCAGGATGAGCTAGAGGATCCTTGACAATCTGTGAAACATTTGGAAATTATCATCTGGCCACTCAATCACTAGACCCTACAAGACCTCAAGGGTCTTAATAGTTGAGAATAAATTTTGTTTATTATCATCCCAGAGTCCAACATAAGAGCTGGCATATAAGAACAGGCTTAAGCTAAATGAATTAGTAAACAAATGAACAATCAAATCAAGCCAAGTCTTAGATTAAGCTGCAGAATCTGGCCAGGCATGATGTTGCACACCTTTGATGCCAGCATTTAGGAGGCAGAGGCAGGCAGATCTCTGTGAGTTCTAGGCCAGCCTGGTCTACAAAGCAAGTTCCAGGACAGTCAGGGCTGCTACACATGGATACCCTGTCTCAAAAAACAAAACAAAACAAACAACAACAGCAGAAAAAAAAATGCTTTAGAATCTGGGTCAGAGTCTCAGCAGGGATCTCCATCACTACACAGTGACACAGCTCCTAAGGTACCAGCCCTTTACACACACACACACACACACACACACACACACACACACACACACACACCAGATGACTAAGTCTGTAAGATACAGAGTCAGGGCAAAGAAAGACAGAACAGAATGTAGATGGGACCAGACCAGGCTTCTTCTATGTCCTAAGGTCCAGAAGGCCAATGTGGATAGGCTATGTTGCACAGAGACTGAAATGACCTCATCTGGCCCCTACAGTCCCACTGAGGCAAAGCATAGACCACATTTACCAGTAGATACATAAGTAGACAGACTGATAAAGTATCCACCACACACTTTCAGAATCTATTAAGAAAACTCTTTGGTGATACATTACTTTAGGTGTGCATCAATAGTAACTATGAATAAATGTCTAACTGAAACAAAGGTATTAGGCTAGTTCATATACCCTTCAAAATTAGAACCAAACATCAGCAGAAATATCTGAACAGCACCTTTACACACACACACACACACACACACACACACACACACACACACACACACTTTGAAATTTACCTACTGCCAACTTGTTAGTTATTTGAATAAACATTATTTCAGCCACATGCTTTAGCACCAAATAGTACCTTGCAGTCAGCTTAAAAACCTTTATCAAAGTTGGAGTACAGTATTATTTTGACACTAGACAGTCCTTTGCTTTTGTGTGGAATCACTGTGTTGCCTGAACAGCGTATGATTTCGCTTTTGTGCAGACAATCAGCAGGTCATTAGTGTACCATACAAATCGCCCTGGACTCAGGATGGAACCCTGGGGGACTGAAGCCATAATAGACTGGAGAGTAGATACAGTGTTGCTGACAGTTACCTCTGATGGCAGTTAAAAGGTATGATTGCAACCACATGACAACTTAATATAACAGATCCCTGAGCTGTTCACAAGGCAAATTCTGATTAATAGTGTCAATAATCATTGTGAATTTTTAAGTTCTGTGAAGCGGTCCATTTTAGCCTACCACTAGAGCATAAAACTGCACAGTTATTTATTAAGTAAATGTTTTATCACTCTTTTGCTCCTACAACTTGATGAACATGAGTTTACCCAGATACAGAAGGTGAAAGAGTTTTGTTGAATATTAAGAAAGTTCAGGATGAAATTCTTGAATAAGAAAATGAGTATGAGTTACACTGAAAGTCCATATATGAACTGGAATTTTCCATCTTTACATACATATGTACAAATGAGTACACACACACACACACACACACACACACACACACACACACACACGGGTCTACTTCACTCTATCCACATCTGGTAATGATGTGGGCATAATGAAAAGATTTCAGATTCCCTCCAGAAAGCCCTTAGGCTACAAGCAAAGCATCCTACATCTAATAAACCCATCTTAGCTAGATCTCCCATATGGCAAAGCCCTGTTTTGCTTTATTCCAACAAATTGGTCCATGGATTCTTCTCACAGCTGTTGCTACTATTTTTTATGATCCATTGAATCCTGGCAACACTCCAGAGACCAATGTGTAACAGATTTAGGATATCCCATCACCGAACTGTGTGCACATGAAGTGACGTCACCTGTGAGGAGGCCTGAACACCCAGGAAATGTAAGGCAGGACACAACTAAGGGAGCAAGGGCACGAAGAAATTGAATCACAATTGTCAGGACACCAAGTGTTAGGAGGAAAGCCAAAGTTGGTGTCTAAGACAGAGTACTGGCTAGGAGACAGATGCTGAGTAAGCTAGAAAACAAATAAATATTTTGTTCTGAGAATTTCCCCTCCATTATTTGCCATCTCAGCTTGGTTTGACATAAGAAACATTGGTATCCCTGTGCTGGATCTGAGTGGGGGTGTCCTCTGGCTGTGGGGGACCATCCTGCTGGGGTAGAAAGCTGGGCGACTTTCTAAAGCAGTTTTTCCCTGCTAACACAACATTTAGAAAGTTTACTATACGTGCCATATAAACACTACCAATCTGTAAAAGGAAACAGGCCTTTATTAACTATGACTCCAGTTCACTGGCTTTGTATATTCTAGAAGTTTCCTTCTTGATTTATAACTTCCATACATAACAACAGTTACTTTTTTGTTTTGCTAAGACACTCCTAGAATTAATGTATCTTGTCAATATACTAAAAAATAAGCAAGTTAAACTGAAGTAATGCTTCAAAAATAAGGCCTGTTTAATAGTAAATCTATGGATCAAATTCATATGTTTAAAACAACTTTACAGTCACCACCAAGGAATCGATCTGGAATTAAAAGTTAGCAATATTAGCAAGCTATCAGTCATTACTACTAATATGTAGAGATAATCTCAACTCTTCCGATTTGTCTACATGAGTCCCATGGACCCAGTTACATAGCACTTTGTATTAACCAACATAATCATCAGGCTTTCAGAGGTTTCCTCCCCTAGAAGTCTCCATCCTATTTCCCTTTCAATCTCAGGCAAGTACTTCATGAAATTTAGAAGAAAAGACTCTGCCTGTTCTGTATTGATTTGAGGTTCCTGTCTGTAGCTTAGGGACTAACTCCTCCTCTTTGCCCTCTTTTTCCACGGTCTTTCCTTTAGAGCTTTCCTCCTTTCTTTTCTTCTGGACTTTCCCCTTCCCCCATGCTTTGAGTATTAATTTGAAAGCTCTCTCATTCTCTATACTCTAAGGAAAAAGAGGAGGGTTTTAAAAACAGAGGACAGGCTCAGGAGAGCAAGCGACCAATGAAAAGATAAGAACTTGGAAGCTCCTTAACCTATGACCCTCAGCTTCTGTTCCTGTGAGAGCCAGAAATGGCTGCATATTATAGAAAGGCTAAAATGAAAAAGACAATGAAGGAGAGAGACTACTGGAAGGAAGATCCACTTGGACTTCTTCCCTGCCTTCCTTACAATGTATCTCCAGTAGTCCTCACTCTCCTGGAAGGGATCGAATCCGTTGAAGAGTTTTAAAGTACATAGAAGGGATAAATGATATGAAGTAAGATCCCACTTACAAAAGCAAAACCCAAACACCACCACCAGCATGCACACACCCAGACACATGCACTTCCCCAGGGCCTTTTCATTCATTGCTCAAGTGTTTTCCACTGTACCCCACCCACTCTTCCAGGCCAGCACATACCACCAGGCCCGCCTCACACCTGAACTTCTGGTTGAGCCAGAAGAGCACTGGAAGTCTGGGGGTGGAGCCAGGAACCCAGGCAGTAGGCAAGGCCACCAGCCACTGTCTGCACAGGGCTGGAAGCTCATGCTCTCTAAAACCACCCCTGGAGTTGGGTAGGAGGGGCAGCTGTTAAGGCCCAAGACAATTTGGGTGGATACCAGGAGGCTTCACCCATCTTCCACCACGTTCTAGCCCCAGCCACGTTGTTAGAAGGTGCCAGAATGTCCTAATTCCAAGTCCCAACTTCCGGTTAAACCAGAACCTGGACATTCGGAGGAGGACCCAAGAATGTGACCAGCCAGGTGTAGGGACATTGCTACCACAGTTCTCGTCACTGCTTCCATGCATGCATTCCAAGCCATTTAATAGTGTTGTTAGAGAAACACTCGGAAATTGTGCTTAAAAAGAAAATCTTCTGTTCTCGTCTTTGATATGAACAATCAATAATGACTGTCATTTGTTGAACACTTCCTACACATGGGACTACACTCTGTGTAATAGGTCACTTAATCCTAACAACCACCCTAAGCAGCAGGGACTGTAATTATCTCTTCTTTACATACTATACAACTGAAACTTGGAAGGATAAAATAACTGAATTCCGGCTACTAAAAAGACAGATGAGGAATTTTATAGCAGATAAAGCTGATGCTTCACATGTCTAGCCAAATTGTATAGAAAACCAAAATTCTATACATTTGACAACATTCTTCCTGGATAGGACTTTAAGGATCTTTGACCTCATTTGGTTAAGGAATAGAATTCAGTAGCAGGAGGCACATAGTTTACCTCTGTCTGTCAAGGTGCCTGAGGCCAGAAGTAGATTGAAGAAATCAGATAAGCAAGTGGCAGAGATAATCCACTTTCAAAACAGAATTGGAGGGGGCGGGCAAGCAAGTGTGCATTCTTGGCTCAGTCTCCCCAGAGCTGACTTTTCTCAGGTAAAAGCATTTCCCTGCTCTTTCAGGGACAACCAAAAGATGAAATGGCAGGGGTAGGTGATTCGAAATGAGCCAGCAAGAAAAGACTCTTCCTGACTAATCCTGGTGACCTGGGTTTGATCCCCAGACCTCATCTAAGGGTAGAAGGAGAGAACTGACTCCAGAAAATTATCCTTTGACCTCTGCATGCACACCATGGCACACACACTCACAACACATCATGCAAGCAAACCCAGACACTAATAAAAATGAAATAAATGATTTTTTAAGGAAGAAAGAAACTGGAAATGTATCCACCATGACTTCAGTCACAGCTCCAAATAGACAAATGCTAACACATGATGTGCTAATATCAGCCACCTACTTTTGAATTTTCCATGAATCATTTTTCTGAGAGATACGGACTTGGGCCAAGGAGAAGCCTAATAAAGTACTAGGAAAATTCTGAGATCTTTGTAAAGAAAAAAAATCAATGAAGACAGAGTCAACAGTACCTTCAAGTCAAAATGGTTCCTAGCTCTTAAAATAAGAACACTCGACAGGCAGTGGTGGCACACGCCTTTAATCCCAGCACTCGGGAGGCAGAGCCAGGTGGATCTTTGTGAGTTCGAGGCCAGCCTGGTCTACAGAGCGAGATCCAGGACAGGCACCAAAACTACACAGAGAAACACTGTCTCGAAAAACCAAAAAAAAAAGAACACTCATAATTTTATAGTAGTAGCAATTATGAATGTAGCATAATAGCTCGTGTGTGTGTGTGTGTGTGTGTGTGTGTGTGTGTGTGTGTGTGTGTGTGTGTGACAGTTTTCTCCTTCCACAGAGACCTTAAGACTTCTCATGCTGATGATTTGGGGGCATTAGGACTGAAAGATTCCAGTTGACCCAAATTGCTCTCAGCACCCAGGAGCCTCCTTCTGGCAGTTAGTTATCAAAGGAGTTCCCACTTCTGGAGAGCAATGAGTAACAACAGCAGGATCTGAGTGCTTACCCTCCCATTCCCTTAAAGCTTTCATGCAGCTGAGTTTCAGACTGTTTAAGTTCACAGCAGCATCCCTTCCTTAGCCCTATGGATACTCTGCTACCCAATAGCCTTGTGTAAAATCAGGATGAAAACTCCCAGACTATGACCGCTCCAATCTCCATCAAAAACAGCAATCACAGTCAGGTGTGGTGGCGCACGCCTTTAATCCCAGCACTCAGGAGGCAGAGGCAGGTGGATCTCTGAGGTGGAGACCAGCCTGGTCTACAGAGCAAGTTCCAGACAACCAGGGCAACACAGAGAAATCCTATCTCAAAAAACAAAACCAACCAAACCAAACCAAAAAAAAAAAAAAAAAAAAAAAAACAGCAGTCAGGGGCCTTAGACTATGTTATCTACAGAGTGGGCCAGCTCTTATGGACATCAAATGATAAAAAAAAAAAAAAAATATTTATCTAGTTGTTCTGTATACTGATTTTTAACCAATGCTTACTGAATGTCTGCTAGGTGGGAGCCACTGGGAAACGAAGATGCACTGACCATGGAGGGCCATAGTCACAGAACAAAACTTCGGCATTCTGGTCTGAAACTCTAAGCTGTTAGTAAGAGGTCATACATGCCCAGAAGAAACTTACAATCTAGTGTCCTACGCATTCTTTACAATCCATCTGACTCACCTCAAAATGCATAGCCCGAGGGAATGATACATGCAAGAGTAAGTTTGGAGAAGAGAGTTGGAAAGGATCCAAGACAAAGCAAATATGAATAAGATGTCAGAGGAAAAAGTAAGAATGACTACCAACACAGCTCCGTGTTCCAAGCTGGGTCAGTGGGACGACAATGAACTATTGCTAAGAATTCATCCCGTGTCACCTGCATTCCAAGTCACTGCCAAGTTCACCAAAACGTTGTCAAGGGTGGTGGCGCATGCTTTGTAGAGCTTCTAGCAACATCTCATGCCAGCTTATAGTTTTGGGTGGAAACCATACAAAATGTGCTGGTTTTATAGGGTTTGAACCTGAAAGAAAGCAAAATGTGGTGATTTGAGGTATATTTTTCTTAGTTTTTTTTTTGTGTGTGTGTGTGGGTTTTTTTTGTATGTTTGTTTGTTTTTTGGTACTCAGGCATAAAAATTCAGAAACAAGCTTGAGAGGTCCAATCGGAAACAATTAAACATTTTTCACACTATGCTTTCAGTAACCACCGGGGTATTCTGCCAAAGGAGGCTACAGATACTTGTTCTGAGTGTCTTCAGCAGGTTTTTGAGATGGACCAGGTAGGCTGTATTTATATGACAAAAACTAACTTTGAGGTAAGGAAGATTGCCTCTTTTGGAACCAATTGTCTACTTGGGGAGAGAAAATACAGAGGGTTTTATGCATGTTGCTGTGTTAATAATACAACTCACTAGCGAATATTTCTTTGGCAGAAATGTCTTGGTCAGCCTGCTGAGAACAGTTCCAAAGCTTGAATCTGAAATGAGTGTAGGCAGTGTTTGTTTTCTATTACATGTCTGCTATTAAACCTACTCATGGAAAAGTGCAGAGTATAAATGAATAGGAAGTGTCACCAACAAGGTAACAGAAATGAATATCCACAGGTGTGGCAAAACTCACTGTTTTTCTTACTATTTACCATTCTTAATCTTAGGGTCCAAATTCCAGTTTAAAACAGGATTCCTGTCTCATCCTTCCCTTCCTTTCTTGGGCCCCTTTGTAAGGAGCAGATAGCTGAAATGTCTCGTGGGAACATGGGAGTGTGGGGCTGGCTGTCTGGGGTAGTAAGCAAGAGGGCTCTATGATGGCTTAGGAGCACCTTAACTGACAACAAGAAAATTGGCCCTCCCCAGGCTTGTTTTGCAGATTTCTGGGAGGCCCATTCTTTGGATATGCACCCAAACCAAACACCTACTTCATTCTTAGGCTAAGGAAATCAAGATCCCTTCATTGACAATGGAAACTTTACTTTCTCACAAGGAAACACAATTTCTTCTTCTTTTATAATTTTGTGTTGCTTTCTTTTCTTTTTGGAGGAACATTATAAACATTCGTTGTAATGTGCATGACCAGAATGGGAGGAATTATCCCTTTTACCACTGAATGCAAATATTTATAAGTTATCCTGAAAGCTCGTCGTGTGGACCTTATGCCTTCAACACACTTAATAATCCAAGAAGGGGCATTGGCTTAACTGTTCCTTTGGTGGAAGAAAGAGAGTTTACAATCTAATTAAATTAGCCTTGCAGGGGGTGATTAATCTTCTTAAGAAAACAAACTGCTTTCAAACACTTCACTATCCACTGTTTCTGGCGATTAATGAAATAATTACCAAGAGTTCTGGCCTATATCTGAAGCAGACCAGTTATGAATCTCAGATGAAGAGCCTTTGGCCCTGGCTTGTAGAAATGTGACCTGAATGGTAGATAACAACATTCCATGATTTTTGTTGTTGTTGTTGTTGTTTTGAATTGCTTTAATTCAGTTTTGAGACAAGATGTCATAGTGGAACCCTAGCTGGCCTGGAATTCGCCATGTAGTTCAGGATGTAGTTCAACCATTTGGCAATCTTCCTATCTCAACCACCACAGTGCTAGGGTTACAGGCACTAGCCACCATGCCCACCTAGTGTTCTACAATTTGCACACACATATTTTTCCTGGTCTGCCCACAAATAAGCCTTCCATAATAATGGAGCTTTCCTGTACTTCTATTGGAGTTATTCAAACTCAAGGAGCCAATGAGGGAAAGTTAAATAATTGTCTTTTGAGATGACTAGGTGGCCCATACTCAGAAGCAGAAGCAAGACTTCAAGTCAGTCTAGGCTGTACAGTGAGTTCCCCAGCAGCTGGTGCTATGAGACCAGGGCAGTGGGACGGGGATTTTCTTCTATTAACAACTTTCAAAAATACATAGGACCTTCATTCAAGGCTATAACTTAATCAGATTCATTGAGAGCCCATTTGGCCAAGGCATTGTAAGGCTTAAATGTAACTATTAATAGCCATATAGATCATTGTGATCACCATGCACCTGAACCAGGTGTCCAAGGAGTGGACAGGTAACGCAACTTGTTTACAAGGTCTTCAATTAAACAAGCAAATTCTCCAAAGACAGTTTGTTCTGAAAAATATCACCTTACTGAAGCACCACGATCAAAACTCTTTTACAAAGTTACTTATGGGAATAATGTATTCCATTCACCAATCTCCCTAAAGAATTGATGGCATTTTTTATGTAGAGAAAATTAAATTTAGAAGAATCCACCCAATTGCAACTGACTTATAAATACATGCAGAGCAGAAAGTAAAAGACTGAATGTTTCATGCTGTTTACTACTCATCAGACTCGGTTGTGAGCTCCACAAAAGATAAATGTTGTCATTTATATTCCAAAGAAGGAGACAAAGAAAGCAATAATTACAATAAAACCTGTGAAATGCTATAAAAGAAGCAAGCAATGGGTACTAGACAGGCTTGAACGCAAGGACTTAATTTTAAGTATCAGAGAAGGTTTTGCAGGGCTATGTCACTTGAGCTGAGTTGGAGATGCTAGACAAGTGGTCGGTGAGCCAGAGAGGCTTCCTAGAGCTGGGGGGTGAGTCTGTGTGAAAGCATCACCAAAACAGTCTTGATAAAAACTGAATTACGTTGATGTTAAGCATTCCCTTGTACTCTCTGAACGTTCCCTTTTATGCCACACCTTGCTAAGCACTTTCTGGGCATTTCTCTAGTCTAACGTGACAGTCACAGTGTCAGTTGGTTCTATTCCAATGGTCAGTTTTCCAATTGTCCTGAAAGGGAACTGTGTCTCAGGAAAGTAACATAACTTGTTCAGTACTACATAACAGTCAGGATTCAGAGTCCATGCTTCTCAGAATAGTCTACTACCTCCCAGGGATTCCAGAAAAAGGAGCTGGTCTTTCCTCAGGAGGCAACAGGAAGCCACTAGGAAATCTAACCAACTTGGATGGAACCTTAAATCCAGCACTTGGAAGGCAAAGGCAGAACTCTCTGCATTCAAGGCCAGCCTGGTGTACAGAGTGAGTTCCAGGACAGCCAGGGCTACACAGAGAAACTCTGTCTCAAAAAAAAAAAAAAAAGAAAAGAAAAGAAAAGAAAAGAAAGAAAGAAAAAAATTTAGGCAACTCTCCTAAAAGTAAGCATTAATAGTTTTTTTGTTTGTTTGTTTTTAGAGAAATTACTTTTATTCTTTGGCATTTTTTTAACTCTTTGGATCAATATTTGATTCCCACTATCTAAATTTGATTCTCACCTTTGTTAGAAAAGTGATTTAGGAGAGACCTTTCTGGAAATGGAGATGCTGCTTAGTGGTTAAGAGCATTTACTGCTCTTGCGGAGGACCAGGTTCAGTTTGCAGCGTCTACACCTCAGCTCACAACCATCTATAACTCCAGTTCCAGGGAAGACAATGGACATGGCTCTAGGGAGACGTGATGGCCCAGGGCATCAGGCAGGCACATGGTACACACACATACATACATTCAGACAAAACACTCATAAAATAAACATGAATACATATTTTAGAAGGGAGTGAGAAGAGGAAGGAGGGGGAGAGAGATTGAGAGCCTTTTATCCACATGACTCTCAACTCCCAGAATAAAGAGGAGCAACAGTGATGTGATTTCCAGGAATGGGAGCTGTATTGTGCCTATTCTGATACATTTTTTAAGCACCCTACAGAATCCAGCATGGCTGTCTCACCACACAAACATGGTGGACTCCATTTCCATATCTACTCTTATTAAGGCAGCATCAGATGCCTAGAGCTTGATATTGTCAGTTCAGAATTCTTCAGCAATCTTTGCTTCATAATTGATGGTTTTTAAAGGGCAAGATTTGCTTAGAACCATGTAAAAGGCAGAAGGGTGGAACTACACTGATCTAAAATGATTTAATTTTCTAGAAAATTACTACTTTCTACAAGCTGTATAAACTTTAATTAAAAAGACAAGGAGGTCTATTCTTTCTTCTCACACACATGAGACATGCTAGACTCTTGGGATTCTGGGAGGGAGGGAGGGAGGGAGGGAGGGAGGGAGGGAGAGAGAGAGAGAGAGAGAGAGAGAGAGAGAGAGAGAACTGAAAAGATTGCCATTTCTAACAAAACTCTAATTAAGATGGAATGTTTATTGCCATGTTTAATTACTAACAAGAAACCAACATTTGTTGCTTTTTCCTGGAGAAAGTCTTAACTTCAAGTTTTGTGTAAAGCCAAGTTATAAAGTGAACTCAGAGCTCCTCTAAGCCATGAGTTAAAGACGGTGACCCAGTCAGGTCATATATCAAGATATTCTCAGCTACACATCACCCAAATGAGCATTCCTGTGATTCTTGATGCAATGTTTTTGTCTCTATGTTCAAACAAAATGTCCCCAACCCCTTATGAAGGAGTGTCTTGATAGTGTCCACTGCAAGTTCTCTAGAACCAGAATTAGAAGCATGGGTCCAGAAGAGGGAGGGGGTGAGAGAAAACACTGCATCTGGAAATATCCTCAGCAATTCATGAGACACACTAGGGCCACGCAAGAGTCCTCCCCCTGAGGAACCATGAGCACCGTAATCTTCCTTTCAGCTTCTTTCTCCCTGAATTCCCGTTCTCCACTGTAGATGGCTTTCCAAGCTTTGTTCCCAAACCAGTGGGCAAAGTCATCTCAAAAGAGCATATTTGGTTCACAGCAATTTAATGTACTTTGTCCTGCTTGTAAAAGGGTTTAGGTAGCTTGGCTGCTAGTGATTTGGGCTGTCGTCAAGGCTGGCCTGTTGCGGTTAGATAAAAACCAACTTTAATAATGAGGATTTGTAGCAGAACCTCATTTAAAAAAAAAAATTCAAATATCTGCATATGTTCCTTCCATGCTGCAGACTCAAAAGGAAGCTTGCAGTAGCTACAGCTTCATAAGCAGCCTCTTGCACTAGAATGCTGAAGTAGTGGCAGAAAATTAGGAAATGAGGGGTAGGATATGTAGATAGCACAAATGCTTATGATTATGTACACATCACTTGAGTGTATATGTAGCTAAGCCATATTTACCTATAGAAACTGATTAACTCTGTGTGTGTGTGTGTGTGTGTGTGTTGTGTGAATGATCTGGTTGGAAACATGCTATAAAATTTACCTGTATGTACACATATAAGCACAGTGAAATACTATGTTGTGTGTATAAAAATCAGATAGCATAAAATACTCCTGTACTTGTTTGGTTAGGGACACATTTGAGCTGAATGAGTTCTGCAATAATCAAAGCCATCCACACACACAAATCGCACTTCTTCGTTTTATACAGTCTGGGTTTTTGTTGCTGTTTTTTTTTTTTTTTTTTTGCAGTTCTTTTAGTCATCTGTCATCTCCTAAGCATTGCTTAGCCAAAGCACTCAGACTTGAAATCTGAAATTGTCAATATAGTCTGCTAATCTTTAAGTCTTAAATGATCTAAGATTGGCTACCATTATTCTGTGCTTCTAGGATTTAGGGGTTAAAAAACAAAGGAAGAAAATACAACTCTTTGTTTTCGGGCAATAAATTCCTGTGGAGTTTGTGTTTGGGACATGCCTTGGGATCATGGACTTGTGGAAATAACCAGGTAGCATGGTGAATACATGAACTCTGCTCTCTAGATCTGTAAGACAAAAAGTGCTCCATCCAGGCTTAATTGCCCTGCTTTTACACCATAATTTATTCATAGTCATCTTCATACTTCCGAGTTTGCCAACTCTGGGTGGATGTTCTAAATGCAAGCAAGATATGCAAGCAGAAAGGAAGGGAAGAAGGAATGTAATGAAAGAAAAATAAATGGGGCTCATCTTTCCAACAGAGCTGGAGTGGTGACCTGATGTCTGCTATGATCTGCCTTCTGAGATCAAAGCAGGATTAGTGTGACTCTTCACTGTTTGCACCACATACCTCCAAGCTCTGGAGAGTTAGGCACTATGTATAAACGCAGTCCCAGAACATAGGCAAAGCGAAGCTTACTGGAGGTGGGTTAATAATAGCGTAAGGGTTAGCTAATTGTGAAAAGTTATTTGGAATTTGGGAGGAAAATGCAGAATTTAAAGTACCTTTTCAACGCAGTTGCTTTTTCTTTCTCTTTTTCTAGGGCAAGACTTTGGCTAGTTGAGGAGGCCGACCCAAATGTCTTAATAGTCTCCATAATGACCTTCTAGCTCATTTGGAATGTTTTTGCCGCTGCTAGCGCACATGAAAAGGAAGGGGAACCCTGCTGCATGTTTTCACAGGAAAGCACTTTCACGTCGCTACAACCAGGCATTTACAAGAAGGATTTAAAGGGGGAGAAAATCTCTTAAAATATCAAAATGTTGCGCTTTTGTGTTTCCGCCACGCGGGACATTCCTGGATACTGGAACCCCTAAAGGGTGAGTGGTTCTGCAGCCTTTCAGAAGCGCGTGTTCTTTTGTTGAAGAAAAAGGCAAGTCCATATTCCTGGGATCTCAGAAGGTGAAGAAAAATTTTCATTTGTAATGCTTAGCTTACACACCCCTTAGGGATGGGGGTGGGGAGCACTTCCCTCCTCCAAACTTGACTGATTTTAGCTGCATTACCTGGAAGAGGGCGCACCACAGTGTAGCTCAAACAAGCGGTTATAAGTGGACTCCGTTCTCTCCCTTCAAAGCAGGATCATGGGAATGGGGCACGCTGGCGGGGGGCGGGGGGGGGTAGGATTCTCTAAGCCTAGGAAGTGATCCCACTGTCTTGGCTACACAGTTCCAGTACTCAACTTTTCTACAGTTCTACTGGCCTACCTGCACCAAGACATAATAAGAAGGGCCAATGCCTAACTCCAACCCACCAGCGGAACCCTGCCTTCTCCAGGCTCCCTTAGGTTAGCGATCCAAGACCTGGTCTTCCTGTCAACCACTTTCCACCTCCTCCAGCTGGAGATCACACACCATAGACAAGCTCCAAAGCCAAAGCCTAAGAAGTATCTTAAGAGGAAGATACCCCACGACCCTACGAGGGGACAGGCCCAGTCTGGGCACTCTGGGAGGTTTCACCTCCTATTGAACGTACTTCCTGAGGGTCCCCAGGGGCTTGGAGTGCCTTTCCAGTGCAAGTGGTAACAGAGGTTAGGAAAGGGGTCCCAGGTTCTGTAGCATCCTCCACAACGCCTGGAGTTCTGAGGCACCAGGTTCCCTCTGGAGGAGAAATTCTCTTTCGAAGAATGTTTTGAGTTCTCTCCGGTGGGAAAACCCCTGTCAAGTGGGGCTCTTCATTCCGAACACAATCCTCAGGCTATGAACTTGGGAGAGGGACTCCATGTGCCGGAACGCTCTCCACCCACCCCCCAGCTGCTTTTCCCTGCAAGGAATGCAAGCTCATTCGACTCTATAAGGCCAGTTCCTCCTTTTATTTGGCTTTACCTGGCAGCGTACTTTTCTCATTATTGTGCTACTATTTTAACGGGGAATTTCTTTCAGCTAAACTTGAATTGTTCTGCCATCTATAACCAGACATCACAGCTGCCTGGAACACCCTACTGGAAAGGTTCAAAACCTCACCTTTTCCCCACCTTCCTCCAGCCCTGGTTGACCCAACCTTTGGCTTGTCACTGGAAACATCTGTGTACCTAAAAACACCGGTAGTCTGGGAGAGAGAATGAACTCGCATTTTTTTTTACAGGCGATCTAAAATGTGACTTTTGTTTCTTAATACCAGCTGACTCTCAGATATGATAAGTTCTTGCATTTCAAAGGTCCCTGTATTGCTGGAAATTTTCTAACCTCCCCTATTACTGAACAACATCAGAATTAGAATTCAATGGAAGTTGTTTCATTGCGTCATCCCTCATGGGGGAGGGGGAGAAAGGGGGAGGAAGAAGGAAGGGAAAGAGAGAGGTTGGTTGAGGGTTGTAGTTCTTAGATTTTCATTTTTTAAATGTCACATTTTAACAGTGATCTTTGGAAACTAGCAAAGTATCCCAAATTTAAAGGAGAGACCTGCCGGCTTCCGTCTCTTTGTTAGCCCTTTAGAGGCACAGTACACCAATTCTTTAAACTAATTCTTTCAACTTGCAGTCCCCAATTTAGAAAGAGACTATAAAGAAAGATGCATTTGGAAAAATAACTAAAAAACACATAACAGAGTGACTTTTATTTAGTTAACTTTACTTAGAGAGGAAAACATTTAAATTAGCTAGGTTGTGCCCCCCCCCCCTCACACCAAAGTATCCTGAAATACATAACACGGTGGAGAGGGCTCTAAACTGTTTCCCCATCTAACAACATTAGATCTGTAACCAGAGAGAGGTCCATATGCATAACAAATAGTGTTGCTTGCAAATTATATTCCACCAAAATGCTCCTGGGTTTACCTAACATTGAAGTTGGAGTTGTGTGAAGATCAGCATGCATGTGATTTATGTATATATATAATTCTTATACTTCATGTGTATTTAGACACACACTTCTTTTTAAATGTTTATGCAGTTACTCACTTAAAGAGTATCAAAATAAATCCTGCTTCGGCTTCCCTGATCTCCCAGGTATTCCTAAACACTGATGAACAAAATTCTTTCTATGGGAAATGAAGAACTACCCACTTAAAGGGGAGAATGGAAAGGGGAACTCGATTTATTCTCATTTGTTTATCGCTAGACTTTCCCCCCACTCTGCAAATTCATTTGAATAGCTTTCAAGCCGGAAAATGGAAACGCGGCTCCTGCCCTCTATTTCAGCGGCGGCGGCAGCGTCCTGGCAACAGCGCAATTTTCTATCATCAAGGATAAATGGCATCGAACAGAACATTCTGATAAAAAAAAAAAAAGAAAGAAAAGAAAGAAAGAAAGAAAAAAAAGGCTTCAGCCAAGGAGTCCATGATTGCTGGCCTTCCTGTCTGTCATCCCTTTACAAAATCCTCTCGCAAACCTGAGCGGCATGCTGTCAGAGCTAATAACGTCTGCTGAAGGGGGCGGCGGGGGCACACAGTCTTCCCTGTACAATGTTCCCATTTATTAAATCGAGTGCTTATTTTAAAATTGCAAATATCTTTGTTTGGTTCAGTGAAAATTAAAGCCAAGATGTAGGAAGTTACATGATGCAGTAATTATTTGTGTCCTATCAGAGAATCAAATCCCTCTCTCGCCCTTCTGGTGAAGGTTGGGTGAGGGGGAAGGGACATTCAGGGGCAGGAGGTTCTGGTAGAAAAACACAAATCCGTTGGCTCTGCAGGTAAACCGAGAGTCACTGCTGGAGGAGCGCTACCTACCTACATCTACCAGAAAGAAAGAGCTAACTGAGAGGCCCCAAGCACAAGTGGGCGCGGTTGAAGCTGCTGCGGGTGCACCAGCTCCATCAGAAGCCCCAAGAGTTCCCGAGGGAGACTTCCAACGCACTGGATTTCTCGCCTACAAAGGTGTCTTTCTGAAAAAGGCCATTCCCCTACTCCAGGAGAGGGAACTCTGAAGTCTTTGCACCTATGTTGAGGGGTCTTGGACACGGGGTGGGGGTGGGGGTGGCACTTACCAAGATACTCGGACATAGGGGACTAAGAGCATCATTCACACACCTATAGGGGAGGCTGACTCCAGACAGGCTTCTTAGCAACCCCAGCTCTGGCTTGCAGGGAATGTGTTTGGCTGGTGACCACCCATAGTGCTTGTCCAGTTCTTTGCCCATAATGCCCTGTGCTTTCAACTTAAATCAACACTGCCTGGGAGACTGGAGAGGGTGTTAGGCAGCAATGGTTTTGGGCTGGAGAGCAGTGGTTTTGACACCCTTCTGTCAAATCGGATCCATTGGGAAGTGGTGTGTGTGTGTGTGTGTGTGTGTGTGTGTGTGTGTGTGTGTCCGTATGTTTAAGCTCATTGTATGGGGAGATGTAAAGGAGGAGCCCTACAACTAACAGGAAAGTAGGTTTTCATATCCTTTTTTTTTTTATTATTATTATTAAATATACAGTGTTCTGTCTGCACATATGCCTGCAGGAAGAGGGCACCAGATCTCATTACAGATGGTTGTGAGCCACCATGTGGTTGCTGGGAATTGAACTCAGGACCTCCGGAAGAACAGCCAGTGCTCTTAACCTCTGAGCCATCTCTCCAGCCCGGTTTTCATATCCTTTAAAGCCAATCAATATAAAAGGGATGATGGCGGGAAGGGGATACATTGAGCCCTAAAATTTGGGGGGCCTTTGAAGAAGTTAGTGTGGGAGCCCAACGTCTGGCTCAAGAGGGCAAAGCAGGAGTGGGGAGCAGAGAGATGAGTGAGTAGCCCTAGAGGCTGGGAACCTTGGAAGCAGGCGGTGGTTGGGGAAACCTTTGTTTAACCAGGAAGCCCAGTTATTGCGCATCTGGAAGTCTTGGTCGCAACTACTAGACGGAAGTGGGTACTGGAGGGATACAATGCGCATGCCCTAGGATTTGCATGCAAAGGTATACTCAGGAGCCCACCACTGCTCAGCCCTGGGGCTGCCACCAATAGAATCCTGCTTTTCCTAAGCCTCGGGGGTCACATTGACATCTCATTTCCCCCACAATAGGCCTTTAAAACCCACTTTAAAAATAAAGAGTGTTTCAGTATTGATCCTCTTCTAGATAGTGAAGATCTCTGCGGGAGGCACATTTTAGAACTATAAATACATTTACTACAAGCAAGGGTTAAAGTATTCGGAATTTGAGAAAAAGTTAAAGTCAGAAGAGAGGAGGCATTTCACGAGGCTGACTGAAAGCCTGAGATTGCTGTCTTCCTTCGCTGGGGGTGGGGGGACTTAGACCACTGATGCCTCATCTGTCCTGTGAAAACTCCCATCTCCTTAGTTGACCAAATGAGCTCCACAAAACCAGAATCATTACCTGTGTGCCTGTCTTAGAAAAGTAGCCTCCAGACCCACTCTTTCCCCACCCTGTCCCCAGTCACACATGGTTACCAGGGAGATGGGAAGCTGGACCGCCTGTGCTCCATCTCTCCGCTTTGCCCAGATACCAAAGAGGTCTGTGGGCTGAGACCCATATGTTAGCTTTCACATCTGTGAAATGGGGCTAATTATAGAAAGGCAGAGGACTAGAAAGGTATATAAGTGGCCTGATTTCCACCCTGTCTGGGCCTCTCCTGGCTGCTTCCAAGCTGAGGATGATGAGGTTGATTCCCGGGTTGATTCCCACAGAAGGGGTGGGCCAGCTGGGAAACATTACTGTCCACCCCTTCTGCACACAAAAGCTGCTGCCTGCCCTGGCTGTAGACCTTGCTGGCCATTCTGAACCACCTTCCTCATCCTCTTCCCATCATGTTGTCCTTCCAGAATTTGCTGCCTAAAGTGGGCCTCTAACACCTCTGTCTAAGGGGATTCATACTCCATGACAAGAAAACTACTTCTTGTGGCTGCAGTAAAACAGGTGGGGATTATTACTTACAGTTTTCCCTTTCTGCACAACTCACAAGTTCCAACATTGGATTAAGTGGCAAGTGAACTTGGTCAGGTACCCAGGATGTTATGCTCAGCTCACACAGTGTGATGCTTAGAACAATGCCAGCAGTTCCTCTGATTTTCCCACCTTCCATTAAGGCCTTCAACTATAACATGCTTTAAAAAAAAAAAAAAAAAACTGCAACAGAACTGAAGAGTGACTACAACCCTTCAAAATGGGAGGCACGGAAAGATGACTTTGAGATCTTATTTGGTATTTGGCCACTATTAGGTCCGCAGACTGCATATATCATTCAATAGTCATGTCCATTTTCAAAAAAAAGAGAAATCCACTCACTCTTCAGAAATGCTTTCTTGCAACTTCTGTCCACAATAACTACCTTTTCCCCCACAGTTGTGCTTTGCACATGTCTTTGCAAAATATTAAGCTTTCTTAGTAAACCAGACCAATAAAATCAGAGTGCTAACTTCAGCCACAGAAGGCTAGGGCAAAGCTGCAGGCCTGGAGTGTGTGCTACAACCCAGCCTAAAATATTCCTTGAACATTTTGGATTTGGGGTATTCTTCTTGTAAAAGACTTACATCCATCCTTTAAGAAATAGGAAAATAATAGTGTGTTTGAAATGAAATATAGGGGAAGAAAAAGAGCCTATCATTCAATCAATTATTTTACTGCTACCAATTGAAGCACAGCCCTGTTTCCCAGTACTGTGGGTGGCTTGGATAAGAGAAGAGATTTTCCTGCTATTTCAAGGATAATTAAACCAACACAAATCAAATCCACAGCCTGGCCTCTTTCTAAGGTAGACTTCTACATCAGCAGGTTAGGCATCTAAAGAGGAACACTTGAGGTGTGGGCTCCAGATCAGAACCAGAAAATCCAGCATCAGCCACAGCTTTGTTCTCTGAAAATGCGATTTCCTGGGACCTCCCTTTCTAACCCCAGAGCCCTAGGAAATCTCTTTGTCTCATATTTGTGGACCCCAAGTACCTACAGACTCCTTCCCATCCACAGCAGAATGAGGAGGAGGGGGCACAGAGAGCAGAGAGGAGAGAGGAGAGGGGAGAGAGATTTCCTTCCCATGAGGAGCTAACCCTCTCTGATTTGATCAGTTCCTGAAGATTGTTGAGGGCAATTACTTAAAAATGCGGTGCCACTCAGAGCTTCTTCCAGGAGAACTCTGAGGGCCGTGCCCATTAGTCAGTTAGACAGACAAACCACCACACCACAGGTCTGGGACCACCAGGAATGGGGTCCTATGAGAAATTCCTTTTCTCTAGTATTGGTCAGCAGGACCAGGGAAGATAGGGGGCCTCTCTCAAAGGTCTTCCATCTCAGGGAACGGAACCTTTCTCCTTGGGAGTCTGTTGTACACTAGGGTCTCCCTGACTCTCGCCCCCTGGAGAGTTATTCTAAGGACTTTAAAGGTACTCTAGGGACTCTCTCTCTCTCTCTCTCTCTCTCTCTCTCTCTCTCTCTCTCTCTCTCTCTCTCTCTCTCTTTCTCTCTCCCTCTCCCTCCCTCCCTCCCTCTTCCTCGAGTAGACAAGTAGGTACTCTATTCAGCTCCATTATAGATAGACTCTAGAGTCCACAGGCCCTTGGGCAGGTAACCAGCCCAGCAGAGCGTTGTCTCGACTGGCCCGAGTTTTCAAACAACTTGAATTACAGACTATATCTTGAATATGAATTAGCCTTCCGTGCTGGTGTGACTTTGCTTTGAAACTCAACTTGTCAAAGTATGGTTTTAATTAAAAGTCTTCCGGCCTGCAAAGATTACATGTTTTGTAAAATATATCCTACCGTAAAATTTACTTCCACAATCTGAAATTAGGTTCCTTGTAAATGTTTTCACAAAAAGAAAGGAAGAAAGAAATAGGAGGGGACGAGGGTGTGTGAGAGAACAACGCAGTTTAAACTCTGTGTTCCTTTAAGATGTCCAGCCAGTGACCCTCGGCACCCTAACAGGTAGCCAGCCTTGTCTGTCCTGCCTGAGCTGGGACAAGGCCTGTATCTCAGCTCCAGCTAGTAACCCGAAGCTGCCCTAGCAGGTGCGACCCGTGCAGCTTTAGCAGTTGGAGACAATTCAGCAGACAGACAAGTTAATCCCGCGCTGATTTGTTTCGGATCCGTCCACAGTATTCCCCCCTACCCCCCTAGGCCGCTGTGGGTTACAGACACCTGCCTCCCTGCCCATCCCCAATCTAGGATGCGAATAAAAGACGTGCGGTTTGATACAGGACTCAGTAGAATCCAAGTCAACACACATCTCGAAATTCAAGGTCCGAACTGCCCCAGGTCAATCTAAAAGGGGGTCTTGATTATCTCTTGGAGGCTTGCACTGTGCCCTTACAGAGCTCTAGGAGAAAAAGGGCCCCACTTCCCAGCGTGGGGGGCGGGAAAGAGGGACAGTGCCTCCTCTCCTTCTCAGGATGCATCTTTCTAGTCAAGGACAGAATTAAGATCTGGGTCTCCATAGAATTCTTTTTCCCCCTAACAACTCTCTGTGGACACAGTCAATTCTGACGGGATCCGCTGGATTTGAGAGTAAAACTTGGCGTGCACGAAGTGGTGATGAGGAGCACAAGGGAGGGGCGCACGGCTCCTTTCTTCCAGGTAATTGGTACCCAAGAACCGAGGGAGGGGGAGGAGGGGTGACGCGGTAGGGAGAGTTATTTACCACCCTCCACCTGAAATAAGCAAGACCAATAACGCGCCTGGCTTTTCGCCCTGTTTACTCTATCCACGTTCAGTGATTGGCAAAGCAGGCCCTAAAGGCAAAGGCAATAATTGCTCTGCTCTCCTTACTAGGAAAGTGTGTAGGCATTTGAAGTGTACTAAAAATAAACGAAGGAGTGAGAAAATGAAAAGGGGACAGAGTGACAATTTGCAGCAATTAAAGCGTCTGCGCGCTGTTGCCTGAGGAACAGGGACCCACAGAGGTTTTTGTTTTCCCAGGCCTGATGATGTGAATAACTTGTTAGGGAATTTGCGACCCAGGTTTGCACCCGATTGCTCTTGTAAGAGTACGTCAAGAAGCCGGTGCTGAGTCCTGATCTTTGGGAGGAGGGAGTGGGGAGCTTCGGACTATTTCTGGGCCCCTAAAAGCCCCTTTAGCTCCAAGAAAGAGGTGATCCAGTTCTCCCCCAGGCCTATTTCAAGTGAGTGCCTTCCCATTAGCGCTCAGGCACTTCTTGCAGGAACTTTAAGCAAGTCTTCAGCTCTGAGGTGTCTAACCTTAGAGGGGGAAAACAACGCAACGCTAACATCTACTTCACAACCACGTGAAAAGCGAAGGATGCGAGGTGGGGTTGGGAAGGGAGGGAGAGGGGGCGGCCAGCCAAATCAAAGCTTGGGAGACATTTTGACAGCATGCTTGAAATATTACCCTTAATTTTTGGAAGATTTTCAAGAAGTGAGGCGAGCGGGGCCGGGGGGTGGGGTGGGCTGGGGTGGGGTGGGCTGGGGAGGGGGGTTGAGAGCCAGGACTTTCTCTCGTCTGCCACTCAGGCGGACAGAGAGGGCTCCAACCTCCAGCACTCGCGGAAACACACACTGAGAAATTGCTTCAAGATACAGTAGAGTTCTCTTTCTTCCCTACCCCCTTCACCTCTCAAGAGCCAAGAACTTCGCAGAAAGGGTGGTAAAGACTGGGGGAGGCCTTGGGTGTCAGAAGTCTGTTCATTGCCCCCTGAGATCAGAGAGTTAGCCCCAGGCAGTGAGGACCCCCCTGGGCCTGGCTCCTGCCGCCCAGTCTAGAGACCAAACCGGCCCCCTTGTTGATCAACACCCGCCTCTAACCCCTACCCTACCTCCAACTCTGGGGGGAAGGAGGGGCGCCACTGCCTAAATCCACCCTAGCTGGCTTCAATGAAAGCTGGCAAATTCAGCGAGTCTCGCAGAAAATTTATTCGACCCTAATTCAATTTTAAAGCGGATTTTTACTATTAAAAATGCTGCCGAGCAACACATTGAATTAATCTGACTGTACGGTTTTAATTACAGTGAGGGTTTCTCTACAAATCTGTACAAGACAGTGGCTGGCTCTCCGAGGATCCCTGCCTGCTGAATTCCATTATCCAGCCCCTGACTTCCCGCAGACGCCGGCGCGTGGGAGCCAGCCGCGGGCGCAGGCATTCGGCCTTCTCGGCTACTGCCCCTCGCCCCTTCCTTCACCCCAGGCCCACAGATAGCCCGGATGCCAGCCTGCCTGCTCGGGACTGCTCACCTGGCATCCTGAATTGCTACCCTTGCTTTTTTAATCGTTGGGCCCAACACTTTTGAGCTTCACAATCTTGTCAGTGAAGAATAGCTCATTTTGTTCGGGAGAGGTGGCCCTTTGTAATTTTTGGATGAGTTTTTCTATTACAACCTTATGGAAGTGGTTAGTGTGATGCTGAGTGTACGAGAGAGAAGCACGCTGAGGAATCGGGGTGGGGGGGCATAGAGTAAAAGACTAGCTGATGGAGCTCGGCTTTGGCAGGTCTAGCCCACCTACCTCCACCCCACCCCCTCCCTCCAAGAGTAAATACTCACCACTGCGGGGCGGCCGGCAAACAGAACTGCTTTTGTTAGTTTTAATTTTGTTGATTTGTTATGAAACTAACATTAAAGTGCTGTGGCACCTAACGAACAAGAAAATCTACAAGCCAGGCATAGCAACAAAAGCAGGTTCACACTCATCCTCTTTAGCCCACTCTATTCTTAATTATAAATAAATAAATAAATAAATAAATAAATAAATAAATAAATCTCTTCTAGTCTCTGCCTTCCAAAGATGGCGAAGTCAAATGCTAGCTTGCCAAATGGACACGCTCCCTCGGAGTATTTAAAAGAAACAAGGGCTTTGAGTCTCCGAGGGAAGGAGCCCCACTTGAGGACATGGAGATGGCAAGCAACATTTTTGCGCATAAAATTATTGAAAACAACACGGGGAAGATATTTTATCCCCAGGGTAGAAAGGGACGAGGACCCTAGCTCCTAGGCTCGCGGAGAGGAAATCTGTTTCTGAACAAAAGATAGGAGAACTGCCACAAGAGCAGTTCCAAGATTTTTTTTTTTTTTTCCAATCGCGACTTCCAAAAGCTGGCAAATCTGTGGTCCTCTAAGGAAAGTTTTATTTAAAAAGAATGAGTAATAAATCGTCTTCTTATTTACTGAGATGTTCCAAAAATAAGAAATAAGAAGTGTCTGTGAACAGATAAGAAAATCATATATGTATGTATATATACATATATATTTTTATATATGTGGAGGTGGTCAGACACAGAACATGCCTCTTTCTCACTAATGAAAAACATTTTCACTTACATTTTTCTTTCCATTATAACAAGAGGATGCTTTTCATCCAGGTTTCCCTGAAGAGCTGTGCCAAGTCTGGCTCTCTCTTCATACAGAGACACTTGCTATGACTTTATTATTGTTACTGCTGATGAAGAGATGAAAGAATTAAACAGGAGATGCTTCCAGGCATTTCGGAAGACACTGGGCAGCTATATTAACTCCTTATTAAGCCTAAAAATAGTCTGCCATTTCCTGTTGATGCTGGTTCCCTGCCACTCGAGGACTGCATTTACCCTTCTATGGTCAGGGGTCCTGCTTTTCAAAGACAGTAAATGAAAGCTGAGTTCTGATACTCCTTCCCATCTTCCTTTGCTCTGCTCTGCTTCCCAGCAGGGCAAATACAGGGCTGAGGGAGGTCAGCCTTGGTTTAGCCTATGTATTGAAAAGACAAACATCTGCATTTATCGTGTTGGAAACTGACTGTTTAAGCAAGCATTATGGAGTTCTTCCACCTTCTCCCTTGGGCTGAGGGGGAAAATGTTTATGTATTAGGGGTTGGGTCCAATGTTTGCTGAAAGAGACAAGCCAAAGGCTGAAAGACAGAAGGAAGGAAGGGAAGGAGGAAGAGAGAGGGAGGAAAGGTAGGCAAACAGGTTTTTATGCACAAGCCCAAACCAAGAGGTGGGGAGCAGAGCTATCCTCAACCTTGTTGTCACTGGGTTTTCTCAAGTAAGAAAGCTCTGGCTGCAAACACATCCAGAAATGAGTCCAAGGAGAAGTGAGATGGTGTTGAGTTTGAGGACCTAGTTAAGAACACGAAATCTCAGGTTTTAAAAAGTCTGCAACAGAAGCCTCTAGGTTGAGACTTGCTTAGTTAATATTCTTTAAATGAGACACTTTTGAAAACCCCAATGAAGCCTGCTGGAGGTCAGTCCCAGGTTGTTGTTTCCCAGGTGCCTGTTTTGGGGACCCAGGAAAGGGTTATATTCCCAAATTCCAGTGACTCTTCCTCCTGAGCATATAATAGGTAAGCCCACATTTAAGTTTCATATGGGGAAACCTATAAGAGGACAATATTAACATAGGCACTACAGTTTCATTGCTAGAGAAAGTACCAACAAGATCTCAGCATTTTCTTGCCTAGCCTGGTTCTTTGGGCTACTCCTGAAGGTGCCATCATTAGCCTGGGTCAACAAATGGAAAGAAGTAGTTTTCTCTCCTGCCCTGGAGCCTTTACAGGTGTGTGAGTTGGGGGAGGGAAGAAGGTTTCTGAGCTCTAGAATATCAGGTACCCTTTCCTTACACATACATACCATTCACACACACACACACACAGAGAGAGAGAGAGAGAGAGAGAGAGAGAGAGAGAGAGAGAGAGAGAGAGAATTTTAGAAAAAATTATGCTGAATGAGGAAAAGAACTAGCAGGAATTTTTTTTTCCACCAATGTCTCCTATTGAGAAGGGGGTTCTTAATGTGGCTATGTAAATCAACACCGAGTTATTTCTTTGAATTCAAAGGCCATTTATCCAGGTCTAATTTCTTTAGAATTAACGTGATAACTGAGCCCAACTTAGCAACCAAACCCAGCCAAATCCTGGATGGCTTGAATGGACTGGCGCAGCCCCCACCGGACTGCAGGCCTTGCTGGGAGATCCAGGCATTCTCAGTCCCGCATGTGTATGCAAACATCCTCCAGAACTCAACCGGGACAATTCTCAGACCCAATGAGCCCACTCCTACGCACCTATCTCTGCAGCATACAAGTAGGAGGTGTCCAGAGGGCGGACAGCAGTGATATAAGCCCCAACGTCTCATCACCTCAACACTTTAAAAAGTGAAATGCATTTTAGGCCTCCAACTCCCCTTCCTAAAACTTTAATGGATATGATCGTTATCTTAAAGCAACACTCCCCCCACCCCCCAAAAAAGAAAAAACCTCTTAGGCCTCCAGATTTCTAAGTTTACTTGTATTTGGAATGATAAAGGCTTCGGTGGCCCTACCAGCGCTCCTTCCCCTCCCACTAGCAAGAGTTGGCGGAGGCTCCCCAGAGGGCTAGACAAAGAGCCAGAAGCCTGGACTGCGCGGGAGGCGCCGGGGCTGAGAGCCCCTGAGGTGTGCGCCTTTTTGCAAGGCTCTGAAAAGCCCGAAGTTTTGCCTCCAGCCAAAGGGCTGGCCGCAGATTACATTAGGGTAAAGCAGGGGTGACCCATAGTGCTCGCCTCGCAGTTTAACTAAGCTGCCCCAAACACCAGGTGAGGGACTAGGAAAGGAGCTGCCCAACTTCACTTGGAGCAATGCGCCTTGGGCTCCAGGAAGTCTGTGCGAAGAACGCTGCACCTTAGCTGGTGGTAGAGGCCACACTGTGACAGGCACTAGCCGCCCACCCTTGGGCCATAGTGGTCTTCAATCTTCTATTCCCTGGACTGGCGGGAAAGTGGAATGGCCATTCCTACCATTCTACCCTGAATGAGCACACCAAGACCGCTGTCCAGTCTGGTGAGACCCCTTGCTTGCCGCACGCTCTGAGCCCAGCCTGGGTCACCCAGCAAATCTCAACAAAACCTACATCATACACAACTAACCCCCTAGACGCACACTTGCTCCCCTGGAACACAATGAAGAGATTTTATCCTCTAACTACGGAGGAAGGGATAAGAGCTCCGACAGGATACCTGAACAGACAATTCCAGCCTGCCCGGCTTCCCCAAACTTTAAACAAGCGAGAGGGAAATCCCTTTGCAAACAGACGCTGCGCGCCTTGGATCTGGAGCTTAAGTGGTGAGAGGACATTTCCCAGCCCCACCACCTTCATCCCGCTCCAGAAGCTATCAGAGTTGCGGGGGGTCAGTGGGCAAAGCACTGCACCTGCGAGCGTTAAGGGAGAGATACAGAAAAGTCAACGGGAGAAACGCCTTCATCGTGTTAACAGCAAGCTGCAGGGTATAGAGTAATAAAACTGCCATGTCTACCTGCTGGCTTTGAGGACATTACGAGCTGGGCGCGCAGCCCGGGTGCACCACCCGGCGCGCGCGCGGTGAGGGGTGGGGGGTGCTTTTCTTTCTTGACTTCCCTTTCTGCACCCCATCAGTTCCTTACCCAGCCCATCTTTCATTTTCCTAGAAGATGTTGTTGTTTTAATTCACCGACGATATGTAAACGCATGGATCGCGTTACAGGTTCGCGTGTTAAACTGCACCTCTTGTTAAAAGGGAAGGAACAAGGGACGCCACTTAAAAATGAATTCAGAGTTACTGAACCGGCTCCCGGAACTCGAGAAGTTAAGCGTGGCGGGCTGGGCAAGGGGAGAGGGAGCAAATTTAGCTGCCGGCGAAACTATGGAGAAAACGGGCGGGCTGCGAGCCTCGAGTCTTCTGATAAAATTAAAGAAGGAAAGAATAGAAAAGGAAAAAGGAAAAGGCAATCTTGCCTGCGGGCTCCTGGAGACCCTAGGCAGGTAGCTAGGAAAATCAATTAGCATAAGCTGCAGTTAGCGACCCAGGCGCAACCTGGAAATTGAGCAGCTCGGTCTGCTACCAACCTTTTCTGGAGTTCCAGTAGCAAGCAGAGCCACTAAATTCTCTATTCTAGGATTCCTAGGGTCGTGTAGCTTATGGGCTACAGACGAAATAAGGTGCAGAGATGTCCCAGTAGTTTTTCCAAAAAGACGACCGCCAACCTCCAGAAACCCCTACACAGGGTTGCTACCCAGCACATTTCTCCTTGTTACCAAAAGCTCGCCGTTAGTTCCCTGAGTCCACCGAAAGTGGGCACCGAGCCCGGGGGGGTAAGGTGGGAGTCCTCAGATTTTGCCCACTCAAGCTACGCTGTCTGATCCCGCGGGCTCCCGGAGTCTACCTGCGGTCCCGGGACCCGACCCCGGTGCGGCCTGGCTTGCCCTTCTCCGCGCCTAGAGTTGAATCGGGTTCTCCTACCTGGTGGCTGGGCCTGAATGTGGCCGCCTGGGCTCCGCTGTCCCTGCTCCGCAGCTTGGACCTGAGTCTGGAGACCCGAGGGAGAAAGG